>NC_137125.1:25765944-26475944 GCF_949319135.1 Squalius cephalus
AAAAGAAGGTGTACATGATGATATTTACACGTTCACAGGTACAATTATGTTATAAAAAAGGATTAAAGATATCGCAATGCTCACCGTCCGTCAACCGAAGTCTGGATGCCTAGATTTATGGGCGTGGCAACGCAGAACACAATTGTGAGTCTGCACATGCGCAGAACCAGTAAGTAGCACATCTCGATGGGTAGCATGAATCGACAGAACACCGGTTATGAATGTAATGTGATGACTGATCATGCCCAAACGCGTGTTCAGCGCGTTCAGTCTGTGTTCAAAGTCGGTGTTTAAAATCTGCTGCGATGAAAACAGTCAGAGAATGTGTCAGCTAGTCGTGTGTCCAGCATTAGTCTGCAATCAGTGGCTCAAACCTCCGTTACTAACTCTAAAATGACGTTTTGGACTTAGTAACGGAGGCATTGGATTAGATGCGTAAGAAATTAGTCCTACATACAAGAGCGTTTTAATGACAAAAACTTTACAAACGTCTTGAAATACATAATCTGAACAATGTTTCGAGGTGTGGTAACTGTAGTATAAGCGGAATAATTGACTTCAGGCCGTTGAATTATTAGAAAAATAATGCACACCCGAGGTGAACGGCCACTCCGCTTCGCGTCGTGACCGCATTACCACCTCGGGTGTGCATTATTTTTCTAATAATTCAACGGCCTGTCGTCAATTATTCCTTACATAGCTCCCATACAAGGACGCAATAATAGCAAGATAACGTTAGCTTCGCGTTTCCCAGTGAGCATAAACAACGGCGGCGTAGTAAACAAATTTAGTCAAAGTTGTCAATAGCCTATAAATGAACATTCAAATTCATAACAAACAGTGGATGAAAACAATCATTCACACAAATTGTCGCCCTGTACTGTGAATTTGCTTGATCATTTACAATAGAGATTGATCGCTGCTAGAAACATACATGTTGTATTCACCAAAGTTAACGCTGACTGCATAGTTCTAGCTAATTACATTCTTGTGTTGGTTTGGCGAACATGAACGTCAGTTTAGAAAGAAAGATGGATTTACCTGTTCTGCAAAAACAGAGCAACTGAATGTCGGATCGGAAGCCCTTCTGCCAGCGGAGTTCTCGCCACCTTTAAAAGGTTTGTCAGATGTAAATTCGGTATTTCGCGCGTTCCTTATCCTTGTCCCTCTTCTTTGCAATTTGTTCATCGGAACGTCGTCTCTTATTTGGTCGTGTTTCGGCCATAATTCAAACTTCCCTCTTCATGCTTCTCTCTCCTCCACACGCTCCACACCCACTTCATGTACACGCGCACTAAACCCCACCCTCAAATACTTCTTGTCGGTGATTGGCTGGAGCACTGTTTGTTGTGTTTCATGGTGCGGGTGAGCCCAGTTTGTTTTTCTTGCTGTTTGTGGAGCCTGTGGTATCTACAGAGACCGCATTTTTTAACAGTGTGTTCAGGGGACAGGCAGCTAGCGGATAGTGAGGAGATGTTTGCTGGATGTGACAAAAAATGTTTTGGCCTAAAAAACGCGTGACATGACTTAGAGCACCTTTAAGTAATAATGAATCAGGAGGAGTGTATCATGATACATACATTAGAGTAAGCGTAGTAGAGTAAAGGGATTTGTGATTTTCTTTTAAGTACTTGATTTATAGAAGTGGCAAATTGATAATTCATGTTGTTATTTTTAATAAATAGAAATAAATATAGAACAGATTAATCATATTGCCAATAGACAATTACATTAATACATGTTTTGTCTATATTCTTAATGAATATTAGCTGGTTAGTTAAATTACTTAAAATGACATCAATTTTCAGGGGGTGACTTGATGAATATCCAACCGTATTGTTGATTATAAAGACTAAAAAGCTAAAAAACTAAAATAATTTCTATTTCATTGTAGATGGATATACGACATTTTTTCTTGTCGTGCGGGAGTAGGTCTGCAAATGAGCAACAGCCAGGTGTGAATAGAACGTAGACAGCCTCTCACACACACAATACCACTGTGTTCCCAAGATTCATTTCAATCATTGAACCCTGACGTTGTTTTAATTGTCTGCCAATTTCCCCGTACATTTTATAAGAAAAAGCAGTGGTATCGTCAAAGGATAAACACAAATGTCCTGACTCCTGACATTATTGACACTCCAAGAACTCCAAGAAATTATTAACTGTCTTTCAGTCAACTGAACTGAAATTAATTTTTTGGTTTCTCAGAAAAGTCAGTGCAAAAAGTGAATGAAGTGGAGGCAGAGAAGATTGATGAAGGCACATCAGAGAAAGGGCAAGATCATGATCGAGGTGAGAAAGTGAACAGTTGTTTTGGATAATTTGTCTGGTCAGTTAATAAATACAAATGAAGTTAAGATTTCTTTTGTTACCAAACTATTTTTACGTGATTGTCACAGTACAGGGACAGAGAGAGCATGAAGAAGAGGATGACATGAGTCAGGAGAGAAAGGGCAGACATACAGAGAAACAAATGTCAGATGAAGCACAGACAGCAGCTGCACCTTTAGATCAGTGTGACTTAGGTGAAAATGACACAGGCCCAAAACAGGCAAAATTACACTATTATCCCCAGGAGAACTTTGGCTTACAAAAAAGATCATTCCAGCCAAACTGGTTTCAAACTTTTGCTTGGCTTGAGTACTCACAGAAGACAGATTCTGCCTACTGCTTTGCTTGCCGTGTCTTTGGTAAAAACTTGAAGCATGATGTATTTGTGAGTAGTGGATACAAAAACTGGAAAAAGGCACTCAAAGCATTTCACAAACATGAGGGGACTCAGTCACACAAGGATTGTATTGTCTCGTGGAAAAGTTACAAGGCTAGTGCATTACAGGGAAATGTTATACAGCAGATTGAAGCAGCAAATGCTGATGAAATTAAACAAAGAAGGGAGTATATGCGACGTGTTGCGGCTGGGACCTGCATGTTGGGGAAACAAGGGCTACCATTAAGGGGTCATGATGAAACAGCAGAAAGTCATAATAAGGGCAACTTCTTGGAATGCATGGGGCTTTTACAGAAGTTTGATCCTTTCTTGCAGCATTACACTGCCCCATCAAACAGCACATACCTCTCCCCTGTCAGTCAGAATGAAATGATAGAGTGCTGCTCGAAAGAGGTGACAGCAACTTTTATCAAAGAAATGCATGAGTCAAAAATGTTTGCCATTATGGCAGACGAGGCCAGAGATGGACACACAGAACAGCTAGCAATTTGTGTGAGGTATGTCACTGAGGGAACAGTTAAAGAGAGATTCCTGTCCCTGACAGAGCTGAGAAGTTTCGACGCAAACTTCGCAAAGTCAATAACAGAGGCATTAGAAAGAAAATTACAAGAAGAAGGAATTGCTCAATTGAAGTGTGTTGCTCAGACATACGATGGAGCAGCAGTTATGAGTGGAGCAGCTGGAGGTGTTCAGTCTCTTTTCAGGGAGAAGCACCCTGAGGCTATATATGTTCACTGTTATGCCCATGAGTTGAATCTTGTATTGTGCCACACCTGCAGAGGGATTACTGAGGCTGCAGAGTTCTTTAGCCTGCTGGAAAGTTTGTATTCATTTTTTAGTGTTTCCCTGGTCAGCCACCACAAGTTTAAAGAAGCACAAGCAAAATTAGGATTGCAACCATGTGAACTGGTGCAGCTGTCCAACACACGGTGGGCGTGCCAGCTTCACTCAGTGAATGCTGTGCTTGAAAATTTGCCTGCCATCATTGATTGCCTCTCTGCCATCAATACAGCAACTGCAGTGGGGTTGAAAACAAAAATATGCAAATTCTCATTTGTGTATTTGTTGATTATTTTCAAGGATCTGGGTGGTGTGGCGCAATGGATAAGACACATGCCTTTGGTGTGAGAGACCCGGGTTCGAATCCACTGTGAGACACCAATGTGTCCCTGAGCAAGACACTTAACCCCTAGTTGCTCCAGAGGCGTGCGACCTCTGACATGTATAGCAATTGTAAGTCGCTTTGGATAAAAGCGTCAGCTAAATGAATAAATGTAAATGTAAATGTAAAGGATCTCCTATCTGTAGTAGCAGGCTTGCACAAATATCTCCAAAAAGAGACCATTGACCTTCCCCAAGCTGTGGCATACAAAGATGCTGTATGTGACTCCTTAAAGCAGAAACGCAGTGATCCCACTGCTGCAGATATATATGCTAGAGCAAAGGCAGTGTGTAAAGATAATGACATTGTAGTTGAGGAGCAACTTTCTGGCCAGAGACAGAAAAAAAAAAGGATGGATGATTTTGTTGTTGAAACAACTTATGGTGCACATAGGAGAATCAGCACAGATGCCGAACAAGTCAAAACAAAGTTACTATATCCATGTCTGGATAGAATGATAACTGAACTGGAGAACCGTTTTTCTGCTGTAAATGGCGCATTGCTTCAAGGTATTCAAGCATGCAGTCCAGTGTCTGAAAACTTCCTGTCTGAGCCACATTTGGAAGAACTAGCACACCATTACAACATTGATTTAAAGACAGAGGAAGTCATGGTAGCAAGGCACTTTTTGACACGTAAAAAGCAAGCTGGTGCAGCTCCACAGGACATGGTTTCACTTTATAACCTGCTGGATTCTGAAATGTTTCCATCACTGAAATCTGTCATCCAGGTTGCCCTCACTGTACCTGTTAGCAGCTGTTCGTGCGAGAGGTCTTTCAGTGCTCTTCGCCGTCTCCGCAACTGGCTAAGGAGAACAATGGGTCAGAGCAGGCTCCATCAGCTGGCAGTTATGGCCATCGAGAAAGATGTCGTTGAGCAATTGGACCATGATAAAATTATCAACAGGTTTGCTACTCTTAAGGAGAGAAGACACAGGTTGATGCTCCCAATGAAAGACCAGTAACTGGGCTGCAAGACTGCTGCTTCTCACTGGCTGCTTCTTCATTTTGGCTTGTTTTTCATTACTTCTGATAGTTAACCACCACAGCCCCCACTTAATCCATTGTCCAGCCTCATACCTGTGTTGTTTATATTGCTGATATGGATAATCAAAGTTTATGGCTTTTATGTTATTTTCTGGTTAAAATGTTATTTAATTTTGTCAGAAAAATTCCTATCTAAGGTTTGTATGTGAGCATAGAAATGCAAACAGTAAAATGTTGTGTTTGTACTGGAAACGTGTGCGTGTGTTTGTACAGGTAATGAATCAGGAGGTCTTCATTGTAAAAAAACAACAAAAAAACAACAACCGACATTCCCTATTTTCTAGTGGTCACATCCAATAATTATTTTTTATTACAGTGTTGTATATGGCTCAGTCAGTACTCCTACTCCCATATATGAAATACAGGGAATACAATGGAATAGTGGATTGCAGTAAGGTTAGTAGCATACCACCCTACCCTAATAGTCAAATAATATTTTTTTAATCATACCCTTATTGGGGGCTGAGCCCCCCTAAAATAAAAATCCTAGAATCGCCCCTGGGTATAGCTATACGCCGAAAATTGATTGCGCCCAGTCTCTTTACGTCTACAGCTGGATCAAACAGACATAACGTGCAAATAACCATCAGTTTATGTCCGTGGTAATAGCAAAGGTATCTGTGTGATACTTTAACGTTTCTTTTTACATAATAGTAACAACTGTGCCCAAATAAGTGTTTGCCGTTTATAGCTTAATCAGGTATGACATTTACATTATTATAGGAAATAATAGAAGCCTGTTGTTGCCAATGGAATACGTAAAACGGAAAACGGACTGTAGCCTATAATAACATGACTTACTGCTGAGCTATATATAAAATAAAGACATGATCTCTTTGCAATTAGGCTATCCTTATGACTCTGCATTATTTTACCTGATGTGTACAAACCAATCCAGCCCTTTTTACCTGTTAAAATACCTTTAAATGTGGAAAACAACCCATAAAATGCAGTATTCTACTTACAACAAAATGATTGAAGCCTCTACTTATTGCAATAAATAATGCAATCAATTTTCGGCAGACCATCACTTTTCGCCTGTCCATGAAGAACATGGCTAACGTTACCACAAAACTGAGTAGCCTTGTAAAATGTATCCAATCGAACAGACGCGGCAACAACACGCAATTTCGTCTAGCCTACATCTGACAATTTTGGGTTCAAACACGCCCTGCACACCACACATACTTAACATAGTTAAATTTGAAAAATACTGTTCGATAGAACTGCTAGGTTTGTTACCACAGTTATCTGCATGCTTCCTCAGCGATGAAGTTCCACATTTGCGGCTATCCAACACGAACCCACTGCGCAATGTGACGTCGTAGTGACGTCATTTTCATGTAATTTTTGGACGTCCAAATTTGGTCCATTTAAGGGGTCTTTTTTCGACGTCTTCCGCACGTCTAATGTTGACGTCCGTCCACAAAAGTTTGTTTGTGGGAAGAAGGAAGGAGACGGGGTCGGCTTGCTGTGGATTGTGTGTTTTATTAGATACGTCTTTTTCAAACAATAATCGCGCTCAGTGCGCTCAAACAAAACAGTGGCTTCTCCTCGACACATGGGGAAGACAAAATGAGGAAAATGGGAGGACACAGTATAAACTGCAAACCATGAAACATCACTGTGACATGCAAATTAGTGATTGTGGTTTCATCATAAACCCCAAGTTTCCTCAGGTTGGAGCATCGCCAGATGGATTGGTGCAGTGTACCTGCTGTGGAAAAGGCTGCATCGAGATAAAGTGCCCGTATAAGTACCGTAACAGCACTGTGGAGGAAGCATGCAGCAGCTGTGAAAAAGACTTCTGTTTAGAAGTTGTGAGTGGTGAGCTTAAGCTAAAGGAGGGTAGTCCATACTACAAGCAAGTCCAGACACAAATTTTTGTGGCTGATGTGGAGTACTGTGATTTTATTTTGTGGACTTTAAAAGACTGCACTGTGTTGCGTGTTGCACCTGACCCACAGCTCTGGAATAATGTTCTTAAAAAGGCACAGCAATTTTTTGAGTTTGTGTGTCTCCCTGAACTTGTAAGTGGTAAGTTGTAAGTACTTCACTCAGATGCCACTTAAACAGATTCCTGTTCCAGATGGGGAAAAAACTCAACAGACCTCTAAAATAGTAGTACAGAAGAAGGGCAGGACCAGGAGAAGTGTTGAGAAGTTGTGGTGCATTTGCCGTGGGCCAGAAAGCAAGGACGACATGGTAGCCTGTGACAACCAAGACTGCACAATTGTTTCATCTCACTTGTAAGGGGCTACAACATGCACCTGCCAAAGACAACATTTGGAGCTGTTCTCGTTGTTCCACATAAGCCCAAGCTGCTGTCTCACATGTTAGATGTTTTCCTTCAAGCAAACACACTCAGGTTTTTGTCTAGTAGACAGACACTTCTAGTAATAATAACTGTTCCCCCCTTGTTGACACTGTTCAGGTTACAAACACATTTTATCAAACACATATTTACAAACACACAGGTTATCAAAAACGTGTTTGTTTTAAAACATACAATGCTACAAAAAAGGCATGACCTAAAGTGTTGACCTAAAGTGTTAGTGTCACATGCCTGTCCTGTCTTGTGCTGCACATGGGTGTTTTGTTATTTTGGGCCATGTGCTCGTGTCATTGTCTGATCCCTCCCCCTTGTTATCTGATTATTGTTTGAGTTCATCCACCTGTTCCCTCCTGATTAGTTTCCCTTTATAAGTCCCCTCTTGTTTGCAGTCTGTGTCGGTACGTTGTCTAATGTTTCCCGTTCCCCGTGATTCTCAGTACGTTCATGTTCTGTTTTTGTTTTGTATTTATTAGTTATGTTTTCCCTCTCGTTGGTTTTGTTTTGTGTTTGTTTTCTTTTGTAATTGTAATGGAAAATTTTGATTTTCATTGATTTACAGTGTTGATTTTCATTATTTTCATTATTAAGACATTGAAATGATCTTTGCTGGACATCAATATTTATGAGAGGCAGGTTATGAGGAAAGCAGATGCCATATTGGACTGTGTAAATCACCCCCTTCATTGTTCTTTTGAGGTCCTTCCCTCAGGCCGGAGATTCAGAGTCCCTTGTTTTAAGTCCAATAGGACAAAGAACTCTTTTATACCTAGTGCAATTCGGTTGCTAAATTTGCACAATTCTTTGACCTAGATGAGTAGTAGTGTAACAGTGTTTTTAATTAGTAGTTTGTGTTGTTTATTCATATGTGTATGTGGTGTTTACCTGTTGTGCTACCTGTATGTTTACCTCACTGCAAGACAAGTTTCCCTTAGGGGACAATAAACTGAAACTGAACTGAACTGAACTGGACTGTACGTAGTCTGCCAACATATGACTAATGTGTGTGTGTGTTTTTAAACACTGGGAAACAGGTGAGACGTCAGGAGGAGGCAGATTGAAAAGGGGCTCTGACCCCTAGGGTCAGAGGCCGTCCATTTTAGAACTTGTGAGTTTGTAAGAATAAACTCAGCAGGATTAGATGACTAGCAGAGAAACCTTCCCTTGTTTAGATAAGGGCCTGTAAGCAGAAGACCTTGAAAGCAGTATAAAGGCTCCTCTGCCCTCCCTCTCGTGGTCACACTTGTTTCACAGACTGTACTGGTGACTTCTGTGTGGCAACTGGGCCTTCTTGCAAGAATAAAATACTTTTTAATGATCATTTGAATTTCAGAGTGTCTCTTACGCAGTTGATGATTGTTTAATGAATTTTTGCCACAACAATTGGTGTCAGGATGGATTGTGTCAAACAGAACTGATTCTGTTCCAAATGTATAAATATTGTTTTGTTAACATGAGCAAAGTGGGTTAAGTGTTTTTCAGGGAAAACAAGGACCCTGAGTGCTATTCAGTGAGCAAAATTATCGGGTGACAATATGTTTCAGGCTGTTGATTCCACAGGTCAAATCAAAAGGGACGACCGGCCAGACGAGCGGTCAATAACAAAATAGCTAGGGTCTGCATTCACAGGTGACAGCAGGCAGGAAATGGTTCATTCCAGTGAAGGTGCGGTCGGGATCTAAGGGAAAATCTTGTAATGATCAGAAAATGATCGGAGAGTGTGAGACCTGGGTCCACGCCTCTCACCTTAGACTACACCAACCAACCTCAGCAACACCACGCGGCGACGCGGAGGGAAGTGGGGGATCAAGGGACGTGTACCCTACCTTGCCTACGAGGGAAAATCCTCTCTACGGCACGCAAAGTGTCATATTGGTGAAAACGGAATGTCCATGGGGCAGCGAGATGGTCAACACACCTGGAGGAGGATGCGGACCAACTAATGGTTTAAGTTTAGCAGAATAATTTGTTTTGTGACGATTTTGATGATTTTATTTGATTGGTATCTAATGATTTGATTGGTGCAAATGTTTTCAGGAAAAGTGGAAATTCTATTCAATGATGTGAAGTACGGTAATAAGCAAAAAGACAGTCGGTCTGTAATGGAAAAGTCAGAGTTATTTTTTAACAAACACATTGGATAGAATGGATAAAATCATAAAACTCTTCTGGTTAGATTTTATTAAATAGGGTATTAAATAGAGCTTACTAAGTAAAACCATTGCCCGATTGAATTAAAAGTGAACAAAATATCGTTAGGAAATATGTAGATGGGTGTGGATTAATGGAAAAGGCTGAATGTATAAGAGTTATGATTGTATATGTTATTCTGATAATTTTGTTATTCATGGGTGAATACGAGTACTGGAATGTCTGTTCAATTGGCGAAAATGACAGCCTATCCCAAGGATGAACAAAATTAGGCAGACGGTGGAAGTAGCAGAAGCTACAGTAATGTGGTAAATTGGGGGGTGTTTTTCAATTTCTTATTTTCTTACTTTCTAAATTCTTTCTTTCTAAGGACGATGATAATGTGTAAAGAGGGTTAAAAACAGTAGCCATCCGTGTTACGAGGTGGCATACAAGGACAGGGTTTGAATTGAGGGATATTTTTTATCTATTTTTTTCTTTTCTTTGTGTAATAGTTTTCTGAAATCAACAAGGGGTGTTGAATTGATATGTGTTGAACTGTTGTGTTGTTTTCCTACTAAATATAATCTACACTATTTCTTGTTTATATTGAGGTGACTGAGGGTCCGATCTATAGTGTTGGGGGTGCAATAACAGTGCTTGTTCACCTAGCCCGGCCTTATGTAAACCTGTACTTGCTTGCTACAAAATTAAGGGCCTATCCTTACAAAAACAGCCTAAGCTCATTTCATTTTAATCTTTTCTTTTTCTACAAGTTTAAAGACGAGTGATCAGTCATATGAAAATCAGAGATGAAGAGTATAAGTGTAAGACTTAAACTTGGTTCATTTTATTATTATTATTATGGTTTGATGTGTTTGATTAATCAATTATCAGTAAATGATAAAAAGGGGGAATTGTAATGGAAAATTTTGATTTTCATTGATTTACAGTGTTGATTTTCATTATTTTCATTACTAAGACATTGAAATGATCTTTGCTGGACTGTACGTAGTCTGCCAACATATGACTAATGTGTGTGTGTGTTTTTAAACACTGGGAAACAGGTGAGACGTCAGGAGGAGGCAGATTGAAAAGGGGCTCTGACCCCTAGGGTCAGAGGCCGTCCAATTTAGAACTTGTGAGTTTGTAAGAATAAACTCAGCAGGATTAGATGACTAGCAGAGAAACCTTCCCTTGTTTAGATAAGGGCCTGTAAGCAGAAGACCTTGAAAGCAGTATAAAGGCTCCTCTGCCCTCCCTCTCGTGGTCACACTTGTTTCACAGACTGTACTGGTGACTTCTGTGTGGCAACTGGGCCTTCTTGCAAGAATAAAATACTTTTTAATGATCATTTGAATTTCAGAGTGTCTCTTATGCAGTTGATGATTGTTTAATGAATTTTTGCCACAACAGTAATAAACATCATTCTCCAGCACTTGAGTCCTCACACCTTTTTGCATTGCACCAGCCGTGACAGTTAGTTTCTGCACTTTAATGTTTAAAGTTTAAACATTTAAAAGTTTAAAGTTAATGTTAATTCATTTAATGATTACTTGCATTCACAAATATATAAACTACATAATAATACATATATAATATTCTGTTCTATTATATATACCACGTCCATCGGGAGGCCATGTAAGCAAAAGACGTGGTCTACAACGGTCAACGCTGTCTCCTTGGCTGAGGGTAATTTGGGCAAGGGGATGAAATGAGCCGCCTTCGAGAACCGGTCCACCACGGTCAAAACGACCGTATTGCCCTGAGAGGGTGGGGGGGCGGTGATAAAATCTAGCGCTATGTGGGACCAGGGTCTCGAAGGGACAGGCAGCGGTTGAAGTAACCCATCTGGGGGTCGATTGGAAGTCTTACCATTGGCACAAACCGAGCAAGCCAAAACAAAACTGTGAATGTCGCGAGACATAAGTGGCCACCAGAATCGTTGCTTGACCAAAAAACTAGTGCGATTAACTCCTGGATGACAAGCCACGTTGGAACAATGCCCCCACTGAATGACGTCAGACCGGAATCCCTCCGGCACAAAAAAAACGATTCGGTGGGCAACCGGGCGGAGGCGGAGAAGCAGCACAAGACTTACTGAACACCTCCTTCAGGTCGCGGTACTCTGCGGGCACATTAGACAAATTGTTACATACAGCCTGTGCCTGGCTATGCAACAGAGAGGGGAGACCACGTGGATTATTGGATTTCAAATAATATATTTATTAAAGATAAAGAATGAGCAACGTAAAGTAAATAAAGTCAGTGTAATTGTTAAACTCAAGAAACGAAAACGTATGCAATCAGGGTATATGAAATGTCATGCAAACGGAAACAAAATCAGCAAAACGGTGCAGGAGAGAAGGAGAAGCGGCGGCCTCTTCAACCAGGTCTGGAGAGCTTTTAACACCCAGGATACTGGAAACAACCACACGCGGTCCTGGAGCAATCACCCGCAACACGCCACACCTGTGCTCCGCTCACCTATTAGGGGAGACGTAATGAACAGGCAAACCGCAAAGGAGAAGGAGCTGACAGGTCAGAGACCGTAACACCCCCTCCCTTAAGAAAGAGGCCCCTAAAAAGGCCTCTGCAAAAACCTTCAAAACCCCCACACAACAAAAACAATTTTTAATTTTAAAAATAATTTCTATATCTAAAAGTGAGCACTTAACTTTAATTCAGAGATGTAGATAAACTGCATACATGGACTGGACAAAAGAACTCTTTTGTCCACAGGCCCCAAACCCCTCTACCCTCCAGCAGCTCCAATCGCTCTCCCTTACACAAGAACTCCAGCAAATCCCGGTACCTGGAAAGCTACATTTAAGAAGACTAGGCAGAAGAAGAGAGTGTAGAAACATGAAGAGAGAAAGATGGACAAGACAAAACATTCACTCCAGCCCACCCGGAGCACGGGACAAAGCGTCAGCCATAACATTGTCCACGCCCCGAATATGCCGTATCTCTAAATTGTATGACTGTAAAAATAAAGCCCAGCGCATAAGGCGCTGACTAGGACTCTTTAAAGAGTGGAGAAATGTCAGTGGATTATGATCCGAATAAACAGTAATAGGAACAGCATCCCCAGCTAGATATGCTGTACATCAAACTGCTGTAGACCCCAAACTAACACCAATGTTTCCTTCTCAATAGTTGAATAATTCAACTGATGACAAATGTCACTCTGTATAGTATGAGGGATACCGAAAATAGAAGTAAACTGTGAAAGGGCTTTCACCACAGATCTAGTTGTTATTGTACGCAAAGCATAGGCAGCAGGATATCGGGTAGACTGACACATCGCCGTCAGCAGGTAAACACACCCTGACTTAGATGGAGGCAATGGTCCCACACAGTCAATTAACAGATGTTCAAATGGTTTTCCTACAGCTGGAATAGGGTAGAGTGGAGCTGGCTTTAATACCTGATTAGGCTTCCCTGTTAACTGGCATACATGACACGTCTTAATGAAGGATGCCACATCCTTCTTTAGGCGAGGCCAATAGAAGTACTTCATAAGACGGTCATAGGTTTTCCTTACCCCCAAGTGCCCAGCTACCTCCCCATGAGCTGTCTGTAGGACCAAATCTCTAAACTTAACTGGTACTATCACCTGAAACACCGGATCCTCAACCCCTTCATCAGTGTGAGAAGACCACTTCCGGATCAACAACCCGTCCTGAACAAAATAACCCCTCACTGCATTGCGCAACTCCTCAGGTGGTAACACCCCAACGAACAGATCTTTTAATGTCACATCCTCCTTTTGAGCTGCAACAAAATCACTATGAGAGAGAGAAGGTGGAAAATTAGGCACAATAACAGACTTAAACTCTCTAGTCTGAGAAACATCTTCATTAGAGGCACGGCTCATAGCCCGTGTCACAGCACAAGCTGTAAAGACAGACAAATTCTGACCACGAACGGCACTGTCATCTGCAATAGAAGGAACATTGTTAACAATTACAGGGGGCGGTATATCACGCCAGACATGCTCTCCAGCCAGATTGTTACCCAAGAGAAGATGGATACCCTCTATAGGTAAGGAAGGGCGGACTGCTATCTTTACTTCCCCCTGTACTAAATCAGACAGCAGATTAACTCTGTGCAAAGGAACAGAAACAACCTGCAACCCAATCCCCCAGACTAAAACATTGTTCCCAGTACTCGAGTCAGCAGAAAAAGGCAAAACAGACTCCAAGATAAAAGACTCAGATGCCCCTGTATCCCTAAGTATTTTAACTGGCACCTGGATGGAACTACCCACCAGTGAAACAAGACCATCTGTAACGAAAGGAAAGTAACCACTCCCACCCGTTATAACTGAATCAGCCCTACCGTTTCTCTCACTAACTTCAGCAGAACTCAGGCCCGATGGCTGAGGTCAAATCACACCACCTTCAGTTTTAACCTCTGTCTCACCCACCAAAACTTTAGCAGGTATCACCGACTCAGATACAGCAAGTGTGACCCCCCTAACAACCTCAGTACCCTTTCTCTGACTTTTCCCCTTTAAAACAGGACAGTCTTTCCTCCAATGCCCCTTTTCCAAGCAGTATCGACAAACATCAGCATCATTCTTAGCCTGACTGGCAGGTGTAAACGCAGAAAACCTAGAATCTCTGCGAAAACTCACAGCACCTCTGTGTGACTGATTAGAGTGTGAATCTATTCTACTCTGAGTAGGTGACTCAAATGAACCCAACGAAGACCCCAAAATTCTATTGAAACGTCCAAAACGTTGTTCCTGATAAACCTTACCTGTAGTGTTTTCTTTAAAACTATACTTATGTGTCAAAGCAAAATCATCAGCCATGACTGCGGCTTCCGCTGCGGTTTTCATCTTATGCTCAAATACATGGGTAGCGACACGCTCAGGAAGGATATTTCTGAACTGTTCTAAAACAATCAGGTTAGACAATTCTTCAAAAGTAGTGACTCCCACCGCAGAGCACCAACGATTAAAGTGGCTGTACAATTCCCTCGCTACCTCTGTATACGTCTGTTTATCTCCCTTTCTCCAGCTGCGAAACCGCAAACAATAAGCCTCAGGAACTAATTCATAAATTTTAAGCACTGCCTCTTTTACTTTGACATATTTTTTTCTATCTGGCACAGGCAACGCAATAAACGCTTCTTGTGCTCTACCTATAAGAACACTTTGGAGTAACAAAGTTCTTTCAGAGTCAGACCAGCCACGGTCATCAGCCACACTCTCAAATAAAGAAAAGAAAATATCTGGATCTCTCTCATTGAATTTCGGCAGCAACCTAACCATGTTAGATATATCAGGGGACTGCACAGACCCCCTAGGAGGAGTACCCTCATCCCCATCAACTGGAAGCCTACCTTCAGCGCTCAGTCTCAGCCATTCTAAAGCCACATCACGTTCACTTTTTATTCTTTCCATCTCTAATTGACGCTCTGCCTCACGTTGAGCTTCTCTTTCATTCCGATCTGCCTCACGTTGAGCTTCTCTCTCTCGACGTTCTGCCTCTCGTTGAGCTTCTCTCTCTTTCTGTTGCATTTCTATCAACACTTTTTGTTGCTCAAACGTAAGTGACACTTTAGAAAACTCTGTCAAAAGAGGTGTCGACGTTGCTTCTCCGAACTCTAACTCATCCATAATTAGAGATGCAGGTGACGAAAGAATATTCCTAACGACCAATTCCGCCTGAACTGACACTCTGATCTGGGTTAATTTCGCTGTTCTGGGTAAACCCAGGTTAAAGTTATAATGTTCACAAACTTGATGCAACTGATCCTTTGTCAAATTATTCAGAACCTCCACAGATGGAGCTACAAAAAATTCCTCCAAACTAGCCATAAAAATTTAACTAATTCTACAGCATACAATTCTTACAGATACAACAGAAAAACGAGCTCACCTTTTAAAATGTAAGCGTGGCCACAACACTGCGCATCAAGACGAGACAAAACGGAGCTGCCCTGTAAAATGGAAGAGAAAAAAAAAACAAGAAAACAGCGATCCTCTTCATGCATCTCCCAAGGACAGAGATTTTTAATACACAATATCAGCGGTGCCTTAACTCCCCCGACAAAATGTTGTTAAAGCAGGCATCCACGACGGTGCCCTCTGCCCAGGATAGCACAAAAATAACAAACTAAAATAACAAACAAAAATTAAAACTTGACGGGCACTCGCAACGCTACGATAATTATTTTATCGAATACTTTATCAATAAACTCAATCTTAAACGCGCAGTGCAGACCCACACTTACCAAACAAGCTCACCGCAAATTCTTCAACCTGGCTTAGGATACTTCGAAACAGCTCAGGCACAAATTTAACAAAATATTTTCCCCCTCTCCGCACCAACAACGAAAAATAATGAATTAAATAACTTCGAACGCAATTAATTTTCAAACTAATGAACTAATGAACTAATGAAACTTCCCAATGATTCAAAACAAAACGTTCAACTCAATGAACTATCAAAAAGCGCTTTCCAAATCAAACGAATGAAAACGTTCCTAATATATATTAAGCTTCTAACGACTAGGCTATTCAAAACCCAGTTATAAGCATCAAAAATATAATCTACCGATGTTGTTTCAAATCCTTATTTTGCCGAACCCCCCAGTCTGTTTGTCGTTTCAGATCCCGAACGTTCAAATCCCTTGACGAGCCACCAATCTGTTACATACAGCCTGTGCCTGGCTATGCAACAGAGCACGCGGATTATTTGATTTCAAATAATATATTTATTAAAGATAAAGAATGAGCAACGTAAAGTAAATAAAGTCAGTGTAATTGTTAAACTCAAGAAACGAAAGCGTATGCAATCAGGGTATATGAAATGTCATGCAAACGGAAACAAAATCAGCAAAACGGTGCAGGAGAGAAGGAGAAGCGGCGGCCTCTTCAACCAGGTCTGGAGAGCTTTTAACACCCAGGATACTGGAAACAACCACACGCGGTTCTGGAGCAATCACCCGCAACACGCCACACCTGTGCTCCGCTCACCTATTAGGGGAGACGTAATGAACAGGCAAACCGCAAAGGAGGAGGAGCTGACAGGTCCGAGACCGTAACAAAATCCACTGCCTCCTCCTGAAACACAGAAACAGATACAGACGGACAGGCAGACACTAGACAGGACTCATGACATTGATTGCTCCATGCGGAAACAGACTTAAGGTGCCAGTCCACTTTGGGGTTGTGAAGGGTTAACCAGGGGTGACCAAGAACGACAGGAGCGAGTGGAGAGTCCATGAGAAGAAATGACAGAGTTTCTGTATGATTGCCTGACGTGATGAGAGTAAAGGGTCCGTTAGTGAAGAAAATATTAGGGAGTTCTTGACCGTTCAGGGCGTGGACTGAGATCTGAGACTGAGAGTGAGTGGTCTGATCGGAATTTGAAGTTTGTGAGCGAATTTAGTGTCCATGAAGTTACCTTCTGCTCCAGAATCCAGTAAGGCTTGACTGTCGTGTGTGTGAGTTGCCCATCTCAGTCTTACCGGGAGGAGTGTAGATGATGAGGTCTTCTCGTCGGAGATCCCACCCGATAGTAGCCTCATTAGGGTTGTGCCGATAGACGATAATATTGTGTATCGACGATAGTCAGAGATATCGCTGCTGGCAGATGCCTTTGACGATATCAATACGATAATTGGCTCGTTTTCCCATTAATGTATTAAATCATTATTATTATTATGAAGCTAGTATTGTTATTAAATTAATTAGGAACTACAATTAATTTGCCTTGCCTAAATTCATAACGACATAACCACACTTGCGACATCACCGACACGCGCGTATGAGGACTCCTCAAAGAAAATGTTTTTAAAACAGACTAAAAAACTACATCCCACAACAAAATTTAATTGCAAGGTGATCCATTCACAAACTGTCAAGAGTGCTTGTTTTAACAGACGCATCATTCTTATACAGAGCCAAGATGAAGACGGCATCGTTGTTCGTCAGTATTGTTTCCATAGCACATTAACAAAACATTTAATGACACTAATAACACTAAAAACAATACAATTAGAAAATATTAATGATAATAATATCAATAAAATTATATAGGCCTAGGCCTAAGCAACTTCAAACTTGTTTAACAAGAAATATTCTTCTAATTTTTTCACTGTCAATAATATAAGTCTACAAGAGAAATATTAAGCCAGTAAATTTAGTTGCCATACCATTATATCCACCGTCGTCTCTGAGAGAACGCGCCGTTAATGCAACGAAAGCTCAGTCCGTTTCTGCTTTCATTTTCAGGTAATGAGCGCGTTTACATGCACGTTATTAACTCTATTATGCTGAATAAACTGACAATGCATGTGGTCATGTAAACGCATTAAGCCGTTTTCCTTTATCAGAGTCAAGTCATAGGTTTAAGTATAACCGATCGACTTTTAGATTTTTGCCTCTGATTTCTCCCGGCATTTAAAACACATTAACCCGCGTTATTTGGGCTTTTTGAAGTGCGGTGCGCATATGTGAAGTGCATCCAGACAGAAAGAGCACTGGACTCTTTCTTGACCCAAGAAATTATTAAAACGTGTTCTCATCTCGTGCAGAAGTACAGTCAAAATGCTGCATCTGTAACGGCATGAGAGGAAAATGTGTGTCCGTAAATTTCCCACTGACATGTTGAAATACTCCGAATCAGATACAAGAATGATTAGGATCTTTTTTTTACCTCACTATACCGGGAAATAACCTGATTTAGCCTATTAATAAACACTCCACCTTTGCTAGCAAATTAGAAAAAGATTCTCATATATAAAACGAAGTAATAAAACAAGCAAATTGATGAGTAAATAAGCAAGTTAATAATCAAATAAGTAAGCCCCGCCCCCCTCGCGATAATATCGTGTATCGCCGATCTCACAGGCTGACGATAGGACGATATGAAAATGGAGCATATCGCCCAACACTAAGCCTCATAGTTACTATCGGGCGTGCCCTTTTACTGGGCAGGTGTTGAGATAATGGCCTGCCCCTCCACAATAGAGGCAGAGCCCCTGGGACCTCCGCCTCTCCTTCTCCTCCCGGGAAAGCCGAGCTCTACCCACCTGCATGGGCTCGTGATTGAAGACAGGGCTGACCGTGTCCCCGCCGCTGGCACGTAGGCTCTCGCTGCCCGCAGGTAACTTCACAACGATCTGACAATGAGAGGACAGAGAATGTAAGTATAAAAAGGCGCGTTGATCAGCTGCAGCTGGCGCCGTTAGTGAGCTGCAGCTGTCACCACTGATCAGCGGTAACGATCCGGACCACGCCCACGCACACACGCATACAACAACAATGACACGAGACAAGAAGACGACAGTGAATTCATGAACCGTGACAGCATCAGCACATTGCAATAGATGGACACAGTGGAAGGAGTACAAACAAAGTTGCATACATTGAAATTAAGTTTATGCAGTGAGAGATCCATGAACTGAACTGTGTCATTATTGAGAGATATACAAACATGTGTTAAATGATGGGACCCCACAACAAGGGTTGAAAACCACTGTACTACACTACAGTTGGACATTGGTTTGTCAGCGCACAACAGACAGTTACAATCTTATCTAAAAATGTGATATCCTCACCTTCACATGGGAGGATCATGTTGATGGGTATGGTTCCTGTTAAAATGTTACATTTTTGACAAATATTTCCAATCACTCATTCTTAGGTGAGCTACTTTTCGTGTCTCCTCTACATCTCTTGCAGCTAGCTGACAGTAACCCTTTGTAAAGGCTGGGAGTTTGACCTCTGCACACAACATGCCAACACTTTCCTTTATATCGAAACCTCTATCAGCCAAATTAATACAATGTCCCCTGGCAACAATTTTTCAAGATAACCACTATTTTCTGTAATGTGTTTATCACTTGTACGGCCACCCCACCCTTTTGATATAAAACAAATAGATCCCTTGGGTGTAATACCTATCAAATACTTAATAGTGTGATTGTGCTTGTAGCTGGAAAACATTTGAGCACGTGCTTTCAGATTTGATGGTTTCTCTGTGAAAATCTCAAAACAGTCAATGATCACTGCTACTCTGCGCCCAAAGGACTCCACAAATTGGTGAGGCATAATTTTTTGTAAAGTGTCTCTATCTGGCCATATGATGGAACGGCTCAGGTTTGCATACATGAATGACACAATTTCATGAAATGTTCTGTATACTGTCTTTGGGGAAACACGAAAGAGATGGGCTAAGATGTTGTGCAGGCAGATCCAGTCTAAGGCACATAAAGGTTAAGAGAAGCATTTGAAATGGACTAAGAACTTTCTTCTTTTGGTCTGACATGAGAGGCACCAAAAAATTTAGCAAGGCCATAAAGGTTCCCAGGTTTGGCAGCCCTGTGTAGTACTTTATCATCATTGTCTCCAAAAAAAACTATCAGACATCCTGTGCTCATCAAGTTCACGTCTCAGCTGTCTGTTTTGTTCCAACAGGCGGTTACTTTTGCACATCTGTGCACACATAAGTTACATTCTGTTTGTGTCACTGCCATCCCCTGAGTGTTGTGGGTCTCTTCCTCAGTGTGCCGCTCGCCATCTCCAGTCGCTTGTGTCTCCTCTGCATGTGGCACAACATCTCCATCAGCCTTGTGTGTCTCCTCAGTGTGTCGCTCACCATCTCCAGTCGCTTGTGTCTCCTCAGCATGTGGCACAGCATCTCCATCAGCCTCGTGTGTCTCCTCAGTGTGTCGCTCACCACCTCCTTCAGCTGGCTGCAGTGTGTTTTTTCTTTACTCACTCTTACTTCGTCTTGCAGAGCGTGTAGTGTTGGTGTGAGAGATTTCTGTGTGACCCAGATGGAGAGAAGGTGCCCAGTCTGGGTCAGTCTCCATCATCTCATATGCAGGTTGACCTGCAATAACATGAAAAAGGTTTTAACTTCATAACATGGGACGAAAAGTGTTAACAATAATCATAGATTATACTTGAGTATTAGTACAGTCACTGAGCATAAGTAATTCAGCTAAAAATGTAGAAAAAGTATTAAAACAGTGCTTTACTTTTCAGACTGCAAGTCACACCTTAGTGAAATTACATTTTTGTGCAAAAACATAGCAAGTAACTTTCAAGCCTTATAAATTGTAAAATTAACTTTTTCCATTCTAAATAATGTATTTAGTTGAAATTGCAGTAAAATAATTATTTTATAGCCCTGTATAAGACAATGGTACAACATTTTACAATATAAACAATAAAATAGTAATGTTAACCCGTCTCTCCCATGATCGCGGTTACATCCGTGCGTTGTTTGGAGTTATCTGTGCCACAGAGAATTCATTCAAAACGACTCGTGGATAAAATGTTATACTTCAAAATTGTCAACGTCACTTAAATGTCTTACCTTTATGAAAATGTCGAGAGCAGACATACATAAACGGAGATATGTTTGCAAAGGTGATGTTTTTGCATCGCACAGCTCCAACCCAGGCCATCCGACGCCTCTTTGTTACGTCCACTACAAGCTGTCCATGTCCTTTCTTCAAAGTGGGAAAACTAAAAAACCTTTCCCCGTTGTTTAGCTTGTGACCCTTTATGTCATGAGACTTACTATTGCAGCCTATCACACAACAAGAATGTACCATTTTATCACATTTATGAACAACACAATTCTCCCAATAGAACACACTAGCATTGATACCTTACAAATGGCGGCTATACCCATAATGGATTTCGTGTTTCACGAGTGTGACGTCACCTGACAATGACCAATGCAAGAGAAGATGCTATAAGCAATGGAATGTATAATGCGCTAACAAATACATCTCCATTCCCAAATCTATACTCTAGAACACATACACAAAGGTTCCCACGATGGAAAGGAAGGAAAGGTAGAAAGAATGCTGAGATGAATACACAATTGTGGTAACAGAATTCTAAGAGTTGATACAATGGAGTACTAAAAGTCACATTGTTGCATGAATTATGAATGTCACATGATTTCACTTCTTGTGGGAAACACCCTCAACATTAGGCACAGGAACTGATGTAACCAAACGTTCCTATATATATGAGTGCTTCTGTATGAGTCTTTGCTTTTTGATTTTGCTGTCTTTTAGCCCTGAAAAGAACTTAACACCTTTTCAGATTATATCTTGATTCTTTGATTGATCTTGCTCTGCTGAATATTTTAACTTGTAGACCTCGGACGAGAACAAGTAATTAAATATTGCTGCAACTGCATGTAAGGTAATTTAGTCATTGTGAATCCGTTTTCAGGACTGCCCTGGAATGCGGATAGAGCTGACATTATTATAACCTGTAACCTTTTGTTTATTTGCTAACCATTTTTGTATTGTATAACCAGTATCTTAATCTTTTGTATAAATAAATTTTATTTTATAAAGACAAGTACTGTTTTATATCATATTCTCAGCTCATCACGATATAGCACTATATCAGATAGCCGCAGAGCATAGTAATTATAAAACATAATACTATTCTTCTTCGACGGAGCTAACCTAGGACGATATTCTGCTGGAAGGTAAGCATGAACTTTGATCCATAGGTTTGAAACAGAGAGTCTTGTATTGTTTACATAAGGATACTTATTCCTAGATTTGCTGATATGTAATAGACAAGCCATAGTAAAGCGACTCTGTAAATCTGACCTGACAGCACAAGGCCATTATAGATAACTTTAGTTACTATGAGGCTAATCAGGGGATGAGATATTATCAGATCTCACAACACCAATTAAAACAATGCACCCCTCCCCCACCCTCTGACGTGACGATAACTCAACGGTTGAGTGAGCGCGCGCTGTTTGAACTCTCCAGTCTCCAGAACGGTGTTCGTTGATGATTAAAATTCAAAAAGTGCTAAATACCGGAATTATCCTTTAAGTGTATTTTGTTTGCAGATGACACCAACATCTTCTATTGTGATGACAATTATGATAAGGTTATTAATGTTGTAAATATTGAACTAAGGAAAATGGATGGATAGCAATAAATTATCTTTTAACTAGTGGTGGGCCGTTATCGGCGTTAACGTGCTGCGTTAACGTGAGACTCTTATCGGGCGATAAAAAAATATCGCCGTTAATCTATTCTCAAAGTTGGGTTGGGAGCTGGGTCTATACTAAGCAAGCTATGATGACTTTCACCTTGATATTTTAGCGCGGATTCGGTTCGGTGTTCGGTACGCATTTTCAAACCGAACGGTTCGTTGGACCATTTTTCCTGCCGACCAAAATTTCGTTATTTCAAATGTAGGCGGGTCATTGTCCGACATCAAATGGCAAACGTAATGTAAGCGGAACGAAACTGAGCTACTCGTATTTGTGTGGTTGAAGGACCGTTTATCAGTTTGGACCAAAGCAGCGCGAGCCGATCTTGATCAAGAGATCCAGTAAATAAATCATTTGAATTCGCTACTTAAGTAATAACATCGCTGCAAGATCTAGTGAGAAACATTCACATTTTAACGGATCAAACAGTGCGTAAGCCAGGAATAAACAGTGTGCCATGAATGACATCCAGTGTCCACATATCTGCTACATTTACCATGGATTTTCTGTAGTAAAACTAACTGCAACCATGGAAGTTTGGCAGGAATAGTAGGCTATAATGCTTTCAAGTAACATTACGTTGGTTTTATTTTGACATTATGAATAAAATTGCTGCCCTCAAATGTTAATCTGAACTAAAAATATACCTTTGTTTATAACTACTACAATATTAGGCTACATTTCATTTTTTCCAAGGAGCTGTTTTGTTTTATATGGAAGCCCGTTTCCGCCACGTTGAGTAAAAAAAAAAAGATTCTTTAAGTCATAATAATGAGAAACTTTCTCATAATTATGACTTAACATCTCGTAATAATGAGAAACTTTCTCGTAATAATGACTTAACATCTCGTAATAATGAGAAACTTTCTCGTAATAATGAGAAACTTTCTCGTAATAATGACTTAACATCTCGTAATAATGAGAAACTTTCTCATAATTATGACTTAACATCTCGTAATAATGAGAAACTTTCTCGTAATAATGACTTAACATCTCGTAATAATGAGAAACTTTCTCATAATAATGAGAAACTTTCTCGTAATAATGACTTAACATCTCGTAATAATGAGAAACTTTCTCGTAATAATGAGAAACTTTCTCGTAATAATGACTTAACATCTCGTAATAATGAGAAACTTTCTCATAATAATGACTTAACATCTCGTAATAATGAGAAACTTTCTCGAAATAATGAGAAACTTTCTCATAATAATGACTTATTTTCTCGCACTTCTACGCATGCGCAAAGCAGCGGAGCAGAAGGGCGTGCCACACTAGCGACATCCGCTGGTCAAAGCCGTGTAAATGCATCACGGCAAACTTGGCACGCTCTGCAGTGAATAACATTAAAGATAAATGATCAGTATATGAGACAGGCTTCCATACTAGATAGTCTTTTATTCATTTGTAATATTCATTTGTATTTTTGTGTATGAACAAGCAGCAATACAAGGGTGATCCATGGATTTCAAATAGACGGAGGAATGATAAGACAGCACACTTCATCTGGAAATCTGTGTAAGGGTCCGTTCATACAGAACGCGCTTTTGCATTGCTTTTCTAGGCAAACGCGCACTAGACGGACGTTGCGCTCGCTCTTCTGCAGCGTCTTGCGCATGACACGGCGTTCTAAATTGAAAAGAAGTTCAGCTTTTAAAAACACGTCTCGACCTTGCGTTTTCCCCCATTCCACTGCCCACTTATGTTTAAATGTCCCCAAAGTCATAAACATCTTAAAGGTGATTTCTGTATTGATATCTTACAGATGAACCTGCACATCAAATATCCTAGAAGCATCTGCAAAATACGTGTTATATTAACACACATGTGTTACACTTAAACTTGACGAATAAATGTAATATTCCAACTTTAATCTGATAGTTTTGTAAATTCATGTTTACAATTTCCATCGGTGTGCACAAGCAGGCGTCCTTCGTTACCATGGTAACCGTCCTGCTTCTGCATTCCACTTTCACACCTTATCGTGCGCATGGAAAAGTATGGAAGATAGGCCTACTGATGATGTTATTTAATGATACTACAGACTGCACTTAGTAGATCAAACTGACTTTAATGAAAACAACTGTTTTGCAGAGCGTGCCAAGTTTGCTGAGATGCATTTACACGGCTTTGACCAGCGGATGTCGCTAGTGTGGCACGCCCTTCTGCTCCGCTGCTTTGCGCATGCGTAGAAGTGCGAGAAAATAAGTCATTATTACGAGAAAGTTTCTCATTATTACGAGATGTTAAGTCATTATTACGAGAAAGTTTCTCATTATTATGAGATGTTAAGTCATTATTACGAGAAAGTTTCTCATTATTACGAGATGTTAAGTCATTATTACGAGAAAGTTTCTCATTATTATGAGATGTTAAGTCATTATTACGAGAAAGTTTCTCATTATTACGAGATGTTAAGTCATTATTTCGAGAAAGTTTCTCATTATTACGAGATGTTAAGTCATTATTATGAGAAAGTTTCTCATTATTACGAGATGTTAAGTCATTATTATGAGAAAGTTTCTCATTATTACGAGAAAGTTTCTCATTATTACGAGATGTTAAGTCATTATTATGATAAAGTTTCTCATTATTATGAGATGTTAAGTCATTATTATGAGAAAGTTTCTCATTATTACGAGATGTTAAGTCATTATTATGAGAAAGTTTCTCATTATTACGAGATGTTTAAGTCATAATTACGAGAAAGTTTCTCATTATTATGAGATGTTAAGTCATTATTACGAGAAAGTTTCTCATTATTACGAGATGTTAAGTCATTATTTCGAGAAAGTTTCTCATTATTACGAGATGTTAAGTCATTATTATGATAAAGTTTCTCATTATTACGAGATGTTAAGTCATTATTATGAGAAAGTTTCTCATTATTACGAGAAAGTTTCTCATTATTACGAGATGTTAAGTCATTATTATGATAAAGTTTCTCATTATTATGAGATGTTAAGTCATTATTATGAGAAAGTTTCTCATTATTACGAGATGTTAAGTCATTATTATGAGAAAGTTTCTCATTATTACGAGATGTTTAAGTCATAATTACGAGAAAGTTTCTCATTATTATGAGATGTCAAGTCATTATTACGAGAAAGTTTCTCATTATTATGAGAAAGTTTCTCATTATTATGAGATGTTAAGTCATTATTATGAGAAAGTTTCTCATTATTATGAGATGTTAAGTCATTATTATGAGAAAGTTTCTCATTATTATGACTTAAAGAATCTTTTTTTTTTACTCAACGTGGCGGAAACGGGCTTCCATAGTTTTATATGCTCAAAGTAAAAAAATAAATAAAAAAAATCATACTTTATTATGTTAGTTTTAATAATAAAAAAAAAATCTCTGGCATTTCTTCACAAGTTCTTTTAAACGTCACTTTGTATTTAAGAAACACGTCCCCTTTAGTCATTATTTGGGTAGCACACACATATTCTGAATGCCTTCGGCAGAATTCAAATGAGCCATTTTAATCTATGCCCACCACTACTTTTAACTTAAATAAAACTAAAGCCATATTATTTGGTAATTATAAAACAAAACTGGAAAACACAATTGAGATAGATGGGATACAAATTGAAAATGTCTCTGAAATAAAAAATGTAGAAGTTACAATAGATAATAAACTAACTTGTAAAACTCACATCAGACACATAAAAACCATAGTCTCCAAAAGCCTTGCAATAATAAATAAAGCCAAACATGTCCTTGATAACAATATAATACCCTATATTGTTCCCTGATTCTACCGTACTTAACTTACTGCGTTGAAATATGGGGAATTAATTATAATAACTCATTACAGTCAATCCTTATCTTACAAAAAAGGGCTATACGTACCATACACAAGGCTGAATATCTTGGACACACAAATCCACTTTTTCTCATGTCAAAGTTATTAAAAATACAGGACCTTGTTAAATTCAACACGGCACAATTCTTATTTAAAGCATTTCACAACCTATTACCTGCTAACATACAAAAGTTATTCACTCAGAGAGAGCAGTTGTACAGTTTGAGGAGCTATGGGAAATTTTTGGGGCTCGAACTCAAACAATGTCAAAGCATTCACCAGTTTAAAGCACTCTATAAACAGAAGGTCTTGTCACAGTACAAGGAGGGTGGGGTTTAATTGTCTGGTGATGTATTCATGTATTCATAGGCTGTGTTATTTTACCTTGTCGGTATTCTGATTACCATTGTTGGTATTACTATAATTGTATAGATGTATTCATGTATTCTTAGGCTGTGTTATCTTATCCTATCTTATCTTAATTTACGAGATAAATCATAGGATCATAGGATCCATTAGCGCCTGCACTAAGCCATCCGGCTGATTTCTCTAAATACCCTGTAACTCTAATAATGTTCAACAAAGGGGAAAAAAGGCTTTCTCACGTTTGGCTCGGGGTCATGGTGCAAAGGACCCTAGGTTGATTTTACCCCGAACCATCCCTTTAACTAAATTAATAACTTTTTTACAACAAAAACAAACCATCACTGAATTTTCTTAAACTGGACTGTGACGCTATTTTCTTCTGGAAACAAACTTTGTTGCATTATTTTCCTGTTATCTCTGTTAAGCTGCTTTGAAACAATCTGTATTGTAAAAAGCGCTATTTAAATAAAGGTGACTTGATTTGACATTCTGTACCATTTTTAAATTCAGATATGCATAAGTGTCTACTTAAATCCAAATATGTAATTTTTTAACTTCTATTTTATCTTATTAATTTACTGTAAGTTGTACCTTGCAGCCATGCATTACAATGAAAATGCAGATCATGAGCAGGCAACAACATCAGCAGGACAAGCTATATACAAGGTTGTTTTCCCAGTCAAAGTCAAAGAAGGGTGAATGCACTGCAAAGCCACTTAAAACCGCCCCTTTAGATGGTATGTTACAAAATGAATTTTATTTAAATACATCTACAAATACACTTGACACATAGTGACGTTTCTGTCCACTCAGTTTGAAAAACCTTCAAAGGAGGAAGATATTGTCCGCCACGTCTCAAGCTTTAGTCAAGGGGCGGTCGAAATCCAACAAACTGTCCATCCGAATCAGGAAACTCCTGCTGAATCCGGAGCACAACACATGATGGAAGAACCACCCTGATTTTCCGTCCTAAATAGCCCCAGCACCAGCTGACGAAGCTTCGATGGGCGAGATGACGATACCGCCTGTAAAGAGAGTGGTGGACACAATAAACATTGAAGATAAAACTGTAATAAAAATGTTTTTTTTAAATGTAAAAAAATATTTTTACAAATATTTTGAAGAAAAACATATAATTTTTTAATTCGTTTTTTTTTTTGCAGTGGTGTCACGAAATTACATTTATATTGGTTTACAAAATAATGTAATAAAATGCCATAAAAAAACTTACTCTTCTTCTGTTCTACGCCTCAAATTTCCATAATCAGCTCTGTAAATGTTTAAAATGTTCTGCAGGGTGTAAGGATTCAAACAGTTCGGTTCGAAGCCTGGGTGGTGTGTCATGCATTTTAGAGGCCCTGAAACCTGATTCATTCGTCTTAAAACCTAAGGAAGACAAGCCACCAACTATTTGTAACACTGCCAAAATTACAAGAGTAAAAGCAACTCATTTAAAAGCATCATATGACCTCTTTCATTAACCCTTGTGCATCTTTATGGACATTTGCGTCTTTTTAGTTTAGTTTTGTTTTTTGATCATTTTGCCTATGCACACCTTTTGGCAAAGGTGTGCACTTTTATTGGAATTTTAGTATTTTACTCCCATTTCCTTTAATAAATATATTTTGCACTAGGTACACAAAGTAGTTACACTAAGGACCTTAAGGACAAAAATATCCCCATTAAAACTGCAATATTTAATTCCAGGGTCATTTAGCTATAAAATGATGCAGTCTTTGTTAATAAGCGTTCATTTTGTATCCTTTAAAATGAGACCAAACTTAAGTCTGTGCTCCCAAGTTTCACTTTTTTATGAGTTTGTTGACATGGATATTTTTGTTCTTTAAGGACCTCAGAGTAAGTTTTTTAAATTGACACACAAGGGTTAAATTATGTGTATATGTTTTTTTCCCTCCCACAAATGTGACAACTGCTAGTGTGGGAACATTTCCCAAAAAGAGGATTGGTTTAATATACATCTTTTTATGGAGTAATTTATTGCAGTACCTTTGGTATTTCCATGCAGCAGACATTTTCAACTTCGCTGGGCATTCTATTACAGTTTTCACATCTGCACCTAAATAAACCACAAAAATACACCAGTTTGTTTTTAAACTGTATTTTATGTTATCACTTCAGGCAGTGGCGTGCACAGACCTCCTCGGGCAGGGGCCGAAAGGCCAAAAAGGGCACAAAAAAAAAGTTCCTTGTTTTTTTTTATCCTTTCTTTCCTTGGCATTCTATGAAAAGACGTTGATACAATAAGAATGCATAACACATCAAACGAAAATAGGGAAATTATGATAATATTACTAAATATTATTTACTTTACCAAACAAAACAGTTAGAATCAAGTTTTCATTTTCAAGAATCATTTTGTTGATGTTGTAAATTTTGTGTGTTAGCTATCGTGAAATCAGTAACCCTAAGGTTTCATTAGTTAAATTTGTTAACATGAACTATTGATGAATACTGGAATCATGGACTTAAGATTTAATTTCACTAGATGCATTTCCCCAAGCTAATAACACTTGCTATGGCCTTGGATAAAAACAAATGACATTGTCAGACTCAGAATGTGGCTTTTATTATAGTTATATACTTTTATTATAGTTAAGCATAGCTCGCATGCTGCCGTTTTTTTTACAGTAGCATGGTAGGATAAATGTAACTTTTCCGTATTAGCTTAAAGAGCATCTTGCAGGTAAAAAAAAAAATCTAAATGAATATATAACCGTGTATGAAAATACCATATGAAAAGATAATGCAGGATTTAAAATGTTTTAAAACGACATAAGGACACCAATTTAGTAGATAAAGTGAGCGTTTCTTTGACTGCTCGTACAAACCGCTTTTTTTCAACATCGCGTCATTTTAAGTCACAAGAGGGAGACGTGTGCTGTGCTCTGCCGCAGCTCAGTGCAGAGTAGGTTGGTATTCAGTAAGAGCGGTCGTGAGTCAGTGTGTTTTCAGTAGTTTTTGTATTTCAATTTATCATCGTCATGGTAAATTTATGTGTTTGTGGAGCTTGCAAAAACTCCAGCCTGTCAGGACATCGAGTCCACCGGTTTCCTAACAAGAAAAAGGACGGTGCTATCGTTCGTGCAGGTGAAGAGACGGGATTTCTCTTCCGCGTCGGCTTCGGAAAATGCGGTCGTGTGTAGCGTTCACTTCAGATCGGAGGATTATCGTCCCGGCGATATGATGGAGTTCAACATGGGATACCGAAGTAAGAACCGGGTGAGACTCAGAGCTGGTGCGGTTCCTTCAGTGCACGCATCTTCGGGTTCTCCCGCTGGATGTAGGCGCGAGCACAACATCAACTGGCAAACGCAATGTAAGCGGAACGAAACTGAGCTACTCGTTATTGTGTTTGTGTGGACCGTTTATCAGCTTGGACCAGTGCAGCACGAGCCTGATCAAGCAACACTGTAACTGCGAGATCCAGTAAATAAAGCATTTGAATTCGCCACTGAAGTAATAACATCGCTGCGAGATCTAGTGAGAAATATTCACATTTCTCCGTTATTAACGGATCGAACAGCCAGGAAACCAGGAATAAACATTGTGCAATGAATGAACGAAATATCCAGTGTCCACAGATCAGCAACATTCACCATGGCTTTACTGTAGTAACACTAACTGCAACCATGGAAGTTTGGCATTTTCCACTAAGGCCCAGTATGCATCCACCTCCCTGCAACACTGACTTTCCTCAGCTGTAAACATTGCCTCGCATTTCCCACACAAGCACCTATGGAACAAAAAATGTATCAGGAATAAATATCTCTCGATGAGAAACCGCTAAGTTATATCACGTAACGTTAGTCTGGGCGGATATTAATGAGCATGACAAACGCCTGATCAAAGCTTAGTTTCTGTTATTGTAAGTTCCAATATGTTCTGTCTAACATTAATCCTGGCCTGTCCCTGCTCTCTTGGCAGCCTAGCAGGCTCATAATTGTATGGCTGTGGTCCGTCAACAATTTCCTAAGCGTCCGAAATGTCATTGCGATCCATTTTTCCGTTGTTTGAATCGACCGCTCTCCCTCGTGCTATGTCACGCCCGTCACGCCCATTTTCAGATGCGGAAGTAAAATTTTCTCACAAAAACGACTCCAGAAGTCACTGTAGCGTATTTATAAGTTTTTTTTAAAGAAAATCTAGTTCCTACATTATTTTTCTATACATTGACTTGTTGGGTCTTCTAAACTGCAAGATGCTCTTTAACGTTACCTGCTGCTTGTGTAGTTTAAAGACTTGCGGCGAACTGCTGCGTATGTAGCACTGCAAAGGAAACATGGAAAGGCTGACTACCACTTCACCTCCGCAAAATGCTTCCGCCAAAAAAAATTATATTATTTTTTTTTGTATTATTATTGTTAGTGGCAATGGTGTACAAGTGTATTGTTATTTATTATAATATTTATAATAATACAAATAATTATTATTAACAATTATCAGAGAGGGGAACGATACATTTTATTGTGATTTATTAAAAGCATCATATGACCTCTTTCATTAACCCTTATGCATCTTTATGGACATTTGCGTCTTTTTTAGTTTAGTTGAGTTTTTTGATCATTTTGCCTATGCACACCTTTTGCCCCCACCCCCACCCCCCGCACGCCACTGACATGAAGTCGTTGCAGTAAAGAAGATAAATTAAACCGTAATAACAATATATCTAAAAAAGGTAAGTGACTTACCACTGTGAAACGTTCTGCTGAAGTCGCGCTTCCAAAGGTGGTTCCGATTCATCGACTTGATCATCTGCATTTTCAGGATCCGACTCAGGCTCGAACTGATATGGTAAAACTGATGACATAAGTATAACATAAATAAGAATCAGCTGGCCAATCAGAGCACACTGCAATTTTTGGAAGGAGGGGCTTTGTAGAAATCAGTGCATTTTAGAAAGACTTTTAGAAAGAGGAGCTACAATAATGTACAGTATAGTGGCTTTCGCACCAGGTAGTTCTAGGAACTTAGTTATAGGAACTAGCCACCAGGGCACCTTAGGAACGTTTTCTTGGTTGCATTCACACCGCCAGTAGGAACTCTGAAGTCTCGTAAGCCGCGCTTGTTGTTGTGACTTACTTTGACGGCGCTGAGAACACCAGAGCCTGAGCACACAGTGCTTGCATTCTCCATGTTCATTAGTTTATGATCTGTCTAACAGTCCTGTCTAACATGTTATTAGATAGAACTGTTATACATAGAAAGTAGACAATATATGATAGAAATACATAATCATGTTTGGCTTGGTCCCCTCAAAGTCGCTTTGGATTTTCTCCTCAGCGTAAAGGTTGAGAGGTCCATCTATCACTGTTTTCTGGAGTAAATATATATATGCTAATAACTGTGTGTTTACACAGCTTTTTTTTTAATGGTGGGTGCTGGTGTTTCGCGTGCGTCCGGCCAATCAGCGAACACTAACGTAACAGGAGTTCCTATAGTGTTGGTTTAGATCCTACTCTGAAGTAGAAGCTAAATTAGTTCCTCCAAAAGGAGTTCATTCCTAAAACTAAAATCATTCGTATTTCCTGCGGTGCGAACAGAGTACAAAATCAGAGTACTTCCGCCAATAGTTCTAGGAACTGTGGAACTGTGAAAAGGTTCCTCCGGTGCGAAATCCCCACATGTGAAATATTATTTATTTTTTTACATTAAAGCATGTTAACATTTTTTATTACAACCAATACACAAAATAATGATCTTTGAAAAAAGCGTCATATGACCCCTTTTATTGTTACTCAAAATAATTGTTTTGTAGGGGTGTAACGATACACGTATTTGTATTGAACCGTGCGGTTCGTTTGGTTGAGGCTTTCGGTTCGGTACGCATTACAAACCGAGTGGTTCGTTGGACCATTTTTCCTGCCGACCAAAATTTCGTTATTTCAAATGTAGGCGCACGGCAAGTGCGCTCATAATGTAAGAGACGCTGGTGCAACCACAACATTGCCCAAATGCCCAACATCAAATGACAAACGTAATGAAAGCGGAACGAAACTGCGCTACTCCTTATTTTGTGCTTCACGGACCGTTTATCAGTTTGGACCAATGCAGCGATCTTGATCAAGCGACACTTACTACACAGCGCTAAGAGATCCTGTAAAGAAAGCATTGAATTCGCCACTGAAGTAATAACATCGCTGCGAGATCTAGTGAGAAGCATTTACATTTCTCCGTTATCAATGGATCAAACAGCGCTGACGTGGAAACCAGGAAGAAACATTGTGGTTTCAAGCAATGTCGGTTTTATTTCGACATTATGAATAAAATTGCTGCCCTCAAATGTTAATCTGAAATAAAATAAACCTTTGTTTATTACTACTACAACATTACATTTCATTTTTTTAGAAGGATTTTTGTTTTATATGCTCCTAAGAAGAGTCAAGTATAGCTCCATCATTGCTCAAAGTAAAAAATTATTATACTTTATGATGATAGTTTTAATTAAAAACATTTAAATCAAGGAAATTTCTCTGGCATTTCTATCGAAAACATACCGAACCGTGACACCAGTGTATCATATCGAACCGAACCGTGAATTTTGTTAACCGTTACACCCCTATTGTTTTATTTAAGCTTCTTCTGTATTATTTTTCCTAATTGAATGTGTGACTTCATGTCATAATACGAATGTTCAATGTGGAAGTAGGATCTTCTCATGTTCACTTGAAGGCAGCGTTAGTATTTGTCTGATCATGAGATCTCATTGTCTGTCCACATGAGGGACTCAATCCATGCCAAATAAAACCACTTTAATTAGGACACTCATATGACATTCTTCAAAAATATAATTTATTTCTGTAGAGAAGGACATTTTAATAAGGATCAAATGACTGAGTTCAGCTTTGAGAATGAAACCAACCTGTTTGTTCCTCAGTGAATGCTCCTTCAATCGTCATGTTTTCACTCTCCTCTTTAATAAACGGCATCTTTGTTTGTTCCTCAGTATCTTCTTGTTTCACAACGAATGCTTCTTCAATCGTCATGTTTTCACTCTCCTCTTTAATAAACGGCATCTTTGTTTGTTCCTCAGTATCTTCTTGTTTCACAACGAATGCTTCTTCAATCGTCATGTTTTCACTCTCCTCTTTAATAAACGCCATCTTTGTTTGTTCTTCAGTATCTTCTTGTTTCACAACGAATGCTTCTTCAATCTTCATTTCTTCACTTTCCTCTTTAATAAACTCCATCTTTGTTTGTTCCTCAGTATCTTCTTGTTTCACAATGAATGATTCTATCTTCATTTCTTCACTCTCCACTTTAATAAATGCCATCTTGGTTTGTTCCTCAGTTTCTTCTTGTTTCACACTGCTCGCTTCTTCAATCTTGATTTCTTCACTCTCCTCTTTAATAAATGCCTTCTTTATAATAGTGTGTCTCGTGGACCTCAGTCGCTTCAATTTGTCCTTTTTAAGATAAGAATAATTAACAGCAAGAAAAATTAATCCAAACTAAATCTCTGGGTGGGTCTCAAACAGAGTTATTACCCCCAGCAGTACAAATTAAAGGGATACTTCACCGATTAGCATTAAGCTTTGTCTCAGTAGAAACCTGGTATTATTTTCGAATGACCTGCTTCCCTCCCTCATGTCCCCCTGAGACGAGATATTTCTGTATTGTGTGTCTGGAAAAAAAAATTCCGATGACGCAAAAATCGGCATTTAGCGTCATCGGAGGCTTTTTTGGCCAGAGGCTAGAGATTACAGCCAGTAGTAGGAGCTAGTTCCGCATGTTTTCAACCCGCCCATAGGGGGTGGGATCTCACTCACAGAATGTACAAATAGTGTCAGCCATCCTTTTTTTGAAGTTACTGCTAACAACTATATCACTATGTATAGGCTACTGTGTGATCAGAAATATAGTCGAGTATTAGCGAGAGTCTTACCTCAAGGCGAATGCGTTTAGTACCAGATGGCCCAGGCTGTTCGTCATCTGGGAAGGTGAATATCGATGGAATTGCGGTGTCCTTCAGGGTGGTTCTCTTCATTCCAAGGACATTCGGTTCGTAGTCTTCCTGCTTGAAATGGCGACTGCAAACCCTCTGGTTTTTCAGGTTTTCCAAATCGGTGTCCTCTCCAAACTTCGGGTGTTTGATAGCCCGCAGCCATTGTTTGCCCCGCTCCAAATGTTTAACCGGCAAATGATGGAAACTTACTGCTTGTCCTTTCCTGGTTTTGGCTGTACATCCTGGTACAAAGCAATTTAGCACCATTTCTATGGAAAAAACGCTAGTATTTAAATCAACTAACTCGTCACGGAGACTCACGCTAAAATGGCGTCTTTTCAGTTTCGAGTCAACTAGTAGCCTAGTTGTATCATTTCTTCTGACACTGCCCTCTGTAACCAGTAGGCATGGCTTGGGAGTGGCCTTGTAGGGCAGCGAAGCAAGTGCATTCTGGGAGTTGTCTTTCATCCACATGAGTCAAAAATACATTTTCTGGCTTTTCTCAGTCTAGAAGGCACCAACTTCTAAAATAATTCCACATTTCTACAACAAATTGACCCAATTTCAATACAAATTCATCTTTGCAGCGGTGAAATATCCCTTTAATAATAGAACACAATTTTATACATGTATACACTACATACAAGTTTAAACTTGGTATGATTTGTATTATATTTAATAGATTAGCCTAAATTTTCAAGAAAACGATTGCAGTTGGTTTGTAAAAGTAGCAATTATTTACACACAGGGCTCCAGACTGCGACCAATTGGTCTTATTTTGCTACCATTTTTTTGCCAGTGCGAACAAATATTTATTTACACAACGTTGCCGAGCAGCGAATTAAAAACAAAATTAAAGCGGAATGAAAATGCGCTACTCATTTATGCTTCACGGACCGTTTATTAGTTCGGACCAATAATAGACAGCGCAGCACCCCGAACTTGCCAGTCGCGGGCCGATATCGATCAAGCGACACTGTAATGTCATCGCTGCGAGATCCAGTGAGAAACATTCCGATACGGCGCAGAGTTCTCGGTTATAAACCATAGATATCAGATCAAACAGTGCTGACGTGGAAACCAGGAGAAACACTTATAGAAGGCTTTCAGTACACAAATCAGCAACATTCACAATGGATTTAATGTAGTAACTGTAACCATAATGTGACAGAAAATGTCAAACGCTTACAAGAACTACACATCTTTTTCCAGCACTTCAAAACTATCATATATAAATTTTATTTTTAATGTGATGACCAACACATTTTTTGTTCATCCTTCAAAGATTGTCCTAAAAAAATTAAGATGTATAGGGAAACTCTTATTAAAACACTTATTTAAAAATAATAAAATAAATAAATTACCACTGTAAACAGTAGGTTGCTTATTGGCTATTTTCACTCCCTAATATAACTTTTTTGACTCGTTGTGCTTTTTAATTAATATTAAGACATTATGAATGATAATAATTAAAGTTAATTTCATCCTAAATTAAGCTTAGTGCTTTATTGTCAGCCCCAGTGCTACCAGATATTTTTTGTAGAACTCAGTGGCTCCGGTGCTGCTGCCCTCAAATGTTAGTCTGGAGCCATGTGAACTTAAAATAAAACTGCATATTGTAATATCTGTCCGTTAAGTCTATTTATTATTAAATTTGTCAGTATTACAGTTATTTTGTGGGAAATTTGAATAATTGCATTGCAAGCTGATTTAAGGTGTGCCCCTAAATTTTGGTCTTTGGTGTTTTATGCCCCCAACGGCGCCTTCCAGGCAGCGAGGGGATGGGTAGGTTTAAGGTTGAGGGTAGGGTTAGCTGCCTCTAAGGAGCCATTGGGGGCTTAAAACACCATCGAGCCTAAATTTTCTGCTTGCGCTCCTAAAATTTTCAGTCAGGGGCTACAGCGCTCCTAGTAAAAAGTTAGTCTGGAGCCCTGACACGTGTGTTTGTTTTCTAGTTGCATTTACCCTGTTTTGACCAGCATGTCTCGTCAGCATGCGGTGATTCGAGCTATTCGAATCAATGAATCATTACGTGAAGCATTTGATTCAATTGATTCCGAGTATCAAAAAGCTCCGTTATCCCATCATAACTTTCTCCATTGACCGAATTTGTTTTTAGGATAAACTGATTCACGATATACGACGCGAAATGAGACGCACCTTTTTAGTAGACTACTCATGTATGTGTGGATGCACTTAACTCACAAAATTAACGTTCATTAATTATAGATAAATCAATACAATTGTACATTTAATGCAGAATAATTCTTTTAAGATCACCTCTAATAATTATAAAAATCGACTGAACGATTTTTATCGATTCAAACACGTTAAATGCTTAAAAACACAAACCTTTCTTCAACGGAATCCAAAGGGGCTCGCGGCACATACTTATGACGTCACATATTTAGACCAAAATAAAAGTCCCGTTCACACGCTGCTGTCTAAAATAACAAAGTGCAAAGAAAATTACATGCAAAACACACACATAGTAAAAATAATAAGAAATAAATAAGGTATTCATATTATTCAATCCTTGGAGAAATATAGGTTGTCTAATGATGCGCTTTAAGAGCATTTTATATGTAAGACGCAAAACAAGTCATGTTTGGGTGCAGAAACCATTTATACCAGGGGTTGGTAACTTCTTTTTCAGTAACAAGACATATTTAAATTGATGTTTGGATGCATTTTTCAAAAGTGCCATAGCAAAAACTGTAATTATTATACAATATACAATGTTTTTTAATAAATCCAAACCTTTATTGGGGCCAGAAACACAGAAACAATATACAGTAGGTAACATGTTCCAATATGTTTTATAAAATGTGTAAAATCAATTGTGACTCTGTGTTTATCCTCTTTGATTCATTTTCTTGGCTTTGTAAATTAGTCTTATAAAAGCAGTTGATGACCAGGATGCGGAGCAGAGAGAAAGAGAGACGGAGAGGATGAACTGATGGAGTTAATCAGAGAAGATGACATGAGGTTTCAGAGAGAGACAGGGAAGAAGAGGAGAGCAGGGAGATGATAGACAGACTCTTCTCTCTACTAGAGAGATGGATTAAAAAACAAAGATTTTTTTAAAATATATTAAATGAAACAAAATTAAGTCTTTGTTAAAATGCATAGTTTTATTTACAGTGTTTTTTTGTTTGTTTTTTAAATAATTTACAACATAAAACAACATGAGTTTGTAACATGGAAAAACAATAACACAAAATTAAAATTGACAGTAACGGAAAAAAAAAACAGATGTGGATGGGCCGCCACAGATCCTGGAATCCTCCATAATTTATGCACTGTTGTTCATGGGTATTACGTGAGCAAGACACGAAAGTTACAATATCATGATTATGGTTAAATAAGACACCTATTATAACCAAATCACATTTATTTTCATATTGAATATCACAACATACATTTATTATTCAGTCTAGCACTTTCAAATATGACAACTTATACTAAATAATAATACATTTACAGTATATAAATATAATATATATAAATACATACATATGTATATTTATATAATTTAAGTGTCATCAGTGTTTGATGATATTGCATCCGAATGAATACATTTTGTCCAGTGAAGTGAACACAGCTTGTGTAGATTTATGGAGTGAAAATTCTTGACTGCTTCATTTTAGCATTTATTTGCATACTTTTACTATTACATATCTGATCAATCTCAGCATGTTTTAAGTTTATGGCGCTACAAGCTTAAATTAAAATGTCTTGCTTGCTCTGCACCCTGGAAGTGTTCTGTAATTCTGTTCAGTTTAACGACAAACTCACCTGATCGTGGAGTTGTGTCTGTGCACCTCTGCCTGCCCACGGCCCTGGGATGGAAAGCTAAAATCGCCCACCCCTCCAAGTCCTGCGGGACATGCCTAAGCATTGGCTAGTCAAGCAGACTCCGCTCTCCACACCATGGCCATCCTTCAGGTTTTTCAGGCCAAACTCCTCTGCTTTTAGAGAGCTGTGCAGCGCAATGGACTTGGCTCGGCAGGGCCATGGCCAGTTGGTGGTGTTGGAGAGCCACTTGTGGCTACATTTAAAGCAGATTAAGGACTGGGGTTTGCAATATCACGTTTTTTTGTGATTTTGTGAACGATTAAAATGTCTCCACGATCTGCTTTTGAAGAAATATCATAGTATTGTGCTAGTTCATTCTATCATTTGCAGTTCTGGCGCCTCCGTCTCAACAAACTGTACAATGCAATGTACATTCACATCATATGTTAAGGCAGAGGTATAGTTACACTCACGGGACACTGCAATTCACAAAAGTTCATTATTTACATCTGCTTTAAAGCCTTGCTGGTTAAACCAGGGTTTCTGCAGGGTTTAGTCAGTCAAATTTAAGACTTTTAACCCCTTGAGTGGCAGGGATCACTGGTGATCCCGGATTATTGTTGTTCAAAATGTATTGCTCGTCAAAACATCACACTATTACTTGATCTGGACAAAATCAGCATCACAAGAAAGGTTTAAGACTCCAGCTTCGATATTTGACCACTGTTTATGATTAAACTGGTTTGCAGTGAAATTAATTTCTTAAAGGGACTGTGTGTAGGAATTTCTCCCATCTAGTGGTGAAATTGTATTTTGCATTCAAACGAATAATGCTCTCCAGCGCCTCACTTTTTCAAATGCGAGCCGTTATGTACCAAAAAGCTATGACAGGATGTCTTATAATAGCACTTCGAGTTTTTCTTCGGGTGAACAGGTTTGTTATTTAAAACAAACTGAAACTTGAAACAACGAAAAAAAGAATGTTACAGTTATCAATTACTGACTGTGAAAAACATTAACTATAGTAATTAGTAGTAATGCCTTCTTTACTCGTTATATTTTTTGAAGTACATGCATTGTTAGACATCATCATCATCAGAGCCTTCTCTAACGTTACTTTACTCAATAGCTGCTATTCATCAAAGAGCCTGTTTAACTTTTAACTATAAATGTTCTACTGTCTATATAATAAAGTACACAACCAAGCAATGAAAAAAAAGCTTGTAATTAAGACCGTAATATTGACTTACCTGTCGAGAAGAAAGCAGGCAACTTCAGCGTCTCTTTTGAAAGCTTTCTCCTGCATTAGCTATCCCGACATTAACCCTTGTTTTTGTAATCTCCGGTCACGTTTCCTTTTACGGTCTATTTTGGACTTTTTTGACGACGAGGACTCCTTATCCTGTGACTCAGCATATGTATGAATGAATGGTGTATAAATAACCGTGCAGTGTGCATCCTTTTAAACTTGCCGGGGCAGTGACAAGCGCCTCTCACTGCTCTGCGCCTCCGCTTCTACTGGCTTCAGTCACGTGACGCTGGTTCTGAACGAAAACGCGTTGTGGAAACGCGTTGGCCTAGTACTTTTTGTCCCTCTCTGCTATTATAGTTTTTCAAGATGGCGGAACTACATGAAAGCCTCCGTGGACCTACCCGTCCCATGTATATAAAGATAATAAATTCTTCGTTTACGAGGATTAGTCTGATCATTGGCATAGGTATTTGTACACCACTGAGGGCATATTTATGAATAAAAATATTGATTTTAGATAATAAAATACCTAAAAAGCTACAAATAGTCCCTTTAATGTATGCCAGGAGTGCAAAATAATGAATCTGTAACGTTCGTTATTTTGAATAGAAATCAACACTCACACAACATTCATTCTCGTCTTCTCTGGTTTATTTGTGCTCAGATACATATAATACACAGAATCCGCCAGGGCAATTATTACAATGGTGTGCATATTTGGAGAAATATTGATTAATTTTCATATGTTAGTAAAATATTTAGCCATACAGAATACAATTCCTATTCATTTACACTGAATTATGCGATCTGAAGAGCTCAAACAGCGCACGGAGCTAGATTCGTATAGAGCTGGTAAGTCCCACCCCTTCCGCTAACCCCACTGGACCTCTAGGTTGAAAAATCGTCAATGCAAGTGAATGGGAGAAAATAATTATTTTCTGGTCCCGTTTGAATTGTGCCATGAATGTGAACATATGTTGTCTGTGAATTTTTAATATAATTTTTCGTGTAAAGAATGCTACAATTTAGCGGGTAGAAGTTTGATAAGGTTAGACTTTGTGTGAGAGCACTTTGTGGACTACAACTCTTCGCTGCTTTCGACGCGTTTGAAACGTCACCACCACTCGCACACGGACACTAGCTCACGGATCCCGCTAAACATGGCTGTGTCTTTGGTGCACTTCACCGCCTTCTTTCAGGGAGAGGAAAAAATCGTTGAGGTTGGCGAAAACCACGGGTAAGTCAACTTTATGGGGTGACGTCACATAGGCGACATGTAGTCTTTCTCGTTATGTCTTTTCCACAACTGCTAGCCGAAGAATCATACCATATACTGTCAAACTCGTAACATGAAAAATTATATTAAAAATTCACAGACAACATATGTTCACATTCATGGCACAATTCAAACGGGACCAGAAAATAATTATTTTCTCCCATTCACTTGCATTGACGATTTTTCAACCTAGAGGTCCACTTGGGGTTTTACCATAGACAGTAAAAGAAATGGACACAGCGACCCCATAGGTTTCAACGGAGACAAGTGAAGTCAATTAGAAGCACTGACTTCCTGGGGGTCGAGCGTACTGCGCAGACTCAAACTGAGCTTGACGACGTAGATGTGACGTGAGCAGCCCGTCTGTCTTCTAGTAGCTGTGCCAAGAGAAATCTGAATCATTCCCTTCCGAAACTTGCAGAGACGAAGAGCGTGAATAGGAGCTGTCCATGAGCTAGGAGCAGGATAAACTTTTGCTAAGTATTCTGATTAATCACACACAAGTCAATGTGCAACCATTGTCTCTTCCTGCATATTGTCAGTCTCAACCTCCTTGTTCACAGAGAACCCCCTTTCAACTGAAGCTTGCCCATGAGAAAGGAGGAGCAGCTTCTGGCAAAATGCCCAAGCCACTGGATTGGCACGGCTTAACCAGCCGCACAAGAAGGTGTCCAGCCGATTTACCACTGGCTGGAAGGAGAGAAACTCTTCATTCCTACACTCAAGAGTCGGGAGAGCCTCAAACTGTTGTAGAATGACATCCCCTAAAAACAAAACATGTTACAAAGGGATTAAGTTAGAATTATATTGATGTATTGATCCACTTTATCTTCTATAAAGACTACAATAACATTTGGTTATGATGGTTTAAATTCAGGGTTTTCCCTAAAATTTCAGAGGGCAAACTCCACTAAAATCAGACAAATACAATTTTAAACTCATGACCAGCAAATGAGTTAATCTGCAACACCTACATGATCGCTCATCCAGTTTGTTTTGTTGATTGCTGTTGTCAGGATACCTTTCCATTTGAGACTAAGCTACCTTCTGATTTTTACATTTATTTTCTCAAATGTGTTACACTTATTAGGTTTATGTGCTTCTTAAAACCCTTAGGTCATGCACCTAAACTTTATATTGTAAGCAAGGAAAACCCTATGTAAAATAATCCTAAATCATGAGCCACTGCACACAGAACAGGTGCAGGACCATTACAAGAGGAAATGGCAAAAGCTAGAGATCCACGCTAAAAAAATACCCTGATGGGAAAAGAGAAAAGGTATATAAATGGAGCAAATGTCTGCAAGATGGCACAGTTAAGTATAATGCTGTAAACACAGTCTAAACACACTTAGAGATTAATTCAGCGTGGTACTCTAACTTTGGTCAAAGCCCCTTCCAGAACTACTCCTATCAGCAGATACACCTCCTGCCAGCTGCTTGGCCTGTAGAAAGGTCTGCACCAGACATTTCATTTGTTCCTTGCACTTTTCTGACTATATTAGTCAGCCCCTGCATGCAGTCCCTTCTAAACTCAAGGACCCTGAGATCTGATATTTTAGTGTCCTGAAGAGGAACGTACAATAAAAACACAAGTAAGTACTGTAGAATGTATAACACAATGATTCCTGCTTCTTATATCCTGACCACAATTTCTAAAATTACTTTATAGGCAGGGTAGGCAGGATTTTTCTAAAAAAACTTTTCCCCAAATTTGTTTAAACTGTCTTTATAAGCCAATACATAATTAAAATGTAAGTACTCTGAAAAAGAGAGTATACAAATCGAGTGTCTGTAGTCCTCTCAGGGCTGCAGTAAACACAGCTACTTATTTCCATTCGGAACGAATGAAATGATTGGCTGGGCGACTGTCACTCTCCCTCGCTACCATGGCTACCACCCCTGCTGCTACAGGTGCTGCCCACATGCTCGCACCCGTTTGACTCGAGGAGGGGAAGAGGCACAGAGAGAGGCACAGAAGCTAGGAAGAAACACAATTATGGCAGAGAAAGAGCAGTCAAAATTCCCAGTACCTGCATATACAGTCAGCGAAGGCAAACAAGGCAAAAAAAGGAACTAGTAAGGTAGAAAGGTAGGCTACTTGTCTCCGGAGTGTAATGTTAGTCCTCATCAGAGCCAACAGTGCTTTCATCGTGGAAGCTCTTACATGCAAAACACCGTATATGTTATGAATCTTACACGAAATTCACCTTCATCACAGTGTAACTGATGTTAATGGGAAAACGTGTATCAATGCAACCTGTTTTTAGCTTTGCGGCTTATGTTACTAGCTCGTTACCGAATCAAACTCAATATATTTTAAACTTTACCAGTATCGATATGCTAGCTTGATAGTGAGTACTAACAGCCATGTTAGTTGTTTATATTCATAATGATAAAGTTAGGTATTTTATTACATGTGATTCTGACATGATGTCACTACATGCACTGTGCTCCTCTCCGCTCGGCGCTGACAAACGCGTCCTCCAGCTGAAGCTAGGTTGAGCGGTCGGCATCGCGCGTTCATGTGTTTTGGGGGCGTGGCATTGGAAGGAGCCCAGAAGGGAGGGGGTGGGAGTGAATGGAATAAGTAGCTGTGTTTATTACAGCCCTGAGAGGACTAGAGACACTCGATTTTTATACTCTCTTTTTCAGAGTACTTACATTTTAATTATGTATTGGTATATAAAAACAGTTAAAACAAATTTGGGAAAAAGTTTTTAGAAAAATCCTGCCTACCCTGCCTTTAACTACAACTTAAAAATTAACCACAATACCTTCAGGGCTTTCTCTGCACCTAGGCCGATGTAAATTTTCTGTGGGAGGAGCAAGTTCTTCTTCTCACACAAGTCCAGCTTGGTGAGCTGTAGTTTTGTAATGTCCTGCAGGACTTCTCGCTTCACAAATCGCCTCAGTACACTCTGCCAGAAGAAAATTCCAGATGAAAAATGTAAGTGTATTTTTCATGCAGTAATGTCACAGTTTTAACAAAGAAAAAAATAAACAAAGGTTGAAAAATGTCATCCATTAAACACAACATAATACATCATACTCACACACATATATCTAATACATCATAGTAGCTGAGGAGCCAGACAAGCACAAAAGTTATTTTTAAATTACCTTCATCAACTCAGCCAAATCTTTGGCAAGGAATGGCATCACTGGCTCATCCATCTGGTAAATACACATATACACATTTTGTTGTACGTAACACAAAAAAATCTTTAACTTTTAGGTGGCAAAATATTTTTAGTAATTCTGTGAAATACACTGCGCAAACCAAAAGTAATACTACCCACTGGATGAAGAAGGGTTGGCTCTCCACAGAACATAAAATATTTATTTTATTTTATTTTTCGAGTTCGCATTTATGAGGAAAAACAATGTTACGGACGTGACAGTTCTCCGTTACGGACGTGACCGCTCTGAAAGCGGCACTAAAAGACTGCTTTAAAACGTTCACAGAGACCTCAAACAGAAAGCACAAAGCCTGTCTTTAAATTTTATTTCGTTTTGTATTAATTGTATCTTAATTTTAATCAATGTTTCATCAACCAATTGCCTGGATTTAGTAAATATGGAAGAAGTAAATATAACAGACAATAGATAATCACGTCTGGAGCTCGTCTCATAAATGAACTGTAACTCAGCGTATAAGGTAGCCTACTTGCCTCACAGACCTGAGACACATAGAAAGTTTGAAAAGTCTACTTTTAAACAGAGCAATTCAAAACGAAAGAAAACAGACTGCTTATGTAATCCGTATGAAATGTGCATTTCTCTCTGGCGCGTTCACTACTGCAAGGATTGCGAGTCAGCATCGTCAACTTCATTTTTGCAGCCGACACTGACACAGAAAACACTTGTTTATTAATAAACAATTAAAATGTCTCCTTTGCTATATTTGACATATTCATAATCATTACTTTTGCCGGTTCTTTGTGACAGCTTTTAGGTGCTTTATTGGCAGCGCCACCCACATGTTACATGAACATCACCACTGCATCAGCAACGAAAACATGGAGATTTTTTTCTTTTTGGGGGCATTTTGTTTGCGTTCAGTCTTTCTCAGTTGTCTTTAGGTTAATGTTTCAGTTAACAGTTTTCCAGTTGTTATCAGTTACTTTTTCAGAGGTAGGCTAAAGGAGCAGCATAGAGTGCTCTTGCGTCTGTAGACGGTAATGTTTTCTCTTGGTTCATGTTAGTCAGTATGAATCAATTTTGATATATAAGTCGCACCTGACTATAAGTCGCAGGACCAGCCAAACTATGAAAAAAAGTGCGACTTATAGTCCGGAAAATATGGTAACTTATTTTCAATAGAGTTGATGCAGCTGCTGGCAGCGGCTCCCTGACCAATTCCCCTGAGAAAGGATCTCCTTTCCCAGACGAAGGGGACGATTTGGCACCCCCAACCTGAGCTGTGGGCCCTCCATGTCTGGCCCCTCGACGGGAGCCTCCAATGTTCCATCGGAGTGAGAGCCCACTCCACCAGAGGCATGGCCTTCTCCTGGGCATGGTCCAATGAAGTATCCATTGGCGACATCTGTGTGGCGGTCCTCGCCATCCACCTTCACCAGATTTTACTACTTGGATGTCCCTACTCTGCAAGCACAGGTCCTGTCTGTTTAGCTTTTGTTTCAAAAACACCAGGCTGGGTACAGATGGTGCCCAACCAGAATGAGACTTTTACCGCCGCCGTTCCCTCGGCGGCAAAATTGGGATGTGTATTTGCTGCCTTTTACCGCTGAGTGGCGCTGTAATCACAGACTTTGAAAAGTGTCAGTTTATTCTCTTTATGACGTAATCTGCCGCGGCAGTAATCTGAGCTGAGGTCACAGATAAATTCAAGATAAATATTGTGGTTAAACGAAATTCAAATTCATTAAATTTAAACAAAGTAGACACACGGTAACATTGTGTGCCCAGTTTTTCTATAATTTAGAAAGGTTATGTCAATAAGTTACTTGTCATTTACTTTGTGTTATTTTAATGTGTTTGTAGATTTATTAACTGAAACATAACAGTGAAATAAATTAAAATAATTTACCGTAAAATTAAAACATTTTCAGGACTTGCAGTTACTAACCGATGTTAGTCGGTTTAAGCATTCTTTGTTATATTCAGAATTAAATAGGCTTACATGTTGTATCAATTGAATTCTTTAATAAATAATCAACCACAATGCCTATTACTGCCGCAGCAAAAATAAACCAGTCGAATTTCAAAGTCGTTCGCGAAATGACTAGGCTATACCGGGTGCCGCAAGTGACAGGGCAAAACAGCAGCAACTGCGGCATTTTAAAAGGTAAATTTCCTATCTGTTTATTTAAAAAAAAAAAAAAAACATGGCGCAAGATCTTGTAAAAAAAACAACAACCGTTTTTCATTATTTGAACAAAAATGAGACTGATTGAATATGTAAAAATCTAAACAAACAAAGCAGAGAATAAAACAAACTTTTAGGGAAAAAATATAGGCCTATTATGCTACAACAGAATTGGTTAACATTAACGAAAGCAAAATATGTAAAAATACATTTCAAACAAACTAAAACAAAACAAATTCGTGGCCGAGTGGTAGGCTATAACTTACGTTTCAATAATTCAGATGACACGGGTTCTAATCCCGAACAAACATGGGCTACTTTTTTATTATTAATGCAGAGAGATTTGATAGTTCTAAAATATTGCTACACCATATTGTTTTTTTCTCCTATAGCCTATATTAAATATTTTATATTTATAAAATAAAATTACCATTAATTTCCATTTTACATTAGGGACAATTTTTATCCAACAGAATGGCTGAATTAACATCTGCATAATAATAATAATAATAATAATAATAATAATAATAATAATAAATAAACAGCACAAGGTCTTGTAAAAACACTTTTTTAAATAATTTTTTCGACACATAATTTCGAGACAGTAAATTGCTAATGTAAAAAAACATAAGCAAATAAAAAAAGAATATAACAAACTTTTAAAACAGAGAAAATAGTAGACCTAGGCTATTCAGACGATAGCTCTGTGGTCAATGCATTAACACCTCTGTCCTGCACCCCCACGATAAAGCAACTATTGCCTTCTCCAAACCCCCCACAGGCTAGCTGAGTTTGCAAAACAAAACAAAGAGTTTGCCACTCGTCGTGGTTTGCCAAAACACTTCATTATAAACTTCAATATTTCATTCAAAACAATCTCAAAACGCTTTGTGACATTTTGAAAAGCCGTGGATGCATTACTGCCACTGGAACCATGAACGCAAATACTGGTTCTGATTTTATTGTTTGTCGTTTAAAAGTCATATATATATATATATATTAACAGAACTGCTTTTGAAATTACGATTGGAATCATTATAGGTTACAGAAGTAAAGTCATTGTATAATAGGCTATTTGTTGCTTATTGTAAAATGGAAATGCATGGTGATTTTATTTTGTAAATAGGCTATAAGCAAAAAACTATGTTTTAGAACTAGACAAATCTCTCTGCATCAACAATAGACTATAAAATGCATTAATAGGCTAATATAAAAATATCAGTAGTCCAAGTTAGTTCGGGATTCGAAACCGTGTCATCTAAATGATCGTAACGTAAGTTCAACCACTCGGCCACGATTCACTCGTTGCGACATGGCCTAACGTTCCAGTGTGTCTTCATTCAAATGAACGCGCCGCCGCGTTTGTCGAACACTAATTCAACATGCCAGAAAAAAACCTGGCTTTGGAACAATGCATAGCGCCACTCGTCGTCGTGTGCCAAAAAAATTACAATAGTTTAGTTTAATTTATTTCAGTGTTAATGTTTGAGTTAAAAAAATCCTCTACAAATTAAATTAACACAAATTCGGCTACAAGAGTCCTTTATAGGCTAAGTAAAAAGCAAAGGGCTTACAGTCTTAATATTTAGGCTACTTTGCTTAAATTCGATACATTTATTTTCAGTAGGGCCTAATAAATTTGTAGGGATGTAATTTCAGTATGCTTCACCAACGCTATGTATTCAATTAAAGTTCCAAGAGTACAGTGTGAATTCGTTACAAGGTTTTATTTAATTAAATTAATGTGCAGCAATTTGTACAAATAGAGTCTATAGGCCTACTATACTGTTGTAGCCATTAAATAATCTCATTTAGTATCATATTTGTTAAAATATTATAATGTTATTTTTTTCCATCTATGTTGAATATGAAAAGTGAACAGCACGAGTAAGACAGGATGCATTATATCGAGAGATGGATATGGAGTGGGTCAGACATGATTTTGACCACTTCATTAAGTTTTGTTTAGTAGAAAACCTTTATTTAAAGTGAATTTCGTTTTCTATAAATTGTATCTTAATTTGAATAAATTTTTCATCAACCAATTGCCTGTATTTAATAAGTAAGAGAAGCAAATATAACAGACACTAATCATGGAGGCGCCCGCGCGGTCACTTGCGTTGCACGTCAGCTGTAGCGCATCTCATCCTCCTAACTTAACGAAACTCAGCGTATGCCTCACACAGACATGATAAATACATCAAATACACAAAGCTTGAAATGTCTTCAAACGAAATAATTCAAAACGAAAAGAAAAAGGCTACTCTCTGATTATGTCTTTATGTGCATTTCTCTCTAGGTGCGTTCACTACAAATATGGCGATCGTCAACTTCATCTTTGCAGTCGACACTGTCAGAAAACACTAGTTTATTGATAAAAATCAATGCACGCATCACCGGATTTACAAATACACATCTTGCTTGTTGCACGCACACATATTATGTCGAAAAAACGAAATATTATGTTGAAATAACATTATTATTAATAATACATCTTTTAGAATATTTGATTAAATGCTAATTGTTGCGCTTGTTCAATTTAATAAAATTAAAACTTTAATTGTGATAATTAAAATAATTGAAAATTAAATATTTAGTGGCCAAGTTTTGCTAATTTAGGCTATTATATAGGCTAGTATATGCCTATTGCCTATATTAAGTAGGTCATATTAAGACAAGGCATATATTAAGTTATTTTAGCTGTTATGAGAAAAATAAATCTAACGAAATCTAAAATCTAAATCTAATAAATCTAAAAAAAAATTCTAACGCCAATTCAACATGTCAGAATAAAACTTGATTTTTGAACGATGCGTAACGCCACTCGGCCTGGTGTGCCAAAACACTACATTTTAAACTTCAATGTTTAATTCAAAACAATCTCGAAACGCGTTGTGACATTTTTTAAAGCAGTAGCCTAGCCTATACATTAAGGGCATTGAAACCAGGATCTTAACTAAAACCCGTTCCGCGTAATCTCTGAAAAATTATACCACACTACTCCATGTATTTTTTTTTTAAGGACTGCTTTTGAAATCACTATAAATTACTATGCAATTGTATCGCTCACGAGAGCTCTTCATTTATCTAATTCCTCAATAGAATAGTAAAAATATTCAGCGTCATTGCTCCTAATATCGTCTCTATTTTTAACTTTTGATTCTATTTTTTCAGTTCTAAAATTGATTCTATCTTTGGTTCTATTCTGTTGTAGCCTAATAGGCCTATTTATATATATGAAAAATATGCCTATCAGGCTTAGGGTTTTATATTTAACCCACTTACATTTTAAAATACGGCTATTGCTGCTGTTTTGCACAATGTCCCTTTGCGCCACCTGGCGGTCATTTCGGGAACGACTTTGAAATGCGGCTGGTTTATTTTCGCCGCGGTGATTTCGCCGCGGTGGCTGGCGCGGCGGTAATAGGCATTCTGGTTGGGTACCATCTGTAGTTGGATAACTTAGGGGTTCAGGGGCATGCTACCCTGAGAAAATGTGGATTTCTTGGACCTACATATGTGTATTTTAAGGTGTTACAAGGCCAAAAAATTGGATGAGAATAGCTTTAAAAGCATGTTAGCAGTAGCATAAATGATTTATCAAGCAGATAACAGATTCTTAAACATGTGAATGAGGATAAATGTTGCAATGAATGATCCACACTACAAAATGTTAATGTGTATTGTCAACATTCAAAACTATTTTAACTAGCCCACATACACACCAAACTACACACAGATATGAATTATGTAAAACACTACTATCTTGTGTCTTTTGATTGTTCAGTGTGCAGTGGAGTGTATAGGAGTTTGTCACACGTACATGTATGTGCACAAATACACTGTATATATTATACAGTATGTTTGATGAATGTTACAGTTATTGAACTGAACTGAATCAACACTGAAGTGACTATTAACTGAATATTGACTTGTTGGCCAAGCTGCTTCTCAGGCGATTTTTTAATTTGTTACTATTGTGAAGCTGCTGTGAAACAATATATTGTAGCTCATATATGTATACGGACCTACACACACACACACACACACACACACTGAATATGCAAAAATGCCAAGTCAGAAACTCAACTCTATTTCTAAAGCGCTGTGTGAGTGTGTGTGTATGTATGCATGTATGTGTAGTATGTACACACACACACATATATATATATATATATATATACACTCACTTAAAGGATTATTAGGAACACCACACTAATACTGTGTTTGACCCACTTTCGCCTTCAGAACTGCCTTAATTCTACATGGCATTGATTCAACAAGGTGCTGAAAGCATTCTTTAGAAATGTTGGCCCATATTGATAGGATAGCATCTTGCAGTTGATGGAGATTTGTGGGATGCACATCCAGGGCACGAAGCTCCCGTTCCACCACATCCCAAAGATGCTCTATTGGGTTGAGATCTGGTGACTGTGGGGGCCATTTTAGTACAGTGAACTCATTGTCATGTTCAAGAAACCAATTTGAAATGATTCGAGCTTTGTGACATGGTGCATTATCCTGCTGGAAGTAGCCATCAGAGGATGGGTACATGGTGGTCATAAAGGGATGGACATGGTCAGAAACAATGCTCAGGTAGGCCGTGGCATTTAAACGATGCCCAATTGGCACTAAGGGGCCTAAAGTGTGCCAAGAAAACATCCCCCACACCATGGTCTTCTGCTGTTGTAGCCCATCCGCCTCAAGGTTGTGCGTGTTGTGGCTTCACAAATGCTTTGCTGCATACCTCGGTTGTAACGAGTGGTTATTTCAGTCAAAGTTGCTCTTCTATCAGCTTGAATCAGTCAGCCCATTCTCCTCTGACCTCTAGCATCAACAAGGCATTTTCGCCCACAGGACTGCCGCATACTGGATGTTTTTCCCTTTTCACACCATTCTTTGTAAACCCTAGAAATGGTTGTGCGTGAAAATCCCAGTAACTGAGCAGATTTTGAAATACTCAGACCGGCCCGTCTGGCACCAACAACCATGCCACGCTCAAAATTGCTTAAATCACCTTTCTTTCCCATTCTGACATTCAGTTTGGAGTTCAGGAGATTGTCTTGACCAGGACCACACCCCTAAATGCATTGAAGCAACTGCCATGTGATTGGTTGATTAGATAATTGCATTAATGAGAAATTGAACAGGTGTTCCTAATAATCCTTTAGGCGAGTGTATATATATATATATATATATATATTTTTTTTTTTTTTTTTTTGCACTATAAATAGAAATTAAAGGGGGTAAAAATAATTTCTTTCTTTCTCAAAACTGAGTTTTGATCTCTATGTGATCAATTTATGTATAAGTGTTTTCACACATGATCATTGGGTGTAGGTCGTCATTAAATGAGTGTGGCATGTAGAGAACTGTGTTTAGAGGTTTGCAAAAAGTTTTTTTTCAATTTCAAACTGACTGTAAAGCGCATAATGTGCTTGCAGTTTTGCAGACTTGGTCTGAAGATTCAGTACATGAGTGAATGGTTTCACTGAGTGAGCCTCAAGTTCCACTTTTAGTGTGTAAGCAATTTGAAAAAACTGTAATGTTTATGAAAATATTTATTAGTTAGTATCTTCAACATACATTAAAAAATGTTTTTTGTGGCATAAAAGAAATACACACTGTATATGAAAATAGAAAACTTTAAAAAATAGAAAACGGAGAGAAAACTTTCTTGCACATTTGCATTCTTCTACATTACACAATGTAAATAATGAATAATTAGCCTATATATTTTTCAAGAATTTACAATTACAACATTTCAATAAATCAATAAAGAGTTAATATATGAGTGTATATATATATAAAATAAAGAGCATGTATTTTCTAAAAGAAAACAAAGCTCACCAGCCAAGTCCAAACTAAGTTGATTCATTTTTTGTGCATTAAACTGTACCGCCTATGCTTCATTTTGGCAAAATCACTTGACTCTGACTCAATTTACCAAGTTCTTCCCTCTCAACCGATAAGAGAGCTAGATGGTGAAGCCTGTCTTGTCCCATTGTAAACCTCAGCCAAGTGTGGAGCCGTCACAACTACAGCTATTGACTGAGATTTTAAGAGAGATCTGCATAACCTGTGTCAAGGTTGGGAACATGACTTTATCCAGCAAATTTAAAACACAGTGCATATTTGAAAGGCTTTCCTTTTTGTGAACCAGATAGTTTTCAGCCACTAAAACCTCCTCCAATTTTAGATCAACACTGTAATGATCTGCCAGACCTCGGAGGTGCACCTCACAAAGAAAGCTATCTGATCCAGGATTACAGGCCTGAACACCTCTCAAAATTTGGTTATTAAGAGATGAAAAGCGTTGATCCATCTCAGCAACCATTCTGTCAAGGCAAGGAAGAAACAGGTTTCTTTTCAGCTTCTCTGCATCACTGAGGTCACTCACTGCTCCACAACTAGATTCCACTACATAAACCTCCATGCGTTTCTGCTTCTGCCTTTGTCTAGTAACAGCACATGGCTCTGGGATCTGATTTGCTGCACAAATGGTCCTGACAGTCTCATAAAGCATAGTAGCCTTTTCATCTGTACGCATCTGCTTTAGAGTGTCACACACAGCTCATTTGTACTCAACAGTCTTAGCAAGGTCTACTGTTTCACATTGCAGATATTTGTGCAGGTTCTCAGTTACAGACAGAAAAGTCTTGAACATTATCAATAGGTATACTGTGGAGAATCTGCTAAGTTTGGCATGGAGTCCTACTGCCATGGAGTTGTTGATTCTGGAAAGACACTGAAGAACTGCAGGGAGATTCTCTAAAATGGCATTTACAGACCGCAACTGGCTTGACCAGCGGGTCTTTTGAAAGCTGGACAAGTTCGGATGGCTGTAACCCAAGCTGATTTTGAACATCTCTAAATTTGTGATGGTTTACAAGTGAAACACTGAAAAATGAGTACACACTTAGCAGTAGGTCAAAGAGATCCTTGGCCTCCGGTATGGCCTGACAGGTGTGACATAAAACTAGTTTGAGCTGATGCGCATATGTAGCACCCTAACCACCTGATTAGGGGAGATAAAGAGTCTATGTGTAATGTGTATTGTCTCACATTAATGCAAATATTTCTGCATTCTCATATATCAATGAAAAGTATAACAACATATCTCTTTTAGAGAAAAACAATACAAAAAAATATAGAATTACTCACATATAGTTTCTCAGATACTGTTTCCATCAATTAAACAAATAATTTCAATACAAACTTGAATCACAATGCATATTAATAATACGTACTGCATATTACATACAATATTCACATATGATACTCTACATTTTAAACATATGTGCCGTTTACCATATCTTCAACTCATTTAAACTTCTTAAATTAGCTCAGGAATTATAGCATATTAGCAAAACTAATTATCTCTTTACACACCATTAGCATGAACACATATTACATATTACACTTTCTCTTATGAACCAACAGATTCCTTTTCTTTAAGCACTATCACCTGTAACTTAACTGTTAAATTAGTTCACAATAACACCAATATTATGGTATTAATTCACTCCGTTTTCACATTTCTATGACCGCATGGTCTCTGCCATCAGTTTAGCATTCACCAGTTGTACATGTGATACACACGCGGGAAACTTGAACCGAACTTTTAGACATATATATATATACACAATGAATACACTTCAAACAATGACACTTGCCATTTTTCACAGCCTTGACTTATATAAAGTGTATTTTCACTACAATTTAGTAATATCATACCTGATTAGGGGAGATTAGAGTCAATAAAAGACACAGGACACGGAGCTGCTGCAATATCTTCTGAGTCTCTGTATTGTCTGAGCAGCGCGCCCCTCCCCCAGCAGGTGAAAATCCCAAGGCAAAAATAATCAACTGATCAATCATCCATACTAGGCAAGGAATACCAATCGCCATCATCCAAAATCATACACTGTGCATTAATGACATTCAGTTTATTTTTCAATGACGACATATTGATGACACTAATTATTACTAGTTTTATATATTTTTATAACCACCACACATAGCAGTGCACATAAATGGCCTCTGGATGGTTTGTTTTGAATCTGGCTTGTACACCACCTACAGCCCCACTCATAACTGCCGCGCCATCATATGATTGTGCTACGCACTTAAGCTTATCAATGGCATGATGCACTAGCTGCTCTTCTATAGCAGCAGTTATGCTTTCTGCATCAAATTCTTTTAGTGTTGTAATTGCAAGCAAGCACTCCTTCACTGTATCTTCTGCTGCAAGCTGTTCAGTATTGCCGTCTCTGGCTTCATCTGCCATAACTGAAAACATCCGTGCCTCTTTTAGCTCCCTGACAATATTTGCTGTAACCTCTTCAGCACAGCACTCAATTATCTCATTCTGAGATGCAGGTGATGAAGTGATGAAGTAGGTGCTGTGTGAAGGGGCTGAATAGGATTTCAAAAAAGGGTCAAACTGTTTTAGAAGATTCAGACACTCCAGAAAATTCCCCTGGTTGTGGCTGGAGCCTCCCTCATCATGGCCACGGAAGTGAATATTTTGCTTGGTCAGGAATTGTGTCACAGCAACAATACAGGTAAGGTACTCCCGTCTGTCTTTTATTTCTGCCTCATTTGCTGAGTGCAATTGTTCAATTACACTGCCATGAACAACACTGGCTTTAAAGCTGTGCCAGGACAGCATGCTTGCTTTATGGGCAGGTGTTATCTCGTGCTCTCTAAAGAGCTCTAGAGATTTTTTCCAATTTGTTAGGCCAGTGCTAACAAAGGTGTCATGTTTCAAATGTTTACCAAACATCCTACAGGAAAAACAAAAAGCTGCATCTCTAGATATAGAATATTCCAACCAGGGAAAGTTTCCAAACCAGTTTGAATTAAAAGATTGCTTTTTTAACCCATAGTTGTGCTGGGGATATTGAGATAACTTAACCTGTTTTGGGCCACAATGCTTTTCCCCCAGGTCACTAATGTTTCCCTCTATATTGTGAGCAGTGGTTTTTGCCCTCGCCCCCTGTATAATGTTCTCTGCTGCCTCTGTGCTAATTTCTCCCTCAGTTTCCTCTCCATGGCTCTCCTGTCTTTCACTTGTCTCTCGCCTATCCTTCTCCACTCTCTCACTTTGCCCTGCCTCCGACTGTTCATCCAGCTCCATCTCTTATAAAGTCTTATCATAATAAGCCAAAGAAAGAAAACATCTGTATTTTTTTACTTTTTTTTAGAATATAATATCACTCTTTAAAATATTATAATATATAATATCACTTTTTATTAATATCACTCAATATTACTATTAAATACTATGATAATGCCATAAATGAATCCTGCCTGTCGCGACATTACCTTATCTGCCTTCCCTTTTTAACATAGTAAAATCTAAATATCGTTCCCAACAAAAGTATTTTTTCACGTAAAACATGTTCAAGATTAGCGAACAGGCTGTGTCGATGCAAAGTCAATGGAGACAGTAGGATTGTTTTCCCCCCAGTGGGCGGAAAAGGCAGTGTGCGAGAGGCTGCCTCCTTGTCATTTATGACTTATAACAAAAAACAAAACAATGTCTAAAAGCTGCTATGTGACAAGGTGTACATCAAACAAGCTAAATAACCCATAAATACATTTTTATAAGCTGTCGACCCCAAAAATGGTTGTTTCAGGACATAAAAGTGGATCAGTTGAGACAGAGCGCAACTACTTCTCGAACTACGCCCACTGGAACGAAAAAAATAGAGCCGGATATATAGGGAAGTTGGGGTGCAGTTGATATCGATAACTAAAATAAGTTAGCAAGCTAGTGTTAGTCATGCGTTAGCAAGCAACTGTAGCTTGACACTTGCAAACCTAACAATTACTGTAACTAAGGCACTTAGTAATAATTAATGAAAATATTAATATGGGTAATTATATATTAAAGGGAACCTATTATGCAAAATTCACTTTTACATGGTGTTTGAACATAAATGTGTGTTGGCAGTGTGTGAGCAAAACCACCCTAGAATGATAAAAATCCACCCAGTGGTTTTTTTTACAATCTCAATAAATCATACGCACTGTCTCAGAACGAGCTGTTCTAAGATTGCTCTCACTGTGACGTAGAATTGCGCAAGCCCCACCGACGTGGTTTGATTGACACTGTGGTTACCCCGCCCTCGGTGATCTGTACACCATCGCCATTGTTTCAACGACAGCCGGTGTTCTGTTTTGGGATGTAAGAATGGACATAGTAGTCTTCACTGACATCAGAGCCACTGAAAACACAGCGGATGGATTTTATTTATGAAGAAAAGGAGCCACTTAAACTTCCTAAATACGTTTATGTTTGCGCAAATCATTTTCTGACTGACTGTTTAGTGAACGAGGGTCAACGTTAATCCTCAAGTGTGGATCGTTGCCTACTGTTCGCGATCCAACGTCACCTCCAGAAGAAGTAAGTGTATTTTATGATTTTTGAGCAAATAGTCATTTCAATCGATGTCAGTTCATCAACAAATGCGTCTAAAGCAATTGTCGTCGTCAAAGGATGCCATAGGATGTCTCAACAAACAATGTCAGACAATTTTATGTCACGTATTATTTTTTGCAGCAATTACAAATGTAAATAAATTAATACAGCTCTATCTCCATAGAAAGTATATAAACGTCTATCTCCCTGCAGCATATGTTTTCTGGTTCTGTAGCCATCTTCTCACATTTGCCACATAAGCACCTGTACAAGTAATGTCAACATGACGCAACAGCACCCCTTGCATAAATATAATTTAGTTTCTACTTAGCAAACGTTATCACAATATTTGTGTGTGTGTAGTTTCAGAAAATTGCGCGAAAGTTATCATAATGTGTGTGTGTGTGTGTGTTGCACATCCATAATTACAAAGGGGACGCGATTAAAACTCTATATTAAGTACTTAAATGTATCAAATAACCATTCCGAGACGTCTTGGTCCATTCTCATTCGTGTTTCTTCTGCCGGAGTCTCTTCATCATCTGGGTCCAGCAGGGCGGGGATATGCAGCTCATTTACATTTAAGGTGGTACACACCAAAACAGCTCTTTTTAAAACAGGCCCCAAAAATGACATTTTCAAATGGTTATAATAAATTAACTGTGGGGTATTTTGTGCTGAAACTTCACAAATACATTCTGGGGACACCCAAGACCAATATTACATCTTGTAAAAAGGGGCATAATAGGTGCCCTTTAAATATATATTATAATAATATATACGTTATTCTTAGTAACGTAACCCTACTACTGTAGCTAAGGCACTCGCAAACATAACCGTTACTGCATAGCTTTCTGCTTTATCCACATTCTAAAAGTTGTATACTGTCAAAATGCTACAGCTTAGCTTACATAAATATAATATATAAAACTGACATTTGGATATTTGACTTACCAGTGACAAAATGTTTACTGCACACGTAGACATACTGAGTGTCAGGATCCCACAATTTACCCATTCTTCCTGCTGATGCTTCACGTCTTATTGCCTGTATCCACTTTTGTCTCCTTAAAGGCTGGCTTTTACGGTTCGGAAGCTTATAAAAATTTATTTCTGTTTTTTTTAGCTTGTTTGCTGTACACCTTGTCACACAGCAGCTTTTAGGAATTTTTCTGTCTTTTGTTATAAGTCATAAATGACAAGGAGGCAGCCTCTCGCAATGCAAAGTCAATGGAGACGGTTGGATTGTTCCCCCCCCCCGGTGGGCGTGGTGTTCAGATTATGACGCGTTGCGCTCTGTCTCTATGCTCTGTCTGTCTCTATGGCTTTGGCGCATAGACAGTAAAAGAAATGGACACAGCGACCCCATTGGATTCAACAGAGAAAAGTGAAGTCAATTAGAAGCACTCACTTCCTGATGGCTGACCGTACTGCGCAGATTCAAACTGAGCTTGACGACGTAGATGTGACGTGAGCAACCCGTCTGTCTTCTTGTAGCTGTGCCAAGAGAAATCAGAATCATTCCCTTCCGAAACTTGCAGAGACGGAGAGTGTGAGTAGGAGGTGTCCATGAGCTAGGAGCAGGAGCAACTTTTGCTAAGTATTCTGATTAATTATTTTGTCATTTTGCCTCCACGTCCCCCCGATTTCCCGCAAGCTCCTCCTCCTGTCCATACGGTAATTTCTCTACTGTGCGACAGAGAGTCGCGTAGTTATGACGCAATCGTTAGCCTAATTTTACAAAAACGGCTTCTACGGGGCCATAACGTAAGATACAAGGTAATGGACCCTTTTTATACATTTTCGTGTTTCTTTAGAAATAAATAATGGACAAATGGAATCTTTAAACGCCTCAAATGTAAAGTTATTCGCTGTCAAAGTGACGCCAAAATGAATGGGAGTCAATGGAATGCTAACGACATCATCCTTAAAATAGCTGCAGAAACACACCACAGCCCAGCTTTGGGCAGACGTGTAGGTGAGTGACGAGGTGGCCGAGTGGTTAAGGCGATGGACGCGTGGGTTCGAATCCCATCCTCGTCGTTTGATTTCTTTAGCGTTCAAGAGAGCCAAGTGCGCCTGCCAAAGCACTTTGCTGCCCCAACCATAACGTCATCATACTAAAAATAGATGCGGAAAAACACCACCGGCAGGTGAGTGGTTAAGGTGATGGACTGGAATCCGTTGTGTTCTGTGCGCATATGGGTTCGAGTCCCATCCTTGGTGTTTAGTTTCACAGAGAGCCTAGTGAACAGGTCAACCGCAGGGGTGCCGCTCATGGCGAGCTTTAGCTGAATTGCATTTTAATTATAGCTGCAGAAAAAGCTCATGTTCATTTCTGAAAACAACAGAAGCAAAAGCACAATTCCTTCTTCCAACAAGTCACGAAGCCTCCTAAGAGACCGACAAAAATATGATAACCAAGACTGACTGTATATCGAGTCATCCCAGCGGGGTATTGGGTAAAGTTTTCAACCAGCAAAGATCACGTCTCGGGTGAGCCTCATAGACTACGATATTGATCATGCAGGGGGCGCTACTCTTCCTGTAGTGACCAGCAGCAGGTGTGTTTGGTTGTCTGCGTTTTGTTTGTCAGAAGTGCTGAAATAAGTTTCCTGTTTTGATTCGTTGTTTGATGAAAATGGACTAGATACGATTGTTCATTCAAACAGTCGCCATGGAGATATACTACGCTGTCATCTTGTGGACTTTATGGATTTATTATGTCCAAGGCGAACGCAGCCAGCAACGTGAGCCGGTAAGGACATACTCTCGGGAATGTTTGATGCGATGGGACAATCCGTGTATGGGAAATATATACTTGGACCCGCTTGTATCTGAAGACATTCTAACTGAGATCTCTAGACGCAGGTCTCCTGGAAATGATCGCAAAAACTCTCGCAAAGAGAGGAAGCGAGGAAGGAGAGGTGGCGTCCGACTTCGGTTAAAACGACAAAAAATACGCCGTATTCCGCTCCCTTCAGTAATACTCGCAAATGCACAGTCGCTCAGAAACAAGATTGATGAGCTTCAAGCAAATTCGAACTATTTACAGGAATACAGGAATGCCTGTATTATGGCCTTCAGTGAGACGTGGCTGTCGTCTAAAGACACCGACACGGATTTATCGATCAGCGGCTTTGGGGCGCCTGTCAGGTTGGATAGAGACGCAGAAGCCATGGGGAAATCTCAGGGTGGTGGTGTGTGTGTATACATAAACCAGCGGTGGTGTAGCAACATCACCGTTAGGGAAAAGATATGCACTCCTGACATCAAACTGCTTTCCATCTCCGTTCGTCCTTTCTATCTCTCGAGAGAATTTCCCCAGATATTTGTGACTGTAATATATATACACCCCAAAGCAAACACACAAACTGCTGCCGATACTATTCGCAAAGTGACTCAAAGACTTCAATCTCTTTCACCGGATGTCCCGTGTCTGCTTATGGGGGATTTTAATAACTGCAAACTGAGTAAAACCCTCAACTTTTATCAATGTCACATGCCCAACTAGGAAAAATAAGACTTTGGACAAGTGTTATGGTTCAATTAAGGAGGCTTATAAAGCCTCCCCTCTGGCTCCCATAGGATCCTCAGATCACTGTACTATTAATCTCATCCCGTTGTACAGACCTATGCTTAAAAGGGGGGAAGTTAAAACTAGAGAGATTGAGACCTGGGAGGATGAGTCTGTTCTGAAATTACAAGGTTGTTTTGATTGCACCGATTGGTCTGTCATCATTGACTCTGCTTCGGATATTGAAGAGCTTGTTGACGCTGTATGTTGTTATATTTCTTTTTGTGTGGATTCTATTATTTCCAAAAAGTATGTTAAAGTGTATGCAAATAATAAGCCATGGGTCACTAGCTCACTGAAACAATGGGTTAATGAAAAAACATAGGACTTTTCAGAAGGGGGATGAGCGTGAAATTAGGGAGGCAACTAAGGAGGTCAGAGCAGAAACCAAGAAGGCTAAATTGCAATATAAAAATAAGATAGAGGAAAGACTGGGCAGTAACAACTTGAAGGTAGCATGGGATGGTGTGAAAAGAATGATAGGTTTGCAAAAAACACATAATAAATCAGTCCAATTGCTAATGTATAAAAATGATAGCGAGTTATCTGAAGCATTGAACATCTTTTTTTCACGTTTTGGTATTCATGACTTTTCAGACAAACTAAAGAAATGAACTGAGGAACAGGCTCAGGTAGAATCCATACCTTTCTCAATTACAAAGGAGGAGGTTAGGTCTGTATTTAAGAGAACTAAGGTAAATAAGAGTCCAGGACCAGATGGAATTACTGGGAGATTGTTGAAGTGCTGTTCAGAGCAGCTCTGTGGGGTGTTTGCTGACATTTTTGAGATGTCCTGGGAACAGGGAAGGGTCCCAATGGCTTGGAAGGAGTCTATCATAGTTCCAGTGGCAAAGGGCAACTCTGTAAACACATTAAATGACTTCAGACCAGTCATTTGAAAGGATTGTAAAGCGGCTTCTGCTGTTCAGGGTGGGTGGGGCCCTGGACCCCAGGCAATTTGCATACAGGGCTAGCAGGGGGGTAGAGGATGCCCAGATTACACTTTTAGATCTCCTTTATAGACATTTAGTGGGTCCTGGTACACATGCCAGGCTCTTGTTTTTGGATTTTTCTTCTGCTTTTAATACTATCCCGCCACATGTTTTAGTCAGTAAGTTATTATCAGAATTTAATATTGAGAGTAATCTTGTGAGCTGGATTATGGATTTTTTAACAAACAGAACACAGCGAGTTAAGGTGAATGGTTGTCTCTCTGAAAGGCGTGTCTCTTCCATTGGCTCCCCGCAGGGTTGTGTACTTTCACCTCTACTATACATCCTCTAAACTAACAATTGTAGGAGCCAGTATAGTAATAGACACATCTTGAAATATGCTGATGATACAGTTATTGTCAGTTTACTGCAGAAACGTGAATCTCAGCATGGGCCAGTGGTCGAAGAGTTTGTCAATTGGTGCGATAGGTCTTTTCTTCAGCTTAACACCTCTAAAACCAAGGATATGCTCATAGATTTTAGGAGAAAACAACCTGGTTCTCCTCCACCCACCTATATAAAAGGAATCAGCATAGAGGTGGTAGAGTAGTATAAATATCTGTGTACTGTGATAGACAGTAAACTCAAATTTGACAAACACAGAGATGATCTGCAAAAAGGGACAACAACGATTGTACTTCCTAAGGAAGCTTAACTCTTTTAATGTTTGCTTTTATTGCCTGGTATGGGGCATCAGCCTGAGGGAGAAAAATAACCTCAGCCACATTGTGAAGGTGGCTGGTAAGTTAATAGGCTGTCCACAGGTTTCCTTGACAAATATTTATGACAGGCAGGTTATGAGGAAAGCAGATGCCATAATGGACTGTGTAAATCACCCCCTTCATTGTTCTTTTGAGGTCCTCCCCTCAGGCCGGAGATTCAGAGTCCCTTGTTTTAAGTCAAATAGGACAAAGAACTCTTTTATACCTAGTGCAATTCGGTTGCTAAATTTGCACAATTCTTTGACCTAGATGAGTAGTAGTGTAACAGAGTTTTTAATTAGTGGTTTGTGTTGTTTATTCGTATGTATGTGGTGTTTACCTGTTGTGCTACCTGTATGTTTACCTCGCTGCAAGACAAGTTTCCCTTAGGGGACAATAAGCTGAAACTGAACTGAACTGATATTGCCTCTGCGAAAGAATGCCAGCGAAGGTAGCGACGACTCCCGTGCTTTTATCTGGACATGGAACGACAGGGTGGTATCAAGCTTTAAACTGCCATCTAATCAGCCTTTTGGCACTGATGGCTGCATGGTGAGTCTACGAAACGGGCGAGTGATATGCACAACATTTTTTATTCATTGTTCTCTCTTCACTCACAGAACAAAAAGTGCCCTGGTAGCAAAGGGGGGGAGTTATAACGCTCAATCTCCAAGAACATGTTTGAGTTCGGGATCGATTCGACGACCCCCTACGAGGTTGGGTAGGATAATGAAGAGTGCAAGGACACTGCAAACATATTCTGAGAGAGGTCCAATGCAAGCTATGCTGCCATTTTCATGACCCAGGCGTTATCTCTAGGTTCTTTCCAACAAAGCAGAAGCAGCACACAAAAGAAACATAAGCACATCTCCCTCTATCAACACGGTTGTGAGTCTCCTAACCCATAGAACCCAACGCTCCTTGCAGGTCAGTCGAAGGGTTACCTCTCTCATCAGCCCAACCTTTTACAACACATTGTGGTGAACTTTATCTCCGTCATGTTAATGAGAGCGGTTGAAAAGCACCAAAATACCGCTTTACCCTCCAGCGATCGGACAGCCTAACTATTCCTAACCATTTGTGACAAGTCCTAACACAATCCTAACACAATCTAAATAAGTCCTAACAATTCCTAACCATTTGTTACAAGTCCTAACACAATCTAAATAAATCCTAACAATTCCTAACACAAGTCCTAACAATCCTAAATTACGTTCCGAACAGCACTCAACGGGGCAAAACAGCCATTGGCTGAACGGGGCAAAACAGTCATTGGCCGAAACATAGTCACGTGACCACCGTCATAAAGAGCGACAGCGCGGGAAGGACTCGTCACCCAACTCATCACTACACGAGACGAGACGGTTTTCTATTTTGATGCAGGCAAGAAACTTACAGTTTAATCAACATAATAACGTGAAAAAGAAGCAGTACGAGACGATTTTGTATTTTGATGCAGGTGAGTACAGTTTAATTAACATATAACGTGAAAGAGAAGCCATACGTGATGTATCTCCGTTTGATATTACGGTTCAAACTCGGGTTAGTTTGCACACGTTTAATTTAGCTATCTTTATTCTTAATTCGTTGTTTTAACAGTTATATAGAGTTCGGAGACCATGTTTGATTATAGTGATACAAATCGCGGTGGACATTCATATTGCAAAAGCGTAGCCGGACTTAAGTTAACCGTATATAGAATATAAATGGTGATAATTCCTATGATGATTAATGTTAAAATACAGACTTGTTTTCTGTTAACCGTAGACTATAAATAAAACCAAATATAACTTTATAACAAATATAAAATAAGCCAAATAACTTTAGTAACTAATAATATGCTAATTTTTTTTTTACATAATGAACTGCTTTTTTACATTCTGTTGCTTTTTACTGTTTTCAATTGGTTAATTTGAATTTAGTCTAACGTTATCGTTATTCATTCTATTTGCCATAGTTTAAAAATTTTTCTTTTAACCTGAATAAATTAACTAATATATGCGTAATTTGACAACCATCCATGAATATAATCCAAAAATCATCCATTTGTCAAATCCCTCTTCTATTTAAAAATTATCTTACTTTTTTTTTTTTTTTTTTTTTTTTATTTCCCTTTATTTATATCTCTTTTAAGTTATCAAGTTGTCTGGTATTTACCCTGTTGTTTCATATTTATAGACATGACTAAGACTGGTAAACCTGACGCTTACTGGCATGACATCATGTGCAAGTATGCCCAGGGGAAGTACCACTTCTCAACAGGCCAGAAGCCAGGGGCGAAGAAGTGGAAGCATGTCTTGGACAGAATTAATAACTGTCCATTACACAAACAGACCCATGCATATGATATATTTGGGAAGATAATCACTTGCAAATGTGGTTATCATAAGGTATGTAATGATAAATGTGTTTATTTTACCTATGCTGGTGATTACTTCTTTTTTTTTTTTAATAACAGAAAAATGTTCATTGTTTGAGCTGTAAAGCCTGACATATGAAATAATAGTCAGAAAAAGGCTGTCAGTGTACTAGATAAATTTCTTAGCTTTTAATGTAAATCAGTGAGGTCTTTATAATGGTATAACAGACTACTTGCATAAAATGCCTATAAATGTCAATTTAACTCCCAGTAAAAAGATGCCCGCACAAAGACCTGAAGGTGGGTGTTTTTACAATTATACTAAAAGGTGTATTTCTTTCCTTAATAATAAAAAAAACTATTAATCAGATGTCAGATGGCATGTAGTAATTGTGTACAACAGGTTTTTCAGCAAAGTTTTGATTGTGAGACCTAAGGAAAACACTAATGCTTTTTTACAGTCAGCAGAGCAGACAGTGTTAGGCATGCAGGCAGGACCACAGAGCAGTGCAAGTGCAAAACCAGCCTCACTGAGCAGTGCAAGCGCGCAGACAAGACCAGCCCCAGAGAGCAGTGCAGGTGCCATACCAGCCCCAGAGAGCAGTGCAGGTGCAAGACCAGCCCCAGAGAGCAGTGCAGGTGCCATACCAGCCCCAGAGAGCAGTGCAGGTGCAAGACCAGCCCCAGAGAGCAGTGCAGGTGCAAGACCAGCCCCAGAGAGCAGTGCAGGTGCCATACCAGCCCCAGAGAGCAGTGCAGGTGCAAGACCAGCCCCAGAGAGCAGTGCAGGGGCCAGACCAGCCTCAGCGAGCGCGCAGACAAGACCAGCCCCAGAGAACAGTGCAGGAGCAAGACCAGCCTCAGCGAGCAGTGCAGGTGCAAGACCAGCCTCAGCGAGCAGTGCAGGTGCCAGACCAGCCTCAGCGAGCAGTGCAGGTGCAAGACCAGCCTCAGCGAGCAGTGCAGGTGCAAGACCAGCCTCAGCGAGCGCGCAGACAAGACCAGCCTCAGCGAGCAGTGCAGGTGCAAGACCAGCCTCAGAGAGCAGTGCAGGTGCAAGACCAGCCTCAGCGAGCAGTGCAGGTGCAAGACCAGCCTCAGCGAGCAGTGCAGGTGCAAGATCAGTCCCACAGGGCAGTACTTCAATTAAGTGTGGTCTTTGTAGTGAAGACGTTGATGTGGAGTGTTTCACCGAACATCTGTCAGACTACCATGTCCAAGAATCTTGTGACCAGTGTGGTGCAAAAGTCTGGGGTGCGGTTCTTTCCCCCTCCTTTTCCTTCTTTTCTCCCCCCCCCTTAGCAGTCCCTTTTGCCCCATCTTCCGCTTTACCCTCCAGCGATCGGACAGCCTAACTATTCCTAACCATTTGTGACAAGTCCTAACACAATCCTAACACAATCTAAATAAGTCCTAACAATTCCTAACCATTTGTTACAAGTCCTAACACAATCTAAATAAATCCTAACAATTCCTAACACAAGTCCTAACAATCCTAAATTACGTTCCGAACAGCACTCAACGGGGCAAAACAGCCATTGGCTGAACGGGGCAAAACAGTCATTGGCCGAAACATAGTCACGTGACCACCGTCATAAAGAGCGACAGCGCGGGAAGGACTCGTCACCCAACTCATCACTACACGAGACGAGACGGTTTTCTATTTTGATGCAGGCAAGAAACTTACAGTTTAATCAACATAATAACGTGAAAAAGAAGCAGTACGAGACGATTTTGTATTTTGATGCAGGTGAGTACAGTTTAATTAACATATAACGTGAAAGAGAAGCCATACGTGATGTATCTCCGTTTGATATTACGGTTCAAACTCGGGTTAGTTTGCACACGTTTAATTTAGCTATCTTTATTCTTAATTCGTTGTTTTAACAGTTATATAGAGTTCGGAGACCATGTTTGATTATAGTGATACAAATCGCGGTGGACATTCATATTGCAAAAGCGTAGCCGGACTTAAGTTAACCGTATATAGAATATAAATGGTGATAATTCCTATGATGATTAATGTTAAAATACAGACTTGTTTTCTGTTAACCGTAGACTATAAATAAAACCAAATATAACTTTATAACAAATATAAAATAAGCCAAATAACTTTAGTAACTAATAATATGCTAATTTTTTTTTTACATAATGAACTGCTTTTTTACATTCTGTTGCTTTTTACTGTTTTCAATTGGTTAATTTGAATTTAGTCTAACGTTATCGTTATTCATTCTATTTGCCATAGTTTAAAAATTTTTCTTTTAACCTGAATAAATTAACTAATATATGCGTAATTTGACAACCATCCATGAATATAATCCAAAAATCATCCATTTGTCAAATCCCTCTTCTATTTAAAAATTATCTTACTTTTTTTTTTTTTTTTTTTTTTTTATTTCCCTTTATTTATATCTCTTTTAAGTTATCAAGTTGTCTGGTATTTACCCTGTTGTTTCATATTTATAGACATGACTAAGACTGGTAAACCTGACGCTTACTGGCATGACATCATGTGCAAGTATGCCCAGGGGAAGTACCACTTCTCAACAGGCCAGAAGCCAGGGGCGAAGAAGTGGAAGCATGTCTTGGACAGAATTAATAACTGTCCATTACACAAACAGACCCATGCATATGATATATTTGGGAAGATAATCACTTGCAAATGTGGTTATCATAAGGTATGTAATGATAAATGTGTTTATTTTACCTATGCTGGTGATTACTTCTTTTTTTTTTTTAATAACAGAAAAATGTTCATTGTTTGAGCTGTAAAGCCTGACATATGAAATAATAGTCAGAAAAAGGCTGTCAGTGTACTAGATAAATTTCTTAGCTTTTAATGTAAATCAGTGAGGTCTTTATAATGGTATAACAGACTACTTGCATAAAATGCCTATAAATGTCAATTTAACTCCCAGTAAAAAGATGCCCGCACAAAGACCTGAAGGTGGGTGTTTTTACAATTATACTAAAAGGTGTATTTCTTTCCTTAATAATAAAAAAAACTATTAATCAGATGTCAGATGGCATGTAGTAATTGTGTACAACAGGTTTTTCAGCAAAGTTTTGATTGTGAGACCTAAGGAAAACACTAATGCTTTTTTACAGTCAGCAGAGCAGACAGTGTTAGGCATGCAGGCAGGACCACAGAGCAGTGCAAGTGCAAAACCAGCCTCACTGAGCAGTGCAAGCGCGCAGACAAGACCAGCCCCAGAGAGCAGTGCAGGTGCCATACCAGCCCCAGAGAGCAGTGCAGGTGCAAGACCAGCCCCAGAGAGCAGTGCAGGTGCCATACCAGCCCCAGAGAGCAGTGCAGGTGCAAGACCAGCCCCAGAGAGCAGTGCAGGTGCAAGACCAGCCCCAGAGAGCAGTGCAGGTGCCATACCAGCCCCAGAGAGCAGTGCAGGTGCAAGACCAGCCCCAGAGAGCAGTGCAGGGGCCAGACCAGCCTCAGCGAGCGCGCAGACAAGACCAGCCCCAGAGAACAGTGCAGGAGCAAGACCAGCCTCAGCGAGCAGTGCAGGTGCAAGACCAGCCTCAGCGAGCAGTGCAGGTGCCAGACCAGCCTCAGCGAGCAGTGCAGGTGCAAGACCAGCCTCAGCGAGCAGTGCAGGTGCAAGACCAGCCTCAGCGAGCGCGCAGACAAGACCAGCCTCAGCGAGCAGTGCAGGTGCAAGACCAGCCTCAGAGAGCAGTGCAGGTGCAAGACCAGCCTCAGCGAGCAGTGCAGGTGCAAGACCAGCCTCAGCGAGCAGTGCAGGTGCAAGATCAGTCCCACAGGGCAGTACTTCAATTAAGTGTGGTCTTTGTAGTGAAGACGTTGATGTGGAGTGTTTCACCGAACATCTGTCAGACTACCATGTCCAAGAATCTTGTGACCAGTGTGGTGCAAAAGTCTGGGGTGCGGTTCTTTCCCCCTCCTTTTCCTTCTTTTCTCCCCCCCCCTTAGCAGTCCCTTTTGCCCCATCTTCAGGCGAGTGGTTAAGGTGATGGACTGCTAATCTGTTGCGCTCTGTGCGCATATAGGTTTGAGTCCCATCCTTGGTGTTTAATTTCACAGAGAGCCTAGTGAACAGGTCAACCGCAGGGGTGCCGCTCATGTTGAGCTTTAGCTGAATTGCATTTTAATTAAAGCTGCAGAAAAAGCTCATGTTCATTTCTGAAAACATTTTTGAGGTCAGGTCACTTCACGCTCACTACTGCGCAGACTCTGAGACTTTGGCGGCTTCACTTTTCATCAATGGAAGAGAGTTAAGGGGCATCGTCCATCTTCTTTTACAGTCTGATCGGAACAAATACGGGACTTATTCCGCCATATTGCACGTTGCACTTTCTCCCGTTCATAGTAGGCTAATGCGAGACTAGTGCACTGTTTTTCTGTATAAAAAGTCTTTGCCTATAGTAAAGTGCAATTCCATTTCTTGGCAGAGGTTTTTCATGTGGGTTTTTCAATAATGAATAAAAATAAGATTATTTGTATTATTTAGAAACTTTTGTTTTTTGTCATGTTTTTATAGCCTACCTCAATAGAGTGCCAACACCACCTGACCGGACTTTGGTGTGCTCAAATGTGTGCGCGCTGCAGTTGCTAGGAAAGACAGACGCGCGCAGACATGGATTTCTGTCGCGCGGGTCAGCTTCTTTTTTCGGTTTAACTCAAGCGTGCCGCACAAGCCCTGAAAAGTAAAGCCAAAACGTCTCGATCGCCCCCCGGTGACTGGTCCTAGTATAGGTCATAAGCCCCGCCTCCCCGTGTTATTCAACGGGAATTGAGACCAACTAAACAGTTTAATTACACTTCAAATATCTTTTTCCGAAGGTGGTTTCTGTCATTTACTGTAGTTTTTATCACACTGATGTAAATTCAAGTGTTTGTTTTTAAAATAAGTTTGTTTTTAGTTAGTTATTTGATGCTATAAAAACGGTGGTGTGACGTCATGATTGACAGCTGTGATTGACAGGTTCTCTGAGCAAAGTAGTCACTGAAGCACCAACAGTCTTTTTTTCGGGATCTTCTGAGGACTGAGGAGAGCTTTAAATTTAATATCTAAATTTCTATAATTAATTATTTTACACCGAGAGTGAGGGTGGGGCGTTGATTTCGCGGCTTTACTTCCTGCTCTCTACTGCGCAGGTCTGGTCCCGAAATCGCTACTGCGCAGACTCAAACCCCAAGATGTCAGCGCCATATCGGGACACTGGCAGCTTCACTTCTCACCAATGGAAGAGAGCGAAGTCGTCGTCCATATTTTTTTACAGTCTATGGTTTAACCCTCTGGGGTCTGAGGGGTTTTCTGGCCCTGGAGGTGTTCTGACATGCTCTGACATTTGTGCTTATTTCTGTTACTTGTGACATTTTCATGGCTAAAGTCTGATTACACTGTATTTAGCACAAACTCTGCTACAATAATATATCAGCAGCATGTATGTAAAAGTTTGTAGTTTTGAGATAATGACATTTATGCATGGTTTGTGAGAATACAACAAAAAATTGTCAGTGAAATAAGGCCATGAAACCCATACTGATTATTTCTTCACAAGACTTTTGAAAATTGTATCACGTAGCCTAGAATATTTGCTCCAAAACTATGTGAAAATCACCCTGACTGCTCATTCAGATAAGACAATATATTGATTTTAGATTTGTAAGACGTGTTTTGTGTGAGAAAGCTTTATGTGGGGGAGGCGTGATCACATCATTAATATGCATGGCTTTCACACCTGAGAACGACAAAGACACTCCCCTAACGGCCCTATTAGGAGCTATCAGGCCCTGTCATTCTGAGCAACCTTGCACAAAGAATGAGGAGATTTAAAAAAGAATGGCTTTTTGATTGTTTGGATTTATTTACAACACAACATAATCCAAAGATACACAACAAATGACAAAAATGTGCCATTCCTAAAAACATTGTACATACCTTTCATTTCCAAGGTGTTTGATTTTCACTTTACCATGTTCATATACAGAGACTCATGTGAATGTTGAAGTAAGCACGACTCAGTGGCATCTGGGCCCTGAAAAAAAAAAAGAAGTGAACATACTGATATCAAGAGAAACTATAGGCCCAAGATTTGGTTAAAATTGCTTTTTAAAATTCACAGAATACACACACACACACACACACACACACACACAAATGTTTCCAACAATATATAATATAATGAACACCAGGTTTGTTGTGCCTTGAAGGCATAGGCTATGCGCAGTGCTGAATAAAATAATAATAATAACCTATAGCAGCCTATAAATCTTCCAAAAGATTTCAGTAACAACTACGCTAGAGAAAAATATATTGATTATCATATGTTACTTCAAATGTTTCCATTCGTTATGATGATATGAAATGAGATAATAGTAAAAACATGAAACCTAATGTTTGGTGCGTTTTGCTTTTCAAACGCGATCGCGCTCCAAAATATGAAACATTCAAACGCACGGCGCACTCCAAAATATGAAACATTATGGTTACCATATACATATCTCCGTTTGAGCAAATATCCACAAACACAGTAACAGTAAACACAAGTCTAAATATTATAATGTTCACCATATATCTAGCAACAGTACAACTGCAATGTGAAGTTTATGCAACAATAACATAAACTAACAAGTAAGAATTTCTTACCTTACATCTTTCTTGTCTTCAAATCACGTTCTTCTTCTTCTGAGGTAAATCCAATGTAAGCTCACGGCGCGCCTTTCAAACTCGACGAAAAGCAGAGACTTGTGAAGTTTTTTCATGCTTTGTTTTTGAGGTAACGAGCGCGTTCGCGTTCCATGTGGTGATTTGCATGTGAATCTCTTTCGCGCGCGTGGGCGTGGTCAAATTAAAAATAATGAGCAAGCGTTTGAGATACTGGACATCTTGTTGGTTTTATACAAATTACTTAAACACAGAATATTTGTTTTCAGTTTGAATCCGATCATTTAAAAGTACACACTTAAATGATTATAAAGGTATATGGCTCATAAATGTGTGACAAGTATTCGCTGAGTTTTGTTTCAGTTTATAGACGTGCTCAAGAAAAAAAAGTTCACCGCGACGGGGAGGCAGAAAGCACACCCTGTTTATTTTCTTTATTTTACAAAAGCACAATGTTTTGATTTGATTGTAAGTGGACACATACAAAATTAGAAATATCACAGATTCTTTTTTTATATTTCTTTTTTCTGTATGACCATAAATGACGGAGTAATTTAAGTTTATTGTGCTACAATGTGAAGAAAATCCAGCAAAACGCGCGGGCACGTTTGCCGACCCCAGAGGGTTAACTGCGTTGCTTTTACAAGCGTTGATTGTTTTATTACTGTGTTGCAAATTGATAATTTCTATTACCCTATAATATAATTTCTATTAAATACACTGACAAATAAAATAAATTGTTAAACTAAAAATTCGGATTTATTGGGGCACAGCAGATTTATACTGGGGCACGTGCCCCAGTAAAAGGGGTCTAGCAATGCCCCTGGTCTGAGCCCATTAGTCTTGGGCGAATACCCTCGCCCTATCTTACCCTTGCTGCCTTCAAGGCCCTTATCCTCAAGTGCCTCAGACCAGTGCCATAGAACAATCGTCGTTCTGTGACTATGGCAGGGCGCTATTGGATGTGCTCCCAAAGCGTCAAATAATAACGCAATAAAAGTGAATATTTTCGATAGGGAACGGGTATTGCGTAGCTGGCTGTGCTACTACCCTGCACAAATCGGTGCTCGACTATGGCGAGATCAGCCCGTTTATATATACGGGTAGCTCTGACCATTTCGGTGGGCTGTAGCACCATAGGTTTGTGCTGTTTCAGTATTTCAAATAATGACGCTATACTTGTTCCCATCTCATGGACCCGAGGTTACGTTAGTAACAGAGTACGTTCTTCTTCTGCTCTTTTTCCTCTTGTTAGCAAACAGCATTGCCACTTGAGCCACCTTCTGGATTGAAGTGTGGATCGCCTGTGACTGACTGTATTTGTCATCTGACTGCATGTACCGAAGGGTAACGTCCAATACGTGACAGTTTGGGATGAATACATGTACTGTTACACCCCTAATATATACAGCACTGGAAAAAAATAAGATTATCACCAAATTAGAAGTTTCTCTGGATTTACTATTTATATGTATGTTTTTGGGTAAAATTTATATTTTTGTTTCATTCTAAACTACTGACATTTCTTCCATATTTCAAATAAAACGTCATTTAGAGCAGTGTTTCTAAACCGGGGGTACGCGAACCCCTAGTGGTCCGTGGCATAATTGCAGGGGGTCCGTAAAACCATTTAAAAATACATTTTTTAAAATATCCTAAATTTATTTTTTAGCTTTATTGTTTAGTATTACTAAAACCAGAATTAAGCTTGAAATTACAAATTATTTTAAATGACCTCATGTGCATTTTTATTTTTGCCACGATTTGCCGCCATTTTACTCAATCCAGTACGTATACAGCGCGTTGATTTCAGTCAGAGGACTGTCGCATAGGGGAGAGCAGCAATCATGGACAGGTGGCTTAAAAAAATGATGGGCCATCTACCAGCGGGTCTGACACAAGACAAGTAAATTCCAGCCCACCAGAAAAGCGAATTAAAAAGGACAGAACAAAAGCACGTCAATATCAAGACAGTTACAAAATGTTTGGGTTTACCACAACAATGACTGAGCCTCCACAGCCATTATGTTTTCTGTGGGGTGAGGTCCTGCCTAACCACACAATGAAACCATCCCATTTACAGCGACATCTGAGAACGAGACATGCTTCATATGTAGGTAAATCTGCTTTTTCTACAGAAAACTTCCTGAATTTCAGAAAAGTCAAGACACACTAAAAGGCAACACAGATGAACAGTTCTTCCCTGCTTGCTTCATATGAGGTATCTTTGCTTGTAGCCAAATCGAAAAAACCATACTCAGTTGCTGAGGAATTAATTGTGCCAGCAGCTGCCATCCTAGCAGAAACAAGAACAAGAAGACAAGAAGGCAGCAGATGCAATTAAAACGGTGCCTTTATCCAACGACACTGTATGCCGTCGGATTGATGATATGTCTGCGGATATCCTTGCGCAAGTGGTGGAAAAATTAAAGCGGTCTGACTATTTTGCTTTACAATTAGATGAGTCAACTGACGTTAGAGGCAAATCACAACTGGTAGCGTTTGTTCGCTTCAAGGACACAGATAATATCACCGAACATATTCTTTTCTGCAAGCCAATGCTGGCCAGAACCACCGGCGAGGATGTTTTTAATGTTGTGGATTCTTTTTTCAGGGAGCACTCGTTGAACTGGCAGCGCTGCTCACATATCTGCACGGACGGTGCAGCATCAATGACGGGGTGCACCCGTGGATTCCTCGCACGCGTAAAACAGGTAAACCCTGGCATTAAGACAGTTCACTGCATAATTCACAGGGAAGCTTTAGCTTCAAAACGTATGTGCCCCAAATTACACAAAGTCCTTAATGATGCTGTTAAAATCATCAACTTCATTAAATCCCGACCTGTAAATGCCAGACTGTTTCAAAAACTATGTGATGGAGCAAATTGTGAACACCAGCAATTGTTGCTTCACACTGTTATACGCTGGCTCTCAAGGGGAAAAACACTCCAGAGACTGTTTGAGTTACAGGATCAAGTCAGGGACTTTCTCTCTGAGCACTTGCATTCACTTGCATCACTGCTGAAGAACAACGCATTGTCCGCGTTGACGCGCATGCAGAGGGAGTGTGTGAAACCCGAGGGAGTGGTCCTAGCAGACCAATCACAGCGATTGCGTCCGCGTGGAGTTGACGCGTTGTTACATTTTTGGAGAGGTGCACGTCAGGGTACGCCGAAGGGTACACACAGCCTACGACGTAGCTACGGCGTGAGTTCGACACAGAAGTATAAATAGGCCTTTATTGCTGCTGTTTCTACACTTCACCCCAGGATGCAAAAGCTTATTTGTGATAAACAGGTGCAAATTTCACAAACAAAATATTCAAGTAAAATAACATTCAGATGGACATGTTAAAAAGTTAAAGCCAAATTAGATAGATGGCAGTGTTGAAACTGTTCCATGTGTTGAAAGAGAATGTTGTTCCAAAGAATTGGTTGTGTATGAAGCATGTGTTGTGTAATTTTAATGCAGTAGAATGAAATTTTAGTATTAAAAAAGTGTAAATTTTACAAAAGAAAGTAACATTCAAATGGATGTTGTTAAAATATTAATCTCAAATTGGACATTAAAGCTAGGGTAGGTAATCCTGTTCAGAAACACTTTTTTTTATACTGGGTGAAATGGTCCTTCCATCCTGAGAGTAGTCAATACATTATGTGTTCAGAAAAAGGAATGAAAACAATCAGACCTCTGTAGCAGCTGCAGGACAGTAAAAACTCTGACCAATCACTGCCACTCGGTCCGAGTGTAAAGAACCAATCAGATGCCTTCAGAGCCAGGAGGAGTGTCTTAGCAGTGTCAATCAAGTTCGTGTACGCGCTGATCGCCCCTCTCTTGCACAGCGCGTACTGTCATTCAAAATCAAGATTGCCGGTGTGCCAAGCAGCTGTGCTAATGGCGGACAAACAACCAAAACTGCCAATTTCTCGAGTGGAACCTGCTCATACAACAAAGACAGGTAAACGGAAAAAGACCGATGACGATAAACAAGCCCGTCGGAGCCCATTGACTCAGTGTTAAAACTCTAGCCGCATAACATACAGATAAAATGTCATGCACTGTGCAAAACAACAATTGAAACCTGCTAATTCACTGGCTTGTCATGTTGCTAAAATAATGTACTAGCAAACCTTATTTAGCATTACATATCGCTAGAATAATTATTTACATAGCCTACTGCAACGTTAGTTACCGTTATATTATCTTACTAGCTATTTATAACTCATAGAAAGAGTGCAACGTTATAAAGTTACATTACATGTATTGCATAATACGTAATGATTTGAGGACCAAGTTTGTAGTCAAAGTATGGGCAGGCCAGTCAATGTAAAGCATTTCGTCCCTACCAGTGAATGTGCCATAACTGTTTATCCGTCGTCATCGGTGACCCTGCATGTTTACTTGCCTGCGCGTTCACGGCAGGCTCCGCTGTGGGGGGAACTTTACATAACAAAATACATGTTTAACAGCTAGTAGGCCTAACGTTATATGTTATGAATCTTACACGAAATTCATCTTCATCACAGTGCAACTAATGGAAATGGAAAAACGTGTATCAATGCAACCTGTTTTTAGCTTTGCCTTATAGTTATAACTAGCTCGTTAGCGAATCAAAAAATATATATTTTAAACTTTACCAATATCGATATGATAGCTTGATAGTGAGTAGGCTACTAAAATACATCTTATTTGTTTATATTCATAATGATAAAGTTAGATTTTTTTATTACATGTGATTCTGACATGATCCTTCCTCTCCGCTCGTCTCAGGTAAATAATGCGTCTTCCAGCTCAGCTGTCGGAGTCGCGCGTTCATGTGTTTTGGGGGCGTGGCTTTGGAAGGACCCCAGAAGGGAGAGGGTGGACTGAATGGAAATAATGAGCTGTCTTTAAAACAGTCGTTAGAGGTCTACATACACTCGATTTTTATACTTTCTTTTTCAGAATACTTACATTTTAATTATGTATTGATATATACATAAAGTTTAAACAAATTTGAAAAATACGTTTTTTAGACCATTCTTACCTACCCCAGCTTTAATGGACGTGATGTTTTACAGAATGCAGTAGAATATTGTTCTGAAATTGACAATGTTGTTGTGATTGATTGTGTAATGTGTTGTGCCATTTCAGTGCAATCAAATTAAATGGCCAGATGCAATTCTAGTTGCCAGTCATTAAAAAAAATATTAATTACTTCACTGATATTGTATTCATAGCTTTAAAAGTGGTTTCAAACCTGTATGAATTTCTTTCTTCTGTTGAACACAAGGGGAGATATTTTTGAAGAATGTCAGTAACCAAACAGTTAACTGGAACCACTTCGTTCCAGTTAACTGTTTGGTTACTGACATTCTTCAAAATATCTCCCCTGTGTTCAGCAGAAGAAAGAAATTCATACAGGTTTGAAACAACTTGAGGGTGAGTATATGATGAAAGAATTTGCATTTTAAAGTGAACTATCCCTTTAAAATAAAAAAGGCTATGATGGACATACCCCTTTGTGACCTTTGACATCAAGTGGCTACTGAAAATTGCTCATTAAGCAGCAGTTAGTCCACAGCTGGTTAACTGTTCCAGACAAGGTTAAAGGTACAGTGGTGTCCCAGATGTGAAACTCCTTCACTCTTCTGATGGCTCTCTCAACAAGAATTTGAAGACGAGCTATAGCTTGTGCTCTCTCTGCATTTTCTTTGCTGAACTGAGCTGCTGTTTTAAAAGGTGGTATGATGAGTTTGGTCCCCCGTTCTGCCAGCATCTTCTCAATGGTGAATTCTTTGTCAGCCATACAAGCATCACCAGGCTCCAGCAAGTCAAGAATCCCTGACTTTTTTGTCAACTCTTGATCAGAGATGGAACCTGTGTACAGGCTGGAAACAAAAGTAACTGCTCCGCAAGGAGCAATACCAATCAACCCCTTGAAGGTAGTGGTGTTTTTATACGAGGAGAACACCTCAGACTGGAGCGTGAGTGAAGATGGATTCTGGCATCTTATCTCTGTGCAGTCAATGATGACCCTCACCTCTGGACAAAACTGCCTAAATTTGTCTGGCATGGTGGCATTCACTTGCTCTCTGCTCATCCATATGGGCAGTGATCCCATGACAAGATAAAGATAATTAGCCCAAGTTATGATGAAGCAGCTAACAGTGGAGACACTTACTTTGAAAATGTCAGCCAACACTTTCTCCTTCAGTCCTGCAGCAACACGACATGAGTACAAAAAAAAATCATCAATCAGTGGCAAGCTGCGGTGATGACTGTGAGAAGCTTCCACAGCAGTTGCCTGTCCTTTCTTCTGGGCCCTAGACCAGTAGACCAGCATGGATGCTGAGGGCTCAATAGACTTCCAGAATGCTTGGAAGACCTCTTCAGATGGAAACCTGGTGTAAAAACGTATGTCTTCATCTGAAGCACAGAATCTCTGAAACTGGGACAGAGAGTGGCCTATTCTCAGCTGCATGACCTCACTTTCCAGTTTTCTGACTTCAGCTTCCAAATCCTGTATTCGTGCAGCTGCTGCATCCTGTGCACCTAGATTCACACAAAAAAAGTTTATTACAGTGGCAAACCATTATTAATTACTTATGTTAACAAATATTATTATAGCTACATATTATACCTAAAATTAGATCTTTGCCCACTCAGACCCTGTGTCCATATCTCAAAGGTGTTGTGCAGTAATACAACCTGCCTGATTTACAAATTCATATATACTGTATATATAATTATCTGGCTTTTTATTATGATTCAAAACAAATGTTTATTATAATGGTCATTTTAGATCATTTTAAGACTTTATTTATCTTAATTTTATTACTGCTCAGTTGTGGCAGCATTAATTTGAGAAATAAAGTATGTTGATATCTTCCTGGAACAGTAATTTGTGTCAAAATTGATTAAAATGATAATATGACTTGAAAGTGAAAGGACATAAATGTAATAAAGGCTTCAATAATATATTTAATATAATATAACATAACGGGAAAGTTGCATCATAATTTGTTTTTAGAAATGCATAAACATAACGTTACCTGGAAGAGGAGTGACTGCATAGTCATGATCTGTTTCAGCTGTCACCTCAGTAACTACTTCATCGTCTTGGGTGTCGTCGGATGGTATGGTTTGAACTCTAACTCGTTCATAAACAGACTCACGTGAAGTTTCTCCCCAGTTGTTCCAAATAAAGTGGGACGGGACAGCCCCTTTTCTGAGGCGCTTATGACCAGTAGCGGCAGTGTAATCATCACTGATAAAGTGCCGGCTACACACAAATGTGCTGCCTCTAAGGATCGTAAACTTCCTAAAGTAGTCGATTGTCGAGTTCACACACGTGATAATAGGTAACTAAACCTATGCGCGTGAACTCGACAATCGACTACTTTGGACTTCGATCGAAAACAGGATGTAAATACAGGTATGAGCGCTGGCTGAATTAACATCACTTTTATTAATATCTTTCACATCTACTGCAGTCAGATTCACCCGTGTTATCTCTGAAGGAATCACCCTTATGGCTGGGCACTTGTAATGACACATCAAGGATGTTAAGAGGCTAAAAGCAGGTTTAAAACTTGCCCCATTGAAGTCAACAGGGTGCAAATTTTAAAAAAGAGGATAACACGATGTAGGCAACACCGATTTTTGTCGTTGTTCTCTGTACTGACAGCACTCCAAATTTACAAAAAAATGAGCTCAATGTTAAAATTGACCGGAGTTCTCCTTTAAACCAGTACAGAAGCCACAGTTGTTAAGTATTTATCTAATTGTTGTTTTTGTTTTAATTCAAGTGTCTCACTCCCTAGTTGATAAAACCTGTTTTTATTTCAAGATAAGGTGCTATGAAGTTGGGAGGACATTTTAAAGAGCCGAAATTAAAGCTCCAGTATGTGATTTTTTTTGACCACAAGAGGGCGCAGTTTCCAACAATAACAGGCGAAGCTTGATGACGCTATGAAGGAGGTGACGATGGGAGATGTCGTTTTTAATGCGTTTTCACCATCTAGCGATGTATCTAAATGGAATTAATGAATCATGATCACGGATGAGGTAATTTATTCGTTTTTGTATTACCTGTATGTCTGATCCTTTATTTTATGTTATCATAATTAATGAACTGCAAGGAATGTGAAATGTTATGCTATATTATCCCGTTACAACTTACAGCTATTTGTCAAATGATTTGTTGGGTTAATGTTGTGCAGTTTTACGTTTTTATGGTTAATGCCGTGTTGTTTAACGTGTTCAAACCAATATCTAAAAGTAAATTTGAACGAACATTTGCAAGTAATGACTAAATAAATATATTTTTTTAACAACACATATCCGATTGTATTTAATTGTACTGCCATAATCTCGATCACCACACGTGATAAAAAGCCTTACCGAAGTACAAAGAGCAATATAACTTTGTTTATAAGTGCTATTATTGACAGTTGCATGTCTTACCTGTCTATCAATACACTCGCGAGAGCAGAGTCTCTAGCCGCGTTTCCATTACAGATTTGCGCAAATGTTTTGCGCTATTATCTAAATATCGATAAAAAACTATTGCGAAATGACGGTGTTTCCATTAACCGATGTTATGCGACTAAAACATCCTTTTTTCTCTCGCGATAAGTCATTCCAAAAATCACGGCAACGGACGTTGGTTATAATATCACAGCCACCGCATTAGACATTATTATTATTAATGGAAGGAGACGTGGCGTGTTATCCAAGCATTAATGGCAGGGAAAGACCCTTATACTGCGAACGACACATATAGCCTAGGCTAAAGCTTGAAATGTCCACTTTAAAACGAACAAATTCAAATCGAAAGCTAATACCTTCTGATTAATCCGTATGAAATGTGCATTTCTCTCTGAAAGCGCATCAGCTACCAGCGGAGATGGAGATGTGATTTTAGCCAAAACAATAGTTTATTAATAATAATAATGGCTCTTCTCATTCAGCACTGCGAGAAAAACATAAATTCCAGGTTCTAATTTGGCCTTAGAAAACCAGTAAAATCGATGTTTTCCATATTAATTTGTGAATATTTTAAATGTTTAGTAAAGGGGCAAAAAGTCATAAACAAAAATCTGAAAATTCGTCGATATTTACTTTTTTGCGCATCAGTTGGTGTAGCCAGTTCAAATTAAAAACGAAAAAGGAAAAACGAATGGACACAAAAGTAGCCTACATGGATCGTTTGGACAGAATACGAGACAGAGTTCTTTATTAAATTCATAAAAGAAACAATAATTAGCCTATAGGAATACTGGATTCTAAATCTCAAAGAAATGCCACAATCAAAACCTCGGAGCAGAAATGAGGGCGAAACACCCAGAAACTCCTTAGGCTATATTTTGTTTCAGTTCTCGCGCTCCAGTTTACAGAGATCATCGTCTGATTGTTTTATTTTATTTTACAAAAGCACAAAGTTTTCTTGTTATTGTGAGTTTACACAAATAAAAGTAGTTGAGAATAATGTATTATTATTATTTTCTGTATGACCATGTACTTTAAGTTGTTTCCACTGTTGATAGGAAAATGCAAGTGTTCACGCCCGCGCCTCCGTGTCATGCAGTGCGCGCTCCACACTCTGCTTTGTTCCTTTTTTGCATAAAAGCATCTTCTAAATATAACCTATTAAATGTTATAATAAAATAATATAAAATTATTATTATTTGCGTAGCTATACATGGACCTCAAACACACCACGTCTTCTAAGTCAGGTGCCTGTAAATGCGCAAAAACTGTTTCCATTGCAGTTTTGCGAAATATTCCTTTTTCGAATTGCCTGAAAACCACCTCATGCGAGCGTAAAAACTTTTTTGCGATAAATGGGAGTTTTTGCGAAATTGACGTGTTTCCATTGTGCGTATTTTCAATTCGCAATTTAAATTTGCGCAATTTGAAGGGTAATGGAAACGTGGCTTCTGTCTGTCAAGTCCAAGATTGTCGCGCAGCTCTCTCCATCTCGAAAACGCCTGGCCGATATTTATCCAGGTTTTATTCCTTCGTTTGTCACACAGTCTGCGTGTATCAGAATATGGACGCTTTCGTTTTGTTGGCACTTCAATACTCGCCAAAGAGTAATCGTGATCCATAACAGCTATAACCATACAGTCTATGGCTATAACGCTATAACCACCACTTCCGCATTTGACCATGTGATATTCCGGTGTGGTGGGTCATATTTTTTATTTGATTTATTTTTCTTCTTTGTCAGACGTCGTTATTGTTTATTGTGATAAGAAAAAAACTCAATAAAGTTGTTGTAAAAAAAAAAAAAAAAATCCGGTGTGGTGGAATATCCGATCACATGGTCCACACCGGAAAACAAGGACATTGCGTCACTGAGAGGTGACGTTTCTTTTCCAGGACGGCCAGTTATTTAAAATCGGAATTTCTCTGAAATAAAAAATCTTTGGAGACTTTTGAAATATTGTAAGTACACAACTGGAGGAAATATATCACACTGTACAAGTTATTTTCGGAAATTTTATTACAAAATTCCTACATATTGGAGCTTTAAGTAAATTGTCAATATTGTCTATTTCAGTTCCCATTGACTTTCATTGTGTGAAAATTCAAATACAGGTTTGAAATGAAATTAGGATTAGTAAATGATGACAATTGTTTGACATGTTTCATTTGTATTGTTGATAAAAATATAAAGTACAGTGGTTCTCAATTGGTTTGGCCACGGGACCCCCCTTTTCCTGTGATCACTAAGCCTCGACTTTTACCAAAAAAAAAAAAAGTAAAGTAAGTACCTAAATTATAAGATATTTTAATTATACAATAAATCTCTTATTTACATAATTTACACTTTATAATGATTCTGACTTTCTGAGCAGCACCTCTGATAGGTGTCATTCCAAACCTGTATGATGTACTTCTGTGGAACTCAAATTAACGTATTTTTGAGTATGTGAACAGTATTTTCAGTTTTGAGACTCATGTACTTTTTTTGTTTTTGTTCAATAAGCATGTTCCATATCGTTTATTTTTTGGAAACAAATGAGGTGGAAGTGGTGCCCAGCGGTTGGGTAGATGGTGACCAATGTGTCTGGCCACATCTAAGAGGGGAGAGCCTCACAAAGGCAGTGAAACTTGCAGTGAAACCCAAGAAAGAGTGGAAAATGTTTAAAGTAAAGCTTCTCTACACAACAGGTAGTTCTTTAATGTATAACCTCAATAAGTATATGTGATACATAATATTTAATGTCTCACTATAAGTTTTGTGCTTTATCAACCTATTTTAAAGCTACACTGTGTGATATTTTCCCCCATCTAGCGGTGAAATTGTATATGACTACCCAGTGAATATTAGTTTCTGGTTCTTTCAATTTCGAGGGCGTTTTAACTCCTACGGTGGCCGTATTATTCCAAGATTAACATGGCTTCCAGTTCGACTTCGTCCAATTGCGCCTTTAAAACTATTCATCACCTGTGATCCGTCGCAGCACAGATTTATGTTACAAGGTAAACAATACTTTTTCACCATTGACGCGAGGAAAAGTAACGCAAGTTATAGGGGTCGTTCTGGCGTTATGCACAACCATGCCATGGTTAGACAAGCAACTATAAAACTTCGAATTTACACAAATAGGCTGAATTACCTGTCGAGAAGAAAGCAGGCAACTTCGGTGTCCGTTTTAAAATCTTTGCTCCTCGTGAGCTCTTTCCATCTGGGAAAAGTTACTCCAGTATTGACTTTGGTTTTGCTGATTTGTCTGTCGCGTTGACATTTTAATTCTCTCTTTCGCTTCCTTGGCGACTCTGCTGCATGTCCTCGAAAATAAGCGTGATCCTCCATCAGCAATCTTTCAAATCTGCCGGCAGTCGCAAGTAATCTCCCCCTCGTATTCGTCTCTGTGTCACTGAGTGTAAAGTGCGAAAGGCGAAGCTTGAATTTACAGGTATGTCCCTCTTTGGCTAATGTAGTTTCAAGATGGAGGGGCAACATGGCGACCGGCATTCGAACCCCTCACCCGGATGTACTTTCAATGGCAGATTATAAACTTACGAGAATACTTTATTACTTGAAAGAAGTAAATATACATTAATGAGCACATATATTTTTGAAAGAACTAAGTGTTTTTTGCTAAGAATCAATTAAAAAAATTACACAGTGTAGCTTTAAGAAAAACTGATTTTTGTTGCAAAAGAAAAATATTTGATAGTGTTTAGAATATCTCTGGATTCAACTTTTCTATTTTTATACAATGTTATATAATGTATAAATGTTTTATAAATTAAGCCTGGTAAAGTACTGTAAAATTACAAGTACAACTTTTCCACTAAACAAAGAAAGGGGCTGTTCAAACACGCAATAGCGTTCTGTCTTTTTACCAGTAAAATAACTTTCACGCATCAGTACCAGAATACTAGTAACCTCTGATGTCAATCGTTCAAAATGGCCTTTAAAGGGATAGTTCACCCAAAAATTTAAATTCTGTCACTGATTCCTAACCCTCATGTCCTTCTGAACCCTTAAGACCTTTGTTCATTTTTGGAACACAAATGAGTATATTTTTGATGAAATCCGAGAGGGTTCTGAACCATCCACATGCAGCAACATCACTTCAACTTTCAAGGCCCAGAAAGGTAGTAAAGAATTTGTTAAAATAGTCCATGTGACGAGTGGTTCAACTTTCATGTTATGAAGTGACGAGAATACTTTGTGCGCAATTTTGGGGTTATAGACATAGTCTACAGGTGGTCAGAAACTTCTCGGATTTAATCAAAAATATCTCGTGATGAAAGATGAACGAAGGTCTTACGGGTTTGGAACGAGGAGTGAGTTAATTAATGACATAATTTAAAATTTGGGGTGAACTATCCCTTTAAACTCTGAACCGTTTTCTGTTTTAGTTTCATCTGTCCAAGTTGACAACATTATTTTAACTAGAGATGCACCGATTACAATTTTCTAGGCCGATTCCGATTTTTCATTGAGTTTGACCTGCCGATTCTGATTTAATTTTTTTCTAACCACTTTACAGCACACACAAATATTTATTTTTGACCCTTTTAAGAAATTAAGTTTTTTGAGTAAAACATTTCAGGATTTTTCTCCACACAATGGACTTCAACGGTAACCAAAATGTTGATTGATTTGGACTTCAACAATTTGGTGACCGTTGAAGTCAATTGTGTGGAGAAAAATCCTGAAATGTTTTACTCAAACTTAATTTCTTTTCCACTGAAGAAAGAAAGACATGAACATCTTGGATGGCATTGGGGTGAGTAAATTATAAGGAAATTTTCATTTTGAGGTGAACTAATCCTTTAAAGTTAACACAGGTTTAATACTCTTGATTAATAGCTACAATGAATGGTTGTAGAGAATAATGTTCTTTGGACATATGGCATTTAGAAAATAATCTATTAAATTTATCTAAACTGTTCTGGACAATATATCAAGTCCTAATGCAACACATTGGCTTGATTGATGTGTCAGTCAGCTAACCCCTTAACGCCTGAATTTATATAGCTGTATATAAAAAAAAAAAAAAATGTGTGTTTTTGCCTTTAAGTAGATGGTAAATAATGTTGAGATTATCAATTTCACTTTTGCACGTTGCAAATTTGCGACAGCAGGCATTTAGGGTAATTTTTTTTACAAAATGGTAAAATTAATAAAACACATTTTCCCATCTCAGGTATGTAGATTTTATTCATGGCACAAAGTTGTTAGAACTTATAAACTTTAATTGACAAATTAATGAATCTTGACAACAGCAAGAAACAAAACACTCTCCTACTCCCTAACATTGACAGTAGTTTTTATACATTCCATGTTACACTCCGTTTAACTCTTTCCTTGTTTCTCCAGTGCATACATTATATATTCTTATAGTGTTATATCCTAACATGCTATTTTTTGTGAAAAAAAATAAAAAATAAAAAAATAATAATTTTTTTGGCTGAAACCATCTAAATACAGCATTATTATAATATGTAGCCATTAGCCCAATCCAGCCGTTATGGACCAATGTCGCAAATTTGCTACAAACAGAAATCTACAAAGTACGTAAAAAATATTCGTCACATGAAGTCTATATGAATAACATAGCTATAGAAGCAATCAATAAGCTGGTACATATTTTTATCTTAGCACAACTTAACTCATTTTGGGCAATTTCTCCACATTTGCGCCCTTGATATGCGGATTTTGCAAACCAAAATATTAGCTTCTGTGAACCGGATGTAGTTCCCACTCCGACCGCTCCTACGAGAAACCAGTGCGTGCAAAATGTTCCTAGGTATGTATCGAATGTGCACAAACAGGCATTGGGGGAAAACACACGCTATCTCGCCTGCAGTCTGAATGGAAGGGGTTTGTTGCAAATTTGCGACAGTGGGCGTTAAGGGGTCTAATATGCATGTTCATTTATTGCAGTTTTGCTGAGGGAGATATTGACAAAACAAGAAATGCTTCTTGACCAGCAAAATACAATTATGAGAATTCTACAGTCAACACATCGCCCAAGGCCTGATGTCCATGATGGGGCCAAGTTCAGAGATTGTCTTCCTGTAAAAGATGTAGAGTCTCTCCAGTGCCTGGAGGCTGAGCTGAAGATGAACCCTGATGCTAAATCAGAATTGGTAAGAAATAAAATGTTGCCTAGTAGTTATAAACAGTAAAGAAATAAAAAAAATCATATGTAAAAATAAAATACTTCATAGTCTTCCCTGTATTAAATGTATATAATCTGTTCTTATTAAAGCTATAACGGTGCATTCACACAGAGCGAAGCGCTAACAATTTTTTTCATTTACTTTGAATGGCTGATGTCATGCGTTGCCGAACTGAATTTTGGGGCCATTGTGTTGCATCACTGGCGTTGTTTGCGGCAGAAGTTGAAACATTTTCAACTTTTCAAGCGCCAACAAAGGCTCGAGTCAATCAGATCGCCTTTATGCAAATATCCTAGCGCGTTGCAGTCCAAGCTGGAAGTAATGTGATTGGCTGTCTCTATGACAATTGTGTCAACACCAAGCTTCAGACACGCCCTCCATTATCGACGCTGATGCTTCGCGTGAATGTAGTGTAATAGTTATTCAGTCAAGAGCAGTAAGTTATTTTCTCTTTTGTTTGAGTAGCATTAATGGCACAGAGAGCAATAAGTATATTAGGCTGCTAATTAGACTGATTATACTAATAAACATCTAGTTTACACCTAACTGCTTATGTTCACTTGAGACATAACCAACTGTTTACATTGGTTTGTCTTTTTTGACAAAAGAAAGATAACTGAATTGTGTGCACTATAGCTGTGTAAGTCAGCATGTGCACCACATTAAGTTGTTTTTCTTGACTTATTGTGCTTAAAGGGATAGTTCACCCAAAAATTAAAATTACCCCATGATTTACTCACCCTCAAGTCATCCTAGGTGTATTTGACATTCTTCTTTCAGACGAATACAATCAGAGTTATATTGAAAAATGTCCGTCCCAAGCCTTATAATGGCAGTGAATGGCCGTTTCTGTCCATATATTCTGTCCAGTGCATCCATCCATGATTAAAGTAATCCTCATGGCTCTGGGGGGTTAATAAAAGCTTTCTGAAGCGAAACCATGAGTTTGTGTAAGAAAAATATCCATGTTTAAAACTTAACTAGTTAACTAATAACTAGCTTCCAGCAGACGGCCTACACAAGTCGACTTACGCCACAAGAATAACACTTGACGCATGTATGACGTAGGATGTAGGAATAGCGTAAGCTTTGATGCCTCTCGAGGTTCAAACAAACAGGGCTGTGCAACAAACTCAAGCTCCTCCGACATTTCTCTTTAAAAATTCTTGTTTTTGACTTATAATTCGTGACTGGTGTTTTGTTTTGCTCTATCCTCTGCGCTTCTGCATTCGTCAATACGTCATACATCATCAAGTGTTCCTCTTTCGCCGTGAATCGATGCGCATGTCCGTCTGCCAGAAGCTAGTTATTTTAAATTGATAAAGTTTTAAAGATGGATATTTTTCTTACACAAACGCATCGCTTCAGAAGGCCTTTATTAACCCCCCAGAGCTGTGTGGAGCACTTTTATCATGGATGAATGCGCTTCGATAAAACAGAAACGGCCGTTCACTGCCATTATAAAGCTTGGAAGAGCCAGGACATTTTTTAATATAACTCTGATGACGATATAGCACATTTCTAACGATAGAGATTATATACTATTGCTATGGTATATATTGTCATACCGCCCAGCCCTAATGTGCAGTATGGGTGGGGCAGTGACAAGAATTTCCATATTAAAAACCTAGAAAATGGTTTCAGATGGAGTAATTGATAGTTTATAGTTCATTTTTGAATAGAACAGCATTTTCATTTTAAGGGTGGTCTATTTTAATGCATACATCAACCACTTACACAATGTTTTTTTTCCCCATCAGATTACCTATCTGGGTCTGGTTGGTGGCTTTGACCTGAAAGACACCGTGTGGAGAGTGCTGAAAGCCACTTTAACAACTGCTGTGGCACGTGTTATGAATTGGAGAGGGGTCAATGGGAAGATTGGTGTCCAACGCCTGATTGTAAAGGAAGTAGTCATTGGTGAGAACCTTTTTTAGAAGTCATTTTTATTTGTATAGCACTTTGCACAATACACAACTTTTCAAAACCGCTTTACAGGACATCGTATTGTCATTTCTGTTATCTCAGTAATAGTAATAGTCCCAAATTCATGGTTTGGAGCTTAAATCCCCTAAACAGCTTTTCTCTTAAATGGATTAATTTTCTACCATGTGTTTTACTTTATCTGTGCAATCTGGCAACCCTGTGCATGGTAGTGTTAATTTTGTTAATGAAATCTTCAACGAAAAATGTTCAAACGTCATTCAAATTTGACAAAAATCTATTTTCTTGTCCCTAATAATCAACATAATGCAGGAGAAACTGTAAAATGAACTCCAACAGTAATAAACTGTTCACTCCATCATCTAATTAACAACACAAATGATCAATGTATGAGTCAAACTCACTAAGACAGCCGAAATTTTCTTTTCCAAGCATAATTTTATTATATCCATGTAGAGCTGCCCTCTACTAAAGATTTTTACTGCATCACAGTAAATGCTTCTCTGCAAGCGCTCTGTGTTTGAGCCACTTATAATTTGCATTTGGGAAGGCAACTTACACCAATCATCCCTAATAAGAATCGTATATAAATCTGTTGTCAACAAATAGAAATGTCTGCGGTTTTATGTCAAAATAAAAGCTCAGTGGTTTAACTTTTGACATCCATAAATGTTAGTATTGTAATTTTACTGTTCTGTAAAGTAAAAAAATAAAATAAAAATGATAATTATTGTTTATCAGAAGCAATCCAAATATTATTGTAACATTATTTTTATTATTATATTATGAAAGCATTATAAATACTTTTTTTTTTAAATTTACAGTACAATAGTGTATATTATTACAATAGTAAGAAATGTCTTTATTAATTTAATTCAAATATTAATAATAATAATTACAGTTAGCTATTCTGGTTTTCCCTCTTTTTTTGTCATTAGCTGATCATGTGATGTGGCTCACTTAAAGGCAGGGTAGGCAGGTTTTTTCTAAAAAACTTTTCCCCAAATTTGTTTAAACTGTCTTTATATACCAATACATAATTAAAATGTAAGTACTCTGGAAAAGAGAGTCTAAAAATCGAGTGTCTGTAGTCCTCTCAGAGCGCAATAAACACAGCTACTTATTTCCATTCACTCCCCCTCCCTCCCTCCCTCCCTCCAAAGCCACGCCCCCAAAACACATGAACGCGCGATGCCGACCGCTCAGCTGGAGGACGTGTTTGCCAGTGCTGAGCGGGGAAGAGCACAGTGCATGTAGTGACATTATGTCAGAATCACATGTAATAAAATACCTAACTTTATCATTATGACCCTTGAGGTCCCTCAGTTGTCGCCACCGCTGGAAAGCCACGCCGATATTGACTTTCGTCTGACTTCTTGCTTTATCCAAAGACTTTTTGGTCATAGCCTTTTCGAATACTGTCTTCCTTTTTTTGCCTTGTTTGCCTTCGCTGACTGTATATGCAGGTACTGGGAATTTTGACTGCTCTTTCTCGGCCATAATTGTGATTCTTCCTAGCTTCCATGCCTATTCCTTTCCTCGACGGGTGCGCGCATGTGGGCAGCTCCTGTAGCGGCAGGGGTGGTAGCCATGGTAGCGAGGGAGAGTGACAGTCGCCCAGCCAATCATTTCATTCGTTCCGAGTACTTAGATTTTAATTATGTATTGATATATAAAGACATTTTAAACAAATTTGGGAAAAAGTTTAGAAAAAACCTGCCTAACCTGCCTTTAAGTGACTGCATTTTTTTAATTGTGTTTTTACAGGAAGTTATTTTTTATATATTGCGAATCATATTGTTTCAATCATACGTTTTAAAACTGTAATCACAATATTTTTGCTTAAGATTATCATTCTGTCAAATTCTCATACCAGCGCATCTGTATTTAGTTCATTATTACTGTGTATTTAAGTTCCTCCTTGCATTCAGTACTTGGCCCATTATTGTTTGTGTGTTTGTTGTGCTTGCACGCTGTCTCGCATCATTGTGGATTATCTGAGTTTATTTTGTGTTAGTAAAAACACTGCTATTTGAATCTTCTTCATCGTCTTTGGACTAAAACATGACATTTATGCTATCTGTGTTGGTGTGTTTTTACATTAGAGTGCATGTCTTTTTTAAAGCAGAATACATGCAGTGTTGTACATTTTTAACCGGTTGGTGGAAAAGTATTCTAAATATATATATATAAAATCTATATAATTTGTCATAAGGAATTATGGTATTATGGCCCACATATTGAAAAATAAAATTTTCAATTCCTTTTGAAAATATACTGGGAAAATAACTTTTAATACAGTGGTCAGTCAGAGGTGTTTAATCTGTTAATAATTGCATATTAAAAGAAATAATTTACATGTATACTTTTTTTTTTTTCATTATCCTGCAGCTTTAGCTTCCAGGTTGTATTGCTGCTAAAATTATTTAAATTCATCTTTATTGCAGGTGCAGTCAGGCAGAATCCCCTTACTGGAATAGCCTCAAATAAAGATATTGAATTTAACATCATTAAATGGTTGCACCTGGCTGGAGACAGAGAGGGGGGGAGGAGGGAGCGATTGAAGAAACGTGAGGCCCAACAACACATTGCGGACCCTCATTAGAGACTTCCCTGCACGTCAACACAGTTCTCAAGTCTTTATATCTTTCAAGTTTTCTTTAACTTTCTCAATTTCTCTTTAAAGTTCTCTTTACCAAGTTACTGTGACTTTATTTTTATTACTCTCATTAGACTAGTTGAACATAACATTAATACACACTTTAAAACATGAATATTGGTGTTTGACTCTTTGAATGTTATTTATATTATTATTTCTTCTTAAATGTTTTCAACTGAATTCTACTTAAGTACTAGTGTGTTGCTGTAATTGTATTTATTTCTGTGTAATTTTTTTCAACTGAATACTGTAAGTACAACCGTTTTGCTGTAATTATTTAAACAATTTAAAAGTAAATTGTTTTGAGTACATTTGTTGTCCAGTGTTTCATTTACATTTGAGTTAATTAAGTCTTAAGACTTTTACATACTGTCAGCTGCATGTGGGCCACATAGGGGCCGTTAGATTTTAACAGAACTCAACCATACTTAAATTGCATACAAGGCTCACATATGGGCCACATGAAATTGTAGTATTTGGCTCATGCTTGGTGGAGTTATGGCAGTCCTTTGGTTCAATTCTGGCAAAGAAGATGTGGGCCATATCTGGGCCGGCAAACACAAACTAATCTGGGCCACAGCTCAGCTGTTTATCTGGCCCACATCTGTGCCAAAGGAAATTTGCTGACTGGGTTATTTATATGACACTTTATTCAACAGGAATAACATCTCGTTCCGCGCATCATACGTCATTGCGCTATTTAACGTCATTGCACATGCGCAGTCCTTTCAGTTTCGGTTTTCAATCCGATCAAGTGTTTACATGTTCTCTCGGTCGGATTACAAAAGGAATAAACCACCCCTTTCAATCTGATCGAAATTTCATTCGGATCGAGCTCAATTGGATCGATAAAGGTGTTTACATAAAGGTTTTTTAGTCCGATTGAGCTGTCAATCCGATTATGATTAAGTGTCCATGTAAACGCAGCTAGTGTTGCATGTGCCATATTACACAACATTGCCACAAAAGAAAAAAACACTTTTCATTAAATGTTTAATAAAAGACAAATATGCTTAGTTCCTTGAGTTTTATTTCAATTGTTCTTTGTAAAGAAAAGCCAGTGGTCAAGTGCCTGCAACAAGAGATATTACACACATGCCTCATGCAACAAGTAAAAAGGAAAAGTTGGCTATACACTGCCCACCTGTAGGCCTATGTCTCCTCTGCCTGTGCAGACTCTTCTGTAGTCCTTTCTGTAGATGTGGAATCCTGCAACTTATATTGCATAAAGCATACATGTATAAATTAAGTAAAGTTATTTATGCACTTGCAGGTAGGCTAGTTCCTCCATATGACAGTTATCTGAGAGGGTTTATTCACTGTCCAGTGCAATGGAAACAAATGGACATTACAAAGTCTTATACTTTCTTTCCTTTGGAAAGTTAGAAAATGTCCACTTACTGCACATATTTCAGCCACCACTTTCTAGGGAACAGAAACAAGTGTTGGTGTATTGTGTAAAAGTGCACAAAAGAGGAAAACACAATGTCATTACAATGAACTACACTCGGGAAAAATGTGATCAATAACTCATGGCAAAATATTTTTACATTAACAGAAGTTTATCAGTTTTCACTTTCACAAGTCAAAGCAATTCATCATTACTCAAGATTTAACAGTTGAAATGACTATACACTACAGCCTTAATTTAATGCAGCAAAAAATATTTTACAGTGTAGGCTACTAAGATCTTTTCTTTTTTTTCTCAGCCTTTTTCTTGGTTGCTTTTATAAACAGACAACCATTTATTTAACAGTGCCTTTTATAAAAGAGACTATAATATAACAAAAAATTACCATTATGTAGAATATTTTTGTATTTCACTTTTATTTGTTCCCATGTTCTAGTGTGGTGACTCTGACATTACAATGAACAAAGTAATTATGCAATTATTAAAGTACAAATATATAGGCTAATAAGTGATAAAAACATCTAACATGGCCACTTCTAACGGATTTAAATTGTCTGCTACTTTTTGCCAGCCCTCTCTCCTGGCTTTTGCAGACTTTGAGGTGTTCTCTGGCGTTTTAATTAAACATTAAAATTCCGAATAAACTTCGACTATTAGTTCTTGCTCTGCTGAGGAGAAAAACTGAGCGCGCTCTTTGGCCACGCTGAGCAGCCAATAGCAGCGTTGCTGATCAATGTTTCTACTATCGATACATATCCCCTTTTAAACCAGCGCATGAACGCGAAATTATCTCAGATAACTCAATCCAGCTATTCTAATCATATCCGGCAGGTGTGTTCGAAGAACCTAATTAGCCAGATCATGATTAGCACGATGATTTCATATTGAATGTGTAATTTGATCTTGGATGTTTTAAGCAACGTACGAAGAACGGGCCCACGGACTTGCTCTTGATTATCACACTTTCTGGATTGTATATACACAGATGGACACTTTGGACTATTACACACGGATTGCCGTTGGACTGTTTTATAGTATGAACTATATCACTGTATGACTGTTTTAAACAGTCTGACGATTCTTGATATATACTGTGTTGATTTAGGTCTGTCATTGGTTTGTGTAAATACAATTCTGTTATTTAATTTCCGCTGTTTTATTGTCTTTATTCTGCACCCCAACATTCAAATATTTTAAACAATTACTGGTTTTTAAATTGTGTAGCCTCTTCCGATAGGGCTGAGTGTTATAATCTGATATGGGTCACATTTAAAAGGTGATGTTAACATGATTTTGAACGTAGCCATAATTTTACAGAGATTTTCAGGTGCCATTTTGAATTGCAGAACCATTTAAAAGTACATACACACACAAATAAGGTCTCACATAGGTGTGACTATTCAGGTGTGTCTGTAAATGTGACAGACTTTTCATCCAGTGAATGTACAGATGATTTTTGAAATTGCTCCTTTTTCTAAATCTTGTCACACCGATGAACACTGCTGTGTCTTTCCAGAATGAGTTTGGAAATGACGTTTCAGGTCTCTACGATATGTGAAACTCTCTTCACACTGAAGACACTTGTAAGGCTTCTCTCCAGTGTGAAGTCTCATGTGAACCTCAAGGGTTGCTTTCTGATTGAAACTCTTTCCACAATGAGAGCATGTGAAAGGCTTCTCTCCAGTGTGAGTTCTCATATGAACCTCAAGGTTTCCTTTAAGTGTGAAACTCTTTCCACAGTGAGGGCAGGCGAACGGCTTCTCTCCAGTGTGACTTCTCATGTGATATGTAAGTTTTCCTTTTTGTGTGAAGCTCTTCCCACACAGTTTGCAGGTGTAAGGGCTCTCTCCAGTGTGAATTCTCAAGTGGATATCAAGGGATTCTTTATATGTAAAATTCATTCCGCACTGGGTGCAGGTGTAAGGCTTCTCTCCAGTGTGAATTCTCATGTGAATCTTGAGGCTTACATTTTGACTGAAACTCTTTCTACAGTGAGAGCACATGAAACGCTTCTCTCCAGTGTGACTTATCATGTGATATGTAAGATTTCCTTTTTGTGAGAAGCTCTTCCCACACAGTTTGCAGGTGAAAGGCTTCTCTCCAGTGTGAAGCAGCATGTGAGTCTTGAGGTATTTATTGAATCGGAAACTCCTTTCACACTGCTGGCATTTGAAAGGCTTCTCTGCAGAGTGAATTCTCATGTGCGTCTTAAGGTATTTATTGAATCGGAAACTCCTTTCACACTGCTGGCATTTGAAAGTCTTCTCTCCGGAGTGAATTATTACATGACTTTTAAGGTGCTTTATGTCTGGAAAATTCATTCCACACTGATGACATAAAAAACAGTCCTCTTTTGAGTGAATCATTATATGGTGATTAAGGTTTTCTGTCTTTTGAGCTCTTTTTTTTGCTGAACTCTTTTCAGTCTGTGAACAATTAAAAGATTTTTCTCCAGTTATGAAATAGTGATTTTTTTCTTCCATTTCATTCAGTTCTTGACTCTCTACTTTCAGCAGCATCAGGTCTAAGATGAACAGAGACAAATACAAGTTAACCCCAATGTAATAGCACAAAGCAACAGACATCAAAACATTAAGACATTTAAAGCAACAAACAACATATATGCTAGATCCTATACCCCCTGTATCCATATCATCCTATATTTCCTGTAATACCAGAATTTCTTCTCAATATTGTTAACTTTTCACTTTCTGTAGGACACTTCCCAAAAATGGTTGAGAACAACTGAGCTATGTGAAAAATACACTGACTTTTCACCAAGTTATTGATGCAGCTGGTTAGTTATTGATGCAACATGGTTCACTTTAAAGACATTGACTATCTACAATATAACTTCCTATAAAGCTGGATTAAAACAATGTGTATTGGGAAAATTGCTGCACAAATATATAACTTTACTTGGCATCAAGCAACTAGTTATATTTTATGTGTTAAAGGTTAATTCTGTCATTATCATGTTAATGACAAATAACCATGTCTAGATAACTGCTGAAGTTATGTTATGATCATTTAGATCAGTGGTTCCCAAGCCTGTTTCTGGAGCCCCGAGCACTGCCCATTCTCTATGTCTTTATTATCAAACACTCCTGAATTTGGTCAAAGATGAAATTTAAAGACCCACTGAAGTGCATTGACATCTCTCACTTCCACCAATATGGATCATTGATTTTGATGACGTCACTCGGCACTTCAGCTTCTCATCAGATTTTATGTCCAATCAAATGCTCTCTAGAATCTGAAGTGACCCACCCCCTACATTATAAATAGACACTGAAGCTGTGGCTGAAATCAGTCATTTTAAAAAAGGGGAGCTGTTCGATATGTCCTGCCCTGTCTTCCTGTTTCACTGGAAATTACGTCAACACATTGAATAATGCTGCGCGTTTCAAGGCACTTCAGTGGGCCTTTAATATTATTTAATTTTAATATTTATTTAATTTAATGAGTGCAATTTACATGGTTCAGCACTGTTTTATTTTACATAATAATCCTTGTGTGACCTTATGAACATTTTTGTCTTTTTCAGTTTTTTTTTTTTTTTTTTTTCATTTTGCCTGTTAATTTAAAGGTGGGGTAAGTTATATTTCAAAAATGCTGTTGGACATTGTTGATATTTGAAATGAACCCAAACAAACACACCCCTCTCTTCAAAGCTCTGCCTCCAAAACTCAGCCTCCAATCCTAACCGCCCTGCTCCGAGTTGGTCTCAAAACACTGATCCCCCTGCATGCGAGGCGAGTGCACTAACAATGACGCTAAACATTCACTAGCAGTCGTCAGCGCGACTCTCACTAACTGGCCTCAGTTACGCACGCAATCCAAGAATAGATGTCTGTTTACCATAGCAGAAGCGCAACAAAATAATGGTTCATGAAAAATAAGTCAAGTCAAGTCATCTTCATTTATATAGCGCTTTTAACAATGTAGATTGTTCCAAATCGGCTTTACAGTGATAAGAAATTAAAGTAACAGAGATTGTTTTGGCTTTATAGCAGCTCTAGAATAAAGTTATTGTCCAGCTAAAGTTTTGATTGATTCACTTCCGTTGCAATGATCATTAGTTATTTACTTAGGGACCGCCAACACGACACCGTTTTAACAGAAAACTCTCAAGTTCTTTCTGTGCAAACTTCAAAAACGCGAACCTGTGAGAACGCTGATGGCGTGCACATGCGTATTACGAGTTCAGTCTATAGGTATGCACATTTGAATATACAGCGGGGGAAATAAGTATTGAACACGTCATCATTTTTCTCAGTAAATATATTTCCAAAGGTGCTATTGACATGAAATTTTCACCAGATGTTGGTAACAACCCAAGTAAGCCATACATACAAAGAAACAAACAAAAATAAGTTCAGAAATTAAGTTATGTGTAATAATGTGAAATGACACAGGGAAAAATTATTGAACACATGAAAAAAGGGAGGCGCAAAAAGGCATGGAAAGCCAAGACAACTGCTGAAAACTTACAGTAATTAAAAAGCAATCCAGCCCCGTCAGTGGAAATTAATAACAGCTGGTTCAGTCCCAAATGATGGCCTACAAAAAGGTCTCATTGCCAAGGTGTCACACAAGACACATCTCATGATGGGTAAAAGCAAAGAGCTGTCTCAAGAACTTCGCAACCTAATTGTTGCAAAACATAATGATGGCATTGGTTATAGGCGCCATTCTAAGCTTCTGAATGGTCCAGTGAGCACTTTTGGGGCAATAATACGGAAGTGGAAAGACAATAATTTCACCATAAATTTGCCTTGACCAGTGCTCCTCGCAAGATTTCTGACAGAGGAGTGAAAAGAATAATCAGAAGAGTTGTCCAAGAGCCAACACCAAGTTGTATGGTGTTTTTAGGGTAATGTGCACTGCCATTTCTCCTCCAAATATGGTGTGTATTATGGTATCCAAACAGTTCAATTTTGCTCTCATGTGACCACACTATATTCTCCCAGTATTTCACTGGCTTTTCCAAATGTTGTGCAGCAAACTTTAAATGAGCTTTAACATGCTTTTTTTTCAGTAATGGAGTCTTGCGTGGTGAGCGTGCATACAGGCCATGGCGGTGGAGTGCATTACTTACTGTTTTCTTTGAGACAACAGCAGCTGCTATCTGCAGGTCTTTTTGAAGCTCTCCACAAGTGATCCTTGGCTCTTGGACAACTCTTCTGATTATTCTTTTCACTCCTCTGTCAGAAATCTTGCGAGGAGCACTGGTCGAGGCAAATTTATGGTGAAATTATTGTCTTTCCACTTCCGTATTATGGCCCCAAAAGTGCTCACTGGACCATTCAGAAGCTTAGAATGGCGCCTATAACCAATGCCATCATTACGTTTTGCAACTTTTGGGGCCATAATACGTGAAGTGCTCCTCGCAAGATTTCTGATAGAGGAGTGAAAAGAATAATCAGAAGAGTTGTCCAAGAGCCAAGGATCACTTGTGGAGAGCTTCAAAAAGACCTGCAGATAGCAGCTGCTGTTGTCTCAAAGAAAACATTAAGTAATGCACTCCACCGCCATGGCCTGTATGCACGCTCACCACGCAAGACTCCATTACTGAAAAAAAGCATGTTGAAGCTCATTTAAAGTTTGCTGCACAACGTTTGGAAAAGCCAGTGAAATACTGGGAGAATATAGTGTGATCACATGAGAGCAAAATTGAACTGTTTGGATACCATAATACACACCATATTTGGAGGAGAAATGGCAGTGCACATTACCCTAAAAACACCATACAACTTGGTGTTGGCTCTTGGACAACTCTTCTGATTATTCTTTTCACTCCTCTGTCAGAAATCTTGCGAGGAGCACTGGTCGAGGCAAATTTATGGTGAAATTATAACCACTTCCGTATTATGGCCCCAAAAGTGCTCACTGGACCATTCAGAAGCTTAGAATGGCGCCTATAACCAATGGCATCATTATGTTTTGCAACAATTAGGTTGCGAAGGTCTTGAGACAGCTCTTTGCTTTTACCCATCATGAGATGTGTCTTGTGTGACACCTTGGCAATGAGACCTTTTTGTAGGCCATCATTTGGGACTGAACCAGCTGTTATTAATTTCCACTGACGGGGCTGGATTGCTTTTTAATTACTGTAAGTTTTCAGCAGTTGTCTTGGCTTTCCATGCCTTTTTGCGCCTCCCTTTTTTCATGTGTTCAATAATTTTTCCCTGTGTCATTTCACATTATTACACATACCTTAATTTCTGAACTTATTTTTGTTTGTTTCTTTGTATGTATGGCTTACTTGTGTTGTTACCAACATCTGGTGAAAATTTCATGTCAATAGCACCTTTGGAAATATATTTACTGAGAAAAATGATGACGTGTTCAATACTTATTTCCCCCGCTGGTGTGTAGTTTTATCGCTTCCACGTAGCCAAGCGAACCGGAATTATCCCGACAACGCTTTATCTGTAGACAGGTAAAGGGAGGGAGGGGAGGGGAGGCCTTCACAGGTGAGAGCCTAGTTGACACTTCAGGACTGCGGTGTTGTCGCGTCCAGGCCCTTCATCAGATCTGGATCCGGCGGACTGCGGTAAACCTCGGGATAAACAGAGAGACTAATACTAGTGTAGACGCCATTATTCTTATGATGTAACAAGTACATCAGGATTTATGAGAAGTGTTCCCGGTTCCGGCTGACCTAATCTATGCAGCCTAACACTGAATTGAATATAGAAGTTTATAATGTGTTATGTGTATGCTAGGTCAAAGAGATGTGTTTTTAGTCTAGCTTTGAACTGACAGAGTGTGTCTGCTTCCCGGACAATGTTAGGAAGACTGTTCCAAAGTTTTGGTGCTAAATAGGAAAAGGATCTACTGCCAGCAGTCGATTTTGATATTCTAGGTATAATCAACTGGCCGGAATTTTGAGATCGCAATAGACGTGAAGGACTATAATGCGTTAAGAGCTCGCTCAAGTACTGCGGAGCTAAACCATTTAGTGCTTTGTAAGTAATCAGCAATATTTTAAAATTTATACGATGTTTAATAGGGAGCCACTGCAGTGTTGACAGAACCGGGCTAATATGGTCATACTTCCTGGTTCTGGTAAGAACTCGAGCTGCTGTTTTGAACTAGCTGTAGTTTGTTTATTAAGCGTGCAGGGCAACCACCCATAATAGCATTACAATAATCTAGCCTTGATGTCATGAACACATGGACTAATTGTTCCGCATTTGTCAATGAGAGCATATGACGTAATTTAGATATATTTTTAAAATGGAAAAATGCGGTTTTACAGACACTAGACACTTGACTTTCAAATGAAAGATTGGTATCAAAGAGCACACCTGGGTGAGCATGGAATGGAAATTACCAAATGGAATTCACAAAATAGCTACATTCCTCACTCCCAAACTGTGTCAGTTAAAGATGATTGATGACAATGAAAGAAAAGCTGTGATCCATGCCGTCAAAGTGCTATTTGATGAGTTGGGGTTTGATGAGGGAAACACAGAGGAAAACTTACAACCACCATCAGCAAAAAAAGCCTGCTTTTCAAGACTTTGCAGAATGGGAGGATGCTGATGATACCATGGACATCGACGTGTCATTCGATTCCGAAATAGCGAGATATTTAAAGGTCAATTTGGACGGATCAGAAGCACACGGGGTCCAACGATGTCCTCCAGTGGAGGAAAAAAAAGATGTCAGGAATTTCCAAGATTAATTAAATTAAAGGGGACCTATTATGCAAAATTTAATTTTGCATGCTGTTTGGACATAAATGTGTGTTGGCAGTGTGTGTACACAACCACCCAATTAGCTTTTATAAACGTGCATCTAAAGACAAAACATTGGCACTGGCTTAAAGATACTGTACCTAATATTTTCTTCTATTTGGGCAAAATGGTTTAAACCCCCAATAATATAATTTAAAAGCAATCATCTGTGAAAAAAACAGGCTTTATGATGCCATCTACTTTTTATTATAGAGGATTGTAATAGATGAGAAGCTCTTTCCAGGGACGGAAAACCTTGACCAATAACATGCTCGGGAAAAAGGGGGTTGCGCATATTGAACTCAGGGACTCCCCCCCCATTGGCTGTCGCTATATAGCATCTCTGCGTGTGCACATCTAGTAAACAGTAAAGCAATGGCGGCCGAGAAACCGACTGGCTTTAGCGTTACTGTGCTTTTTGATACCAATCTTTCATTTGAAAGCCACATTACTAGCATCTGTAAAACTGCATTCTTCCATCTTAAAGGTGAACTAAGTAACTTTTTTACCTTAACTGAACAGCTTCGGAGTCATTGGAATGGTTATATTACTTATTTCGGGTTGAATGGTGGTCGTTTCGCACCCCCCTGGTGCCCGTGAGCGGAAAATACGCACTTGCAACTTTGAGCCGGTGGGCCGCCGGCTGCTGCGTCAGGAAGTATCGCGTGATATCAGGTCTCGCGATGTAAACAATTGCTTTACGGCCAAAAGAAATCTGCTAAAATGCTGTCATTATTGCGCTCACTCACGCTGTTCGAACCCGAATGAAGAAGACGTTTTAAAGAATGTCCCATCTGCTTTGATGTCGTTGATCTATAGCCTCTGGTGTCTGAGAATCGCCAAAGAGTTTTTACAACAGTGTTGTCAAATATCTATTCCGAAGCTGTGGGGGGAGCTCTAGAGAGAAACCTGCGAGCAAAAAGCGAGAATACAGCGAAGAAATCCCGAAACTACTGAGCCCTGCTTTAAAAAAATATCTAAATTACGACATATGCTTTCAATGAAAAATGTGTTCATGACCTCAAGTCTAGACTATTGTAATGCTCTTATGGGTGATTGCCCTGCATGTTTAATAAATAAACTACAGCTGGTCAAAAATGCAGCAGCTAGAGTTCTTACTAGAACCAGGAGGTATGACCACTCTCAGTTTAAATCTAGACTAAAAACATCTCTTTAAGCTGGCATACAGATTCAAATCTATTAGGCTGCATACATTAGGTCAGCCAGAACCAGGAACACTTCCTATAACACTCGATGTACTCGTTATATCATAAGAATGGCATCTACGCTAATGTTATCTTTGTTTATTCTGAGGTTTACAATCAGCCGGATCCGGGCCGTATTCAGATCAGATGGTGGACCCGCGCCTAGACACGCCCACAACGCATGATGTAGTCAGCCGGATCTGGATCAGATGGAGGACCTGCGCCTAGACACGACCACAACGCATCCCTGAAGTGTCAACTAGATTCTCCCCTGTGAAGGCCTCATCGACACGACAGCCGTCAGCACTAATCCTCAACAAACTCGTCTCCATAACCGCATGACTCATTCAACCAGATGGAACTGGATAAATATTCTGAATGATCTGATCCAATCTGATTTCTGACCTGTAATGCTGCCTGAATCATAATCATACACTGTTCGTTCATAGGCCAGAGGAGAACTGGCCCCCCGACTGAGCCTGGTTTCAGGTTTTTTCTCCATTCCGTCGCCTGATGGAGTTTTGGTTCCTTGCCACTGTCGCCTTTTTCGCCTTTGTTGCCATTGGCTTTTGACTTGCTTTGTTGGGGACATTTAATTTAATATTCAACAATACTATCAGGGCTCTACACTTACTTTTTGAACAAGGAGCACTGGTGCGCCTAAATAAAAAAATTTAGGAGCACAGACAAATATTTGGGGGCACAGTCATTTTTGTTGTATAAGTTTATCATTATAGTTTTATTATTAGAATTACTCAACAGTTAAATTTACAATGTTCATAGCAAAACTTTCAAACAAAAGATTTTCATTTAATTCTATTGGGGGGGGGGGGGGGGGGGGGGTGTAGGGACGTCACCACTTTTGAATAAGAAACAATCAAGACTATAAAACTCGTCAAAACTCCGCAAATCACAACAAGCTTATCAGTGAGAAGAACACTCCTTCAAATAGCGCACACACTCAAACCTGACTGCACATCACATTTTTGACTTTATTGATTAGCTTTATTCGTAATGCAATGGACCGGTCAACGGGACATAAATTAATCCTTAAAGGATGGGAATTTATGGGACATTTGCACAAAAATAATACATAACTTACCGTAGCCTATTTTATGTCGCTCCGGAGTCGCATATCAGTCAAAAAATGCGCAACAAAACATATATAGCCTAAGTCGCACTGGACTAAGTCGCAGTTTTTTAGAAATTTATTTCACAAAAAAAAAAAAAATTGTTACAGACAGTTCTCCGTTACGGACGTGAGCGCTCTAAAGCGGCACTAAACGAATGTTTTAAAACTTTCACAGAGACCTCAAACTGAAAGCACAAAGCCTGTCTTTAAATTTAATTTCGTTTTGTATTAATTGTATCTTAATTTTAATCGATGTTTCATCAACCAAGTGTCTGGATTTAATAAATAAGTAAATAGGCCTATAGGCTATTAGAAAATAGATAATCAGGACACGGAGGCGCTGGCGAACCTGGAACTCGTCTCATAAATGAACCGAAACTCAGCGTAGGGCTATAAGGTAGCCTATTGCCTCACAGACCTGAGACATATAGATAGCTTTAAATGTCTACTTTTAAGCAGAACAATTCAAAACGAAAGAAAACAGACTGCGCTGCTTATGTAATTCGTATGAAATGTGCATTTCTCTCTGGCGCTGCGAAGATCGCGAGTCGTCAACTTCATCTGTCTAGCCGACACTGACATAAAAAATAACTGTTTTATTAGTAAACAATTAAAATGTCTCCTGCTATATTTTACATATTTGACTGTTCCTTACAAAACACTGACAGTGGGGTTTTTGACTTTTTTTTTTTTTTTTTTGGACCAGCTGCGGACAAATTCTTTCGACACACAATATTACGTAACACTCTGCGCTTATGTTTTAAAAACATAATTTAACATGTAAATAACAAATTTTAAATAGCCCACTCAAAGTGGTTATTACAAATAAATGACTAAATGCTGAAAATTAATAAATTTTAAGTCTAGGCCTACTTGTTTATATCAGAGGATGTTTTAAGAGCGAATGAATTCGCGCTGTTTTGAAATAGTTTGTGTGGGCACTGTAGTTTTTTTTTATGAGGCTAGGCTACAGACTATCTACTGAAGATTTAGGCCTAAATAACTGATCTCCCGGTAATATAGTGTCCTACTCTCCCCCTCCTCATGATGATGTACAGTATTTGCAGCTGTTTCTATAGAAAAATGCTGTGTCACTCGCACGAGTGCGCCCAAATATTTTTTCACGTTCGCACGCCCAAATATTTACTCGCATGTGCGAGTGAAATGGCCGCACTGTAGAGCCCTGACTATTGATCTGCCTGCATTAACACCATTATATGAGAACTGAACTGAGCTGGATGATGACATCACGGTTTTCTCCAGAGCGGCTTTATATTAGCCTGTAAATCCAGACCTAAATCTGAAAGATTAATGGTTTGGCATCGACTAATGAAAATCGGCCAGCTCGAGGGGCGGCACCAAGCATGCATTTAAAAATCTCACTGCACGCAATTGGATAACACTACGACCAATCACAACAAACCCCATACGCTTAGCTACCAGCGGAGCTAACTGGTAGAAAAAAAGAAAGAAAAAAGATTAGACTCTTGCAGTATCCGGTCGGCAAAACAGCAAATACGCCCTTCTTGCAAAAGTTCCTCTCCATCTTCCGTTCCTCTTATAGAGGAACCGTTCCTCAAACAACTGTTCATCCATTGATACTTTGCAGTCACGTGATATCTGGCGGGCAACAAACGCGGTTAGTGCATCCAATCGCACAACAACTATCTGGCATGTCGTGTACCTCAAAACACCAACTTTTGTATATTTAAAACAGGCAACGTCCTGGCAAGATCCTTGATTAGTTTACTGGTTTTTGTTGCTAGAGAATGACGTTCTTGCCCGCCAGCCAGTACAACTGACGTCACGTGCAAAGTATCAATGTTTACTAATGACTTCGACGTCACAGCGCTGTCGCCATCTGTTTAGCTCGCCTCTGGCCCGCCTATATCAGATAACCCGATGTGATTGGTGCAGCTCGGATACAAGGGCATATTAAATGAGCATCATTACTCGACGCCAGAGTAAACTCGCTGAGCAAATTCAACTTGTGCTCTCGCGAGAACTCTGGATTTCCAGGGTAGCTTTATATATAAATTAACTAAATTAATAACTTTTTTACAACAAAACTGAAACATCACCGAACTTACTTAAGCTGGATTTATGACGCTATTTTCTTCTGGAAAAAAACTTTGTTGCATTATTTTCCTGTTATCTCTGTAAAGCTGCTTTGAAACCATCTGTATTGTTAAAAGCACTATGTAAATAAAGGTGACTTGACTTAATTACTCACCCACATGTTGTTCCACACCCCTAAGGCCGGCGACACACTGCTGCGTGGCGTGAGTGTGGCGTGTCAGCTGCGTGGCATTTTCTATTTCTTTGCACACCAGAAACGTGTCTGACGCGGCGCTGCTGCTGCTAGGTGACATATGATAAGCCTCATTGGTGATATATTCACATATGGGGAGAGAGTTGTGAAAGGCCTATACTTCATGTTAAACATAATATAGCAGCAAAGACAACGTCAGCAGTGTTGACTGCAAAATAGACTACAGAATATTTCGTTCTGTATTGACAGGTGCAGTATTTGAAAATCGATAATTATTACTTTTTTTTTTTTTTAAATTACATTTATATCTGCATTTATGTCAAAACCTAGAGACTTTCAAACATCAAAATGTCATTTAATAATATGTATTCGTGTCAAAATGACATCTTTTCTTATTCTATTTTGCCTGGAAACGCTTTCAACACGCTTGCGTGTCGTGTGAAAAATAGACGTCGGTTCTATTTTTAGCATGCACGTGTTTTCCGCAGGCAGTGTGCAAGCTCTAACCTGTTAACATGGGAGCCGAAATAAAAACGGACACACACCAAGCAGCTGACACGCTTACGCCACGCAGCCAGTGTGTAGCCGGCCTAAGACTTTAGAACACAAATGAAGATCTTTTTGATTAATTCGGAGAACTTTCTGTCCCTCAATTGACAGAACTACCACTTTGATGCTGCAAAAAGTTCATAAAGTATCGTAAAATGAATCCACAATTCTAGTGTTACAAGAACCAATGAGGTTAATTCTAGTCTTACAGAAAGCGTTTGAGGTTCAGCAAGGACCAATGAGGTTCATTCTTGTTACGCAGCACGTTTGAGCTTCAGTCAGAACCAATGAGGGTCATTCTTGTGTTACGCAGCACGTTTGTGCTTCAGCAAAAACCAATGAGGTTCATTCTCGTGTTACGTAGCAGATACGGTTGCATAATTATAATGATATAAATTATAGGTTAATTTTGGGTTTAATGTTACTCAAATAATTGTTTTGTTTAGACTACTACTGTATTTTTCCTAATTTAACGTGTGACTTCATGTCATAATGTGTATGTTCAATGTGAAGTAGGATCTTCTCATGTTCGCTTGAAGGCAGCATTAGTATTTGTCTTGTCATGTGATCTCAACATGTGTCCACTCGAGGTGACCAGCTCACTGTCAAATAAACCACTGTAATTAGCACAATCATATGACGTTCTTCAAAAGTATCATTCATTTCTGTAGAGATGGACAAGGATTAAATGACTGATTTCAGCTTTGAGAATGAAACCAACCTGTTTGTTCTTGTTTCACACTGAATGCTTCTTCAAACTTCATTTCTTCACACTCCTTTTTAATAAATGACATCTTTATAATAGTGTCACATAGATCTCATCTGCTTAACCAGGAGTTTTTCTGTGTGTTTAAACATATCATCATGTTTAAGATGAGAATAATTAACAGAAAGAAAGATAAATCCAAACTAAATCTCTGGGGGTGCGTCTCAGAGTGATTACCCCCAGCAGTACAAATTAATAAAATAACACAAATTATACATATTCTATTAGTTTAAAGTTGGTATTTAATAGATACAATTTTCAAGAAAACATTTGTAAAAAAAAAAAAAAATTAAATTAAATTTGTGTGTTTGTTTTCTCGTTGCATTTAGGCTACTGTTTTGACCAGCATGTCTGGTCAGCGTGTGGTGAATCGAGCGATTCGAATCACTCAATTAATACTAAAGCATTGTTTTAATTGACTCAAGCTCCGTTTAAGCCATCAGAACTTTCTCCATTGACCGAATTCGTGTTCACGATAAACTGATTCACGATACGACGCAAATATGAGACGCACCTTTTCTGTTAACGTTACTCATGTGTGGATGCGCTTTACTTACAAAAATAACGTTCATGTTTCATAAAGCAATACAATTGTAAAGCAATACAGTTCAATTTAGATCGCCTAGTAATTAAAATCGACTGAATGATTTTCATCTATTCAAACACGCTAAATACTTAAAAACACAAACCTTTCTAAAGCCGAATCACAACAGACAGAGGGTCCGGGCGCAGACTTGTGACGCCACACCGTGAGACCAAAATAAAAGTCCCATTACACGCTGCTGTCTAAAAAAATAAAGTGCATTGCAATTTACATGCAAAACCACACACATAGTAAAAATAATATGAAATAAATAAGGTATTCATATTTGAATCCTTGGGGAACTGCATATTTTAATACATGTTGTCTAATGATGTGCTGAAAGAGTTTGTAGCACGTTTTATATGTGAGATTCTGTGTAAGACCAGGGGTTGGTAACTAAGTTTTCAGTAACAAGACATTTTTTAAACTGATGTTTGGATGCATTTTTCTAAAGTACCATAGCAATAATTACTATTATTATACAATAAGCAAGGTTTGGTCAACAAAATCAAATATTTATAAGGGCCAGAGACAAATATGAGCCAATTTATAGGTAACGTGTTGCAATATGTTTTATCAGTTGTGAAAAATTCATTATGACTGTTTTTCCTCTTTGATTAACTTTCCTTGGCTTTGTAAATTAGTCGTATAAAAGCAGTTGATAACCAGATGAGGAGCAGAGAAGAAGACATGAGGTTTCAGAGAGAGACAAAGAGGAAGAGAGCAGGGAGAGGATGGACAGACTCTCTCTCTACTTGAGAAAAATTCAATATATTTTTTGAATATATTAAATGAAACAAAATTTTTTAAAAATGAATAAACTAATGAATAAATTGTTATATATTTAAAACTATTTACAACATAAAACAACATGAGTTTAAGAACATGAAAAAACATTACCAAAAAATTAATATCGACAGTAACAGAAAAAAAAAGAAAAAAAAACAGATGTGGATGGGCTGCCACAATAAAGACCCTGGTATCCTCCAGAATTTTATTTTTTAGTGATTATTTATTAGAATTATTATTTATTTAATTATTATACCCCTAAGCTCATTACACATGAGCAATTGTATTTTTACAATTATTATTAAACATTTAGTTTAAATGAACATAAATATATACAGATAATATGTATACAATTCAACATTTGAGTCTCTGTATACCTATATATTTTATCAACTATATAAACTAACTTCTCAACTTTCACTTGCACGTCAAGCGAATATAGAAAAATATTTTCTTCTTGCTGTGTAAATCCATTTACGTATACACTTCATATTCTTAAATCTCTTAATCTCAAAGAGAATAGAGAATTGCACTGATTCTCTGCGAGAAGTGAATCACAGCTACTCTACGTTTCAAGGCATGTGATTGGCTGTTCGCTGCTGATGTCACACTTTCATGTGCACACGCTCCATAATCTCAGGATCAAAGCCTGAGTTGACAGAGAAAGCTGATGATCAATGTCATGGTACCAGCAAAGCCTGATTGGATTAGATTGGTTTTGTCAACTTAATACTAATCCTATAACGCTGAGTTTGTTCAACTACCATCATGATATGGGCCCCTGGTCTTCATCATCCCAAAAGCGCACTCTAAAATGAATGATGGTGGAAGTGTTTGGGTCCCACACCTTGTACTGGCCTTTTAGTAGTATTACTAACCCACCCGCTACTAAGGGGAAGTGGGTGTTGGACGGTTACACGGGTACCCTCCGTCTGCAAGGGTAAAGTATAAAAGTATATATATATATTAGGGGTGTAACAGTACAGGTATTCGTCCTGTACGTTACGGAGGTCACGTTCGGTGGATGCAGTCGCACTACGAATACATTCAATCACAGTCGATCCACACTCCAATCCAGAAGGGATTAACTAAATCCCTGTCAGAGTATTTAGACAGAGTATTTAGTATAACTAAACTGACAGAGGGTATAACTAAATACATTTTATTTATATATATATATATATATATATATATATATATATATATATATATATATATATATATATTTATTTATTATATAAATAAAATGTATTTAGTTATACCCTCTGTCACTCTGACAGAGTATTTAGTTATACCCTCTGTTTTTTTGTTGTTGTTTTTTGCTAAAAGCAACAGGTTGAATAGTAGTAGTAGAAGCAGCCAGGATAGGAGGAGGTAATGCTTATTTGTGTTGTGTTTTTCATGTTTGTTTAGTAATTTTCTAAATTCTCACATTTCTATATGATTTTATGTTTCTTTTCGACTACAATTTTGCAGACGATTTTAGAGCTATAACCAGATGTTAACCTGTGTTGCTATAATAGAATGAAAACCCATGACACATTGTATGTTAATTGAAATATTTGTAATACTACCAATACAAAAGTGCTTATTACTACTATTATCATGAATTAATTAATTGTAACTGAGGATGTGGTTTAACAGAATGTAACTTTTATAGAACTTTAATACAATATAAACTGTATAACAAGGTTGAGTAAAGATGAATGATTCTAAACATAGTCATGTTCCATTAGTGCAGGAACGTGGATGTCGGGTGCGGAAACTGCTGCTGCCAGACGGTTCCTTGTGACATCACCACACACCACTTCTCTGGCATCAGCGTTGTCCTCATTGTTGACATCATCATCATCATCATCATCATCACCAACATCTGCTTCCATGATGTCACCGGTGGCAAAGCACATGTTGTGTAAAATTATGCAGCATGTAACAAAGACGGGGGTGAAGTCTAGGCTCACCTCAAGGGCTTTTAAAAATATGGACCTCCGGAGGGTCTTCAGCATCCCGAAGGCCCGCTCGATCATGCACCTGGCTATGGAATGATGCCTGTTGTAGCGGGCCGCAACTGGAGAGGCAACAGGCTCACGGTAGGGTGTCATGATGTTGATGGGTGATGTCAGGCAGGGGTACCCATCATCTCCCAAGATGCACTGGCCCTCAGGTGGATACTAGGGCTGTAACGATACGCAATATAAAACCGAAATCGCAACCAGATCCACGAACCTGTGTCGCAGAATCGCCACACCCCTTCCAACTCCCAGCATTATCCTTCCCGTCCAGATCTAATGCTACCACATCTTCAAATTACTATTAGTATTATTTGAAGTTAACATTATAATATACGTAGACCTACACCACAAAACTAGTTGAGGATAAATTATTTAAAATTGGGCAATTCCAATGTTATGGACGTGACATTTGCAGTCAAAACTTAAAATATTAATTCTCAGAAAATGCATTTAATACCAATATATTAAAACTTCTGTTTATATATCCATACTCTCTTAATAAAGGAGTCCAGACATTAGAAAAATATGAAAAAAAGTATACACATGCATTTTATATTTAATATGAGGGAAATACACATGACACAAAAAATGTTTAACTTTTAGGTGGCAAAATATTATTTAGTAATTCTTTGAATTACGCTGTGCAAACCAAAAGTAATACTACCCACTGGATGAAGAAGGGTTGGCTCTCCACAGAACATAATATATTTATTTTATTTTTCGTGTTCACATTTATGAGGAAAAAACAATGTTACAGACGTGTCAGTTCCCGGTTACGGACGTGAGTGCTCTGAAAGCGGCATTAAAAGACTGCTTTAAAACTTTCACAGAGACCTCAAACAGAAAGCACAAAGCCTTTCTTTAAAGTGAATTTCGTTTTGTATTAATTGCATGTTAATTTTAATCAATGTTTCATCAACCAATTACCTGGATTTAATAAATAAGTAAATATAGCAGACAATAGATAGGCCTAATCACGGCAGGCGCCGGCGTGTGAACTGGAGCTCATGTCACAAATGAACCGAAACTCAGCATACTTGCCTCACAGACCTGAGAAATATATCTATTGTCTACAGAAAGCTTGAAATATCTTTAATCTCTACTTTTAAACAGAACAATTCAAAAACAAAACTATGTAGTCCGTATGAAATGTGCATTTCTCTCCGGCGCGTTCACTACTGCGAAGATCGGCGAGTCAGCATCGTCAACTTCATCTTTGCAACCGACACAGAAAACACTTGTTTATTAATAAACAATTAAAATGTCTCCTTGCTATATTTTACATATTCATAATCATTACTTTTGCCGGTTCTTTGTGACAGCTTTTAGGTGCTTTATTGGCAGTGCCACCCACATGTTACATGAATGTTATAGCTTTGGCTATTTATTTATTTTACTTAGGTATTAATATTCCTGGAGCTGCACTGAATGGAACAATTTCCTGTTAAAACAACAGGCTGCATTGTTCGCTGGAGGTTTTATGCGGATGTGGCATTTACATTTATACATTTAGCAGACGCTTTTATCCAAAGCGACTTACAAATGAGAACAATAGAAGCAGTTAAACTAACAATAGGACAACAATATGCAAGTGCTATGACCCATCCCAGTTTAATCTAACGCAGTACATGTACTGTTATATATATATGGATATAGCGCCCTATTTTAACGATCTGAAACGCAAGTATCAAACGTGAAACGCAAGTAACTTTGTGGGCGGATCTTGGGCACTGTTGCTATTATACCGGCGGGATAAATGACTCTTGTGCCCTACGCAAATCTAAAATGGGTTAGTCTGAAGTAGCTTCATTATTCATAGGTGTGGTTTGGGCATAACGTGAAATAAACCAATCAGAGCGACATCTCACATTCCCTTTAAAATCAGGCGCGCTTGTTCCATGGCGGATTGCTATTATAACGGCGGATTTTCCAGGCGCACACGCCAGGAGCGGTTAACAGCTGAGGAGACCAACATTCTCATCAGGGCCGTAAAAGACAGAGAAGTGACATTGGGGATGGGAGAAACCCACCCAAATTAGCTTCGGTTAAACAGGCATATGATAATTTGGGTAAATGTGTAAGCTAGATTTATGCCTATTTTTTCACATCTTCATGGACACAACAATGATTTCCCTCGAGTGTTAATATTTTTCCTTGTAATAATGTAGCCTATGATTTGCAAAAATAAAAACTGCTGCTTCTGTGTAGATGAGAGAATCAAAGTGTATGCACGTTGTGCACACGCTACATTATGGCCAAGCATGCGCCCTCAAAATTGCATTTGAATAACATGCGCAATGCGCCACTGACTTTAGACTAGGTTTTTCCTGGTCAGTGGCGGAATTGTTTTCTGGAACTGCAAAATAGCACCAGGGAACGTTTGCGCCGGAACACGCTTCCTCTTTTCGCTGAACCACCCCTGGGAGCGCAAATTCAATCCCTAATTTACCGACGTGCGTCTGTGGAGGGAAAAGTCCGCTGTGTGCGGGTGCAAAATAGGAATTATACATAAGTCGGTGTACAAAGTCAATTGCGCTGGGTGCAAGATAGGGCCCATAGAATAGAAGATAAAGTGTTAGTATTAATGGATAAAATGTTGCCGAAAAAGATGCGTCTTCAGCCGTTTCTTGAAAATGGCTATGGACTCAGTAGCTCGAGTCGAGTTGGCCAGATCATTCCACCAGCAGGGAACAGACAAGGTAAAGGTCCGAGAAAGAGATTTTGTGCCTATTTGAGATGGCACCACAAGACGACGTTCACTTGCAGAGCGGAAGTTTCTGGATGGCACGTAAGTCTGAAGTAATGAGTTTAGGTAATAGGGAGCAGAGCCAGTGATTGTTCTGTAGGCAAACGTCAGTGACTTGAATTTGATGTGAGCGGCAACTGGCAACCAGTGCAATTTTGTGAGGATAGGAGTGACGTGTGCTCTCTTCAGCTCGTTAAAAAACACTCTTGCTGCAGCATTCTGGATCAGTTGCAGAGGTTTGACAGAGCAAGCTGGAAGACCAGCCAGGAGAGCATTACAATAGTCCAGTCTGGATAGAACATGCGCTTGGACAAGGAGTTGTATAGCATGCTCTGATAGGAAGGGCCTGATCCTCCTAATGTTGTGCAAGTTAAATCTGCAGGACCGGGCAGTTCTAGCAATGTGGTCTGTAAAGTTCAATTGATCATCAATCACAAATCCAAGGTTCCTGGCTGACCTTGATGGAGTTATGGATGACGAACCTAGCTAAATGGAGAAGTTGTGTTGTAGCGTTGGGTTGGCCGGGACCACAAGCAGCTCTGTCTTCACAAGGTTTAGTTGAAGGTGGTGGTCCTTTATCCAGCCAGAATTAACTGTCATGGGATGGGATGCAAGCAGCTACCGTTGGATCATCAGGCTGGAATGAGAGGTAGAGTTGTGTGTCATCAGCATAGCAGTGATAGGAAAAGCCATGTTTCTGAATCACAGATCCTAGTGATGTCATGTAGATGGAGAAGAGAAATGGTCCAAGCACTGAGCCCTGACGAACCCCAGTAGCTAGATGTTGGGTCTCAGACACCACACCCCTCCACGACACCCTAAAGGACCTACCTGAGAGGTAAGACTTGAACCATTGGAGTGATCTTATCCTTCATCTTTAGGATTGACAGAAGGATCTGGTGGTTAACTGTGTCAAAGGCAGCAGACTGATCCAGCAGGATGAGAACTGAGGATTTGGAAGCTGCTCTTCTTGCCAGTCAATTACAGAGAGCAGGGCAGTCTCAGTTGAATGTACGCTTTTGAAACCAGACTGGTTGTTGTCCAGGAGGCTGATCTGTGTAAGAAAGGAAGAGATCTGGTTGAAAACAACTCGTTCAAGTGTTTTTGCAATGAATGAAAGAAGGGATACCGGTCTGTAATTTTCCAGATGTGCTGGATTTAGAGTGGGTTTCTTACGCAGTGGGGGGTAACTTAAGGAGCCTGCTTAAATGCTGTGGAAGAAGTACCAGTGTGAAGAGAGGTGTCGATGATGTGCACGAGTGCGGGTACAACTGAGGAAGAAATGGCTTGAAGTAGATTAGTGGGAATAGGGGAGTTTGGAGACTTCTGCCTCTGAAAGCAGAGAGAAGAAGGGTAGAATGTGTATGTTAGCTGGTAAGATGTGTGTGTCAGTTTGTGGTTTGGTAAATTGGCCACTGATGGTGGTCGTTTTATTTATGAAAAATGTGGCAAAATCGTCAGCTGTTCGGGTTGATGGAGGAGGAGGGTTGAGAAGAGAGGAGAAGGTTTTGAAAAGCATGCGAGAGTCAGAAGAATTGTTAATTTTGTTGTGATAGTAAGTCGTTTTAGCAGTAGAGATATTAGGAGAAAAGGAAGAGAGGAGGGATTGATAAAGACCAAGGTCAGTAGGATCTTTCGATTTGCACCACTTCCTCTCTGCACCCCTGAGTTTAGAACGATGTTCGCGGAGAACATCAGATAGACAGGGGGCAGAGGGTGTTGCGCGGGCAAGCCTGGAGGAAAGGGGGCAGAAGTTGTCCAAGCAGGATGTTAAAGTGGAGAAAAGGGTATCAGTTGCACTGTTAGTATCTAGTGTTGAGAGCTGATCAGGTGGAGGAAGTGTGGATAGAGGATAGGCGAGAGAATAGGAGTGAGTGTAGGTTTCGCCGAAAGGTGACCTGTGGAGGAGTTTGTGTTGAGGTTGAGAGTGAGGAGGAAGTGATCTGAGGTGTGCAGTGGAGTGACCAGTGTATGGTCAGTGTAGCAGTAGCGCGTGTTAATAAGGTCTAATTGGTTACCTGATTTGTCAGTAGCCACAGTAGATACTCGTTCGAGGTCGAATGAGGCAAGCAGAGTGTGGAAATCAGCAGCCTGAGGTTTTTCTAGCTGTCATAGGCGCTGTGTTGGATTCTTCTCAGTAACTGCAAACTGCCTCACATGCTCCAACTTCTAGACAATTTTCTGCTAGTGGATTATCCAAATGCAAAGCCAGACCGATGCATCTCGGCATTAAATCGCATTAGAGAAATCATTAAAAACGATTAGGTTTCGTTTCAGTATGTTTTTCCAAAAGAGATTTGCTCTCTTTGCTAGGCCATCTTGATTTCACGATGTGTATAATTCCCCAGGGCAGGTCTTTAATGTCCAGGCTCCTTCACTTCTCCAGGTTTTCCTTGAGTTTTCTGCGTACAGACGACACCATTGTAAAAACGATCAATGTAACATACAGTTGATTCTGAAAATATTCAGAACCCCTCATTTTCTCCATTTTATGTTAGAGACTTATGCTAAAATGCTTCTTTTCATGACCATGTCTTCATGCTTCCTTTCATACCCTATAATGACTAAACAAATACTAGATTTGTTAAAACTTTGCATATTTATTAAAAAGAACAAACCGCAATATCACGTACGTATTCAGACCCGCTGAGATCTCATTTCTCTAGATCACCTTTGAGATGTTTCTAAGCCTTGACTAGAATAAATATGTGCATTTGGAAAGGCACATACCTCTGTGTACATAATGTCCAAATGGTTCAAATGCATATCGGAGCAAGTACCAAGCCATGAGGTCAAAAGAAACAGGATTGTGTTAAAGCACAGATCTGTAACAGTCTACAAAAATGCTGCATTGAAGGTTCTCAAGAGCAGAATGGCTTCCATAATTCTTAAATTGAAGAACCTTTGAACATCTGAGCCCTGAGCTTTTCCAGACAGGACAACGGGTCTCATTCACTAATAATCGCATACACTATTCATATTTATACGCACATTTTAACTTTTCACGAAAACTTTACGCCTAATTCACAACAGGTATATACACATGAATTTGTTATTAAACTCTTTCCATGTTGATGAATTCTGAGTATTTTAAATTAGTGCCCGAGGTCAGTAACTTACACAAACATGCACAAGCCATGTCCATAGAAGGGCATTCCACACACCCTTTTCTTTTGTCACTCTCAGCAAACATCTTTCTAAAGACGCGTTCTCACCTGAGAGCATCCTAAAAACAAGTTCAAATGCAATAAACAACTTTTATACAGACCTTACTAATCATTTCTGAATAGTAGTGGGAATTTCGGATCATTTTACTGACTCGGATCTTTGAATCTGGTTCATCAAAATGAACAAATCTTTTTTCAAGTAATTTCTTTCATTTCAGCAGAATATTTAAAATGTTACATCTTAAAGCTGCAGTCGGCAAGTCTGGCAGATTGAGTGGACTTAGCCAAAAATTTTTAATGTTTACAACTCTCATGCCCCTCCCCCACTACCAACGAGCACACGTCCATCGTCAGTGCGTGTGTACCTGATTTTCTGTGAACGCGTCCGTCTCTTCAGCACCGATCAACACCATGGACTCGGAGGTAGGCTGCCCTGGCTAATCTATCCATAGATAGCAATAACCGAGGAATTGGAAGCTTGTTAGTAGATTTTCTCTCCACCATCACGCTTCGTACAATCTTCAGGCGAACTTCAGGCGTGTCGTGTGCATGTGATATTGTAATGTGTGCGTCTGCGCGAGGGAGGGGGGGATCTGTGGCGTGTGCACGAACTGTGATTGACAGATCTCACACCTCCCTGCGCTGATTGGACCCGATGAGACGGGAGCGGTGGATTTTTGCAAAACAAATAACACTCTCCAGGTGGAGTTAGAAGCTCGGGTTTTTTTCTAAAACCACCTTATTTATGTTGTTCTGTCGGATTATAGTGTCAATTTCACTGAATTTGTTCAAAAAAATGTTGCCGACGGCAGCTTTAATAGCCAAATTCCGCAAACACATCAAATGTTGATCACATTTAGAATAAGAAGAAAATTGCAATGCAAGGAAAAGGCCAAATTATGAGAAACAGAAACGATTAATTATTTTATCTGGGTCTTCAGGCTATGCAGTCTGTTAGTTTACCTCACCTCCCGGTCTAAGCCGTTTGTTCATCACGTGACAGCCCCATTGGCTGAAGCTATGCAGTCTGTACCGGATACAGAATTGATTAGTTCATCTCGAGTCATTCGGGTTTATGTCACGTAACTGTATGTTGTTATTAGGCTATATATACGTATCTTTATCAAAGTGATTTTCCTCATAATATATACATTTTAAAGCATTACCAACTCTTTAGTGCCACATTCATATGGAAAAGAACCACAGAAATTAAAAAAAAAAAATTATACATTTTAAGAAATAAAAAAGCTATAATTTGAGACCAAAAACACAGCATGTAACTGTTAAAAAAAAAAAACTATGCACTTCTTTGTAAGAAGGTTTGGGAATTATTAAAGGAGCTGTATGTAAGAAATCTATTTCAATTAATCATAAAATGGCCCTGATGTGTCAATAGACATTAAGAAATCATGTTCATTTCAAATACTTATATCACTGACAACAGTAGTATGGCTAGGATATTGTCATTTAAAAAGTGGACTTGCAGCCCTCAACTGATGTTGATGTTGTCATTTTGTGTTTTGGCCTGACGCGCCTCCCTCCACCTATCTACCAATCACAAAGTCAGTAGTGTTTCGGGATCCGGGTTGCCAGCTTTGCTCTAACCTACCCTAACTCTAGTCGGATAAAAATGTCTAACGTTACTAAATCAAAAAGACCTCGTTATAATTCAGAAATTCGTCGTGACAAAGTCCGAAATAAAACCAGAATTTGTATTGGAGATGCTTTTGAAAGATGGAGACGGCTGAAAACGGAGAAGAATTTGAACACAGACACCAACGTTGCTAATTTTCTCCTGGACAGGTAAGATTCATCTATGCTTGGCTAACTTGTACTTGTTGTCAATGGACATTTCATATATTCATGACAGTCGAACAAAGTTATGCATGTTCGTGCAAAGTAACGTAACATTAGCTCACATGGACGTATGCTGACATTAGCAATGCATTAGGAGCCCGTTTCTCTGTCATTATGCTGAGACGCTGAGGAAAACAACATTAGCACGCCCATTATGGCAATTTGAAACGTAATTGAGACAGAAGCCTAACTTTACCTCAGAAAAAATGATTCGTCATTCGTTCTTCACGTACAGTATATCGTGGACTAGTTACACATGCTGCAAGTTGACCTGTATGACCATTGAAGCAGCCTACGTTTCTGCTGAATCCTGCAGCTTATCTGGCAACCTCGAGTCAGGGGGTAGGGGGAGGGGATACACCGCACTACAGTATTTTTAAAGTGATTGCAGTACCAGTTTTGGCCACAATCCTACATACGGTTCCTTTAACTAATTTCTGTGTCCAGCGCTGTCACATCATGTCACATAAAAAAAGAACGAAAGACTCAGAAGAATCAGACTCAAAGACTCGAGAGGTGAACTAATCCTTTCTCATTACGGCACAGACAGCATAGCCTCTATGGGACTGACGGGAAGAACGAAAGACTTGGACCCGAACCCAAAGGCTCGAGAGAGAACTAATCATTTATGTTTCCAGTACAGAACCTATAGGATGTTGTGCATGCACAGTCAACACAAAATTAACTAATCACTCTCTCCCGAGTCATATTCAAAATTAACAAATCGTTCATGACCGACCCATCACTATTACAGAACTCTGACTGGCCAGCTGTACATACGTTTATCTGCGTCTTTATGCAGAGCTATATCGCAGCTTGAGCACACCTTTTCTTACTCTTTTACTTGAATATATAAAATCTACATCTATGTTTAAAATTTTAACTTAACATGTTTATTAGAGTATGAGATTTTTGCGTACAAGTGGTTTCAGTTGTTCATAATTTTTTTTGTAAATTTAGAATACATTTTTGGAACGAAAGTTATTGATTAATCATGGTTTGTTCGTGAAAATGTTTGTGCGTAGATTTCACATACAAATTTGTGCATACGCATTCTTATTGAATGAGATCCTATGACCTTCATTACACTGCCAACACTATGCAAGAGTGCCTTAAGGTGCATATCTGCTAGCAATTCCAATTCCCATGGAAAACTAAGCTTCATTGGAAAAGAAAAACCTTTTCACTTTTTTCTTTATACAAATGAAATAAATTTTGCACAGATACATATTTTCTGGTGCCATTTTAAATGGCCATGCCATTTAAAACACTTTTCAGAACACAAATAGGGTCTCTCTTAACATCTGCATGACTTCATCTCTAAGTGTGAAGACAATATAATATTTTTTTTTTCCCCAGATTGAATGTGCAGGTGAATTCTTTTAAAATTGCTTTATTTCTTAAACCACTTGCCACATACTGAACTCTGCAGTTTCTTTCCATGGTGGCTTTTTAAATGATGTTTCAGGTCTCTGTGGATATGTGGAACTCTTCTCACACTGAAGACATGTGGAGCCTCATGTGATTGTTAAGGTTTCCTTTAAATCTGAAACTCTTTTCACACTGAAGACACTTGTAAGGCCTCTCTCCAGAGTGAACTCTCAAGTGAGTCTGAAGGTTTCCTTTCAGCGTGAAACTCTTTCCACACTGAGGGCAGGTGAAAGGTTTCTCTCCAGAGTGAATTCTAATGTGAACATCAAGGTTTGATTTGTTTATGCAAGTCTTTCCACAGTGTTGGCACATGAAAGGCTTTTCACCAGTGTGAGTTATTACATGTCTCTTAAGGTGACTGCTGTCTGTGAAACTCCTTCCACACTGTTGACATATAAAACTGTTCTCTTTTGAGTGAATCTTCATGTGGTAAATAAGTGTTTCTTTACGTCCGAAACTCTTTCCACACTGATCGCATTTGAAAGGCTTTTCTCCAGAGTGACTTCTCATGTGAGTCTTCAGATTTCCTTTTCGTGAGAAGCTCTTCCCACACAGTTTACAGATATAAGAGCTCTCTCCAGTGTGAATTCTCATGTGGGTATAAAGGGTTTCTTTACGTCTAAAACTAATTCCACACTGAACACATATGAATGGCTTCTCTCCAGTGTGAATTCTCATGTGAGTCTTCAAATTTCCATTTAGTGAGAAGCTTTTCCCACACAGTTTGCAGGTGAAAGGATTCTCTCCAGTGTGACCTCTCAAGTGGGCATTAAGGGTTGCTCTGTACGCAAAACATTTTCCACACTGGTCACATGTGAATGGCTTCTCTCCAGTGTGAATGTTAATGTGATTTTTGAGGCTAACTTTATGACAGAAACTCTTTCCACAATGATGGCACGTGAAAGGCCTCTCTCCAGTGTGAATTCTCATGTGAGTCTTAAGGTTTTTACTGAATCTAAAACTGTTTCCACACTGGTGGCACATGAAAGGCTTTTCGGTGTGAGTCTTTACATGATTCTTAAGGTGTTTCCTGTTTGTGAAACTCTTTCCACATTGATGACAAATAAAACAGTTCTCTTTTGAGTGAATCCTCATGTGGTAATTAAGCTTTTCTTTACATCTGAAACTCTTTCCACACTGATCACAAACAAACGGCTTTTCTCCAGTATGAATTCTCATGTGATTCTTAAGACTTTCTTTTCGTGTAAAGCTCTTCCCACACAGTTTGCAGGTGAAAGGCTTCTCTTCGGTGTGTACTCTCTTGAGGACCTCAAGGTTTTGTATTTGTGATGGATTAGATTTGATCTTCAGAGCTCTTTTTCGTGAGGTCATCTTTTCAGCCAGTGTGGATTTTTCTCCAGACATGAAATCATGATGTTTCTCATATTTATTTTTCTCTTCTACTTCATTGAGTTCTTGGCTCTCCTCTTTCAGCGGCATGAAGTCTAAGGTGAAAAGACAAATACAAGTTACCACCAGTGTCACGAGTTCACCTGCCCATCCAGTCTTGATAAATTATGGCAAACAAATTTGGCTGTGAGTGTGACAGTGTATAAACATTGGCCAGAGGGGAGAATGTGGGCTCTGACAAAATATGCTGTTGTGGCAATGGAGAGAGTTAAAGGTAAAGGTAGAGAAAAGGAGAAACAGCACTTCTGTGGGAGCTGATGAAGCGATCACTACTTGAGATGACATTTAAACATAGAAGAGGGAGATCTCACTGATAAGCAGAGAAGAAATCAGAGGTAAACCAGAAAAAGAAAACCATGCACAGCAAAAACTCCAGTGTTAGACTCTCCAGGGAGTTTATTTGGCTCCACTCTCAAGAATGTTAAAGTGTTAAAATATGAGTGTTAAATGAACACTGAAGCAGTGTTAAAGTTAATGAGATAAATATGTGATTAACTGAGGGATAATTTACCATTATTGAAGACACCTGATGTTAACAAGTAGAATCACTAAAGGAGATCGAAAATCAAAAATCTAAGTCACCATTATGTTGATCAGTGTTTGCTTTAGTTTGGCTGCTGTAACTGAGTTATGAAATCAACAGCCAGATGAACAAAGAGAAATGCAATCATTTTTGAAGGTACAATTGTAGTGGGTGACCTGGAGAATCTTCCCCAAGCCATGTGCCTGCTCTTTGGACTCATTTGTGCTCTGAATTTAGAGTATCCTCCATTACTGAAGAACACCCTTGATTTCATTCATAGGGTAATTTTGTCACTCAGACTCTCAAACGAAAATACAATCCCTGAAAAATCGTCTGATGCAGTAACCATTACTGAGTTATGAAAATGGTAAATCATTACTGAAGAATATTTTGCTTCCTGTTGGATGGCAGTTTGCCTAATGTTAAGTGACTGGTTCATCAATTTTCAAGAGAACTAGGAAACTTGTTCAGTACAACAACAACAACAACAACAAAAAACCCTGAAGGATGTGTTTTGTTTCCTGTTGGAAATCTGGCTTAATGTTAAAGGAGAACTCCGGTCAATTTTAACATTGAGCTCATTTTTTTGTAAATTTGGAGTGCTGTCAATACAGAGAACAACGACAAAAATCGGTGTTGCCTACACCGTGTTATCCTCTTTTTAAATTTTGCACCCTGTTGACTTCAATGGGGCAATATTTAAACCTGCTTTTAGCCTCTTAACATCCTTGATGTGTCATTACAAGTGCACAGGTCATGTGAGTGATTCCTTCAGAGTGAACACGCGTGAACTCGACAATCGACTACTTTGGACTTCAACCGAAAACAGGATGAAAATACAGGTATTTGCGCTGGTTTAAATAACATAATTTTTATCCATTTCTTTCACATCTACTGCAGTCAGATTCACTCGTGTTCACTCTGAAGGAATCACTCACATGACCTGTGCACTTGTAATGACACATCAAGGATGTTAAGAGGCTAAAAGCAGGTTTAAATATTGCCCCATTGAAGTCAACAGGGTGCAAATTTTAAAAAGAGGATAACACGGTGTAGGCAACACCGATTTTTGTCGTTGTTCTCTGTATTGACAGCACTCCAAATTTACAAAAAAATGAGCTCAATGTTAAAATTGACCGGAGTTCTCCTTTAACATTAAGCCAGACCGGAGTTCTCCTTTAAGTGGTTGATTTGTGATCTTCAATTCTGCATTTCACCACTTTGTGAAAAAGGGTATTTTTTATTTCTTGAGTGCAGTATGTGCAGTTTTACTTGGTTGTTGATTTGACAGACATCCCAAGTCTCCCGGAAGTTCCGGGAGTCTCCCGCATATTGATAGCGGCTCCCTGATGCCCGCAAATAAGTTAAAATCTCCCGGAATCTAGAGCGAGCGAGCAAGAGCGCGCATGGGAGACAGAGACTGTGCTCCAAAAACCATGTAGCGCGTGTACAGCGGAGAGGGAGAGGGAGCGAGAGACCTTGCGTGTGTGTGCTAGTGTGCATGTAAGATAGAGAGCATCTTATTGGCCTGTTTCGGTAAATCAACCAATGAATTGTCAGTGTGGGCGGGCTTTTATCTCTTCTCCCGAACTGGTTCAGTGTATCTATGATCTAGACACAGGAGCGCCATGGCAGAGGGAGAGTCCCCCAAAAAATGAAAGTATAAGACACATTTTACGCCAGACTACACGAAAGTGGACCCCTGTCTTATAGGAGTAAAACATAATGATAGTCTTGCACGTACAGTTTGTAACAGTGACTTCAGCATTGCCCATGGCGGGTTAAATGATTGTAAAAGACATGTTGAGATGAATTCAACAAGTTTCATTTCATCCATGTGCATATTATTCAGGCCGGCTATTTGCCAGGCTACATGAAAACAACAAACTCCTTAGACCTGTTTAAAGCTGCAATGGAATATATATAAAAGCAGTTTACATAAATAGTGTATAAGCAGTTTATATAAATAGTAAAAGTAATCTACATATTGTACCATTATTAACAAATAATTGCATAGGCCTATAGCCTATAGAAATGGTGTATTATGCTTTTAGATATTTTACGACAACAACTCTGTGGTGAAATGTCATACCCTTTTGGGATGGGGTTGGGGGGGGGGGGGGGGGGGGGCAGGGGGTACCTCCCTGAAATGACCATTTGCAGGTTGGGATGTCTGATTTGATGGCATGCTGTAAGTAATGACTTGAATATGGAACAAATAAATGTCCTAGTGTTGTGCTAACAATCTGTTGTCTGTCTTAGTATTAACAACTTAAAATTTTGAGGACAAATTCCTTGAGAAATGTAAGGCAAACAGGCCTGGAATTGGCTGAAAACTGAGTTACCAATACTTAAGTTTTAAAATAAAAATTTCTGTTGAAAAACCATCAGTTTTAACTGGTTTTTAAGGTTAAGGTTAAGGTTAGGGTTTTTTGCAACACCTTTAAGATTGAAGTGTCCCAAAATCTTAAGGGAAAATTGCACTTGAGGTGCTTTATGTGAAAACAGTCTCTCGTTAGGACATTCTTCAAAAATATCATTCATTATGAAGGTGGTGGCCCTTGGGGCCCTGTGTCCCCTGCGGCATCTGTCCCTGGCGCCTTGTAATGGCATGAAATAAGCTGGGTACTAACTTATGCTGTGGTCACAGGTGGATTAGAGGCAACATTATAATTTAATAATTACCAGGGCTCTCTAGTCTCACTCATTCACCATGAGACACACGCATTTCAACCAGTTCACATACCTTGTATTTCTTATGCTGAACAAATTAAATTCCACCTACCAGCCAATCAGAAATTAGAATTTGTTTCCGCGTAAATTACGTGTTCGTTACTTGGCAGCAACACACAGTTGGAAGAGCAAGATCTGATGAATGCGGTTTGCGGTAGGTAACCCCTTCATTTTTTTAGCATTTTGATTTTACGATTCCTGGACGAAATGTCGCCTGTGATGAAAGACAGTGAGAGCTGATGTTGAGGAATATTGCCAAATTTGTGCTAAATTATGTTTGATGCAGTCAAAAACTCTCCAACTGCTTTGCAACCAGAAGCTTTAGGTTAGCTTTAGCTACCTGAAACTAAGGAAAGAATTAGAGATGTATTTCATTATTTTATTTCAAATTCTACTGTATTACGACTCATTTCAGCTATTTTAAGACTACATCTCTTAAAGCAGAGCGTTCTGGCTATCATTTCAGTAATGTTTTATATCCTGTTTTATATCCTTATATCCATACATTAATCATTGCATTTGTCTGTTTCAAAGATGTCAGGGAAACAGCAAAAGAGTGTTATTTCATTCTGGGCACCAAAGGGTCAGCCCCATAAAAAGGTTGCCAGATCAGAGGAGGTGACAGAGACGGTGGAGAAGTTTAACTTGATGAATGCGAATAAAAAAATTAAGAGAGTAATTGGCCCTCCTTGGTAATTTTTTTTATTTTTATTTTTGGTAACCAGTTTGAGCAGATTTGGAAGGCTAAGATTGCCAAACTGGTTTTAGTTCTTCCCCAATCGAATGCAGATGCAGAGTGTTCTCCATGGTTGGTTTGAACAAAACCAAAACTAGGAAAAGTTTGGCTCTGGATGGAATGCTATCATCCATCATGACTGTGAGTGGGAGCCCCCTACCCCTGTCATCAAGGCATCAAAATGTGCAACAAACACGTACGACACAAAACACCATTTATAAGCTGAAATGTGTACACCAGAGTATGTGAGCGGAGTGGAGTGGGAGCAGAGCGAGGAGTGGAGTGGTGTGATTTTGAATGGAGTGCGTAACGTTAGCGGATTTTTTAAAAGTCGGAGCGTCGTGGTTTTCCCTCGCTCCGAGAGCGCTCCACTACCACTCCATCACGAGTACAATTCATGGCGACGGCCCATTATAGAAGTGCATTTTTAGTAAGGATTCACACGTTAAACACATTTAGCTAGCATGATACAGTTGAATCACTCAAATCAGAAAAAAAAGTGAAGGTTATGATGACGCCGATGGACATGAGTGGCTGCGGGAGGTTATAGGTCTCAAGCCTACTAAATATTATCGGGCAACACGATCTCATGAAAGTGCGTATCTATAGCACTAATTTTATTTCTCGTGCCCTTTATACGCCAAAAATAGTTTTTGCGTGCAAATGATACGCACTAAATCCCTTGGGTAGGATTAGGGATGTGGAGTGCGTGCGTATTACACACCATAAAGTGTAAACTATTCTTTGTGTATAAATGGTACGAGAAATAAAATTTGTGCTAGAGATACGCACTTTCATTAGTCAAGTCAAGTCACATTTATTTATATAGCGCTTTTTACAATACAGATTGTTTCAAAGCAGCTTTACAGAGATAACAGGAAAATAATGCAAAAAAGTTTGTTTTCAGAAGAAAATAGCATCACAGTCCAGCTTAAGTAAGTTCAGTGATGTTTCATTTTTGTTTTAAAAAAGTTATTAATTTAGTTCATTTATATATAACCGCTCTGGAGTAAACCGTGATGTCATAGTCCAGCTCAGTTCAGTTCTTGCATAATAGTGTCAATGCAGGCAGATCAATATTATTGTTGAATATTAAATTAAATAATAAGCAAGCCAAGCCAATGGCAACAAAGGAGGAAAAAAGGCGACAGTGGCAAGGAACCAAAACTCCATCAGGTGGCAGAATGGAAAAAAAAACCTTGGGAGAACCCAGGCTCAGTCGGGGGCCAGTTCTGCTCTGGCCAACGAACAAACAGTGTATGATTATGATTCAGGCAGCATTATAGGTCAGAGGTCAAATTGGTTTGGAACCTGGTGAACTGTGATTTCACCAGGTTCGATGCCAACAGCACGCAATGTAATATTTGCGACAAGATAATTGCTGCCAAGACCGGCTACACAACAAATCTGATGAAGCACTTGACAGCGCACGGAATAAACTTAAGAGCAGAAAGTCTTCGACTGCAAGAAGAACTGCACATCACATAAATGAACCGAAACTCAGCGAGGCTACTGAGGCTACTTGCCTCACAGACATGAGAAATAGGCATATAGAAAGCTTGAAATGTCTACTTTTAAACGAAACAATTTGAATCTAAAACAAATACGCTCTGATTATGTAATCCAAATTAAAGGTGCATTTGCTATACTGCGGAGATGGACAAGTCAGCAACGTCAACTTCATCTTAGTCAACACTGACTAGTTTATTAACCCTCTGGGGACGGATTGGGCGTTACCGCCCAAAATGGCATACTTTTACAAATGTGTAATTATCTTAAAAACTATTAATGATAATGAGATGCGGTCTTTTTTGCCGTCTTCCTCAGACTCCGCTGAAAACAGTGGTATATGGTATACACACTTCCTTGTTGCGTAATACCACTGCGTATAAGGCCAATGAAATCGATGTTGTTAGGAATATTCCACGCACAAAGACCAATGGAAAAATTGCCGCTGGGAGGAATATTTTTCTTACCCAATCAGAGGAAGGTTACCATGACGTATTCTAGCTAATCAGAGGACTCTGTAGCCTTGCAAGGGGTGGTACTATAGTAAGTGATATGACGCAAACAGCGTCGAGTGGAGAAGGAGACAGAGAGCAAACGGAGCGGAGCTACACTCAGAGATTTATACGAGAGAGAGACAGAACGATTATAATTTATATATATATATATATATATATATATATATAGTATATTAGCAATTATAGCATTATTATTTGATTGTTTTAGGACTTTTATGATGGCAAGGAGTAAAAGATTTACCTCAGAACAAGCTCTGGAACAATTACTAGAAAGTGACGAGGAGAAATCCGAAGCTGACAGCTTTTTGAAAAAACACCTGAGACTGTTTGTATATAAAGTTCATTATTTCATTGTTCTTTACACTTTTGATTGAACAATTACAAATGTCTGTCAAGCAAAGGGTTTGAAAAATATATTTTTGTTCAAAAACTGTTCACTATTGTTGTGTGAGGTGTGATTTTCAGTAATAAATTACTAAAATAAAATTTTAGTTTTTGAAATTCTCTAGTTTATTGTACATTTTTTACTCATACTTTCTTTATAAACACATTACATGCATTCTTTTGTTAGCTTAGGGTCTTCTGGATCCATAGATACCAAACACATGGTGTTCCATCTTCATTGCATATGGTTTATAAGCCCAAATGTAAAAATAAGAGAAAACGGACCAAAAAGGGCTTAGTCCCCAGAGGGTTAAGAAACAATTAAAATGTATCCTTGCTATTTTTTCCCAGACACATTCATAATCATAAGGCTACTTTTACCAGTGCTTCTTTGCGGCAGACTTTATGCGTGCGCTTGAGCACGAGGCATGTACAGGTGCTGGTCATAAAATTAGAATATCATCAAAAAGTTGATTTATTTTTCGAGTCGAAAAAATCGATTTTTTTTTAACGATACCCATCCCCTCCCCCTTCATCTTGATGAAATTTGTTTATTGTTGTTATTTATGGATTCTTACTATTGTTATATCTGTTACTGATACTTGTCTAGCGATATCTTATTTTTTGTATTATTGTCATTTTCATGTTGTTATGCTTTTACTATTGGCACTTATAGCTACTCTCTGATTTATATTCTTCCACTCCCACACCTAGATACATTCACACACTCACTCACAAATACACATACAGGAGTTAGGCTATCAGAATTGATTTATGTTGGCTGTTTTTTTGTTCCTTTTTTTAGTTCCTATTTATATTGTATTTATCACATGTATATAGTGTCACAATTTGTGTTAGCATAATTATAATAAAAATAATCATTTCTGTAGAGCTGGATTCAGCTTTGAGAATGAAACCAACCTTTTTGTTCCTCAGTTTCTTCTTGTTTCACTCTGAATGTTTCTTCAATCTTAATTTCTTCACTCTCCTCTTTAATAAGCGACATCTTTATAATGTGTCACATAGATCTCAGTCGCTTCACCAGGAGTTTCTATCTGTGTGTTTGCGCTGTCATGATAAAGATGAGAATAAAACAGAAAGAAATATTAATTATAAACTAAATCTCTGTGTGCGTCTCAATCAGCTCTAGTTAGTCAAGCGCACTAGTAAGGGAGTCAGATTGATAGCTAATGGTCTTAAATGACCTGATTATAAAAACAAAACAAAAAAAACCCCTCAAAATTAGCTCTGAAAATTAATGAAAGAACACAATTTTTTTTATAGTAGGTTCGTATTTATGCATTTATGCTTTACATTTGGTATTTAATGATTTAAAGATTACACTTTAATTCAAATGTTTGCAGTTGGTTTGTAAAAGTTCACATGTCAAACAATCACATGTAAAAATTATAAACTTGATTAACCCGTTTGCATTGATTTAAACTACTTAAATGCTTAAAACCACAAACCATTCTTCAGCCAAATAACAACAGATGCAGGCGCGCAGCGCCGCCTTATGACGTCACACCATCAGACCAAAATAAAAGTCCTGTTCACATGCTACTGTGAATAAAATAACAAAAGAGCACAGCAATGTACATATAAATGATATATATATATATATATAATAAAAATTGATTTCAATGGAATTGCAAGTTTAGTAAAACATTTTGTGAAGTAAAAATATATAAACAAAAGGTGTCCAATGATGTGCTGAAAATATGAACTAATGAAAGTGAGATTCTGTCTAAAAGGCAAAACTGTATGTTTGGTTACAGAAAACATTTATACCAGATATAACAGTATTAAAATGCAAATAGTGATTTAAAAAAAAGAGTGTATGAGTTTATAAAGCAGAGATTTCACCCGTTTTTTTTTTCTAATATTAAAAATGTGGACATTCGAGTCTAAAAACATCTGAAAATAGGTATAAAATGTAAAAAAATTAAGATCTTCAAAAAAATCAGAGGATTAATTAAAGAGGCTATCAAAATACCATGTATAAATGTAATTCTGTCGATACCAAAACGTATTGATAAAAAGGTTTATTCAAATTAATATTGAGTATTTCATATATTTTTGATCAAGGGTCAGTTGTGTACGTTGCTGCCTATGTAGGGTGATTCAAATCGTTTACTAATGACACACAGACAAAATTTTCACCTGCTGAACCACAGAAAACTTCAGTTTTCTCAAAGAAATAAAAAAAAAAAAAAAAAAAAAAATCACATTTTAATTGACCTCCTTACAGGAATCACAGGAATATTAAGGGAGAGTCTTCTGTAGATCTTCTAGGCAAGGTGCTGAAAACTATCCAAAAATAAATGACCATATCAGAAATAAGCATATCTGAAATTGTATATATTATTTATTTATTGATGTATAATAAAGAGTAAACACTCAGGACAGAACTTTTCACAAACACTTTCTGTAGAAAACAGAGCCAAATGACCAAGAAAAACACTGCTGACAGTACTCCACAAACACTACTTCACAAACTTTGTATTATTTAATACAGATAGATTTAGTGATGGTTAATTTGTCTATGCTAATTTTTGTTCACGTTCCAGTGTGTGTACCTTCCATAATGTGCATCTTCTGTTCCCTAAGAGCAATATATATATATATCATACTCAATATAAATCATACATCAAATCAAATTAAAACTTATCTCTGTAGTGAAAATAAATGTGAATAAACAAATTTCATGAATAATGTGATATGAAGAAAAACACTTTCGAGAAAATTAAAACTAATATGCGGATTATAAATATCTAACATTGGATATATACAGTGATAATATGTACCTCAATAGCATTTTGTGTTTGCCATTTAGTTTTTCTCGAAATTAAGCCCTTAGAGCAGAAGTGCACAAACCTTTTACAACTTGATTGAGGTCCGTGGGCCGAGAATAAAAGTTGCATTATATCAAACTATTATATTAAATCTTAAGTGGTTAAGCACACATTTATTCCCCACTTGACCTCACATCACAACACTCTTTGAGATTTTTTATATTTTTTTTATTCAAAACATTGTACTCAGAATATAATTTAAAACATTATATACTAGGTATAACATAAGACATGATTCCAACTGTTATAAGAATAGGAATGACAAACTCTTCAGACAAAAGTATTCAGCTATTTACATCTATTTACCACTTTTTAGTGCCAAGCACTATAAATGTTCACCATCGTGCCAGCAATTGAAACAGTCTCGCTTTAGCAGAAAGGCGCGTCACACACACAGCAGATCATGGGTGTTTTCTGATGGCACATTCTGCTTCTTCTTCCAAAAGTACTGGAAGATGTGATGTACTTTGGTGTGTGTCCTACATGTCCTGCTGACTGCTCCCGGACTAGAGCTTCCCAGAATTCCTTTGATTTTTCACCCCCTTTTTGTTTTGGAATTTACCACCGCATTATCCACAAAGTCATAAAAAAGTGAGCGGTACCACTTTCTGGAACCTGGTTTGCGGAGTACAGAATAGTATCCAGTGAGGGCATCAGACACTCCTCCCATGTTCCTATATGGAGAGCAAACATAAAAGTCAATACATAAACTATGAACACCTTTGCACAATTCTTCCCCAACACCACTAAATAAATTTTCCTCACTTGTTAGTCCGACGGTCATTTTGGTCCATTGACCCTCTGCCATTTTCACCCTCTTCTTGACAGTCTCATCTCCATTGCACAGCAACACTTCTCTCATTTAGTCTTCTCTCGTCTTTCCATTCCACAAGGAGAAGTCCCAAATCCATCTGGTGCACCCCGAGGTGCATTACTGGACAGCTCATTTTTATTTTCCTTCATAAATGAAAAAATCCCAAGTATATGCATTGTGAGAGTCTGCAAGGACAAAAAGCTTGAATGAAATGAAACGAATGAAAATGAGTGAGTGAATTCGGACACTGCATAGTTTGTGCTTGCTGTTTAATAATCATTTGAAACTTAGTAAACTGGCAGCTCCAGTAAGATCTTGAACTCTGTCATGGAAACTACCGTATTTTCCGGACTATAAGTCGCTCCGGAGTATAAGTCGCATCAGTCAAAAAATGCGTCATGAAGAGGAAAAAAACATATATAAGTCGCACTGGACTATAAATCGCATTTATTTAGAATTTTTTTTCAGAAAATCCAAGACCAAGAACAGACATTTAATCTGGAAAGGCAAGTTATTCAACTACACAGAGTAACGTTAGGTGTCCGGTATGTTAACGCAACACATTAACAGTTATTCAGCTACACAATAGCATAAAGAACATATACCTGGGAGGCTGAATAGGCTAAATTAACATAAGCCAGCGAGTCCAACAAGCAAGTTACCAGTAAACAAGTTCACAAGCTCCCGCAATCTCATTCCACATCATTTTCTTCATCCTTGGTGTCGCTTCTGAACAACTCCGCCAACTAGAGCGCCCTCTCGCGGCTGTAGACGGTAATGTTTTCTTTTGGTTCATCTCAGTCTGAATTAATTTTGATATATAAGTCGCACCTGAATATAAGTCGCAGGACCAGCCAAACTATGAAAAAAAGTGCGACTTATAGTCCGGAAAATACGGTAGCATTAACCTTAATTAAACCTTTTAATTATCAAGTAAAAAGGAATTTATACCTGTATGATATTACACTGTAGCCACATTAGACCAGTGGTGTGGAAAATAGAATTGAGCTGCGGGCACCATCTTCTGGTCAGACGCGGGAATTCTTTCGATGCTTGACTCTCACAGTGCATTATGGGTATTCTCTAGCCATTGAGCATACATCGGTTGTACACACGTAATTGCGATGCATTGTGGGATTGATTGAGTGCACTCGACAACCTCTACTATGGTTATGGACATCACTACAAATATCTGCTCCCTCAAATAGTGGCCTATTTAAGGGTATACAGGACTCTACAGTGCGCCCATTTCACTCGCACATGCGAGTAAATATTTCGGTGTGCGAACGTGAAAAAATATTTGTGCGCACTCGTGCGAGTGACACAGCATTTTTCTATAGAAACAGCTGCAAATACATCATCATGAGGAGGGGGAGAGTAGGACACTATATTACCGGGAGATCAGTTATTTAGGCCTAAATCTTCAGTAGATAGCCTGTAGCCTCATAAAAAAAAAAATACAGTGCCCACACACAAACTATTTCAAAACAGCGCGAATTCATTCGCTCTTAAAACATCCTCTGATATAAACAAGTAGGCCTAGACTTAAAATTTATTCATTTTCATCCATCCATCCATCTTCTCCCGCTTATCCGGGGCCGGGTCGCGGGGGCAGCAGTCTAAGCAGAGATGCCCAGACTTCCCTCTCCCTAGACACTTCTTCCAGCTCTTCCGGGGGGACACCGAGGCGTTCCCAGGCCAGCCGGGAGACATAGTCTCTCCAGCGTGTCCTAGGTCTTCCCCGGGGTCTCCTCCCAGTGGGACGCGCCCGGAACACCTTCCCGGGAAGGCGTCCAGGAGGCATCCGGAACAGATGCCCGAGCCACCTAAGCTGACCCCTCTCGATGTGGAGGAGCAGCGGCTCTACTCTGAGCTCCTCCCGAGTGACCGAGCTTCTCACCCTATCTCTAAGGGATCGCCCAGCCACCCTGCGGAGAAAGCTCATTTCGGCCGCCTGTATCCGGGATCTTGTCCTTTCGGTCATGACCCAAAGCTCATGACCATAGGTGAGAGTAGGAACGTAGATTGACCGGTAAATCGAGAGCTTCGCCTTGCGGCTCAGCTCTTTCTTCACCACGACAGACCGGTACATCGACCGCATTACTGCAGAAGCTGCACCGATCCGTCTGTCAATCTCCCGTTCCATCCTTCCATCACTCGTGAACAAAACCCCAAGATACTTAAACTCCTCCACTTGAGGCAGGAACTCTCCACCAACCTGAAGTGGGCAAGCCACCCTTTTCCAACTGAGGACCATGGCCTCGGATTTGGAGGTGCTGATTCTCATCCCAGCCGCTTCACACTCGGCTGCAAACCGTCCCAGTGCATGCTGAAGGTCCTGGTTTGATGAAGCCAACACGACAACATCATCTGCAAAGAGCAGAGACGAAATCGTGTTGTCACCAAACCGGACACCCTCCGGCCCCTGGCTGCGCCTAGAAATTCTGTCCATAAAAATTATGAACAGAACCGGCGACAAAGGGCAGCCCTGCCGGAGTCCAACATGCACCGGGAACAAGTCTGACTTACTGCCGGCAATGCGAACCAAGCTCCTGCTTCGGTCGTACAGGGACCTGACAGCCCTTAGTAAAGGACCCCGGACCCCATACTCCCGGAGCACCCTCCACAGGCCGCCACGAGGGACACAGTCGAATGCCTTCTCCAAATCCACAAAACACATGTGGACTGGTTGAGCAAACTCCCATGAACCCTCCAGCACCCTGTAGAGGGTTATAGAGCTGGTCCAGTGTTCCACGGCCTAGACGAAAACCACACTGTTCCTCCTGAATCCGAGGTTCTACTATCGGCCGTATTCTCCTCTCCAGTACCCTGGCATAGACTTTCCCAGGGAGGCTGAGAAGTGTGATCCCCCTATAGTTGGAACACACCCTCCGGTCCCCCTTCTTAAAAAGAGGGACCACCACCCCCGTCTGCCATCCCAGAGGCACTGTCCCCGATCGCCACGCGATGCTGCAGAGGCGTGTCAGCAAAGACAGCCCCACAACATCCAGAGACTTGAGGTACTCAGGGCGGATCTCATCCACCCCCGGTGCCTTGCCACCGAGGAGTTTTCTTGACTACCTCGGTGACTTCAGCTTGGGTGATGGACGAGTCCACCTCTGAGCCCTCAGCCTCTGCTTCCTCAATGGAAGACGTGACGGCAGGATTGAGGAGATCCTCGAAGTTTTCCTTCCACCGTCCAACGACATCCCCAGTTGAGGTCAACAGCTCCCACCTCTACTGTAAACAGCATTGGTAGGGCACTGCTTCCCTCTCCTGAGGCGCCGGATGGTTTGCCAGAATCTCTTCGAGGCCAGCCGATAGTCCTTCTCCATGGCCTCACCGAACTCCTCCCAGGCCCGGAGGCCTCCTTTTTGCCTCCACAACCACCCGGGCTGCAGTTCGCTTGGCCTGCCGGTACCCGTCAGCTGCCTCAGGAGTCCCACAAGCCAACCAGGCCCGATAAGACTCCTTCTTCAGCTTGACGGCATCCCTTACTTCCGGTGTCCACCACCGGGTTCGGGGATTGCCGCCTCGACAGGCACGGAGACCTTACGGCCACAGCTCCGAGCGGCTGCTTCGACAATGGAGGTGGAGAACATGGTCTACTCGGACTCAATATCTCCAGCCTCCCTCGGGATCCGGTCGAAGCTCCGCCGGAGGTGGGAGTTGAAGATCTCTCTGACAGGAGACTCGGCCAAACGTTCCCAGCAAACCCTCACAGTACGCTTGGGTCTGCCGAGTCTGTCCAGCTTCCTCCCCCGCCATCGGATCCAACTCACCACCAGGTGGTGATCAGTTGACAGCTCCGCCCCTCTCTTTACCCGAGTGTCCAAGACATACGGGCGCAGGTCAGATGAAACGACCACAAAGTCGATCATCGACCTACGGCCTAGGGTGTCCTGGTGCCACGTGCACTGATGGACACCCTTATGCTTGAACATGGTGTTCGTTATGGACAAACTGTAACTAGCACAGAAGTCCAATAACTGAACACCACTCGGGTTCAGATCAGGGGGGCCGTTCCTCCCAATCACGCCCCTCCAGGTGTCACTGTCGCTGCCCACGTGGGCATTGAAGTCTCCCAGTAGAACAACGGAGTCCCCAGTCGGAGCACTTTCCAGCACCCCTCCCAGAGACCCCAAGAAGGCCAGGTACTCTGCACTGCCGTTTGGCCCGTAGGTACACACGACAGTGAGAGACCTATCCCCGACCCGTAGGCGCAGGGAAACGACCCTCTCGTTCACCGGGGTAAACTCCAACACATGGCGGCTGAGCTGGGGGGCTATAAGCAAACCCACACCAGCCCGCCGCCTTTCACCATGGGCAACTCCAGAGTGGTGAAGAGTCCATCCTCTCTCGAGGAGTGTGGTTCCAGAGCCCAAGCCGTGCGTAGAGGTGATCCCGACTATCTCTAGTCGGAACCTCTCAACCTCACGCACAATCTCAGGCTCCTTCCCCGCCAGCGAGGTGACATTCCACGTCCCTAGAGCTAGCTTCCGTGTCCAGGGATCGGGTTGTCGAGGCCCCCGCCTTCGACTGCTGCCCGATCCTCTCAGCACCGGCCCCTTACGGTCCCTCCTGCAGGTGGTGAGCCCACGGGAAGGCGGCCCCAGGTCGCTCCTTCGGGCTGAGCCCGGCCGGACCCCGTGGGGGAGGCCCGGCCACCAGGCGCTCGCATACGAGCCCCAACCCCGGGCCTGGCTCCAGGGTGGGGCCCCGGCTGCGCCATACCGGGCGACGTCACGGTCCTTGATTTTTTTTTCTCATAAGGGTTTTTTGAACCGCTTTTAGTCTGACCCGTCGCCTAGAACCTGTTTGCCTTGGGAGACCCTACCAGGGGCATATAGCCCCGGACAACATAGGTCCTAGGGTCATTCGGGTACTCAAACCCCTCCACCACGTTAAGGTGGCAGTTCAAGGAGGGGTATTCATTTTCAGCATTTAGTCATTTATTTGTAATAACCACTTTAAGTGGGCTATTTAAAATTTTTTATTTATATGTTAAATTATGTTTTTAAAACATAAGTGCAGAGTGTTACGTAATATTGTGTGTGTGTCGAAAGAATTTGTCCGCAGCTGCTCAAAAAAAAAAAAAAACAGTCAAAAACCCCACTGTCAGTGTTTTGTAAGGAACAGGCAAATATGTTAAATATAGCAGGAGACATTTTAATTATTTACTAATAAAACAGTTATTTTTTATGTCAGTGTCGGCTAGACAGATGAAGTTGACGACTCGCGATCTTCGCAGCGCCAGAGAGAAATGCACATTTCATACGAATTACATAAGCAGCGCAGTCTGTTTTCTTTCGTTTTGAATTGTTCTGCTTAAAAGTAGACATTTAAAGCTATCTATATGTCTCAGGTCTGTGAGGCAATAGGCTACCTTATAGCCCTACGCTGAGTTTCGGTTCATTTGTGAGACGAGCTCCAGGTTCGCCAGCACCTCTGTGTCCTGATTATCTATTTTCTAATAGCCTATAGGCCTATTTACTTATTTATTAAATCCAGACAATTGGTTGATGAAACATCGATTAAAATTAAGATAGGCTACAATTAATACAAAACGAAATTAAATTTAAAGACAGGCTTTGTGCTTTCAGTTTGAGGTCTGTGTGAAAGTTTTAAAACATACGTTTAGTGCCGCTTTAGAGCGCTCACGTCCGTAAAGGAGAACTGTCTGTAAAAAATTTTTTTTTTTTTGTGAAATAAATTTCTAAAAAAATGCGACTTAGTCCAGTGCGACTTAGGCTATATATGTTTTGTTGCGCATTTTTTGACTGATATGCGACTCCGGAGCGACATAAAATAGGCTACGGTAAGTTATGTATTCTTTTTGTGCAAATGTCCCATAAATTCCCATCCTTTAAGGATTAATTTATGTCCCGTTGACCGGTCCATTGCATTACGAATAAAGCTAATCAATAAAGTCAAAAATGTGATGTGCAGTCAGGTTTGAGTGTGTGCGCTATTTGAAGGAGTGTTCTTCTCACTGATATGCTTGTTGTGATTTGCAGAGTTTTGACGAGTTTTATGGTCTTGATTGTTTCTTATTCAAAAGTGGTGACGTCCCTACACCCCCCCAATAGAATTAAATGAAAATCTTTTGTTTGAAAGTTTTGGTCTGATGTTCTTAACCTTACAATGAGCATTGTACATCGCTGACATCGCTGAATCGCTGATCGATTGCTCCTGTCTGCCTCGCTGCCTGCTGTGAGTGTGTTTGTGTGCTTCGGTGCGGTAAGCTCCGTCTTAGCCTTATATTTCTTTGTTTTGAACCATCATTTTACTACTATTTCTAGTTGTTTATACTACTACATTTTACCCAACATCTCAGATTAACCTGACATCGCTAGCTTTTGTTATTAGTACTACTAGCACAAAACGCTAGTAATTCGCTAGCCTGTTAACGCGCCACCCGTGCGCTCAGCTATTTTATTTATTTATTTTTCTCTCGCGCGTCCGCGCCTTTGAGTTCATAAAAAGCTCAGGTGAGTAAGAATCAGTCAACAAACACGGTGAGTAATGTCTTGTCCTGTTATTGTCACTTGCACTTCATGTCACATGTTTAGTATAGCCTTCTCTGTCGACAATATAGGATTTATATGTGATAAATGTAAGGAGACAGTTAGGTTGACAGAGAAGATTTCAGAATTAGAAACACGCATCCAAACTTTAATTGAGGATAGTAAGAGTGCTAGTGCTTTAGATGTTTTGGATGCACATAGAATAGTGAACACTTTACATGGCGTGGTTCCGGCTGAAGTAGAGCCCGTGCAGCCGGGCAAATGGGTGACAGTGAGGGATCGCTCTAGTCGCGGATCTAAAAACCACTCTTCCGTTCCGATTACCATAACAAATCGATTTGCCCCGCTCAGTGAAACACCCACTGAGAATGATTGTGCCCTAGTTATTGGCGATTCTATTACACGGAACGTGAAAATAGAGACACCAACCACCATAGTCACATGTTTGCCGGGAGCCAGAGCGCCTGACATCAAAGCAAATTTAAAAGTGCTGGCTAATGCTAATCGTAAATTCTCTAAGATCATTATTCATGTCGGCACTAATGATGTTCGACTCCGCCAGTCGGAGATCACCAAAATTAATATTAAAGAGGTGTGTGAACTTGCAAGTACGATGTCAAGGACTGTAATTTGCTCTGGCCCCCTTCCTGTTCGCAGGAGTGATGAGATAGTTAGTAGATTATGTTCGCTTAACGGTTGGCTGTCTCGGTGGTGTCCGCTTAATAATATAGAATTCATAGACAATTGGAAAAGTTTTTGGGGCAAACCTGACCTGTTGAAAAGAGATGGTATTCATCCCTCCTGGGATGGTGCTGCTCTTCTCTATAGTAATATGGCTCATAGTCTTAGAGCTCAAACATGACAATCTGGGGCTCAGGTCAGGAAGCAGACAGACTGGCTTAACCGACTGTCTGCTAGCGGCCTCGCGTCACCAAGGTCAGATAAATCCTATCACATAGAGCCTCTTTCACCTAGCTATCATCATATAGAGACTGTGTCTGTTCCCCGAATTAGGAAATCCAAAAAACGTTTAAACCCAACTAAGGTTAAAAATTTAATTGATGTTCAACAAATAAAAAACAGCTATAATACAGATGAGCAAATGCTAAAGCTTGGGTTGCTGAATATTCGATCGCTTACTTCAAAAGCACTCGTTGTTAACGATATGATTTCAGATAATAACCTAGATGTGCTGTGTTTGACAGAAACCTGGCTAAAACCAAACGATTACATTACTTTAAATGAATCAACCCCGCAAGATTACTGTTATAAACATGAGCCTCGTCTGAAACGCAAAGGGGGTGGTGTTGCTGTAATTTATAGTAATAGTTTCAAAACCACTAAGAAATCAAGTTTTAAATATAAGTCTTTTGAAGCATTGGTGCTTAATGTAAAAATATATAGTGTAAACGATAAATCACGTTTGAGATTTGTGCTGGCTACTGTATACAGGCCACCAGGGCACCATACAGACTTTATCAAAGAATTTGCGGACTTTCTATCAGAATTAATATTGACTGCAGATAAAGTACTAATTGTTGGTGATTTTAATATACACATCGATAATGAAAAAGATGCATTGGGATTGGCATTTAAAGACATTGTAAATTCAATTGGAGTTAGACAACACGTGTCAGGACCTACTCATCGTCGTAATCATACTCTAGATCTAATATTATCACACGGAATAGATGTGGATGCCGTTGAAATTCTGCAGCAGAGCGATGACATCTCAGATCATTACCTAGTCTCGTGTAATTTCCATTTAGCCAAGGCTGCAAAGCCGACTCCGTGTTACAAATATGTGAGACCTATCACTTCTGCTACTAAAGATTGCTTTATTAATAATCTTCCTAATCAGTTTCATCATCTCAGCATCTCAGATAGCTTAGAAGAACTAGATATTACAACAGAAACGTTTAACTCTCTCTTTTCCAGCACTTTAGACACAGTTGCTCCGTTGCGCTTAAAGAAGATTAAAGAAAATAGTCCAACGCCGTGGTACAACGAGCACACTCGGGCCCTTAAGAGAGCAGCCAGAAAAATGGAGCGCAACTGGAAGAAAACAAAACTAGAGGTATTTCGCATTTCATGGAAAGAGAGCTCAATTACTTACAGAGAGGCTTTAAAAGCTGCTAGATCTGCTTATTTTTCAACCCTATTAGAAGAAAATAAACATAATCCTAGGTATTTATTTGAAACGGTGGCTAAACTAACGAAAAATAAAGCTTCAAGCACCGAAGTTTCCAAGCAACACAGCAGTAATGACTTTATGAACTTCTTCACTTATAAGATTGATAATATCAGGGACAAAATTATAACTATGCAACCGTCTACTACAGTATCACATCAGGCAGTGCATTGTAGTCTCCCTGAGGAAAAATTTGATTCATTCGTTGCTATAGGAGAGGAAGAATTTACTAAACTCATTAAATCATCTAAATCTACAACATGTATGTTAGACCCTATACCGACTAAGCTACTGAAAGAAATACTTCCAGAGGTCATAGATCCTCTTCTTAATATCATTAATTCGTCTTTGTCTCTAGGATACGTACCAAAAAACTTTAAGCTGGCTATGATTAAACCGCTTGTTAAAAAAACGCAACTTGATCCTTCAGAATTAGTCAATTACAGGCCGATCTCGAATCTACCTTTTCTGTCAAAGATATTAGAAAAGGCAGTATCCTCACAACTGTGTTCCTTTCTTGAAAGAAATGATATCTGCGAGGATTTCCAGTCAGGATTTAGACCGTACCATAGTACCGAAACAGCTCTTGTTAGAGTCACAAATGATTTGCTCTTATCATCCGATCGTGGTTGTATCTCGCTATTAGTGTTACTCGATCTTAGTGCTGCATTTGACACCATCGACCACAACGTTCTTTTAAATAGATTAGAACATTATGTTGGCATTACGGGAAATGCACTAGCATGGTTTAAATCATACTTATCTGACCGTTATCAATTTGTAGCAGTAAATGATGAGATGTCTCATCGATCACAAGTTCAGTATGGCGTACCACAAGGCTCAGTACTAGGACCGCTGCTGTTCACTCTGTACATGCTACCCTTAGGAGATATCATTAGGAAACATGGCATTAGCTTTCACTGTTATGCCGATGATACTCAGCTCTATATTTCTTCAAAACCTAACGAAACTTATCAATTCACAAAATTAACGGAATGCATAGCGGATATAAAAAATTGGATGACTTGTAATTTCCTACTTCTGAATTCTGAAAAAACAGAGTTTCTAATTATTGGACAAAAAACTTCCTCACGTAATAATCTAGAATACTGTCTAACACTTGATGGCTGCTCTGTTAAGTCTTCGTCGTCGGTTAGGAACCTGGGTGTGCTCTTTGATACCAATCTTTCATTTGAAAGTCACGTGTCTAGTATCTGTAAAACTGCATTTTTCCATCTTAAAAATATATCTAAATTACGCCATATGCTCTCATTGACAAATACGGAACAATTGGTTCATGCGTTCATGACCTCAAGGCTAGATTATTGTAATGCTCTACTGGGTGGTTGCCCTGCACGCTTAATAAACAAACTACAGCTGGTTCAAAACGCAGCAGCTCGAGTTCTTACCAGAACCAGGAAGTATGACCATATTAGCCCAGTTCTGTCAAAACTGCATTGGCTCCCTATTAAACATCGCATCAATTTTAAAATATTGCTGATTACTTACAAAGCACTGAATGGTTTAGCTCCGCAGTACTTGAGCGAGCTCTTAACGCATTATAGTCCGTCACGTCTATTACGATCTCAAAATTCCGGCCAGTTGATAATACCTAGAATATCAAAATCGACTGCTGGCGGTAGATCCTTTTCCTATTTAGCACCAAAACTCTGGAACAGTCTTCCTACCATTGTCCGGGAAGCAGACACACTCTGTCAGTTCAAAGCCAGATTAAAGACACATCTCTTTGACCTAGCTTTCACATAATACATTATAGACTTCTATAATTTAATGTTAGGCTGCATATAGTAGGTCAGCCGGAACCGGGAACACTTCCCAAAAATCCTGATGTACTCGTTACATCATGAGAAGAATGGCATCTACGCTAATTTTAGTGTCTGTGTTTATCCCGAGGTTTTCCTGCAGCCTGCCGGATCCAGGCCGTATCCAGATCTGACGAAGGACCTTCGCCTGGACCGATGACAACGCAGTGCTGAAGTGCCAACTAGTCTCTCCCTATGGAGGATCCCACTACCACTCTACAGATAAGGCGTTGTCGGGAAAATTCGTCTCGCGGTCATACCCCAAAGCAACAAATAAAATAAAATTCCTTATCAAAATTTATAAGGAAAGACAAGTATTTTGTTTAGGCTTGGCTTGTAGGGAATTCCAAACCTGCATATATTCAAACGCACATAACTATAGAACTCATTCTAAATGCGCATGTGAACGCCATCAGTGTTTCTCACAGGTTCGCGTTTAAAGTCTGTGTAGAGAGAATGGTGTCGTCTTAGCGGCCTCTAATTTAATAACAAATGATCATTGCGACGGAAGCAAATCAATTAAAACTAACTTTAGATGGAAATAACTTAATTCTGCTGTAAAGCCGAAACAATCTCTGTTGCCTTAAATTATACGCTTATCTCTGTAAAGCTGCTTTGAGACAATCTACATTGTTAAAAGCGCTATATAAATGAAGATGACTTGACTTGACATTGTAAATTTAATTGTTGAATAATTCTAATAATAAAACTATAATGATAAACTTATACAACAAAAATGACTGTGCCCCCAAATATTTGTCTGTGCTCCTAATTTTTTTTATTTAGGCGCACCAGTGCTCCTTGTTCAAAAAGTAAGTGTAGAGCCCTGGTATAGGGGGCGATTTCGGACTCAGCCTTTGTGTTTCGTCTTTGTCTGCCTTAATCATTCATTTGTTGTCACTGACACTAATTATGTTCTGCAGTGCACTCATCAATCATTATCACCTGTACATAAGTTCAGTTCTGTTTCAGTCCAGCTGTTCGGTCTCATCTATTGTATGATTGTGTCAGTTTGCTGTTTTCCTTGTATAGTTTTTTATTAAATAGTGCCTACTTTCTTCATCTTCGTGTGCATTTGCATAGCGCAACCCATGACAGAATGAAGAGGACGAGGAAAAGGATCTCAACGATTGGCAAATGTATTCAAAGTATGCATTTATTATTATGTATAAATAATAAATGTATGTAAGAAGAAAATTTATGTCTGAAAAAAATATGTGTATGTAAGAGAATAATGTATGTATGTGTGAGAGAAAATATACTTCGTGCAGGTCTGGCACGATCGGGGTCACCGGACTGTTGTCAAGCCAGCCGCTGTTTGAAAATGCATGGTCAAGCCATTCGCCAAAAAAGTGGGTGTACGCCTATTAAAGGATTAGTTCACCTCAAAATGAAAATTTCCTGATAATTTACTCACCCCAGTGCCATCCAAGATGTTCATGTCTTTCTTTCTTCAGTGGAAAATAAATAAATTTTTTTGAGGAAAACATTTCAGGATTTTTCTCCACGCAATGGACTTCAACGGTAACCAAATTGTTGAAGTCAAAATCAGCCCTTCAAAGGGCTCTGCACGATCCCAGTCGAGAAATAAGGGTTTTATCTAGCGAAACGATCCAGATATAAAAAATGTTTTATCCAGATATCAATAGCTGTATTAGTATCAGTGATACTGGCCTTCATTCATAAAAAGATGGCATTAAAAAAGTATTTAAAATATACTGTCTTTTTGTTGTCTCTACATTCATTTTATAAATAAGCTGATATAAACCTATAAAAATATAAGTGTTTTAATTGCGATTAATCACAGAAAAAATGTGTGATTAATCGAGTTATTTTTTTTAATCGATTGACAGCACTAATATATGTGTGTGTGTATATATATATATATATATATATATATATATATATATATATATATATATATAAAATATTCGTGGTTAGTCATGGGTCATGTATGGCATTAAAAATGTAAACATTTAATTTAATTTGAAGATACCTGCAGAAACCCTGCCACCCTCACCTGTTGAACTTTTTACGGTGCGAGGACACGCCTTTATTCTATTCATCAGGAACAGTGTTCATGTTTTATGAAGAGTTTATGTTAGTATTTTTTTTTTTACCATTGTAACTGTTGTTTCTGTAACCTTAACCCAAAATATCACTTTTATACATTGCGTCATTATAAAAAAAAATGTATGACCTTGTTGGCTAATACCAGCTCACTAACTGTATTGTATTAACAAAAAAATTGTTTGGGACTGCAATTCAATAGCCTTGACTTATACTGTTTATTTATCAGTGTTAGTGATATTCTTACAATTGATGTGTATCTAAGGTAAAGTGTGTGTGTGTGTGTGTGTGTGTGTGTGTGTGTGTGTGTGTGTGTGTGTGTGTGTGTGAACCATTTTTGAGCAATAAATTTGCAATATCTTAATAACCATGTAAAAATGTTGGTCACATGGCCAAACCAGTTGAGAACCACTGCTCTATTGTATATTTAGCAAGGAAAGGCCAAAAGACAAACTGCTTTGGATTGTTTATTGCACCAAATTGATTTGAAAGGAAACAGTAAGTATCAACAAAGAATCAACTGTGCTGATAAAAAAAAAAAAAAAAAACTTAATCTTGACCATTATTTTAAAATTAAAGTCAGGAAATTCAGATATTACAACAATAAATAAAAAATTACATGACAAAATAAGCTATAATCAGCAGAAACAATTAATGTTCATTTCTTAGTCCTGGAGGAATCCCAACACTGCACATTTTGAAAGTCTCCTCTGAATCTGAAACTGAATCAGGTTTGTTTTAGGGAGGAACACAAAACATGCAGTGCTGGGGGTCCTCCATGAGCATGGTCAAGTATTATTTCTTTCAGTTTATGTCCTTTATTTATCATCTCTGTTACATTGTGGCATTTCACAGCAAGACAGAAGTTCAACTATATTTTGATTCAGAGGCATCAATATATGGAATTGAGTAGGGGTGTAACGATACCTTCATGTCACGATTCAATACATATCACAATACTGGACTAATGATACAATATTATTGCGATACTCCAAGACATATGATAAAAGGTTAACAAAAAATGTACTTTTGATTAAAGTGCTAAATTTGATATTACATTGTGGTTGTAAATGAATAGGCTTGGACTTGGTGCTGGAAACCCAATGCACAGGACAATAGAGACACCAGAATAAAAATATTCATGATTCTGAAGCTGAAAATACAGAATTACTTTAGACGAATATGCTTGCACTCTGTCACTGACTAGATATATTTAAAATAATGTAGGCCACTTTTTACTGGCAACATCAGATATTTGGCATTATCAGGACCCACAAAAATTCCCCCATAGCATTATTATACATTATATTCAACATTTATATATAGTGGGGTAATGTAGTACTGACACTAAAACTCTGAAAACTTGAATGTTTTCTCAGAGTAATTTTTATTTTGGGTGAGCTATCTTGCATTTTTGAATTGCGATATATTGTGACACGATATATTGTTATACCCCTAGAATTGACCCTTCGCAAAGACCCGCCCCCCTTAGTTAGTGTCGCTATGTCCGACAAGCTACGCTGCTCTCACGCCACACCATGTTCTCACGCAGTGAAAAACACATCGCGGAGCAGAGAAGAGACTGACAACACGCTGACAGACAGGACAGACCAGGTTACTTTTCGGTTACTTTTGATATTAAACATATTAAACAAAGTCTCACCTTTCAAATTTAGTAATTTTTTAAAAGAAATTTAAACGATACATACCGTTTTGTGGCTCTTAAATGTGTCTGACAGATCGCTGTAGACAAAGCATCAGTTAAAGCTGCTCGTGAACCGATCATCTCTTCCTTCTAGTGCATTTATAGCATCAAATAAACATGAATGAACATAAGAAGGAATGTTGTTTTAAACCGCGGAAAGGCGTCAGTACATTCCGTTTTTCAAGTTAAAATCCTCCCATGTTAATCTGCTATCTCTCCTGACTGCTTTGTCGGACAAAATGGCGGATGGCGGATTATGATTGGTTAGATCGCCTGTCAATCAAGCTCCCTGCGAAGGGTCAATTGAGTGATACCTCTACATAGTCGAAATTATAGGACATCTACCTCAAACGCTCAATATTTGAAACTATAGCAAAGATGACGGTCAGGTGGGGCCAGAGGATTACACATGCACATAAAAAAATAAAAAGCCACAAGTCAAAGTATAAAGAGGTGAAGGATGCAAATAATATAAGTGGTCATGAAGGTAGACAACCAGAAATGGCCCATATTCAGCTGCGGTTAATTTGACACAGATATGCATTTTCTGTTGCCCTACTCTTTAACAAATAATACAAACAGGATCTCACATTTGCATTAAGTGTAAGTGCAGTAAGTAAGTGTTAAAGGCAAAAAAAAAGTTTGTATTACATTGATCACAATTGAATTGTCTTCCTCCAGAGTGAATGCACAGGTGATTTTTGAAATTGCTAGTCTTTCTAAACCTCGTCACACCACGGAACACTGCATTTTCTTTCCAGAATGAGTTTGCAAATGACGTTTCAGGATTGTGTGATATGTGAAACTCTTCTCACACTGAAGACACTTGTAAGGCTTCTCTCGAGTGTGAACTCTCATGTGAATGTTAAGGTTTCCTTTAACTGTGAAACACTTTCCACAGTGAGAGCAGGTGAAAGGCTTCTCTCCAGTGTGAATTCTCACATGATCCTCACGGTTTGCTTTCTTTGCGAAACACTTTCCACAGTGGTGGCACATGAAAGGCTTCCCTCTGATGTGAGTTTTTACATGCCTCTTAAGGCGTTTCCTGTCTGTGAAACCCTTTCCACACTGATGGCATACACAACATTTGTCTCTTGAGTGAATACTCGCGTGCTGATTAAGGTTTTCTTTACATCGGAAACTCTTTCCACACTGACATATGAACGGCTTCTCTCCGGTGTGAATAGTCATGTGAGTCTTAAAACTTTCTTTTCGTGAGAAGCTCTTGCCACAGAGATCGCATAAGTAGGGGCTCACTCCAGTGTGATGTCTCATGTGGGTATTAAGGTTTTTTTTGTGTGTAAAACTCTTTACACAATGAGGGCATTTGAATGGTTTCTCTCCATTGTGAATTCTCATGTGAGTCTTAAGATTTCCTTTTAGTGAGAAACTCTTCTCACACTGAAGACATGTGAAAGGCTTCTCTCCAGTGTGAGTTCTCATGTGGGCATTAAGGTATTTGTTCTGTGTAAAACTCTTTGCACACTGAGGGCAACTGTAAATCTTCTTTCTGGTGTGAATTCTTATGTGCCTGTTAAGGTTTGCCTTTTGAGTGAAACTTTTTCCACACTGTTGGCAGGTGTAAAGGCTCTCTCCCGGGTTAAATTTTTCTTCCAAATCATTCAGTTCTTGACACTCCTCTTTCAGCAGCATCAGGTCTAAGTCAGAAACAGACAAATACCAGTTAACCCCAGTTTAATTGGCACAAAGCAACAGACATGATGATATGCTGGATCCTATATTTCTTTAGGACATGCCCCAAATACTTTCAAGCAGGCACTAATCAAACCCCTTATTAAACACCCAGGATCCTGCAGCACCAAACAAAAACCTTGAGGGAGCAGGTAATTATATACACTAATCTAAAATAAAATATAATAGTATATTAATAAAACGACTAAATTCATTCTGCTCCATCAAAAAAAAAGGGATCGAGTCTCTTCAGAAAATTTGGACTAAACCGCTCAATTAATCCGTATTAGGTTTATTACGATCTCTTTATGAACTTTTTGAAGCGTCAAAGTAGTGGTTGCGTAGCTGTCAATGGAGGAACAGAAATCTCTCCGATTTCATCAAAAAGATCTTCATTTGTGTTGACACTTTAATAAGCATCAAATGACTGAGTTCAGCTTTGAGAATGTAACCAACCTTTTTGTTCCTCAGTTTCTTCTTGTTTTATGCTGAATGTTTCTTCAATCCTTATTTCTTCACTCTCCTCTTTAATAAACGCCATCTTTATAATAGTGTGTCACATGGATCGCAGTCGCTTCACCAGGACTTTTTCTGTTTAGACAAATTGTCATGATTAAAATGAGAATAATTAACAGAAAGAAAAGTAAATCCAAACTAAATCTCTGGGTGCGTCTCAATCTGCTCTAGTTCAGTGAACTGGTAAGAGAGTGATACCTAGTTAATGGCTTGATTAGCTAAACTAGCGCTACAAATAAATAAAAGGACACCCATTATACAAACACTTCATACTTAGTTACTTGTGAATTATATTTAATTTTGATGATTTGTAGATCTTGTTTAAAACGTCATTGTCATTATTCACATTTATGTAACGTTAGTGCTCTTGTTGTATTTACACCAATTTGACCAGCATGTGTTCGAGCTATACGAATCACTGAATCATTTTAGGAAGCAATTGATTCAAATGAGGTGGAGTTTCAAACCCCCGTTTCTCTCAACACTATTTGCCAGTGACCGAATTCAGTTTTTTGAATGAGCGAAATGAGACGCACCTTTTCTGTTACTCATGTCTACATGCACTTTACTCACAAAAAAAACGTTCATAGTGTCAGATAAAGTATTACAATGGTACTTTCAATACTAATTAATTCAGTTCACAGTTCTTGTAAAATTATATAAAAAGTCCTGAACTGTTTTACACTGATTTAAACACTCTAAATGTTTAAAACACAAACCTTTTTGCAGCCGAATCACAACACAGGAGCGCGGCGCGACCTTGTGACGTCATATATCCAGACCAAAATAAAAGTCCCGATCACACACTGCTGTCTAAAAATCATGAGAGCAAATTTTTTTTTTTTTTTTAAAATGCATACAAATAATAAAATAGATGTCCGAGGTATTCAAAGTTGTATTCTTGATCATTTTTTCTAAAAGGCAAAACAGTAATGTTTGCAGATGTTTCTAAACACTGTATAAAACATTCTTCAGTTCCTGAATTCTTCACTGATGAAGCTGTGTACCAAGTTTGTCCTGGTAAAAAAATAACCATGCTAAGTATTTTAATGTTGGCATACTTTTCAGACTAATGATCAGCATACTTCAAGTGTGTTGATGATTAGTTTACGTAAAGCTGGCTATTTTGAAACAATACATTTTATACTAAGCATATTTTAGTTGTAATTGAATTGTAGTGAAGCATAATTTCAAGACGGATACTTAGTGCACGTTAAGTATGTCCCTGTTTAGGAACTAATTATATGCTTGATTAGTGAAATTAAAGTATACCTTATTTGTGTTATTAGTACATTACAAATTCTTGTAAACACACCAGCAATATACCATTAACACTAGAACTACTGGAATTATATGGCCATAGCAGTCGTTCTGACCGTTCATAGACTGCACCGAATGTCATTCTTATCATGTCATATTTACATTTGAAGCTTTTGGATGTCTGTCATCATATTTTATGACGTCATCACCCTAAAAATGTTTAAAATCCTCAAACAAAATCCTCAATTTGAATTAAACTGAAAAATATGGATTCAATGGAGCACCGAGCGCCAAGCGGACACAGATAGGCCTACATAATATGTAATGGTACATAATATGATATTTTTTGTAATGGTGAATTCAGGTTGATTGGGACACTTTTTCCAAATCATATCAATGGAAAAAGTGCCCTAATCACCCTGAATTCACCCGATAAAACTGAGTAAAGGCTACTAGACCGCTCACAGAGATGCGCACCTCGCTTTGTGTCTGTCAAGCGGGAGAGCAAAGTTTCTAACCGCAGTGAAATGGTTGTTTTTGAAAGTCAAAATGCCAACAAATGTGGATTGAAGCAGAATATTTCGTTTGAGAAAAACATGTGAATTTTGGAAATGATTACATCTATCTTTATTCAAAACATTTTGACTTTTGGACTTTACAACACTCTGGAGTTACTGGAAATATTTGGATCACATGAATCGGAAACAATCCTATGCAGCCACCACTGAAACCAAAAACCATGAATAAATGGATCTGTTATGTTAAAATAGGTAATAATAAACATCAGGACATGAAATTGAAATTCTAATGAATGTGAAAATATATAAGTTCATCAACAACCACAGAACAGCTAATTACAGATACAAATTCAAATTAGATAAATATTCTGCTAATTTCTTTGTAAAAAAAAAATCTTATTAACTAATAAATAATAACTAATAAAAACATCTCTAATGTGAATTTCAATGCATAGTAAAAACTTTTATGTACATGTATGAAACACATACACTCTAAAAAACGATTCGTTGGCTGAACAACCATTACTTACAAAAGTAATTCTATTAAACACAAAAAAAAAGTATTCATAACTTTTCAACCTCTACTTAACATATATAGTGTGTGTAACAAAAAGTTACCAGGTGAACTTAAATGTATGCATAAATAAAATGAAAAAACGTAAGTAATGTCAACTACTATAATAATTGCTTCAAAATTAAGTAAATCTAGCATAACATTTTAAGTAACTATACAGCCACGTGATATGCAATTTCCTGTGATGCCTTTCCAGCCAAAAATTGGAGCCATTTTGTGAAGCACATGTGAAGACGCAGAAAAGAGGTAAGCTTAACTTTTTTTAACTTAAGTTACACTTGATCGTTTATTGCATTTTTGGTCAAGAAATTAACTTTTAAACTGAATTTCAGAATTGCTACGAATTTTACATCAACAATTTGAAACGTGATACAAACACGTATGAAAACGTTTGTAGTCTACATGTTAATGTATGAAATGAGTGACTTTGCCCGCGACTATATATTTGAATTATTAAGCGAGTGTGCTTCCATTGAATGTATCAAGTGTCAAGTGTTTATAGTAGTCAGAGTATTTTATTGTGTTTTTCGAAATATATGACCATGCATCGCGTTGGCACGTATGCATTAAGAGGAATTCGGACGGCACTCTCCCCCACGGATAAATTCATAGGCCTACTTTATTCACTAGTTGTCATGTAGCTTATACTTTAGTATTTTTTAAGTAGGCCTAAATGTAATTGCCATTTATTATATGCAGGCTATGAGTTTTCGGATAAAAAAAAAATTGTACTTTGCGTATTTACAAATTCCCATATTCTCTAATCTCTATACATGGATCACGGGAAAGTCAAGTCAAGTCAAGTCATCTTCATTTATATAGCGCTTTTATCAACGTAGATTGTTTCAAAGCAGCTTCACAGAGATAAGCGTATAATTTAAGGTAACAGAGATTGTTTTGGCTTTATAGCAGAGTTAAGTTATTTTCCATCTAAAGTTAGTTTTGATTGATTTGCTTCCGTTGCAACGATCATTTGTTATTAAATTAGGGGCCGCTAAGACGACACCATTCCCTCTACACAGACTTTAAACGCGAACCTGTGAGAAACGCTGATGGCGTTCACATGCGCATTTAGAATGGGTTCTAGTTATGTGCATTTGAAAATACGCAGGTTTGGAATTCCCTACAAGCCAAGCCTAAACAAAGTACTTGTCTTTCCTTATAAATTTTGATAAAGAATTTTATTTTATTTTGTTGCTTTGGGGTAGGAACACGAAACGAATTTTCCCGACAACGCCTTATCTGTAGAGTGGTAGAGGGATCCTCCATAGGGAGAGACTAGTTGGCACTTCAGCACTGCGTTGTCATCGGTCCAGGCGAAGGTCCTTCGTCAGATCTGGATACAGCCTGGATCCGGCAGGCTGCAGGAAAACCTCGGGATAAACACAGACACTAAAATTAGCGTAGATGCCATTCTTATCATGATGTAACGAGTACATCAGGATTTATGGGAAGTGTTCCCGGTTCCGGCTGACCTAATCTATGCAGCCTAACATTAAATTATAGAAGTCTATAATGTATTATGTGAATGCTAGGTCAAAGAGATGTGTCTTTAATCTGGCTTTGAACTGACAGAGTGTGTCTGCTTCCCGGACAATGGTAGGAAGACTGTTCCAGAGTTTTGGTGCTAAATAGGAAAAGGATCTACCGCCAGCAGTTGACTTTGATATTCTAGGTATTAGTAACTGGCCGGAATTTTGAGATCGCAATAGACGTGACAGACTATAATGCGTTAAGAGCTCGCTCAAGTACTGCGGAGCTAAACCATTTAGTGCTTTGTAAGTAATCAGCAATATTTTAAAATTTATGCGATGTTTAATAGGGAGCCAATGCAGTTTTGACAGAACTGGGCTAATATGGTCATACTTCCTGGTTCTGGTAAGAACTCGAGCTGCTGCATTTTGAACCAGCTGTAGTTTGTTTATTAAGCGTGCAGGGCAACCACCCAGTAGAGCATTACAATAATCTAGCCTTGAGCTCATGAACGCATTAACTAATTGTTCCGCATTTGTCAATGAGAGCATATGGCGTAATTTAGATATATTTTTAAGATGGAAAAATGCAGTTTTACAGATACTAGACACGTGACTTTCAAATGAAAGATTGGAAAGGGGGGCAGCCAGACCTTGGGTGCGGGTTAGCCTACTTTTGGTAATGTTAACATATTAAATTCGAAAACACATTGGCTACAGCTCCATATGTGTGCACGATTTATCATTAAATAATAGCGATCTTGATTCAAACACAATATTATTCCTAAATGACAGCGACAACCCTGTCTCTTAAACCTTCAAAATTATTATCAAAATAAGTAAATACCCTTTAAAGGTCCCGTTTTTCGTGTGTTTTTTAAGCTTTGATTGTGTTTACTGTGTGCAATATAACATGTGTTCATGTTTCGCGTGTAAAAAAACACAGTATTTTTCACACAATTTACTTATCTGTATACCACTGTTTTCACTGTCCTAAGAAAGGGCTGATGACTTCCTTGTTCTATGAAGTCCCTCCTTCAGAAATACGTAACGAGTTCTGATTGTGCCAGCGGTTCCTGTGTTGTGATTCGACAGCAGCTTAGCGCACGTTGCCCGGAAAGGTCACGCCTCTTACCATAACGGGGAGATGCATGCGCTCAGGGAAGGCCAAACAAAGGTGATTAGACTCTGGGATGAAAATAACAGCGTCTCGACGACATGGCGACAAACACACTCTACAAACGCAACTCTTCCTCTTCTCCGTGGGAGCGCAACAAGACCACGCCCCCTTTTTTTGTGTATTCCTGTGGGCAGAGGTTAGTCAAAAAACTGTTCTAGTGACGTCATTAAAGAAGGAAGTAGAGGGATGTAGTCCAAATCGACCGTTCGCTGTAGGCGACTTCTGTTAAATAAATATCTCGCTTGGCATTGAACTTTGAGCTTTATAATTTTACAGATATTATTTATACTCTAACAACAACATTACACACTAACTAAAGTTTGAAACATGGGATCACGAAGAACGGGACCTTTAAACAAAAGTTTAGCTTCAAATAACGATTGTAGATCTTTATTTACTGTTTGGCTATTCCAGTTTGGACTGTTAAAATGTTTTCGAAGAGATTCGTTCAAAATCTCTGGACAAAAGTCTACATTAATTAACTCCTGTTTTGTTTTTAATAGATATTATTTAATAGACTCATTTTTAACCTAGGCTATTTTAATAGACTCATTTTTAACCTAGGTCATTTTTAACCTAGCCATTAGGGAGGCACAAGCCAGTGCACTCTTAGTGCCGGTCCCAAGCCCGGATAAATGGGGAGGGTTGCGTTAGGAAGGGCATCCAGCGTAAAACATGTGCCAAATCAAATATGCGGGTCACGAATAAGAATTTCATACCGGATCGGTCGAGGCCCGGGTTAACAACGACCGCCTCAGGTATCGTTAGCCATCAGGGTACCGGTGGAAATTGGGCTACTGTTGGCCGAAGGAGGAGGAGGAGAGGAGGAAGACGTCTACAGAGGCGACAGGGAAAGGAGAAGTGTAGGAGAGTGGAGGTTCGGGTTGGTACTTTAAATGTTTGCACTATGACTGGTAAAGGGAGAGAGTTAGCTGATATGATGAAGAGGAGAAGGGTAGATATGTTGTGTGTTCAGGAGACCAAGTGGAAAGGGAGTAAGGCCAGAAACATTGGAGGTGGGTTTAAACTGTTCTATCATGGTGTGGATGGAAAGAGAAATGGTGTAGGGGTGATTCTGAAGGAAGAGTACAGTAAGAGTGTAGTGGAGGTGAAGAGAGTTTCTGATAGGGTGATGATCGTGAAGATGGAAGTTGAAGGGATGATGATAAATGTCATCAGTGCCTATGCTCCACAAGTCGGCTGTGAGATGGAGGAGAAGGAAAGATTCTGGAGTGAATTAGATGAAGTGGTAGATGGTGTACCTAGAAATGAACGATTGGTGATTGGGGCAGACTTTAATGGACATGTAGGTGAGGGGAACAGAGGTGATGAGAAGGTTATGGGTAGGTATGGCCTAAAGGAGAGAAATGTGGAAGGGCAGATGGTGGTAGATTTTGCTAAAAGGATGGAAATGGCAGTGGTGAATACGTATTTTAAGAAGAAGGAGGATCATAGGGTGACCTATAAGAGTGGAGGAAGGTGCACACAGGTGGACTATGTTCTATGTAGGAGATGCAACCTGAAGGAGATTGGAGACTGTAAGGTCTTGGCAGGGGACAGTGTAGCTAGACAGCATCGGATGGTGGTCTGTAGGATGGTTTTGGAGACGAAGAAGAAGAGGAGGAGAGTAAGGACTGAAAGAAGAATAAGATGGTGGAAACTGAAGGAGGAAGACTGTAGTGTGAGGTTCAGGGAAGAGGTCAGACAGAGGCTCGGTGGTGGTGAAGAGGTGCTGGATGATTGGGAAACTACCGCAGGAGTGATGAAGGAGGCAGCTAGAAAGGTACTTGGTGTGACATCTGGAAATAGAAAGGAAGACAAGGAGACATGGTGGTGGAATGAGGAAGTGCAGGGGAGCATAAGGGGAAAGAGGTTAACAAAACAGAAGTGGGATCGACAGGGTGATGAGAAAAGTAGGCAGGAGTACAAGGAGATGCGGCAACAGGTAAAGAGGGATGTGGCGAAAGCCAAGGAAAAGGCATACGAGGAGCTGTATGAGAGGTTGAACACTAAGGAAGGAGAAAAGGATTTGTACCGATTGGCCAGGCAGAGAGATCGAGCTGGGAAGGATGTGTTGCAAGTTAGAGCAATAAAGGATGGAGATGGAAATGTGTTGACTAGTGAGGAGAGTTTGTTGAGAAGATGGAGGGAGTATTTTGAGCAGCTGATGAACGAGGAAAATGAGAGAGAGAGAAGGTTGGATGATGTGGTGTTAGTAAAGCAGGAAGTGGATAGGATTAGTAAGGAGGAAGTGAGAGCAGCGATTAAGAGGATGAAGAGTGGAAAGTCGGTTGGACCAGATGACATACCGGTAGAAGCATGGAGATGTTTAGGAGAGATGGCAGTGGAGTTGTTAACCAGATTGTTTAACAAGATTTTGGAAGGTGAGAGGATGCCTGAGGAATGGAGAAGGAGTGTGCTGGTACCGATCTTTAAGCATAAGGGAGATGTTCAGAACTGCAGTAACTACAGGGGAATTAAGTTGATCAGTCACACCATGAAGTTATGGGAAAGAGTAGTGGAAGCCAGGCTGAGAGAAGAGGTGACCATCTGTGAGCAACAGTATGGTTTCATGCCGAGGAAGAGCACCACAGATGCCATATTTGCTTTGAGAACGTTGATGGAGAAGTATAGAGAAGGACAGAAGGAGCTGCATTGTGTATTTGTGGATTTAGAGAAAGCGTACGACAGAGTGCCAAGAAAGGAGTTGTGGTGTTGTATGAGGAAGTCAGGTGTGTCAGAGAAGTATGTGAGGGTGGTGCAGGACATGTATGAGGACAGTGTGACTGCAGTGAAGTGTGCAGTAGGAACGACAGACTGGTTCAAGGTGAAGGTTGGACTGCATCAAGGATCGGCCCTGAGCCCTTTCCTGTTTGCAGTGGTGATGGACAGGTTGACGGACGAGGTCAGACAAGAGTCTCCCTGGACTATGATGTTTGCGGATGATATTGTGATTTGTGGTGAGAGTAGTGAGCAGGTTGAGAAGAGCCTGGAGAGGTGGAGGTACGTGCTGGAGAGGAGGGGAATGAAAGTCAGTAGGAGTAAGACAGAGTACATGTGCGTAAATGAGAGGGAGGGCAGTGGAGTGGTGCGGTTACACACAGTAAATTTTGCAGTGTTAAATTAACTCTATAAGAGTTAAATTTAACACTTGGTCAGAGTGTATTTGGTCCCACTCAGAATTGGTGATAAATTGACTCTAGTCACAGTGTTCAATTTTCAGAGTAAAATTAACTCTATTTTGAGTAAAAATGCAACACTGCTCTACACTGAATAGTGTTACCACAGTTTAACACTGGGGGAAATTAACTCTGTTTGGTGTTACCACAGTTTAACACTAGGCGGAAGTTAACTCTGTTTGGTGTTACCACAGTTTAACACTAGGGGGAAATTAACTCTTATTGGTGTTAATATTTCACTAATGTAGAGTTTATTTAAGTTTTTTATAGTGAAAAATTCTCACTCAAGTGTAAAATTTTTAAAAACCCATTTGTGGTGCAACCGGTTAATAAGTGTCAGTATTTCTCTTTGTGTGCAAGTATAGTAAACAATTACTCTTCTATAATGTCAAATTAACTCTTAAAACAAGTTTTCAAAACAAAGAAAACAACTTCAACAATGTCAAATTTAAAACATTTATTAAAACAACATTCTGGCTCAGGACAAATGCACATACATGAACAAAAACACATCACATCTGCATTAAATGGCAATACGGCACTACATGCAGTGCAGAATCTGTTGTACCATATTTCATCTGAAGATCAAATGGTTTGAAAGAACACAGCTCATTAACATTCACTACCTTAAAAACTCTGTCTGGATGGAGTCTGACTGTAAATGCATGGTAATGGTCATCAAAACATATAGGCTAGTTTCCATCAGTGTTCCACACAACAGCACATTTTCGTCTTTTACAGCAATAATCTTGATCTTACAAAACACTGGCATCTCACATGCTACTTCTGTATGGCTTCAGAATTTAACAAAGTAAATGGATTTTCTAAGTCTTGAAATGAATTTTCTATTTTTCTTTTAGTAGCAGTGTCCTGTGAAGGCAGACAGAGCAAAGCTGCATCCTGGGCCTGACTATGAATCTCAGAAACCATTTCCTCCATAGATGAAACAAAACCATTTATAGCAGATTGACTTAATCCAGCAACTTTTAGTTGTGCAATAGCAGACGCACACATATTGAAAGTGCTCTTATTTGACGTTAACAATTCAGATGTTGTGGCCACCTCTCCGGCACTGTCAATCTGATCAAATATTTCAGCACTACTTTGTCCATCTGCCTGGGCAGTCTCATGGCTATCAGTGGTGTCAATTCTGCTCACTGTCAATTTGCTCAGCATGTTTTGAGTGCAGATGTTTCCTAAAACCTGAAAACGTACCAAACACAGAACCACAACCTGCTTCTATGCATTTAAGGCGAAGATTATTTCCAGGAACAAAACCATGAACTAATCTGAAGTGCCTAAGAAGCATTTTAGAACCACTTAAATCAGCTTGACAAACAAAACACTTCATGGGGCAGAAAAACTTAAGGGACCTAACTAAGCAGCCTTGCTCTGACCTCAGCAACACGAGGACTCTCTTTCACTTTGCCAACATCTATGTTGTACACAGTGGTCTGAATGAAAGTGTACATGTTGTGTAGCATAGTGTTGTAAGAGGTACCGAAAACAAAGTGTGCCTTAAACAGTTCGTCAAAGGCACCAAGAGAAGAGGTTGACTTGCATGGAATGGCATGCTGATCGAGAATGATGAAGTACTGGTGAACTGATTTCTTCTGAGGTCCCACAGCCAGAAGATAGGGCTGAGCACTAGCAGTGATGTTTCGAAGATGCTCCTCAATGTTTGTTCCACTCTGAGAACACCAAGCAAATTTAAGAGAACCATCACTCTTCTATGTTAAATAAAAGAAAACTATAAAAAAAAAATAAAAAACGAACCTTCTTGAAGACAACAAGATGTTTCTCTGCTTGAGAAGCAGACACCTTTCCTGGTCTCTTCCGGCCTTGGGCAGAAGGTGGGATCAGATGCAACAGCAGTAGTATAGAAGAGAGGTCAGTGTCCCAAACTGTTTAGACAATATTAATTATGTTAGCAAAACTTCATCAATAATGAAAACTGATACTAAAGAATAAATATTAAAAACATTTGTAGGGACTAAATACCTCAACCTTATGTTCCTCAAAATACACTGCATGGCCAAAAAAAAGTCACTGTTTGGATTTAAATAGGCAAATGCTTAAAAGAGTTTATGATTGGATCATCATTGCAGTTATTATTATGTTTCTATCATGTTATATGTTTGGGAACAGTTTTTTTAATCCTATAATTGATGGAGTGTGTAGCTTTTCATTTCTTAAACAACTATGTAGGAAGACACAGCATGGTCATATTCCAGGATTGACAATGTGAAGATTCATCAGGCTCAAACTGTGAAAGAATAGTTGGGAGGTGCATTAAGAATAATTTCCACGTATGAATTGGCATCTCTGAATCCAGACCTTAAATGAATTGAAAGTTATGTTAAGGGAGACTTTACAGAGTGTTTAACTCTTGCATTGTCAATACAAGATCTTGACCATAAATGTCTGCACCTCTCAGAAAAGCTTCACTCTCCATCAATTAGGATTAAAAGAACTGTTCCCAAACATATGACATGATAGAAACATAATAATCACTGCAATGATGATCCAATCATATACTTTTTAAGCATTTGCCTATTTAAATCCAAACAGTGACTTTTTTTTTTTTTTGGCGAGGCAGTGTGTTGAATTACTAAATTAATCTTAAAAGTCTTACCAAAATTAACACCCTCTTCAGAGTCATCAGAAGGAGATTCAGCTGCTAGCAGGAGTTCTCCAACATCACTGGTGGTTGGAAGCTTTTTGCACTGCTGAATCACTTTTTTCTTGAACGCAGTCGTCCACTTCTCCAGTAGCTTGCCTGACACTCCTTCTCCAAACATCAAAACAAAGTCTTGCTCAATCTAAGAAAGGGAATCATTATTAGATATAAACCCTGAAGAAACTTATTTTTAGAAAACAGCAATGAATTTTTAAAAATCCTTAAATATTTGATTATAAAGACTTTACTTACCAAACCTTTAACGTCTTTGAAACGTGGAAAGACTGTCAATATATCGCTTGACTGCATAGGGTCAAGAACCATGTTGCGGCGATAGTCGAATGTCAGTTTCATCTTCTTCTTGACTGCATCCTCGTCAGCAGAATGGTTCATGAATGCAATAGCTTCCTTGATTTCATCCTCACTCAAGACAGTCTCCGGAGTAAACTCTGACTCCCGTCTTACAGTTGGTCCACCAGACATCACCTCAGCAGACAATCCTTGTCCTGATGAATAAAGCATTTAAAAAGCTTCAACACTGCATAAAGAATACTATATACAGTTCATACTATAAAAAAAAAAAAAATTACAAATTGAAATGTCACAGGCACAATGAGCTATGAAAAAAAGCAATAAAGGTAATTTCTGAATTTCATTCTGTACCTTCAAATGATGCTCTTCGTTCTTTAGCCAGGCCTCTCTGTATAGTTTTGATTCTCCATGCTAAGTACCCAGTGCCACTCTCACCATCATAGTAATGCTCCTTAGAAAGACAAGAATACATAGACAAAAAAAAAGAGTCTTAATTCAAGAGCAAAATACACCACCTGTATTGTGTGTGATCATCAGCATTTAAGACATGTCAACACAGAATTAAAATTTAAAAAAGGTGTGATACTTACGTATCCATTTTTGGACATGGGGTCACTGAGGTAAGGGAACAAGGACACAATTCCTCTGGCGTATTTTTCTTTAACCTGCCTTGGTGGTGATGTACTGTATAATAATAAAAATAAAAAAAAACCTATCTTTAGCACAGGTTAAAAAAAACAAGAAATGATAGAACTACAGTGAGAGATCATATACACCAGTTAAAGATATGCAGATTACCCATTCTTTTCTGTCAGGTCAGCTGCCAGGATGTTCACCATTTTCCTCCTCGTTTCATCTCCCAAAGTCTTAAATCGGTTGTATTCATTTATTATATGCTCCCCACCAGGTTTATGGACAAGAACGGATTCCACCAACTTAATAATAATAAATAAAAATAAAATAGCATAAGTTTGGCATGTTAAGTACAAAACATTACCTCAAACCAGATGCGTAATTTAAAAAAAAAAAAAGGCTGTTTCAGATTGATGAATTTTAACTTTTCCCCCCAACATTTATAAATAATAACAACTTTGATGCTCACCTTTTTAGCTTCATCATCTAGTCTCATTCTTTTACTTGAAGAGCTTTCTTCAATAATTACTGTATCCTGTGAGTCAGTGGAGTCAATTGATGAACACAGGGACAGATTCAACTGCACATGAGAGGCTTGTGGAGAGGAAGATTCCAAGTCTAGTTGCATATAGGGTGGTCAAAGTCTTCATGATACTAATAAATAAGCATTGAGAAATGTTCTAGAAAGTAATAAAACAAACACGAACCTGCACCATGTTTTATGGTGAGAACACCAACTGAGGGATCCTTAACAACATCCTCAAAAACATCATCATCCACCTCAGTCCCCGATTCATCAATAACCTTCACATTCTCGGGTACAGTTGGGACACCGAACTTTAAAAAAGCTGGAAAAAAAAATGTATGCAAATTAATGAGAAAGGGTATACATTACAAGGTTGATCAATTACTTGCTGGTAACTCTTAACATCAGAGCAAATATAACATGTGACAGTATATTCTAAAATAAAATGATCAAATACCAAACACATACATACATATATGTATTTTTATTATATTATTTTTTTACAAATTCATTAAAATACTAAAATTAATTGAGAATCATGATTTTTTTTTTTGTTTCAAACTGAGATTATGGTTCACCCATGATTCTGAATAGACAACAAAATAACATGTAATTTACTAAAGACTCCAACAAAATGTTAATTGCTGCAGTCCAAATATTTTTTTTTAACTTGAATGAATTATTTAATTAAATTAAATGTTTCTTTGCCGAATGAATCAGCCTTTTGAACTAATCTTTTGAATGAATGATTCAAGGACAAATACATTTTTTACAGTCTCTTGGCGCCATCTTGAGGCGTAACGATGTAATTGGTAGCTACAATCTTAATTTGAAGTGTAAAAAAGGTGATTTGCTCGATTTTTAATCTCTACCATGGACATCAACTGGGGTGCGTTTCCCGAAAGCATCGTTAGCCAACTATGGTCGCAAGTTCCCTCGTTACCAATAGAGTTCAATGGACATTGCGATGAACTTGCGACTAAGTTATAGTTGGCCAACGATGCTTTCGGGAAACCCACCCCAGTGCTTATATCCAGACATTAAACGTTTATCCCAATACTTCAGTTATTAATTGTAATATTTGCAACACAGAAACAAGGATTCGAAGGATGCGTGTTTGAAACGACTGAAAAGCAGAACACATTTAAATCGAGAACGCGATAATTAAACGATTCACCGCAGTAAAAGTATAAGTTATTTTTCTTACCAGCAGACAAAAATTCCTTCACACTCAGTTCGGTTATTTTAACAAATTTTTGACCATCCCCAAGTTTCACCTTAACCAGCATACTCTGTAATAGGAGACAGACACATCTTTTACACAGATGACAGTGGAAAAGGGCTGCTATTTATAACAAATAAATAAGAAACAAAATTCTGTTGCAACATGTTGCATACAGTATTTTTTAAATAACGTTAACGTTAGCCTAACGTTAGGTCTTTGAATTTGAACATTGCCATTTTGACCGTCCCATAAAATCGGGCGGCTAATGCATTGCAGAAAACTCAACGTTCAAAAATAACAATATACAAATTATCAGGATATAACAATACCAACTTCAACCAACAGAAATACAAATTAAATAAGATTTTTGACATCATTCTAGATTAAATTACCACATTGTGACGAAAAAAATATTTCTCCACCACATGAACTCACCGCGAAGTTGTTCCATTCGGAGTTTGAACCTATCAAATTACACAAAGTTCATCAAACTACAACATATACAGTAATATTAACACATGTATTCACATAAAATGTTAAAACTATGTTTTAAAGTGTTACTTAAAAGAGCTTACCATTTGGTGCGATGTAGAAGAAAATGGCGACAACCACGAGGAAATTCAAGTCAGATCTGGTTAGATTGAGGGGCGGAGCTTAACGGTGTAAAGTTAACGAGACATATTAACTCTGATAATTTTCACCAACACTAGGGGGTATCTTTCACTAGTTGTTGTTAAATTAACTCCTTAAGAGTAAATGTAGAGTAACACTGATGGTTTAACACTGTTAGTTTTACTGTGCAGGGTGAAGAGGTGAAGAAGGTGGAGGAGTTCAGGTACCTGGGGTCAACAGTGCAAAGTAATGGAGAGTGTGTTAGGGAAGTGAAGAAAAGAGTGCAGGCAGGGTGGAGTGGGTGGAGAAGAGTGACAGGAGTGATTTGTGATAGTAGAGTATCTGCAAGAATGAAAGGAAAAGTTTATAGGACTGTGGTGAGACCTGCAATGTTGTATGGATTAGAGACAGTGGCATTGAGTAAAAGGCAGGAGGCGGAGCTGGAGGTAGCAGAGCTGAAGATGTTAAGGTTTTCATTGGGAGTGACGAGGATGGACAAGATTAGAAATGAGTTTATTAGAGGGACAGCGCATGTTGGACGTTTTGGTGACAAGGTGAGGGAGGCGAGATTGAGATGGTTTGGACATGTGCAGAGGGACATGAATTATATTGGTAGGAGAATGCTGAGGATGGAGCCACCAGGAAGGAGGAAAAGAGGAAGACCAAGGAGGAGGTTCATGGATGTGGTGAGGGAAGACATGCAGGTAGTTGGTGTAAAAGAGGCAGATGTAGAGGACAGGGTGGTATGGAGACGGATGATCCGCTGTGGCGACCCCTAATGGGAGCAGCCGAAAGAAAAAGAAGAAGATTTAATAGACTCATTTTTATATTTATAGGCATTTAATAATGGACTAATTTATAACATTTAATTATTGTTTTTTTTCTTTTTAGATAGATTTTTGATCACTAGAAAAAATAAATAATTATATACACACATATATATATATATATATATATATATACACACACACACACTACCAGTAAGATTGTTTAATGTTTTTAAAAGAAGTCTCTTCTGCCCACCAAGCCTTCATTTATTTGATCCAAAATACAGCAAAAGCTGTAATATTGTGATTTATTTTATATTTTCTACAATTTAAAACAACTGTTTTCTATTTGAATATATTTTAAGATGGACCAGGACCAGGATTGAAAAATCACTGCTTTAAAGTGTTTGATTTAATATTTTGTGTTGTTTGTTATATTTCATTTTAATAATGTGAGGCAATATTGAAAGTGGGAGAAGGTGCCAGATTTGACTTCCAAAAGTAATATATAATAAAAATTGTAATTCTAGCATTATCGGTAATTTTATGCTGCTAAATACTGTTTTTTTTTCTCTCCATCCTTTAATCCATGCAGCTGTGCAAAAGGTTATGGTGCAAGAATTTGGATATGAATAATTTGAGATGTTAATTTCACACTTGTCTAATTATTGTTTTTGACAAATTAGCTTTGACAAAAAAAAATTGATCATATATCACATTTAGTTCATATGTTTCTCCTTAATTTTAGATATAATATATTTACTGAAAAAGTCTGTGCTAGTGAGAGGCTGCAATGTCTTGCACGTTCACACAAAATATAAAACAATGTATTAATTTTTTTTCCTTTTCTAGTCCACAATGAAATGGATATGCAAATTTTGTAGTACAGTCATTTCTGCAAAGGCAGACATTCTTTACTTAAAAATATATGTAACGTGATGCATATATTTTTAAGTAAAGAATGTTGCGTGAACTCAAATATTTAAGTACATTTAACAAAGGTTTTCTTGTTTATTTTATGTAAAATTATTCCAAGTTGGGGTTACTTAAAAAGTATGATGCAAAATGGTGCATATATATTTAAGTAAATCCAACACATCATTTTTTAGAGTGTAGTCTAGGGCCTAAAACAAAATGGCCAAAACAGTTAAAATATAGAATAAAGAAAGAAAATTAGCTAAACTGCAGGAAAACGAACTGATTTAGAAAGCACTGTTTTATAGAGAGCAAAAATATCATGCTGTAAAATTATAATGAAAGCATTCTCCTCTAAGTGGGCTCACGTGAACAAGGCATCTGGTTGTTCTGGGGGCAAACACTGCACATCATTCACTGAAGCTTGTGGATCGATTACTCACAGTCAACAGAGGTAATGTCTACTTTCCATGTGCAGCTCCCACATTTGTCACACGTGTCTTTTGTTTTGTTTTTCTTGCTGTTTCTCCGCAGTTGGGACTGCCTTCTCTCACTGCCTGGGTCTTGGCTCTTGCACCATCAGCGGTGTGTGGCTTTTGCTCTCATGTGGCTGGAGAGAAGTTCATGTGCGAGTGGCATTATGAAGTTCCTCTGTAACATTCTCTCATTTGTGCATTTCTTGAACAGTATGGAAGCATTTATCGCAGCCAGGTCAAGGATATTATAAAACAGGTATGGACATCAGCGGCGAGCCAGGACTTTATCTAACAGCATGTTTTTCACAACAGAACATGCTTTTGTGTATGTTGTAGTTTTTTGTATTACACTTGAGTGAGTAAAAGGAAACAATAAAGTCAATCTCCCCTTGTGATAATGATTACTGTTCTTAAAACCCTCGGAAGCAGCGGTGAAGAAGTAGTTTGCCGGAACAACACCAAGAACATGGTGTTTCGTGTGGAGTTGCTGAATGCTTGAAGAAGAGTTGTGTTTGTTAATGCGGTCTAAAAGATGAAGGGGAAGAAGATGGAATGTCTATCCATTAAATTTCACCAGATGGCGGCGAATACACTACTCTTGTCAGACTAATGCATGCATTGGACGAGGAAATGCACTTCAGAATGTCTGCTCAGCGGTTCGACGACTTGTTGCTTCACATCAAACCCTATTTTCAATGTAAAAGAACCCACAGGAGCCCAGTAAGTTTGCGAGAGAGACTGGCTGTCACGCTCTGCATACTTGCGTCTGGTAGTAGCCAAAAATGTATTGCCTCCAGTTATGAATTGGGATCGAGCGCAGAATCAGTGATTGTGAGGGAGGTCTGCCAAAAGGTTTGCTTTGAAAGGCGATTTTTGTCTCCCAACCAAAAGGCAATGGTTGTGGCTTGATCAGGCAGGAATTTTGGAGAGTGTGGCACTTTCCCAACAGTTTAGGGTGTGTGTCCTTACAAAAATAACCTACAGGATATTTGCAGGTATCCTGTAGGAATGATGAAATCCTGCAGGACACATTGACAATATGTGCAGGAAATATTGTGTCTATATATATATATATATATATATATATTTATTTATTTATTTATTTTTATATATATATATATATATATATATATATATATTATATATATATATATATATATATATAGGAATTACTAATGGAATATATCTAATGGATATATATATCTTGAGATGGTATAGTGTTACTTGTTATAGTGCTCTAAATTACTAAATTGCTGTGTATTTGTAACACTTAAACATGAAAATCGTTTTTCTTTTCGCTGTAGATGATACATTATAATGTAATGTAACTAGTGCAAATACCATACATCACCTATGTCAAAACTTATTTTAAGAAAGCTTTATGCGTTATCAAAAAACATTGTTTTGTAACAGATGATTGTGAAAGATGAGACCATGGAGTTTTGTAGACCTTTGGTTTAATATATATATATATTTAATTAGTGTATACATGTATTTGTTGACATACAATTGTACATTCTATTATTTATTTATTTTTATCTTAAAAAATGAACAAAACATGGGTTCTGGGGAATGGAGCGAGGACCCTCCCAACTATGACATCGTCCCTAAAATGGACATACTGACATAAATGTTGTGCATGTGGCCTATGAAGATGGAAGTTCACCAGCCACAATTATAGACATTGATGGTAAAAAAAGTACAGCAAACAAGACTCAGTCATGATATAAAATATATGTATTGCCTACATAAGTATTTTTGTCCCTTTAGAGAGCAAATAAAACCTCAGGAGGAGGAATTTCAGGCTAGAGGGGGGAAGAAGAAAAAACAGCCATGTTTGCCAAATGCTGAAAAAAAGAGTGGCAAAGAAAAGAAAAATGACTCTCCAACTTAGTCCCCATCATCTGATGCAGAGCCTCCATTCAAACATCAAGTAATACCTACATCTTTTAAATTGCTACTTTTACTTTTCATTATGCTTTTTTTAAATCAGAAATATTAATGACACTGTTGTGTGTCCGTCTTTAGGTCATTCACAATGTAATCATTGATAAGTGGAACTGCATTTACAGACACAGTACAGAAAAAAATTCCAGATGTTCCAATAAAGTTTAAATGGGTAGCACTCAGAGAATCTTTTTTAACTTGAACAAGTTACGAGTAAGGTAATAATTTATAACACACACACACACCTGGTTCACTATCTTTGTGGGAACTCTCCATAGACGTAATGGTTTTTGTAGTGTACAAACTATAAATTCTATTATATTTAGGTTGAAGTCCCCACAGAGATAGAAAAACATGTACACACACACACACACACACACACACACACACACACACACACACACACACACACACACACACACACACACACACACACACACACACACACAGGTATGGGTGGTTACTAAACCTGCAAAAGTAATAGCACACTGTTGCACTATTTCCTTAGGTGTGCGTGTTGCTATATCAGCCATTGGGTGCAAAATGCAAGTTAAATTAACTAGTCTTGTCTGAAGTGTACAACATGCTGATCTTTGATGATTGAATTTTCTCCAACCAGGATAAAGGTCAATAAGATGAAGTAATAAAACTAGACAACCAATAAAACCAAAATTAAACTGAAAGGGCAATAAAAAAAAATGATATAAACATCAGGACCTTTATGGGACTAAAGTGCATCAGGGAATGGGCCTCAAAATTACCTCAGCATCACAGTACCAGTGGAAATGAAACCAAATTATGTTGCCTTCCAATAAAAATGCATTTATTTGTAAATTTCTATAAAAACAATGTTTTAACAAAAGCAAATAAAAAGATGTCTTCGACACCAAGTATAGTCCTGAGTCAGCCTGTTCTGCTTAAGACTTTAGAGCAACACTTTAGAGAACTTTACAGAACAAAAGCCACAGACATTAAAAGGCATCACTGATATCTCTAAGAACATTTATTTTTCAACTTCAAACCTCGGTTCCTCACGAAATCCCTTATATTCTGGAGCGTTCTTTCTCTCAGAACAGTGCTCTCTGCAGTCTTGCACCGTGCACACTCTGCCGTTGTTGCGAGGTGTCCCTTTGAAATATGGACTTTGAAATGTTTCATGACAGCATTCACTTCATTTGGGCTCCATTGCCTTCTCACAATTTTCCTCAATTTGGTCTCTGCAAAACAAACAAACATAAATATATACATACCTTTATGTACTTTGAATAACTTTTATATACCCAAATGTTTAAATACCTCTGTGGTTATCAGTTTCATCCTGATTGTTTTTTATTTTTCCTGAGGGGGGAAAAAAGCAACAATTAAAATGTATTCCAGTCCTACAATGCAAACGTTTTCAGAACACCTCAAATATCAGATGAAAGCATACGGGAAAACTAGTTTCTGGTCCAGAGTAACATGACAAGGACCACATTTACACTGAATTACTGTGGAAGCATGTGTGTGTGTGTGTGTGTATATATATATATATATATATATATATATATGATCATTTTTATAAAGCTTGTATATTTAAGTTAAGTAATTTCACTTAAATGACAATTAATAGGTAATTTGCATTGCCATTTAAGTGAAATTATTGAACTTAAATATACAAGCTTTATAAAAATGATCATTCTAGAAGAAAATTTCAGATGGCACTTAGAGGCTTTTGCATCTGAACTCTACATACATACATACATACATACACACACACACACACACACACACACACACACACACACACACAGTATCTCACAAAAGTGAATACAACCCTCACATTTCAGCAACCATTTTAGTATATCTTCTCAAGGGACAACACTATACTAATGAAACTTGGATATATTTTAGAGTAGTCAATGTGCTGCTTGTATAGCAGTACAGATTTACTGTCCTCTGAAAATAACTCAACATACAGCCATTATTGTCAAAATACCTGGCAACAAAAGTGAGTACACCCTACTAGTTCAAAGAACTTGCCCAACCGGACAAATGTCCTGATTAAAACAATTTTTAATATAAAAAAATAAAATAAATAATAACTAGGGAATCAACGAAAACGCGAGGATGATTCTGATTTTATTTAATTTAATGTAAGTGGCGTTTGATAGCCTATAGTTGATAATAATATAGGCCTACCTAATGTAGGACTACTGACAGTAACAAAGTTGCGCTGTTGAGGCTTGCGCAGTTATTTATAACATAATATATAGTTAAGAATCATCACACAACCAGAGTGCTGTTTTCCTGAATACCATCACGACTGAAACCAAGACACTGATTTCATAACAGTTCAATAAACAAATAGTAAAAATTAAGTCACTTACATTTTAGACGCAATGACTGTTTTTGTTCTGTTTCAGCAGCGAAAATAGTTCCAAAGATCACAGCAGAACCATAGCGCATCTCAAAGGAACACTCAGCCATGTTTCACTACTGAATGATTCAGCGTTTTGAACGAATCGGTTGAGTCAAGGATTCAATTACCCATTCATAAACTGCCTCGTTCTGAATAAATCAGCCATTTGAATGAATGACTCAATGCGGTCGTCTGCCGCCATCTACTGGCGGTTTAGTTTCAAAGTGCCCTTTATAAAGGTAAAAAAAAATGTATTCTGATAAGAGTGTTTTCCAACAGTGATGGACAGTAATGAAACATTGACGATTTAAGTTTGAAGGGAGTAAAGCCTCTGTTTAGGCTATTAAGGAAATTTAATTTTGCCAAAAGAAGAGCTTTTATTTTAAATAAATGTTCATTTTAAAGCAGCCTACTTCAGTATGATATTTTAACATATTATCATGCTTAACACTGATAATTTGAATAATTGTAATGTGATGATAAAATGCAGATATCTAAATCAAAGAATATCATAGGTTTGGGCAGTTGGCGGGTAGATTATTTATTTTTAACAGCAGATTCGGGTGACTCAGAATGCACCAGATTAATGAATTTATCTTTAAAATGTACAAAATTTTCTTCCTGGGGGGCATTCCACCAGAGCCCCCTAGAGGTACCGAGCTACACCCACAAAACTACTGTGGGAAATACAGTAGGCTATATGATGGTCTACGAAAAATACAAATTTAATTAGCTTATTATTAAAATACATTATCAGGATTTTACCACCTCCGCCTCGTTGTGAGCCAGGAAAAACCCTGCATTGCATACCTCTTACTCCAGGGACAGTCTCGGACTCTTCGTCATCTTCATCGCTTATTTCTTCCTCATCTAATTCCAGATCAATTTCATCTATAGAAAAACACCCCGACACATGCATTAGTACATATAATTCCTAAACTTCCATTATCTAAAGAAATAAGAGGTACTCTAAAAAAATACAAATTTCATTCACCTCAAAAACTTATTTTTCTGAGTAACATTTTAAAAACTACAAATTAGCTCTAAAGTTTTTCTCTACAAGTAATTTAGAATTTTCATGTTACTTTACTGTAACATTATTATTATTATTATTATATAAAATCATGCACATACCTTCTATCTCAATTTCATCAAGAGACTTTCCTTGGAAATTTGCTAGAGTTCCTTTCTCCATTGCCAAGAGAAGCTTTGACATTTTTGCAATATCTACTGTTGCATCTGGCAACCGATAATAGTCTCTATGGACCCGAATGTCAAGGCCCAAAAAGTTGGCTAACTGATCAAGCTCATTATCCTTAAGATTAAGAATCTGGGACACTGTTGCCACCTGCTCACGGAGCTGTGTAGACCTGAGGTATTCTGGGTGCTGTGCACCACACTGACTTGCAAAAAGCCAGATGCAGTCCTGTCCTCTGAAGAAGCTGGTGGGTGAGCACTTTGGTCTTCCAAATAGAAAGGGGTTGTCCCCGTCTACTTCGCATGCATCTCTCTTGTCCACAAGAAGTTTTATTGCTCTGAAAAGTTCAGAGTTTAACAAAATTACAACTTTTCTCCCGTTCTTGCCCATTATTTCCACTCTGCTGAAATTCTTGGACATTTTTTGCTCAAAAGGAGAGAGACCGACTGCTTTATCATCATGGAGCTCAGTCTGGTCTCTTTTCCTGAAACATTCAAGCGTCATTTTTGAAACCTCTTCTGCACGACGTCTATTAAAGATTATTACTTGTGCAAGTGTCACTTTGGCGAGTTCTGCATATGTTTGTGAAGACTCATGATTTTTTAGGCTTTCAAAAGCATCAGCTGATTTTTTCTCCAGGTGCTGGTGGAGAAGCTGCACATCATGTGTGAACGGTATAGTTGATGGTTTGTTGAACTTTGATTTGCTCGAAGTATCAAGAGGAGCATGGGAGACATGTTCTGCCCATTCACTTGAGCACAGTCGTTTGAATCGCGCTGCTGCTTTTGTCATACCATCATCCTCTGCTGCGATGGCCCTGCAGAGAATGATGTCACCGATCTTCTTGAGTGAACGTCCCAACTTCAGTGCAAGACTTGGTGTCTTATACGATTGGCTCTTTTCATCGTAACCAGCGACATCTTTCACAGCCTCAACGACTTTGCAAAAATTGTTCGGTTTCACAGCATCTTCGAAATTAAATATGGAGTATTTTGTTCTCAAGCTTAGCAAGAGTTTGCCCGTTTCCCGAACCTTCTGTTTGATGTATTCGGATTTTGTTGGATCACTTCCAAGCTTGTTGTAAAGACACTGACTGAACTGCAGTATGAGGAAATCATTTCGAACTACAGATGAAATGTCATCATTCTTCATGTTTCCCAAAATCTTCCAGACCTCTGGAGATATTGCGTGGGAGAATGTTGACTCTGCGATATCAGCCAAAACTAAGACTTTGGCCTTATTAGTTGCTTCAGACTCTGAAAACGTGTTTGAAGGGCATCTGTGTGTATGGCGCCACAGCTCCTTGCGAACAAACAGGCCTTTACAGTATACACAGTGCACATATGTTTTGGCACTCAATTCAATCTCTGATCTTCCTGGCCGCCTTCTAACTTTCAGTGGTCCACTTTTACTTCCCATAACCTCTTGATTGTGTTCATAGTTGCCTCGGTTTCGTAATTTCTCAAGTAACCTTTTTCTGTCCTGGGAGTGTTTAGGGAGCAAGAATGCGGCAGCAATTTCTGCCTCACTGTCTTGATGCTTTTTAAAGTGACGGGCAATTTTAGACTGAGGTTTCTTGCAGACATAACAGTAGTTTTTGTGGGTGGAAAAAGTGTTTTCTGGCACATTGCCAGTCTCTGACCGTTCATAAGAAGACACTGCCGGTGTTCTCTTAAAACTCTGAATGTCAATATTGTTTGTGGTAGTATCATGATCATCACATATGAGGTCTTGAGCAGAACTGGATCGGTCACTAGCCATTTCTTGCTCGGTGGAAGAACAGTGAATGGGTTGTGGTGACACACTCTTTGACCTCATGACAGATAGACTATAAGCACTATCGTTATTTTGTCTAGAGTCCGGGATGAAGTCATCAGAGGAGGATTCTTCAGTGTTTTTATCAGCATAAGAAGAATCCTCTTCATCAGAGCTAGATACTTCAAAACTGGAAAATTCAACGTCTGGCTAAAATAAAATAAAATAAAAGACAACAAAACTAATATCAAAATAATAACAAAAACACAAAATAACATACCCTGTTTATAGTCCAGCACACTTTCAATATAACAAACTTGAAAATGTGTTAGGGCTGTCAAAAAAATATATATATTTTGAATATTCGTCAAAAAAAAGAAAAAAAAAGTGCATTAAAATTTTTGGTGTCAAGGTGCACGAGACATAATGATGACGTAACTAGTGATCGACCGATATTGATTTTTTATAACCGATACCGATTATTTGCATGTTTATGTGCCCGATTACCGATATGCAGAACCGATATTTATTTACTGTTATACTTCTGTTTTTGACACAATTATTACAACACAAATGAACTGAACAAACCATTTTATTTATAACAATCATTCCCTCCTTGCATAAAAAAAAAACTTTATATTTATACACAAATAAATAGAGGGGTCTGACTCCAAAAAATAAAGTGCACTGTTACTAAGTGTCTTTGTTTAAAAATAAAAGCTTTGATGAGGTAAAAAATAAAGCACAAAAATTATTCTAACATATATTCAAAGATAGTTGAGTGATGTATTTTTAGGTGGTTCCACATGTTGGAGGTATTTTTTGTATTGTATTTTGTATTGAAATGTAATTCATTTTAAACAGTTTTAGAAGGTTTATGTGCCGTTTAATAGGTTTAAAGAGTGAGGAATAATTCACTGGGTAATATTAATTCACTGAATAATATTAGCTGGAATATAACATTGTCAGGAAAGTAACAAACAAAACAGCATATTTGCATTTTCCAACTAGTATGTTATTACTTATTAATAATGTTTTTGTCGGTCTAGATCATGAAATCCTTTCTGACAAAGTGCTTTTTATCTATGCATTTACACAGAACTATAACTTAGGCTACTCAACCGCGATCGCGCGTGGAGATAATAAATAATTAATTTCCACAGAGCGGTATTTATTTAGATTTGTATTAGCGAAATAATGGTTATGTAGTAAATGATAATATCATTTAGGGTGTTTAAACGAGATAATCTTGTCAAAAGTTTCATCCAGTGGCCGCGTACTTGAGCATTCCTGGTCATCAACCCAGTGAGTGCTCAGTATGAACAAACTTTTTTTTCCGAGACTAATGGTGATCAAATACAACAGATAGAGAATTAAATTCACCGCTTTTATTTTCAACATGCACTCATTCATGTCTGTTTTATTTAATTAATGTAAAGTTACGTCTTTATTGGGGCAGGACATGACGGATTACGCTACGTGACTCCATGAGTTCGTCACAATTTTTTAGAGCCAAGCTGCATAAATAAACTATATCAGGCATTTATGTCTCAAATCTCATTTCTGCATGTCTGTTATGTTAAAGGGGGGGTGAATTGCTGTTTCATGCATACTGAGTTTTTTACACTGTTAAAGAGTTGGATTCCCATGCTAAACATGGACAAAGTTTCAAAAGTTAAGTTGTACGTTTGAAGGAGTATTTTTGTTCCAAAAATACTCCTTCCGGTTTGTCACAAGTTTCGGAAAGTTTTTTTCGAGTATGGCTCTGTCTTACGTAAGATAGAGCGGAATTTCCTTATATGGGTCCTAAGGGCACTTCTCCGCGGCCGCGCGCGCACTCGCAGACCAGAGAGAGAAGAGAGCGAAAGCAGTACGTTACCTCAAAGCGCTATGCTCGGCTTTTAGGGAAGTCAATGTCACCAAAGAAGTGGGTTTTTGGTTGGCAGGGCAAGACAACCCTGCACAGATTCCCAAAGAACCCAGCGTTAAGGGAATAGTGGATGGAGTTTGTTTTTTCGAAGCATCAACGGAGGTTGTGCACGACTCTTTGTTCCCTGCATTTCGACGATGATTGTTTTATAAACAAAGCCCAGATCGACTTATTTGCAGATCGTCTAATGCTTAAGGATCGAGCAGTCACGGTGAGTAAACTACTTCAAATGTCTCTCTGTGTTGTTGTTAGATCAGTTAGCACAGCTATAGCACACCGCCCACACGGCCCGCCCCCAGCCGCTCGTTTTTTTCCGGAAAGACTCGGTACAGCCAATCTTTAACTTATAAATATAATAAAACTAAAGACGTTTTGGAGATATGAAGGATGCAATACTACTCTATAGGTACTCAAGATTAACAGGAGATTGAGTGAAAATGAGCATTTCACCCCCCCTTTAAATAAAGTTGAATAATTAAAGGGGTGATGAACTGAGAAATCAAAGTTTCCTTGAGCTTTTGACATACAGGATATTATTATAGTATGATGATCTCTTATAAGTTTCAGAACTGAAAACTACCTTGTTAGTTCAATAAAAGCTTTTATAGACATCAGGCTCAGCAAACGACTCGTTTTTCAAAGTGGGGAACTATGACGTCAAAGAGGATAAAACACCGCCTCCACAAAAGAAGATCAACGCCTACTTCAACACGGCCTGTTTAGCCCCGCCCACCGATTCGCCCAAACATGCTAAATAACATAGGACGACATGATAATTGCTACCGGATCGAGCTACTTACAAGCAATAAACATGCTGTTGACTAAATATTGTGCAGTGCCTGTTTGTGGAAGAAGACAGTCTGCATAAGCTTCCTTCGGATTCCAGCATGGTTAAACTTTATTAAATCAGTCAATCACAATTTCCCGACACGGATCTGCCAGCAACATGTAAGTAACCATACTCTAATGCCTGATCTGCGATCAGTGATTTCTGTGTAATTATTCAAGTTCAGATATTTCTCTTAAAATCGTTCAATACTGTTTATGCATCAGTGACTAAACGATCAACTTCACATAATTTCTCGTAGTATTATGAAAATAATCTTTTTTTAAACTGTTATTAAATTATATAGCCTACAGAAAGCGATCAAAGAACGATCCCTTTCGCCCAAGCTGTCAATCAAACAGCACAGCGCGAGCCGCGAGAGCTTATCTGGACACTTACCAAACTCGTGATGAAATAATGACACTGTTACACTACACAACGAAGCTCTTACTGTGCGGCCACAAGATGGCGCCGTTTATCGGCGAATCCGATATTACAAAACCGATACCCGATTATGGGAAAATGCTTAAATATCGGGAAAAATATCGGTAAACCGATACATCGGTCGATCACTAGACGTAACTGATGCGGTTTGTTTTTGTTAGCTTATCCAGTATACAGCGTGCGGTGCGGCTATGTTGTTAATTTGAAAAATGCCAGAAAAGGATCTCAGTTGTGGCAAAGACATAAATGACCATTCCTGGGACATCGGTCAGAGCTGAGTGTGTGTTTTCTTCAGCTGAAAACAAAAAGCGTTCCGCACTCGCTGCAGATCAAGTTGACTAGAGCCCGACCGATATATCGGCGAAATATATTTTCCTAACTATCGGTATCGGCATTTATAACGGCCTATAAATTAATATTTAAAAAAATGCAGCGTGCAGTGATTTATGTAAGGATGGCGCTGCCAATAAAGCACCTAAAAGCTGTTACAAAGAACTGGCAAAAGTGGCAAAAAAATAACAGTCGCGTCCGGTGTAGACACAGTGTTAAAGCTCATTATGTTACAACATCAAGCAATATTCCAATAATTTATGTAATTATAACACTTTATATAGGGCCATTTTGCATTAAAAGTAGCCAGATGGACACGCGAGACGCGACACGTTCAGAATTAATACACTTTTAGTAAACTACAGAACAGCGCGAGCGGGATGCGGCGCACCTCACGCGGGCAGAGAACGCGTCCGAGAACGGACACTGTTAGTGATATAAAACGCACACACACAGGTCTGTTAAATTAAGCAATACTTTTAAGGTAGTCTAATATTTTTCTGACTAACAAAATTACTGACACAGTAAAGGGTAGATTTAAATAAAGAAAAACGAAATTTAAATAAAGAAAAACGAAATTTAAATAAAGAAATTAAACTATTTAAATTTAGTTTTTCTTTATTTAAATTTCGTTTAATTTCTTTATTTAAACTTAAAGAAATTAAACGAAATTTAAATAAAGAAAAACGAAATTTAAATAAAGAAAAACAAAATTAAGTTAAATTAAAAAACGAGATTAATTTAGATTGATAATAACGGGTAAAAAGGCTAATACATTTTGTTTCTATTATTCTATTTTCCACAATGTCAAAGCAACACAGCTTAATCCAAAACTCAAGCTCAGACATGCACTTCGTCCATACAAACTCCGCTGTTCTGCGCTCTAGCCAGAACACTCCCGTTGCTGGAACACTTGCGCGTCGGTTCCATTTCTAGCATGCATGCGTTTTCCGCGTGGCTCGAGCCGCGCCTGAGAGACGCGTGTCTCACGCAGGCAGTGTGCAAACTCCAACCTGTTAACATGGGAGCCGAAATAAAAACGGCCATGCCACGCAGTCAGTGTGTCGCCGGCCTTATTCAAGCGCGAATGAGAACCGTTTCGCGGGGGATCCCAGATGTGAAAAAAAATTTTTAAAATTTGAATGTCAAATTTTCAAATCGAAAACCAACCCACCGAACGAATATTCGAATATTCGGGTCCAGCCCTATAGCCTAGTTTCACGTTTAGTACATTTTGCTTACTACTTATTTAAAATAGTAAAACTACTGTACATATGTAATTATAAACGTTTTCATTATGATATTATTAATTTTACTTTACTAAAAAGATCTGAGTTCTTCCTCCACTGGTAGATATTAGAGAAATTAAGATTAAAAATAGAAGATAAGGTTTTGTCAGTGACACTTTTGATATATTTATTGATACAAGTTATGTTTTAAATAACGTGACTAAATTAAAAGACAAAGTCATTAGTGAAGATTATGCAACAGTATTTAGAATATAATATAATATAAAATGCAATGCAAACTAGTTTGGTTACAGCTCAAATTCTCATTCACCCTGCCTCCATTACATATCTTTGTCACACAAGTGTTTAATCACCACATTTGAGTTATCATTGCAAAACGTTTATATATTTATTCTGTTTATACTGTGTATTCTATATACAGTACCCATCAAAAGTTTGTACACACCAATTGGAAAGTGTGTCCAAACTTACTGTACTATAATACACATAAATAATATTGCTACTGTATTATAATATACACATAAATAATATCGGCCGATATATCGGTATCTGGCTTTTTTTTATCGGTATCGGCGCCCAAAAATCCATATCGGTCGGGCTCTAAAGTTGACCATATGGTGTTTTTGACAAACAATATGTAGATGTGTAGTGAGTAGATGTGGATTGTTTCTTAATGGCAGTTTGTGTTCATGTAGTACATTACGCTCTGTTGAAGCGTGTTTTCTCAGGTTACTGATGCACGAACACAGTTTTATGCACTATTGTAACCTAATTTTCCTAGCATGCACATTAAAGAAATAATTTTATTTAAGAACAACTGTTTAAAAAGTTAATGCACTTTAAAAAGTGAATGTCATTTCATTTCAATAAAAGATGCGATGCTTGATTTGGTTTATATTTACTTATTGCACTCGCTTGCGCTCTCTTGTGGGCATGAGAGACAATACAGTACTTATTTCCTCTTAACATTAAGTATTGCCTTTAGAATTCTAATATAATTTGAATTTTGCAAATATTTAAGAAAGAAATTTGAATTTAGCTTTTCAGCCATTTTGACAGCCCTAAAATATGTACAAAGTGATGTAAAAGAATACCAGCGTCACAAGTAATGAAAAAGAAATGAACAGAGCAAGGTATATTTTACTCAAAGTTGAGACGTAACAACGTCTTTAAGACAACAGTCCATGTAAAGAAAAGCCTAGTATGATGCCCAACCATCCTACACTTAACACTGCCAGTGTCAAAGAGAAGTAAACAATTAAGGAGCATACGCTCACTTACTTTATCTTTAACTGATGAGGAAGGATTCACACTGTGTTCAGTCTCAGCCACTGGTGTCTCGTCACACAATTCCTGTAATTGTGAGAAAGAACATATGTTTGCCAGATGGCCACCACAACTAATTCTAGTATCAACCAAAGTCTAAATATCTACTGCCACTTTTATGGCTATGTCATGCACAAAGCAGACATGCAGAAATGTTTCAATAATCTGTATCATATAAAAAATGTTTACAAATACATGAAATGCAGAACACAGTGCAACATGGTTGAACTTTCAGTGATAAAAAGCTCCTTAGGAAAATTAACCTTGGTTTTGTTATCGATTACTGTTTGTATTACCTTAGTTTTCCGACAAATGTTACGTTTAAATGGTGGATAACATCGTATCTATAATGTATACGAAAATTACAAAAAACACTCTGAAATGTCCTGTGATATCTGTGCTAGCAATGTGCGTGAAATCTGTTCTAGACGATCCTCTTGTTCGTTAACATTGTTAGGGTCTGAATGGGGCTCAAATTGATTTTGAAATTGACTGCATTCTCAATATTTACACTAGAGAAGAACTCACAGTTTTGGAGGGACGAAACATTATCCAAACACGCGCTAAACGCTGCCAATTACAACACACTAGGCCAGCTAACCAATCACAGCACATTTCGTATTTCGGAAGGAGGTTTTAAGCCAGACTGGGGAGTAGAGATGCGCGGTTTGCGGTTACAGCCGCGGACACCGTGGTTGGGCGGATGCCGTGACGAAAAATAATATTTCTATATTATCGCTTTCTAGAACAGGCAAGAGCTTTCTAGCCTCGCGGCTCACGTCAGCAGCGCCTTGCATCGCCCATAGACCTTAAAACAATCAGAGGATGGAGGGCGGTGCGGCTTTGAAAATTGGTAAAAAAACATTGGTGCGGATAGATGAGTTTTGTGATGCGGTTGAAATAATAGCCCATCCTGACAGCCTGGTGGAAATATCATCACATCACAAACTCCAATCAGGCCCCATCTGAACTCACCCCACTCTGGAATAACCCTGATTTCACAAGCAACAAAAAAACACTCAATTTCCATAAATGGGCACAAAAGGGCATCTCACATTTAAATCACATTTTTCAGTCTAACAACTTTGTTTCATTTTCTTACTAATGGCGCTTTTCCACTACACAGTACCAGCTCGCCTCGGCTCGGCTCGACTCGACTCGACTCGGCTCTGTTTGGTTTTCCACTGTGTAAAAGTTGTACCTGTACCTGCTTCCAGGTACTTTTTTTCGTACCACCTCCGGCGAGGTTCTAAGCGGGCTGAGGCGAGCTGAGGTGATACTAAAATGTGACGTGAAATCACGGCAGACTGCTGATTGGTCAGAGAGAATCGTCACTATTCACTGCGTCATCATTGCACGCGCCAGACGCAGTATCCTGAATAAAAAACAGCAAAAACAAAAGCATCCAAAAACAGCATACACTCGATTTCCTCCATTGTCCTGTGTGTGTGGGTAGCGGGTGTGTCTCGCGCGTCTCGCGTAAAAGATTAAGTCACGGCAGTTTCCTGCGGCGTCGCTATGACGACCAGGTACTATTGTGGAGGTACTACAGCCGAGCCGAGCCGAGCTGAGTCGAGGCGAGGCGAGTCGAGTCGAGCTGGTACTGGTAATGGAAAAGCGCCATTAGTCCGGGAGTACGGTATCGGGAGAAATCAATTCTTGAATTATCTGCAACTCAAATCAGCTGTTTTATCCAAAATCAGCAACAGAACTATCAATATTCACCTTCCTACCGCATTAGCAGATTTAATTAATATATCCTCCCCAAAAAAATTACTTTCCAAAATATACAAAATTATAGCCAATTCAAATTCAAATAAAACCATAACTTTACCAACAATCAAATGGAAAGAAGACCTTTCGATTGCTCCTGATACCGACTTCTGGACTCAAATTTGTAAAAATATTTATTCCATGACTAAAAACGCCAACCTTCAGCTCATACAGTACAAGACTCTTCATAGAACACATTACACTGGGGAAAGGCTGGCTAAAATGGGATTCACATCAGGAATTTGCTCACACTGCTCACAAAACTCACTCACATGGCACTGCCCACCCATTAAACACTTTTGGAAAGACGTCACTGAATCCCTATCCCGCCTCCTGGGCTGCCGCATCCCATTATCCCCCTCACTCTGTCTACTAGGTGATCTGTCAACACTCAATCAGGAAATAACAAACAAAAGGATGCTCCTTGTAGCCTTAGCCATCGCCAAGAAAACTATCTTCTTGAACTGGAAATCCCGAAACACTATTCACATAACGCATTGGAAAAATTTGCTCATAGACTACATCTCCCTAGAATATTTTTCACCTCATTACAACTGTATTTCGGAACCACAACACTCCAGATCAGACCTCATTCAACTATTACAAATCTGACACACTCATCCTGATTAATTACGTATTCATTTATTATTATACATGTATACAAGGTTTTAGTAATATTGTGAGTATTTTCATTATTATAATTATTATTGACGTTATGGTTATTAATATTTTCAATATAATAGAAACATTTAGCAGTGATGGAATGATGGCGATGTGATGATAATTTGCTTGATATAAGAACGGTAATGGTATAATGTATATCTTAAATGATTAAGGAAAAAAAAATGAATAAATAAATGGATAAATGAAATAAGGATGATAATAATGATATAAATATCTAAAATATAAAAATATAACCAAATCAAATCAACACCTAACACATACCACACATGATTTTAATGCACCAAATGCTGAATTTAATGCACTTCACCTTCTTTTAATGCACCACCTTAGCTTAGGCATACATACAAATAGTAACTATATGGTGAATGAGAAGAAAGGGAAAGAAAAAGGGGGGAAAAAAAGAGAGAGAAAAGACAAAGGGAAAAAAGGAAGAAAAAGGAGAAAAAAAAAAGAAAAAAAAAGAGGGGACAAAAAACAAACATGCACACTGACACAGAAACTAGGAGAGGTGTGGTATGTGTTAGGTATGTGTCACACGTGTGTTTATTGTTATTATTATTATTATTATTATTACTGTAATTATTATTGATATCACTGTCGCCGTCATCAAAAAATGTTATCATCGCCATCTTTAGAAATACTATTATTTTTTTTATTTTTTTTATTATTAATATTGTTGTTATTATTATTATTATTATTGTTATTATATTATTATCAATATAACTGTTGCAATTGTACTGCCAATACAAAATATTATCATCATCGCCATATTTAGTATTACTATTATTACTGTTATTACTGTTGCAATTATTATTGATATAAATGTTGTTATTATTATTATTATTATTATTATTATTGATTTTATCAATATGTGTTTTAGTATGAGTACCAATACTGTTATTGTTATTATTACTATTATCAATGTTAAATATTATTATTATTGATATTACTATTGCCGTCAACACAACTTATCACCATCCTTAGTATCATTATTGTATTATTACTGTTATTGTTATCACTGATATTACTGTCACCACAAAATATTATTATCATTATTATTATACATGCTATTACTATTTAAATACTTCTACTATTACTATTTTTATTTGTCGTTGCTGCTTTTTTTCATTGCTGTTTTTATTACTGCTGTTTTATTGTTGTTTTTGTGTTGTGTTCTGTGTTCACCTTATGTATAATAAAAAAAATAAAATAAAAAAAAATTAAAGAAAAAAATAAAAAAAATAAAAAAAAATAAAAAAATAATAGCCCATCCGCGCATCTCTACTGGGGAGAGAGGAGCTGTAATAATGTAAAATATGTGAAAAATAATGCGTTTTTTGAACAAGCAAGCATGAAAACATATTCTAGTACACCCCAAAAACAAAATCAAGACTTTGTAAAAGGGCATAATATGACCCCTTTAAGAGACTCACGCTTAAATGCCAGGGCCAAGAGGAATCCCCATAGTTGTATGTGACCTCCTCATCTGGAAAGATATCTCTTATACTAAATAGGCACAGGTGTGGCCTTCCATCAACAATTATTGTCTTGACTTTGCAATTTGAATTTCTGTGATCATTCACCAGTCGTCCAAGTGAACCGTCCTCTTTTGTTGCATCTATGCTGTGAGAAAAATAATGCAGTAAGAAACTTAAAACATTCCTAACTGAAACATAAGGTTCTAACTGAACATTATATATTTCTGGGCCCGTATTCTTAAAGATTCTAAGAATCCTCTCAGAATACTCCTAATTTAGCTTAAAAACTTCTACGTAGGAGTCTTAGCTTAAGAGCGATTCGGGACCGATCTGAGAGCAACTCTGAGCAAGGAAAAGACAAAAAACTTTCATCTTAGTGAGGAGGCGGGGCTGACCCCGTTGCTACAATCTTTTGAAGACTGTGATTGGTTGGTTGTCCAAGAAGGAAAAAAAATAGCGATTTTTAAGTATAGGGTCTACTCACTCACACACACACACACACACATTATATATATGTATATAATTCCTTTTTTTTTTTTTTTTTACCATGCTGTTAATTTCCTAGAAGGCATTTGATTGGCTTAGAATGAAAAAATTGTTCCACTCTTTCCAATTACACTGATTGCTGTCTATTTAAGTGGTGGTTTGAATGTTGGTTTTAAACATGGAATAAAAAACAAGAAGGATGAGAAAGCCCAACTGGACAGAGGAACAGTGTGGATGAACACAAGACCATCCTTAAAGGAAAATTCGGGCCGGGTGTCACAGCACGGGGCAAGAAGCAGACGTGGGAGCTTATAGCGGTTAATAATAAATTATTAATGGTTCATTCCCCCTGATTGTGCGCACCAGGAAGGCCCAGTGGAAAGGAAATGAACTGCGACACAATAAGATGTTCTAAAAGTGCTGTAATTGTGTGTGTGATCACTCTGCTTACAGACCCAAATCATCACTGCTGCATTGTTGCATTTTCCCAGTTGCCAAATATCTTAATGTAGTGATTACTTTTTATTTCTGGCGCTATGGCATTTCTGCGCTGTGTCTGAGATGTTTGCGTGTCTCTAATAAGTTCTGTCACAAACATGATCCCTGCACGATCTAATCTATAGCGTCTTATTAACTCACTGTCATCCATTGTCTGCAACACATTTCTTCTCCCTCTTCGTCTTTCTGCCATTTTCTCCTCTGCTAAAGAAACTCTTAAGCCTCTTAAAAGTCCTCGTCCGTTCTCCTAACAATTTTGACCTTAAGACCTGGTTTAAGGGTTAAGATGCTTTCTGAATTACTTTTTTTTTTACTATGATTTTTTTATTTAATTTTAAGAGTAAACGCCCACATTTCTAAGAATTTTTTTGAATTTTGTCACTAGGAGCTACTCTTTGCATTAAGATTTTTTATGAATACGGGCCCTGGGGTTTTAACCTTTATTCAAAATATACATTGTGACAGTTAACTTCCCTTTCTAATAATTTAATAGGTGAGATGATCCACTTAAGGTAAAAAAAAAACAAAAAAAAAAAACAACCTGAATCACCTAGTTGAACAATAACCATGTTATTGATTATCACTAACTTATAAGTTCCTAATGTTATAAGAACCCTAGCAAAGCTGCTATCGTAATAATAATCTTAATTATTTTAGTTTTATTAGAATGACATGCAACACACACTTTCCTCTGAATATGAACCAAAAAAATAAATAAACCAAAAAACAGCCAGCTTACCAATAACGTGTTCCATTCCATGTGAAGTCAAACAAGTAGTTGCCTTGAGCATCTTCAACATGTTTACTTTGAGAGAGAATCCCACGGTATTCAACAACAAAGGTGGATGGTTCAATGTGCTCAAGTGCAAACACACCTCTCCCTAAAAGGGCAAAAAATAAAACATGAACCCAAGTGCATCTATTTGTTACACAACTAACCAACTTATTTTAAAGAGTTAAATCCTCTAAAAATGTGTAATGTAATATGAAGTGCAGTAAGTGAAAAATAGAAGGACTTCCATAGTAGGAAAAAATACTATGGAAGTCAATGGTGCCATACACCTGTTTAGTTACAAATATTCTTCAAAATATCTTCCTTTGTGTTCAGCAGAACAAAGAAATGTATACAGGTTTGGAACAACTTGAAGTTAAGTAAATGATTGACAGAATTTTCATTTTTGGATGAACTTATCCTTTATGGTGCAGATATGTTGGTTATTTCTAGACACACAACTCTCTTTTGACCACTTGCAATTAATAGTGAGGACAGTCTCCCCGAAAATGGCGGAATCTGATTTGCCTGCAGTCTGAACATAAACGTACCTTTAAATGTGTTGATTTGTCGTCCCTCAATGAAGGCTTTGTCTTTGCCTGACAATATGTGTTCTTTTGCATCCTGCTCAGGTGTTATTCTCTTCTTTCTTACCATGTAGACTGAAAACATTACATAAAACAATGAGTATATATATATATATATATATATATATATATATATATATATATATATATATATATATATATGCTTTATATACAGTACATTATTGTCAGACTGTAGTGAAGTCTATATCAATAAATACAAAATTTGAGAGACAACAACAGATTCTATGATCTGGGTCAACAGCTTGTGAGTCATCAACAGATACGACCACGTTCTGAGCCGCCAGTTTGTGAGGAAAGAGACATTCCCGAACACTACTACGTTCAGAGTTTTCGTCCAGCTAGACAGTAACAACCATATGCCATAGAGACAAAGGCAGATTGACCAAGTCTGAGTAGCCCTCTGCACCTACTTCAGGGTCTTATCTGGCTCTGAACATACTGTGTTCTATATCATTTTTTGGGGGAATGTTAAATTGCAAATTGCAATATTAACCAGAAAGATTACAATTAGATTTATGATATCCCCTAAATCATGCAGCCAACGGTTTCAGCCAGAAACCGGCTAACCATGTCATCAACTAATACGTGTAAGTGAATGGGTTTTGATGGCGCCGCCATTTTAGTTTATGCCGCAGTTCAGAAAATCTTCTCTGTCGGATTTACAACACGTAAATTCATCAGTTTCTCCCAAAATAAATGAAACTAAGTGGTCGGTGACATGAGAGAAGAATAGAGTGACCTTAATATGTAGTTACCTACACAATGCGTGTCTGATATAAATAAAACACGTCAGCAAATTACATTTGAATGGATTATTATTGCCGCTTCCATAGACATCAGAGTGTATTTTACAAACTATAAATGCAGGGCTCGACATTAACGCTTGTCCAGGACAAGTAAAAGAGAATTTGAATTTCCTGACCGGACAAGTAGCCGGATTAGAACGTCAATAACAAAAAAAAAATAATTAGGGAATCACTAAATGAGACAATAATTCTGATTTTATGACATTTATTGTAAGTTAGGATCGATAGTGGATAATAAATGTATTACTGATGGTAACAATGTTGTGGTGTTGAGGTTTGCAACCTCTCGAGGAGAAATCTAAACAAATGAGCTCAGCACTCACAAAAGAAACTCAGTTATCAACATACTGCAGATTTTTTTCAAATATATTTTATATTTAAAAGTTTTTATATTTTAACATGATACAGTTATAAGCAACCGCACACGACGAGTTCTGTTTTCCTGATTATAAAGGTGCACATTTTACAATATGCAGATTTAAATATCAAAGCTGATTGAACACTTATGAGAATATTGTTTCAGAATAAATTAGATTTAAAACACACACAAAAAAAAAAAAATCCAGACAAGCAACTTTTTTACTCTGACAAGTGAATGACAGATTTACTCCGAAGGACAAGCACATGAAAAGGCTTAATGTTGAGCCCTGAAATGTATTGTTTTGCTAGTGCTTGTGTATTTAAATGTCTGAAACCTAAAACGGTGATTATGTGGCTGAAAACACTGTATAGTTGTGATATATGAAAAGCGCATTTGTCTCTGACTCAATAAGTTAACCTGTGATATGTCATTAATTTTGTCATGAGTAGCATGAAGTAAATATAGATAAAGAGAAGCATGACACAGAATGACTGAAGAAAGACTTTGAGAATGAAACCAACCTGCATCTTCTTGTTTCACTCTGAATGTTTCTTCCATCTTCATTTCAGTACTCTCCTCTTTAATAATCGCCATCTTTGTTTGTTCTTCAGTATCTTCTTGTTTCACACTGAATACCTCTTCAATCCTGAATTCTTCACTCTCCTCTTTAATACTCGCCATCTTTGTTTGTTCCTCAGTATATTCTTGTTTCACACTGAATACTTCTTCAATCCTGAATTCTTCACTCTCCATCTTTATAATAATGTGTTCCATAGATCTCAGCTGCTTCAGGAGTTTGAGTGTTTAGACATATCGTCCTGTTTAAGATGAGAACAATTAACAGAAAGAAAAATAAATGTAAACTAAATCTCTGAGCTCTAGTTCTGCAGCGCACAGGTAAGTCAGTCAGAGTGAGAGTTAATGACCTGATTAGCCAAAAAACTCAAAACTAGCATTACAAATGAATAAAGGAACACAGAATACGGACAATAAATATTTAGACGTTAGGTTTACATTCAACATGTATTGATTTGTAGATTATATTTAATAGACTACACTTTCATGAAAACATTGGCAGTTGATTTGTATAAGTAATTACACATATTTTTGTTTTTGTTCCTGCTGCATTTTCACTGTTGTACTGCAGATGTCCTTTTGAGAAGCATTTGTTTAAATTGAATCTGAATTTGTTTCGAAAAGCAAGTTGTTAGTAACCAAACAGCGTGTTTACGATGAAGTGCCTCACAATATACGGAGTGAAATGAGACGCACCTTTTAAATGAATGTGTGAATGCATAAAAACTATGTTCATTCATATTAGATACATTATAATGTTACATTACAAATAATTATTTCATTGGATTGTATCGTTTTATACACTTTAAATGATTACAAACACAAACCTTTCTTCAGCCGAATCACAGATGCAGGAGAGCGGCGCAGTCTTATGACATCATGTCGTCACACCAAAATAAAAGTCCCGTTCACAAGATACAAATAATAGACATTCACATACAGAAAACACATTCAAATGAAAAGATAAAGGATTGATTCAAAGGAGAAATCACAGATTCCCAAAGCTATTAATACCACTGAGATTTTTTCAGTAAGAAAGTAAGAAAGTGCGAAATGATTGCAATTATAATACCTACTACAAAGCATGTGTGATATTCTCAATCATGAATAAAGTTAAGTATTCATATTACAAATGATTGGAAATAACTTGAATATTTCAAACCCATTAAGAATTTGTGGTTGTAGAGAGATCTACTATTTAATTTATGAACTAAAACTGAATCCTTATTATTTTTATTTTATTCTATTCCATCTCAGTTTCTCCACAGAATATAAGGCCAATAAATAAAATCAAAATCTGTCTAGATTAAAGTGCATATCATCAAAGGTCCATGACTGTAAATGATTACACTGATGGTGGGTTTAAAACAATTGATTTTGACTGTGAAAACTGGTGGTACCATAAAATTGGTGGTATAGAATTTGTGCTGAAATATGACTAGCTTTCAGATTCAGGAACAGATACTCATTTACTGGACACTGATTTACAAACATGATTTTATTATCCAAAATAATAACACTATAGAATAACAGATACATAGTGAAAAATAACAAATCTGTCTTCTGTTAGGAATGTATGGTCTGTCTTTGATCTTATTGATTTAATGCTCTTTAATAGCAATTTTGTTTATGATTAAAATTTTGGGCAGTATATAAAAAGTTAATTAATTCAAGTCATACATTTTCATTTTCTGTAATTGGCAAATATATGATAGCATATTCAGTTGTTACTCATCTACCCTTATTAACAGTGAATGGTGTTCAGTTTCTAGATGCAATGACCACTTTACTAGAAACACTGGAACTCTACAGGTAAATCCATCACAGGAGTAGAGAAAAAAAATCTATATAAAGTTACAGTTTTGAGAACAAAATACATTCAATATCCAGTTACACCTGTAGGAACCTCTTCGGAGAAGTTCAGGAGGCTGAATCTGGGTAGACGATATGAAGAAATGGCCAGAGGTAACCTATGGGGACATATTGAACTACTTTGTCCTGTCAGAAGGAGTTGATGGAGCAGCAATGAAAAATTATAAAAGTACTGAGGCCTATCAATATTTACATAGTAGGAAAGTGGGTCGTGTACTCTTACACAGTAAGGGTGATTTCGTCTTTTTTAAAAGCAAATGTGCACCCCAGTCAGTCGAGCAGTCCAAACCACTCTATGTGGGTGCTAGTTAGTAACCAGGGATCAGTGGAGACTACTGGATGTTCGTGCATCGCTGGTTTGGGAGGGTCCTGTAGCCACGCAACCTCTATATTACGGAAGGTAAGACTATCACACACATTATTAGTATTTATTATTCATGATAATATCTTGCAACGTTCGTGTTGTTAACATAAGAATGTTATAAATGTATATATTTAAGTATATTAATATGTGTTTGTGACATCTGACACCTGATGACCTGATGACCATCGGCAGGCTAAGTATCTTGTCAAATCTCTTAATTGTACATTGGAGTAAGGTAAGTGAATGGAGTCCAGGTAGTACAGTGCATGCATAATTATTATGCAATTTGATTTTCTGATGGCACATTTGACCAATTCCAAACCACATCAATCTTAACTACTAATAATTGTGTATTTCAGATGTGCATAATTATTAAGAAGGTTTTCTTTATGCACATCTGAATAAAAGGCGTTTTTTACTTCCAGTCTTCATGAACAATTATATGTCACTTAAAAATAATTAAATACAAAATGAATGCTAATTATTAAGATTGATGTGGTTTGGAATTGGTCAAATATGCTAGGAAAGAAATATGAATGCACTGAATATGTAAATGTTAAGGTAAAGGTAAATTTGGTTGGCCTACATGTACAAGTGTAACATTAAGTCTAATTACGCTATCACCTGATATAAGGAATAAGGTACGTAAACATTAAGTTTAATAATAATGAATGATTTTTAAATAAGACAACAGTGAAAGTTTTGAAATATCTTTTAAGTATACAAGCTCATCAGTGAATATGTTTGGTCTCAGGTAGAAAATGCTGTGTCCAGTGGGCTCACTAGCAGTGCTTGCACAGATGAGCAGCGGCTATGGAATGTGGGGACCCAGAGGAACCTCTGCCTGAAGCGGTTAATGGACATCAGCTCACTGGTGTTTTAGGCCCCCAACGTAGTCTTCCAGGCAGCACTGCATGGAAGGCACTCCCCGCCCCCGACAGTTTCAGCCAATCACAACACTGGTGCTCAAATTGAACTTCGAGCGCCAACGAGCGATCTTGATTCGACTCAACTTGGTACGGTAAGTTGCATAGAGCAATATTCTAAGAAATGTTCATAATTCATAATTCATAATGGAATGCTTTATTATTAAAAAAATGACTATGCTTTGAAATATAGCCCACACTAGCTGCTAGGGATTTTTCTTTGCTGAAGGGACACCTCAGCTAGCTAGCTAACTGTAAACAGATTGCAATGGTAGATTTTAGCTAACTGTTTTAAGCCAAGGTTAGCTCAAATGCAGTCAACCTGTTCAAATAGCTGGAAGTCGGTGAACATTCTATTTATTTTGGCAAGTAGCTTACTACATACTTATCTGTGCAGGACAGCTACTTAGTAATGGGGGCAGCAGTTAGCGCTAGCTATCTTCCAGGCTGCCAATTAATGTCTTTGGGTGGTTGTAAGACCGAGAAGTGCTATGTGTAGTGCTATGTAGTTAGACGTTAGTCTATGTCTCCCAGTCTGCTTATACAGCTACAAGATCACATAGTTTTCAGTGAGCTGCCCAAAGGCATGGTTGGGTGGGTGTCTTTCCAAAACTCCTTTAGGCATCCAGTTGTTTCTAGATAAGTTTTAAGACATGCTTAGACATGTGCTCGTAATACTTGGTAGCTCAAAGGCAGCTGTTTGTTGTTAGATAACTGGAAGGCATTCAGATAGAGCTAGAAAGAGCCAGACTGACTTCTAAGCAGCTTTGTAATACTGGCTTACTCTGAGGCAGCCTGTTGAAATTTAGATAACTCCACGGCAGCTGTGGTGATGTTTTAACACTGGGTAACTCAAAGGCAGCGATTTATTCCTAGATAACTGGAAGGCATCTGGGATAGATAAAGCCAGACTGACTTCTAAGCAGCTTTGTAATACTGGCTTACTCTGAGGCAGCCTGTTGAAATTTAGATAACTCCACGGCAGCTGTGGTGATGTTTTAACACTGGGTAACTCAAAGGCAGCGATTTATACCTAGATAACTGGAAGGCATCTGGGATAGATAAAGCCAGACTGACTTCTAAGCAGCTTTGTAATACTGGCTTACTCTGAGGCAGCCTGTTGAAATTTAGATAACTCCACGGCAGCTGTGGTGATGTTTTAACACTGGGTAACTCAAAGGCAGCGATTTATTCCTAGATAACTGGAAGGCATCCAAAATAGAGCTAGGTACAGACAGACTGAATTCCAACTAGCTTTGCAAGGCTGGTTACCTCTGAGGCAGAGTGTTGGATTGTAGATAATTGGAAGGCAACGCAGACAAGGGGCCCTATTTTAACGATCTGAAACGCAAGTGTCAAAGCGCAAAGCGCAAGTAACTTTGTGGGCGGGTCTTGGCGCTGTTGCTATTTTCCCGGCGTGATAAATGACTCTTGCGCCAAGCGCAAATCTAAAATGGGTTGGTCTGAAGTAGCTTCATTATTCATAGGTGTGGTTTGGGCGTAACGTGAAATAAACCAATCAGAGCGTCATCTCACATTCCCTTTAAGAGCAGACGCGCTTGTTCTAAAGCGGATTCCTATTATAACAGCGGATTTGTCACGCGCGCGCCAGGATCGGTTCACAGCCAAGGAGAGCAACGCTCTCGTCAGGGACGTTGGGGATGGAGAAACCCACCCAAATTAACTTCGGTTAAAAAGGCGTATGATAATTTGGGTAAATGTGTAAGCTAGATGTATGCTTTTATAATAAATTGTCTATCTATCTATCTATCTATCTATCTATCGTAATAATGTATGATTTGCAAAAATGAAAACTGCTGCTTCTATGTAGATGAGATAATCAAAGTGTATGCGCGTTGTGCACACGCTACATTGATTATGGCCAAGCATGCGCCCTTAAAATAGCATATGAATAACATGCGCAACGCGCCACTGACTTTAAACTATTTTTTCCTGGTTAGTGGCGCAACTGTTTTCTAAACCTGCAAAATAGCATGAAGGAACGTTTGCGCCTGAACACGCCTCCTTTTTTGCGCTGAACCGCCCAGGGAGCGCAAGTTCATTCCCTAGTTTAGCGGCGTGCTTCTGTGGAGGGAAAAACGCACTTTGCGCGGGTGCAAAATAGGAATGATACATGCGTCGGTGTACAAAGTCAATTGCGCTGGGTGCAAGATAGGGCCCAAGGTCTTTGTAATACTTGGTAGCTCAAAGGCAGTGGTTTGTTGTTAGATAACTGGAAGGCATCCACATAGAGCTAGATAAAGCCAGACTGACTTCTAAGTAGCTTTGTAATACTGGCTTACTCTGAGGCAGCCTGTTGAAATTTAGATAACTCCAAGGCAGCTGTGGTGATGTTTTAACACTGGGTAACTCAAAGGCAGCGATTTATTCCTAGATAACTGGAAGGCATAGAAAATAGAGCTAGGTACAGACAGACTGAATTACAACTAGCTTTGCAAGGCTGGTTACCTCTGAGGCAGAGTGTTGGATTGTAGATAATTGGAAGGCAACGCAGACAAGGTCTTTGTAATACTTGGTAGCTCAAAGGCAGTGGTTTGTTGTTAGATAACTGGAAGGCATCCACATAGAGCTAGATAAAGCCAGACTGACTTCTAAGCAGCTTTGTAATACTGGCTTACTCTGAGGCAGCCTGTTGAAATTTAGATAACTCCACGGCATCTGTGGTGATGTTTTAACACTGGGTAACTCAAAGGCAGCGATTTATTCCTAGATAACTGGAAGGCATCCGGGATAGATAAAGCCAGACTGACTTCTAAGCAGCTTTGTTATACTGGCTTACTCTGAGGCAGCCTGTTGAAATTTAGATAACTCCACGGCAGCTGTGGTGATGTTTTAACACTGGGTAACTCAAAGGCAGCGATTTATTCCTAGATAACTGGAAGGCATCCGGGATAGATAAAGCCAGACTGACTTCTAAGCAGCTTTGTAATACTGGCTTACTCTGAGGCAGCCTGTTGAAATTTAGATACCTGCAATGCAGATTGGGTGGTGATGTCACCTGTCAACTGCCTACAAACATCCAGTTGTTGATAGATAAATGGAAGGCACCTAGATGTAGGTAGCTCCTATAAGTGGTAGCTCCCAGGGAGCCATTGGTTGTTAGATAACTGGGAGGCACCTAGACGTAAGTAGGTTAAGACAGACTAACTTCCAGGCAGCTTTGTAATACTGGCTACCTCTAAGGCAGCCTGTTAAATTGTAGATAACTGGAAGGCAGCTAAGGTGATGTCGTAACACTGGCTAACTTGCAGGCAGCCATTTGTTATTAGATAAATGGAAGGCATCTAGAAAGAGGTAGGTGCAGACATTGACTTCCAGCTAACTTTGTAATACTGACTACCTCAGAGGCAGCCTGCTGAATTGTAGATATTTTCAATGCAGTTTGGGTGATGTTGTCACACTGGGTAACTCACAGACATTGTTGTTGATAGATAAATGGAAGGCACCTAGACGTAGGTAGCTCCTTTACTTGGTAACTCCCATGTAGCCATTGGTTGTGAAATAACTGGAAGGTACCCAGACATAAGTAGTTAAGACGGACTAACTTCCAAGCAGCTTTGTATTCCTGGCTAACTCTGAGGCAGCCTGTTGAATTGGCAGTTCAAGGCAGTTGAGGAGATGTTGTCACACTGAGTTCCCTTTCGAAAGCTACAATCGATGCTGCGCTGCTCAGCGCATTGGGAACGTCTTTAGTCGTGACCAGCTGTGAATATTGTGTGTAACACGTCGATAGAATTGACCCGGAGGTAATATAGCCTCGGTCGATGACGTCATCGGCGCGCACCCGCAACACAAGGCTATAAATAGATGAGCCACAGGTGCATCGTCAGGTCTTTTGTCTTCAGACCATTCTGTGCATGTGTGTACGCAAACACTCTCTCTCTACCTCTTATCTGACTACAGATCTGTGTTAGGAGTTAGTTTTGTCAGGCAGTGTGCAGAAATTTCTCATTCTCAAATCTTTTTCTCTCACGCTACATAAAGAGTTTAAAAAGTAAAAAAAGAAAGAGAAATGAGTCAACAAAGCAGTAAGCGTTGTGTTCCTCCATGCTCCCGTCCCATGTCTGAGCTGGATACACACGATTACTGTTTTGTTTGTTTGGGGGAAGAGCACACGGTTCTGGCGATAGAGAAAGGCGGGTGCGAGCATTGCGACCAGCTTACAGTCAAAATGCTTCGTTCTCGTCTGAACTATTTCCAGACCGCACCCGCATTACCATCGTGGGGCTCTCGTATGGATCTGCATGATGAGCAAGAGACGGGTCCGGCCCTTTTCGCTTGCTGCATCACCAGATCCACGCATCCTTCCTGGTGATCTCGAAGCGCGCTCCGGCGCTTCTTCGGTTCACGAGGGGGATGATATATCTCTTGGGTCTTCGGACCACGAGCAGCCCGCCTCTGAGCATTCCTCTCGCGATAAAAGATCTGTCGAGGAATTACTCGAGGTGGTTACTCGCGCGGTGGCCAGGTTACAGCTTGACTGGCCACGCGAACAAGAGACCCCCAAACAGTCTAAGCTAGGGGATAGGTTTCTGTCCGGTGGCAGGGGGGAGAGAACGCAACATCAGTCTCTCCCCTTTTTCGAGGACCTCCATGACGAACTATCTAAGTCATGGAGTAAACCATATACTTCCCGTGTCTTTGTACCCTCGACGTCGACTTTTTCGACTATCGTGGGTGCGAAGTCGCGGGGGTATACGGAGATGCCACAGGTTGAAGAGACGCTCGCGGGCTCTCTCTCGCCTGGCGCGGCATCTTCGTTAAAGAGACCTACCCTCCCTTCGAAGCCATGTAGAACAACATCAGCGCTCGTAGGGAAAGCTTATCAAGCTGCAGGTCAGGCTGGTGCTGCGCTGCACACTATGGCAGTGTTACAGGCGTACCAGGCTGACCTGTTGAAGGATTTGAGTGCAGGCACTACTATCGATGAGGAAGCGTTTTCTGAACTGCGCCGAGCCACAGACCTGTCTCTTCGCGCGACCAAGCAAACGGCTCGCACCATCGGCCGTTCTATGTCCGCTTTGGTCAGCACGGAGAGGCACCTGTGGCTCAATCTCACTGGCATCAAAGATAAGGATCGTGTTTTTTTATTAGACTCACCTGTGTCACCATCAGGCTTGTTCGGCGATGCCGTTAATACAGTCGTTAATAGGTTTAAGGACGTAAAAAAACACGAAGAGGCGTACGTTCAGTTCCTTCCTCGCCGCACTCAAGGGGAGGGGCCGTCGGCCACCCAGCCCCGCCCCGGTCCTTCAGAAGCCAGGGAGGTGAAAAAGCAGAGCGTGGCGAGTCGCGCTCCCCCTCAGAGAGACTGGAGGCAGACTCGCCAGACTCAGCAACCTCCCAAGCCAGACCTCAGGACTATTATCAATAGAAAGAGAAAGTCCTGATGGTCTGGCGCCCAATCTAGTGGGGGTAGTCCCCCGCGGGATGGGGCGCGTTCAAGAACTATTCGTCCCTTCCCGCTACCCTCACAAAACCACTCCATCCCCGCCACCTCTCGTGCTTCGGGGGGCAGCGGTTTCCAGCGAAATGTTAGATGTTCCGTTGTTTCCTGCCGTCATTCAGGACGCGGAACATCTAACATCCCCTCAAAAGGAAGTATTAAAATTGATACCACTCTCAGAAAGTCTGGCAGCGTGGATACTTCTGCCAGGCATTTCTGCGTGGGTATTAAGCACAGTACAGATAGGATACAGAATCCAATTTATTCGTCGTCCTCCGCGTTTCAACGGCGTGGTTTTCACTTCCGTGAAACCGGAGCTGATGCACGTACTGTCACAAGAGCTGCAAACTCTTTTGAGTAAAGAGGCCATAGAACATGTTCCTCTTCCAGAGAGAGAGTCGGGCTATTACAGCAGATACTTCCTGGTTCCCAAAAAGGATGGGGGGGTGCGTCCAATCTTAGATCTTCGAGGCTTAAACCGTTCAGTCAAAGCGCTCAAGTTCAAGATGTTAACCGCCAAGACGGTCGTGACGCAAATTCAACATCACGATTGGTTTGTCACGATCGATCTGAAGGACGCATATTTTCACATAGAAATATTGCCACAACACAGGAAATTCCTGAGGTTCGCTTTCTGGGGCGAAGCGTACCAATTTCGGGTTCTTCCATTCGGCCTAGCCTTGTCACCCCGCACATACACAAAATGCATGGATGCAGCACTGGCTCCATTACGACTCCAGGGCATTCGCATTTTGAATTACATCGACGATTGGTTAATACTAGCACAATCGCGAGAGATGGCGCTTCAACACAGAGACATCGTGTTAGCTCATCTAGTTTCTCTAGGGTTGAGACTCAACACCAAGAAAAGTGTTCTTTCTCCTGCCCAGAGAACGACTTATCTCGGGATCGTCTGGGATTCGATCACGATGCGGGCACAACTGTCTCCCGCTCGAATCGAGACCATTCGGCAGACCATGAGCAAAGTCAGGTTAGGCCAAGAACGCACTGTTCGTCAGTACCAAAAAATGTTAGGTTTCATGGCGTCAGCATCCACGGTGATTCCTCTGGGGCTGTTGCACATGAGACCGTTTCAGTTGTGGCTAAAAGCCAGAGGATTTCATCCAAGAGCCAATCCTCAAAGGCTAATAAAAGTGACGCGCCGCGGGCTTCGTACACTATCTCCGTGGCTCAGACCCCGGTTCCTCACCTTGGGTCCCACTCTAGGGGCGCCGTGTCGTCGCAGACTGCTAACGACGGACGCCTCCCTGTGATGGGCTGGGGAGCGGTCTTAGATGGCCGTCCAGCTCAAGGGGAATGGGAGGGCCATCAGCTCGATTGGCACATCAATTGCCTCGAGCTGATGGCCGTATTTCTGGCTCTGAAATATTTTCTCCATCAATTGAGGGGCTGTCATGTCCTAGTGCGGGTGGACAACACAGCGGCAGTTTCTTATATAAATCACCAGGGAGGTCTGCGCTCACGCAATCTGAACAGAATAGCGAGGCAGATTTTTCTCTGGGCCCAGGACAAGTTCCTGTCACTCAGGGCAGTATACATTCCAGGGCATTTGAATGTGGGAGCAGATCTATAGTCCAGACAGACACTACCGACGGGGGAATGGAAACTCCACCCGGAAGTAGTGAAACAGATTTGGACCAAATTTTACAAAGCGGAGGTGGACCTCTTCGCCTCACAACAGACAGCGCAATGTCCCCTTTACTTCTCTCTGAGTCACCCAGCTCCATTGGGTCTGGATGCGATGGCGCACACATGGCCCAAATTGCGCCTGTATGCATTTCCTCCAGTCTCTCTGCTCCCGGGAGTTCTAGCCAGGGTTCGCCAACAAGGGTCTTGCCTCTTACTGATAGCGCCACATTGGCCGAACAGAGTGTGGTTCTCGGAGATAATATCTCTCCTCGACGGCTCGCCGTGGGCGATTCCGGAGAGGAGGGACCTTCTGTCTCAGGCGGAGGGCACGATATTCCATCCCAGGCCCGACCTGTGGAATCTTCACGTTTGGCCCCTGATGGGAACCAACTGAGGGACACTGGGCTTTCGCCTGTCGTTATTGAAACCATTATAAGTGCTAGGGCTTCCTCCACTAGACAAAGTTATGCCAATAAATGGGGTGTTTTTGAAAGATGGTGTGTTGTACACAATGTAGATCCAGTCAACTGCCAGGTTGCTTCAGTTCTGGACTTCATGCAAGAGAAATTATCAACGGGCACATGCCCTGCTACTCTTAAGGTTTATGTGGCCGCTCTTTCGGCTTGCCACGCCTTGGTTGACGGGGCACCGCTCGGGAGACACCCTCTGCTCTCTCGCTTCCTTCGTGGGGCCAGGCGACTGAGGCCTCCAGTAAAAACCAAGATCCCTTCATGGGACTTAGCTACAGTTCTCGAGGGTCTGGTTGAAACCCCCTTTGAACCTATAGAATCAGCGTCTGATAAACTTCTGACTCTAAAAATGGTTTTTCTCATGGCAATAACTTCCTTGAAGAGAATTGGGGATATGCAGGCTCTGTCTATCTCTCCACCCTGCTTAGACTTTGCCCCAGGAATGGTGAAAGTGATTTTGCATCCTCATCCTGATTACCTGCCTAAGGTTCCATTTTCGGCTGTACATCCGGTCATTCTAGAAGCCTTCTGTCCTCCACCGTTCACAACGCAGGAGCAGGAGAAATCTCATAGACTGTGTCCAGTCCGTGCTCTTCAGGCTTACATCCACCGCACTAGCCAGTGGCGTAAGTCAGAGCAACTCTTCGTCTGTTATGGTGGTAGTAACAGAGGAGCAGCTGCTACCAAGCAGACCATGTCTCATTGGGTCAGGGATGCTATTGCTCTTGCTTATGAGGCGCGCGGTCAAGCTTCGCCTATAGGTCTTAGGGCTCACTCCACCAGGGGGGTCGCCTCTTCTAGTGCTTTGGCAAGAGGTGCCCCCCTACAACAGGTTTGTGATGCGGCAGGTTGGTCCTCTCCGCACACATTCATAAGATTTTATAGTTTGGATGTTCATGCCACTCCGGGCTCTCATGTCCTTGAGTCGACATCACAAGCTAATGTCTAGGCCTTCTTGCGTTCTTGTGAAACACACCTGCACAACCGTGGGGGTCCAGACATGTTCAAGCACGGCGGCGTGGGTATTCTCGTTCCCAATGCGCTGAGCAGCGCAGCATCGATTGTAGCTTTCGAAAGGGAACGATCTCGGTTACTTGACTGTAACCTTGTTCCCTGAGAAAGCGGAACGAGATGCTGCGCTACTTTGCCGTGCTGAAGATGTCCCAGGACTGCTCTTCAGACAAAATATCCTGACAATGCACCTGTGGCTCATCTATTTATAGCCTCGTGTTGCGGGTGCGCGCCGATGACGTCATCGACCGAGGCTATATTACCTCCGGGTCAATTCTATCGACGTGTTACACACAATATTCACAGCTGGTCACGACTAAAGACGTTCCCAATGCGCTGAGCAGCGCAGCATCTCGTTCCGCTTTCTCAGGGAACAAGGTTACAGTCAAGTAACCGAGATCGTTACTCACAGACATCCAGTTGTTGCTAGATAGCTGTAAGACACCTTGACATAAGTAGGTTAAGACCGACTGACTTCCACCTAGCTTTGCAACGCTGGCTACTTCTGAGGCAGCCTGTTGAATTTCAGATAACTATGGCACCTTGGGCAAGTTCAAAGTTACTCACACACAGTGTTGCGAAGCAGATAATTTATAATCAGGATAGCGCAAGAAAAATATCAAATATACTTGATGGTGCAGTGATTTTTACATCATGTTTGGTCATGGGAACACCTATAAGGGACTGACGAATTAGATGAGGAGTTGACTTCTATATTGCTTTACAATATTGGTTGCTAATAGTTGACAAGATATGGAGGTATGTGTACGTTTGCTATGTATCATCTGTTCTATTTTCCTCCTCTTTAGAAAATGGAGACATATTGGAGAAAGTCCATTGAGGATGGTCTTAGGAAAGAAAGAGATCCTAGAATACAGCGCACAATAGAAAATGTTGGGACTATTCCAGATGACCTTTTCATGAGGAACCACCTGGATGGCCTACATGAGAATGGAAAAGGGAGATTCAGCCATATGAAGACCAGGAAAAATGTAATCCAGTGGAGGTGTGAGCGGTCAAACCATGAAACAGGTTCTTCGGCTGGTGAACCTGAGACGACAAGGGCAAATTCCTGTTCGGCATATGTGTCCTTCCATTTCATAACATCTGCCAATATCAGGGGTTGTGTTGTAAGGCAGATGTCTGAGCATAGTGGCCATGACCTAACTAACAGAAAAGAAAATAGAATGAACCGCATAGACGACGACTTGGTAGAATTCATTCATAGGTGTATTTCTCAAGGGCTCTCAAATAGCGCCATTCTTTTAAAATGCATTGACTGGTCTCAGAGCCGGGGAAAAACAGACTTTATGGACAGAACATTCTTTGTCTCTCCAGAGGACATAACACAAATTAGAGCCAGCTTCAATAAATACATCAGAATGGACGGAAATGACAGTGTATCTGTTGAAAAACTAATCCAGTCTGAGTTGAAAGACAGTATTTTACTTTTTCAGCCACTCTCACATAGTGAGGATCAGCCCCTGATGATTGTCTACAGTTCCACATGGCAGCTGGAACAGCTTAAAAAATTTGGGGGACAAATGTTGTTTTTGGATGCTACCTACAAAAGTATCACTCAATATGGATTTGCCTTTTATGCAGTCATGGTGAAAAATGAAGAAGGTAAAGGAGTACCTGTGTCATTTTTTATTTTGAGTGAAGAGACGACATCTACTCTAGAAGCATGCCTTAAGACACTAAAAGAGGCAGCAGATGATGTCACACCAAGGTATTTAATGGTTAATGGTTCCAGTTGGTTGGGTTTCAGACTGTACTTTCTTTACCACCTTTTATGATAATTTTATGAACTCAACACTTCAATTTCCAAGTTCAATTTCTATTCCTAGGTGTGTTATGGTTGACAAGGACCAGACAGAAATCAAGGCAATTAAGACTGTCTTCCCGCATGCCTCCGTGTTGCTTTGCTGGTTTCATGTCCTCCAAGTAAGCATAACTTATAGGAGTAATGCAGATGTGTAACCTTGAAAAAATATATTGCTGTTTTCAAGATTTCAAAGATTACTTACTAAATGAATGGTAGGATCTTTTTTACAAAAAGATCTAAAGAGTCATCAGTAATTCTGTCATTGTTAATTTTGTTGACATGAAGGCAATCTATCGTTGGCTTGTTAAGAAAGATGGAGGCCATGTCCACGATCCAGCTGTGAGAAACATCATTATTCAAGGAGTATGTTCACTGAAGCAATGCCGTTGTCACGACAGACTAAGAACAAAAGGTGTGAGGACTCAAACGCTGGAGAAAAATAAGTATTTATTAACAAAAACACAAAACAAAACCCACGATGGGGAAAACAGAACTAAAGAAGTACAACAATAATAACAGAACAAGAACACTCTAGAAGATCACGGGGAACAGGAAACAAAAGACAATGAACCGACACAGACTGCAAACAAGAGGGAACTAATAAAGGGAAACTAATCAGGAGGGAACAGGTGGATGAACTCAAACAATAATCAGATAACAAGGGGGAGGGATCAGACAATAACACGAGCACATGGCCCAAAACAACAAAACACCCATGTGCAGCACAAGACAGGACAGGCATGTGACATTACCCCCTCCCTACGGAGCGGCTACCAGACGCTCCATCAGACCATGGCGGGACGGGAGGGACAGCCCAGGGCGGGACGGGAGGGACAGACCAGGGCGGGACGGGAGGGACAGACCAGGGCGGGACGGGAGGGACAGACCAGGGCGGGACGGGAGGGACAGACCAGGGCGGGACAGACCAGGGCGGGACGGGAGGGACAGACCAGGGCGGGACAGACCAGGGCGGGATGGGCCAGGACGGAGCAGACAGTCCATCGGGCGATCTGGGCGGAGACGACCCTTCAGGTGGCCAGGGTGGAGCAGGTAGTCCATCGGGCGGCCAGGGTGGAGACTTGCCCTCGAGCGACCACGGCGGAGACTTGCCCTCGAGCGACCACGGCGGAGACGACCCATCGGGAGGCCACGGCGGAGACGACCCATCGGGAGGCCACGGCGGAGACGACCCCTCGGGCGGCCAGGGCGGAGACGACCCCTCGGGCGGCCAGGGCGGAGACGACCCCTCGGGCGGCCAGGGCGGAGACGACCCCTCGGGCGGCCAGGGCGGAGACGACCCCTCGGGCGGCCAGGGCGGAGACGACCCCTCGGGCGGCCAGGGCGGAGACGACCCCTCGGGCGGCCAGGGCGGTGGAACAGACACCGGCTCAGGAACTGGAACAGACGACACCGGCTCAGGAACTGGAACAGACGACACCGGCTCAGGAACTGGAACAGACGACACCGGCTCAGGAACTGGAACAGACGACACCGGCTCAGGAACTGGAACAGACGACACCGGCTCAGGAACTGGAACAGACGACACCGGCTCAGGAACTGGAACAGACGACACCGGCTCAGGAACTGGAACAGACGACACCGGCTCAGGAACTGGAACAGACGACACCGGCTCAGGAACTGGAACAGACGACACCGGCTCAGGAACAGACACTGGCTCCGGCTCAGGAACAGACACTGGCTCCGGCTCAGGAACAGACACTGGCTCCGGCTCAGGAACAGACACTGGCTCCGGCTCAGGAACAGACACTGGCTCCGGCTCAGGAACAGACACTGGCTCCGGCTCAGGAACAGACACTGGCTCCGGCTCAGGAACAGACACTGGCTCCGGCTCAGGAACAGACACTGGCTCCGGCTCAGGAACAGACACTGGCTCCGGCTCAGGAACAGACACTGGCTCCGGCTCAGGAACAGACACTGGCTCCGGCTCAGGAACAGACACTGGCTCCGGCTCAGGAACAGACACTGGCTCCGGCTCAGGAACAGACACTGGCTCCGGCTCAGGAACAGACACTGGCTCCGGCTCAGGAACAGACACTGGCTCCGGCTCAGGAACAGACACTTGCTCCGGCTCAGGAACAGACACTGGCTCCGGCTCAGGAACAGACACTGGCTCCGGCTCAGGCTCAGGAACAGACACCACCGGCTCAGGAACAGACACCACCGGCTCAGACACAGGCTCGACGGCGGCCATCTTGTCAGGGGACACAGGCTCAGCAGGCGTGACGTGAACAGGCTCGGCGGCGGCCATCTTGTCCGAAGACACAGGCTCGGCAGGCGTGACGTGAACAGGCTCGGCGGCGGCCATCTTGTCCGAAGACACAGGCTCGGCAGGCGTGACGTGAACAGGCTCGGCGGCGGCCATCTTGTCCGAAGACACAGGCTCGGCAGGCGTGACGTGAACAGGCTCGGCGGGCGTGACGTGAACCGTCTCTGGCTGGGCAGACGTGACGTGAACCGTCTCTGGCTGGGCAGACGTGACGTGAACCGTCTCTGGCTGGGCAGACGTGACGTGAACCGTCTCTGGCTGGGCAGACGTGACGTGAACCGTCTCTGGCTGGGCAGACGTGACGTGAACCGTCTCTGGCTGGGCAGACGTGACGTGAACCGTCTCTGGCTGGGCAGACGTGACGTGAACCGTCTCTGGCTGGGCAGACGTGACGGATCGCTGGGGTGGCGCAGGCAGTGCGAGCAGCTCGGGCGGGGCCGGTAGGGCGAGCAGCTTGGGCGGGGCCGGCAGGGCGAGCAGCTTGGGCGGGGTCGGCAGGGCGAGCATCTCGGGCGGGGCTGGCAAGGCAGGGTACCAGGGCGACGCGTCAGGGATGGCAGTCACCTCCGGGATGGCCTCCGGGTTAGGAGCCGCCGGACAGGTCATTGAGGAGGCCTTTCTCTTCCTTCTCCGTCCCCGGACCACCGGAACTGGGACCACCGGAACTGGGACCACCGGAACTGGGACCACCGGAACTGGGACCACCGGACTCGGGACCACCGGAACCACCGGAACTGGGTCCACCGGAACTGGGACCACCAGACTCGAGACCACTGGACTCGGGACCACCGGAACTGGGTCCACCGGAACTGGGTCCACCGGAACTGGGTCCACCGGAACTGGGTCCACCGGAATAGCCACGGAGGGGTTCTTCCTTCTCCTCCTCCGTTTCGGAACCACTGGAACTGGGACCACCGGAACTGGGTTCACCGGAACTGGGATCACCGGAACAGGAGTCACCGGAACAGAGACCACTCCCCTGGCGATCCTCTCCTGATGGCGAATGTAACCCTCCACCATCGCCTCAAAACTGACGTGATCAAAAGCTCTACAGATCAGCCAGTCCATCGGTTCATCCAGCGCATAATTAAAGAGATCCCTGCAAGCCTCCTCACCCAGGTTCAGCCCTTCAGCAGCACGACGGAAAATCTGCCCGAACTCCCTCACCTCCATCCCCTGCTGACGGAGAGAGACTAACTCCTGAAACTGGAGAATCCGCTCCCATTGCGGACAGGAGACTGGTTGCGCCTCTCTTCTCCGCTGAGTCCTCATAATTGGTCGGTTCATTCTGTCACGACAGACTAAGAACAAAAGGTGTGAGGACTCAAACGCTGGAGAAAAATAAGTATTTATTAACAAAAACACAAAACAAAACCCACGATGGGGAAAACAGAACTAAAGAAGTACAACAATAATAACAGAACAAGAACACTCTAGAAGATCACGGGGAACAGGAAACAAAAGACAATGAACCGACACAGACTGCAAACAAGAGGGAACTAATAAAGGGAAACTAATCAGGAGGGAACAGGTGGATGAACTCAAACAATAATCAGATAACAAGGGGGAGGGATCAGACAATAACACGAGCACATGGCCCAAAACAACAAAACACCCATGTGCAGCACAAGACAGGACAGGCATGTGACAGCCGTACAGTTAAGTGTTCTTCCTTCTGAAACTTCACCTTGATAAACGGAATTGTGCTCAAATAAAATGTCCTGTCAGCCATTATCCAGTCAAGCCCACTAGGAATTCAGCAGGAATTTGTCAGTGTAACAGTAGGCTGAGTTCATACCCCTCCCTTCTTATGGGCTGTATTTGTGTGCAGAGTAAGAAAATGGAGTAAGAGGGGTGGGGGATCGTAATAATAAAAATGGTCTAATCGTCCTAATTTCACCTACATTTCTAGGAGAAAGAATTTCACCAGACAGCTTCTATGGTCCTTAAAAATATTCAAAAAGAGACGGGGTCAGACAGAGTGCTGAACTACCTGAAGGACAATTGGATACAGTGTGGTGCCATGTGGTCCAATTTTGGCCGGATGTTTTTCCACCACCAGAGTGAAACAAATAATGTTGTGGAGAGGTGGGCAAATCTTTCAATGTGCCTAAATACAAGAGCAAATTCAAGGGGGAACTGCTCTTGAAAAATTTAATGATTTAAGGCTATCCAGAAGTTATTAAATCAGTGTCTACAAGCAATTTGACACTGTATAATCCAAAAGTTAATACAGATATCTCCTTTTAAAGGTTCTTCTTTGGGATCAAGTACAACTTTCTTGGGGGATATTGCAACAAGAGGTTGGATGACTTATTACTTATCCTTCATAACCATGTTGTGAAATACTACTGGTAAGTCTCTATATCCATACCTTTATGTGGGTTCTTGGTTCAAATATTCAGTACTGTAAACAGAATGAATACTATAACTGAAGAACATTAACAAGTTGAAGGTCATTAAAAAGTTCATATTTAGTATAGCCAGAATTTGTGTAGGTGGGTGGTTGTTGGTTAGTCTAAATCTATGAAACACTGGCAACCCATTGATTATAAACCCTTATGCCTTTAGCCATTTGGATGATCTTAAACTTGCTGGCCGAGTCCCATCCCAAGTGTCACATTCCAACGACAGTGCTAAAGCAGCTGAGAGGATGAGGTCTCATGGACTTGATCAAAACATCAGTCATCTGTCTGGAGGTCTCTTTCATGTCCCCTCAGAAAATAAACCTGGTATTTTTTATGAGGTTGATTTGCTGCACTGTTTGTGCCAATGTCCAGTCAATGGACAGGGTCAAAAGTGCAAGCACTTAGCATTAGCTCAAGAGGTGGCAAAGGATAAGGTGGACATAGTTGCACTGCGACAACAAAAAGCAGAGACGTTAAGTGCAACCCAGCAATTCTTGATTGATGGGAACACGATTGTGGTCCACTATAATGACCATGTGGGCATAGTCTTTGTTTCTAAACAACAGTGCTCTTGTTTAACCAACAGTTTGGGTGAATTATGTGTGTGTTTGTTGGTGGCAAATAAAGTGTATGAAAGTCAGACAGTCAGAAGTGAAATCAATGATGAGACAGAGCATATTCATTCAGATGATACACTGGCACAATTGGACAGCACAGACATAGCACAGCCACAGCACTGTATTTGGAAAATGCTCAAAGATTTGAGTAGTTGGTGTGACAGCGAAAGTTATAATCCTTCATTGGCCCTATATAACAACATTAAAGCAGCTCACCAGCTTGCCTTTGGTAGGTTCCAAACACAAAGCAAAAAGAGTAAGATAGAAAGGCTACATAAATACAGGAAAGCAATTGAACTCACAAAAAGGAAATTGGCAAGTGCACACAAATGCACAAACAATCCAGAAAAAGAAATCCACACTGTAAATAAGGACAGGACTTTTAAGCCTAAAGGTACTAAAAGAAAAAGGGGTCGCAAGTTGAACTTTGCTCAGAGTGGAGATACTTAGGGGGGTTAGGGTTAAGGGTGGAGAATATGTTTGTTTATATTATTGCTGTTTTTGTTTGTTTACGTTCAAATTTCTTAACAGACACTTTTGTTGCATATTTGTAATATATGTTTTACTTGAGATCCCAAAGACATGAGGGACAAGTTACATTCACTCAGTTTTCTTTGAAATATGTGCTTGTCTTGTAATGTGCTTGATCCCATAAAGAATAATGATTTTTCATAGCTCATATCTGTCTCCTGTTTTTGTTTGGTGTTTTATACAGCTTAATGTTGTACATTGTGTGTTCTTTATAATGTATGATGATGTCTTTTTAACTAAGTGCTGCCTTGGTTGGCCAGGGCTCATTGGTGCCTGAGGCTAGTGTGTTGATAACTAACCCTAGTTAAAGGATAAATGAAAAAAACACACTCTGGAAGATGTCAATAACTCTTTATAAAACCATTAATCTTACATAAAAGAATAACTGAAAATGTGCAAAAATGCATCAAATTGTGCAAAAATGTGGAGGGAAGGGATTATGACTGCATTTTTTTTATGTTGTCATCTATGCATTTTGACAAAATCTCCACCACAACGTCAACCATTCCTGGCCCCAGACCATGGCTCAAGTTGTGGAAGTCCTGGCCATTCCTCTGAACCTCCTGAGCCAAATTTTGCAACTGATATCTGGAGGGAAACATTGAATGTTCTCAGTATATAGCTTTATCTGTGCATTTATATCAACATAGTGAAGCTTCTAACCTATTGTAATTGACGTTATATTACAAGACTGACAGAGCTTAAAGCAAGAAATCATTCTGTGCCTGAAATTATCTAAATGTCATTATATATGACTATAAACTATCTATCAAATGTTGAATGTACTGGCCCACACTTGAATTCAGGCACAGTGCCTTTAAGCCCTGCAAATAAAATTTTAGTATCCCTGTCTGAGCACACAGATGTATAAAGTAAAATATTTATTTTGCAAATGCTTACTTTAACTCTGCCGCTTTCCCAATAGCCACAATTGGGTCAGTGGTCATCGGCATGGTCACTGCCTCAAAGTTGATGCCCTTGGCTGCAAGGACACCCACCGACTGACAAAGGTCCTTTGCTTCCCCTTTAATAACAAAAGGTAAAACAGAAAATAAATGTGAATAGAATGAACACAGCCTTCGATACACTGTTATGTCAAAGTGCATTTTTTTACAACTACATAGCAACATAACCAACTTTGCAACCAAATTTAATGTAAAACTGTTAATAATTGAACTGTACCCTCTGTCAGTCTGGTGCACAATGATGTCACCTGGGTGACAGGCCCAGGGACCACTCCCACATTCTTCAGCTCCTCCTTCAGGTTCCTTTTTTCATTTTTATTAATTCTGAGGAGTGACGTCAGTGTATTGACAGACATCATCTCTGGAGGAGCAGTCCTCCTCTTCACCTCCTCCACAGATACAGGGTACCTTTGTCAGACATATTTAAAAACAGAGGCCAATGAGTGATAAGTCTAAATCCAAGACATTAAAACGGTAGAGATGCTTTTGCAAACTTGTGATTGGCAATCATTGTCAGGTTGTTCTAGAAAATTACAGACATTCTATTTTTCCTATGAAAGCCCAGAGCGGTATGTGTTGTTTCTATCGAGCTCCATTTGTCTGTACCATAATTAACTTTAATCCTATTAACTTTCCTGTCATCATCATGCCAGACAGATGCTAGATGCTATTTTGTTGTTATGAAACAAAATGTGATAAAAAGTTTTTTTCTGCTGCTAAGAAAAAACATATTAAGCCTAAATGTTTATCTCTTTAACATAACTCTTACCTGTGTGCACGGTGACCAGAGCACACCTTTAGAAGGCTTGGCACACACCGAAAAGCCTGGGTGTCCTCGGGGTCTTCAGGGTCTTGTGCGCCCTGGGGATCTAGTTTGGGGTCTTGTGCAACCTGGAGATGTAGTTCGATGTATTGTGCGCCCTGGGGTTCTGGTTCGTGGTCTTGTGCGTCCTGGGGATCTGGTTCGGAGTCTTGTGCGTCCTGGGGATCTGGTTCGGAGTCTTGTGCATCCTGGGGATCTGGTACGAGGTCTTGTGCACCCTGGGGATCTGGCTTGGGGTCTTGTGCGTCCTGGGGATCTGGCTTGGGGTCTTGTGCATCCTGGGGATCTGGTCCAGGGTCTTGTGCGTCCTGAGGATCTGGTACGGGGTCTTGTGCACCCTGGGGATCTAGTTCGGGGTCTTGTGCGCCCTGGCAATCTGTTTCGGGGTCTTGTGCACCCTGGGGATGTAGTTTGAGGTCTTGTGCAACCTGGGGATCTTCAAGGTGGTCTTGGGGCAGGTGAGCAGACGGTCCTGGGGCGTCCTTGGAGACAGGGGGTGGGGGCTGGAGGGCCAGTGGAGTGGTCACCAGAGGTGATCTATGAAATATTTGGATTTTGGACCGTTTCGCTGGCCCTTGAAAGTAAAAAAAAGACAAAAAAGATGAATAGCTGGAAGTGACTAGATGGGGTTGATTCATTTTGGTAAAAGTATGGATAGATGGATGGACAAAAATGGTAGATGAATGAATTAATTAATTGATGGGTGAGATAATGAATTGAAAAATAGTGAGTTAGATTAATTTACAGGGTTTCCATCAATGAAAAATCAAAAAGTCGAAGAAGACCCTTACCCCGTGAGCGAGCTGTTTGTGTTAATAAGCAGAATTGCATACTTACTTCCATTTGAATCATGTTGCTTGCTGTTCCTTGCTTTTGCTGGAGGACATTACAAGGTATGGTTTAGTACATTTCTGTCATTATATGTAAGGGATAATGAATAGACATTTATGGAATGCAAATACTGAAGAATAATGTATCATGAAAGAATGGATGTACATTTTCTCCCTATAAACACAATGAGACTTTAAAAATGGTAAATTGATATTGTAATTTAGAATAACCCTAAAATGTATTCAGGTTTACCCTTACTTCGTGTGAGCACAGGCATCTTTTCCAATAAATAGACCTACATGATAAAAAGAGAGGCAAAACAGTAGGGTAAGCAGGGTATACAGTTAAATATCAAATAATTCAAATGATGTGGCTACCTCCTAGTTATGTCAATGGAAGACAATTATTTAAAATGCAGTTATCTGAAATTAACAAGTGGATGAAGCTAGTTTTACAAAGCAGCAGAAGTCGGTTTGTATGTGTACATGCCTCACAGTTATCTAACAACTGGATTATAGTTACTTAGCAAAATACATATCTACAATTCAACACCCTGCCTCAGAGATAACCAGCCTTAACCAGCCCAGTCAGTCTGCCTGTGCCTAGCTCTATCCTGGATGCCTTCCAGTTATCTAGGAATAAATCGCTGCCTTTGAGTTACCCAGTGTTAAAACATCACCACAGCTGCCTTGGAGTAATCTAAAACTCAACAGGCTGCCTCAGAGTAAGCCAGTATTACAAAGCTGCTTAGAAGTCAGTCTGGCTTTATCTATCCCGGATGCCTTCCAGTTATCTAGGAATAAATCGCTGCCTTTGAGTTACCCAGTGTTAAAACATCACCACAGCTGCCGTGGAGTTATCTAAATTTCAACAGGCTGCCTCAGAGTAAGCCAGTATTACAAAGCTGATTAGAAGTCAGTCTGGCTTTATCTATCCCGGATGCCTTCCAGTTATCTAGGAATAAATCGCTGCCTTTGAGTTACCCAGTGTTAAAACATCACCACAGCTGCCGTGGAGTTATCTAAATTTCAACAGGCTGCCTCAGAGTAAGCCAGTATTACAAAGCTGCTTAGAAGTCAGTCTGGCTTTATCTAGGTCTATCCCGGATGCCTTCCAGTTATCTAGGAATAAATCGCTGCCTTTGAGTTACCCAGTGTTAAAACATCACCACAGCTGCCGTGGAGTTATCTAAATTTCAACAGGCTGCCTCAGAGTAAGTTAGTATTACAAAGCTGCTTAGAAGTCAGTCTGTCTTTATCTTGGTCTATCCCGGATGCCTTCCAGTTATCTAGGAATAAATCGCTGCCTTTGAGTTACCCAGTGTTAAAACATCTCCTCAGCTGCCGTGGAGTTATCTAAATTTCAACAGGCTGCCTCAGAGTAAGTCAGTATTACAAAGCTGCTTAGAAGTCAGTCTGGCTTTATCTAGCTCTATGTGGATGCCTTCCAGTTATCTAACAACAAACCACTGCCTTTGAGCTACCAAGTATTACAAAGACCTTGTCTGCGTTGCCTTCCAGTTATCTACAATCCAACACTCTGCCTCAGAGGTAACCAGCCTTGCAAAGCTAGTTGGAATTCAGTCTGTCTGTACCTAGCTCTATTTTGGGTGCCTTCCAGTTATCTAGGAATAAATCGCTGCCTTTGAGTTACCCAGTGTTAAAACATCACCACAGCTGCCGTGGAGTTATCTAAATTTCAACAGGCTGCCTCAGAGTAAGTCAGTATTACAAAGCTGCTTAGAAGTCAGTCTGGCTTTATCTATCCCAGATGCCTTCCAGTTATCTAGGAATAAATCGCTGCCTTTGAGTTACCCAGTGTTAAAACATCACCACAGCTGCCGTGGAGTTATCTAAATTTCAACAGGCTGCCTCAGAGTAAGCCAGTATTACAAAGCTGCTTAGAAGTCAGTCTGGCTCTTTCTAGCTCTATCTGAATGCCTTCCAGTTATCTAACAACAAACAGCTGCCTTTGAGCTACCAAGTATTACGAGCACATATCTAAGCATGTCTTAAAACTTATCTAGAAACAACTGGATGCCTAAAGGAGTTTTGGAAAGACACCCACCCAACCATGCCTTTGGGCAGCTCACTGAAAACTATGTGATCTTGTAGCTGTATAAGCAGACTGGGAGACATAGACTAACGTCTAACTACATAGCACTACACATAGCACTTCTCGGTCTTACAACCACCCAAAGACATTAATTGGCAGCCTGGAAGATAGCTAGCGCTAACTGCTGCCCCCATTACTAAGTAGCTGTCCTGCACAGATAAGTATGTAGTAAGCTACTTGCCAAAATAAATAGAATGTTCACCGACTTCCAGCTATTTGAACAGGTTGACTGCATTTGAGCTAACCTTGGCTTAAAACAGTTAGCTAAAATCTACCATTGCAATCTGTTTACAGTTAGCTAGCTAGCTGAGGTGTCCGTTCAGCAAAGAAAAATCCCTAGCAGCTAGTGTGGGCTATATTTCAAAGCATAGTCATTTTTTTGAATAATAAAGCATTCCATTATGAATTATGAATTATGAACATTTCTTAGAATATTGCTCTATGCAACTTACCGTACCAAGTTGAGTCGAATCAAGATCGCTCGTTGGCGCTCGAAGTTCAATTTGAGCACCAGTGTTGTGATTGGCTGAAACTGTCGGGGGCGGGGAGTGCCTTCCATGCAGTGCTGCCTGGAAGACTACGTTGGGGGCCTAAAACACCAGTGAGCTGGACATCACCTTTTCCCCACCACCGAGCCACTGATGCACTGACATCAGAGGTAATGCCCAACAATGTCCCTCTGCCTCCCACTCCTTCATTTTGCTCCCAGGGTGAGCTGAGAGAGGGTCTGAAGCATCTTTGACTGCCTGTGTCAAGCCTTCAACACAAATGTCTGAGTGCTGCTCAGAAGCCAGAACAGCCTGCATCCTCACCACATGCTGACCATGATGGCAGAAACATCTGCCAGAGGTGCATGTTGTTTTATGACAGTTTTGTGGCCATTGATCTGAACAAATGTACAGCATTGGAGCGTGTAACCCTTGAACAGAGTTCCTCTCACTCACCATGGCTTAGAAAGCGAGGCATCTGCCATACAGTGGCTAGAGGGTTGTGGGTTTACAGTCAGCCGCAGAGGCACAGTCGTGTGTGCAAGCGAGCCCTGGCTGTCATCAAGCCCAGATGGAGTTTTGAACTCAGAGGAACTGCTGGAGATCAAATGCCCTCTCCTTAAAAGTGGTGAGTCTCTAGAGGACCTGTCCAGAAGTCAGAGGTATGATGTGAAGATGGTGGAGGGGACACCTCAGCTACAGCCAAATGGTCCACGGGGCTTCTATGTGCAAGTGCAACTTGGCATGTTCTGTACAGGGCTGAGGGCCTGTAAGCTGCTCATCTGGGCTCCATCACAGCAAGTTCTCCTACAAGTCCCATACAATGAGCAATTCTGTGCCAAGACTGTAACTAGACTAAAAGCCTTTTATTTTAAGTATATGCTCCCTCATGTGTCAGATGAGTTTCAGGCAGGCTGTCTTTTGCTTTCCACAAGATACTTGCAGCTTTGTAGATAAGCAGGAATTAGAATAATTAGGGTTAAAGATAGGATATTAGGTAATTGTGGTGGGATGCATTTTAAATTGGTTGTGTTAAACGAGATACATTTGTGATTTTGTGTTTTAGAAAATATAAAACACAAATGATTAAGTTGTATAAAATCAGTTGTAAGAAGTGTTTGATGTTTTCAAGAAGCTAGAGACACCTTCTACTGACCTTCATGTTGATACAGTATATTTCAACATTTAATTTTCATAAGTATTAAACTAAGATGGTATTTATTTGCAAACTTGACATGACTTATTCCTTCTAACCAGAAGACTTAATTCCTTTAAGTTAAGGGGAATCTACAGAGCTCACATTATATGGTTTTATAATAAATGACTGACAGGTAACATCTGGTCACATTGTAAAGGTTTATTAAACATCTGGTCACACTGTAAAGGTTTATAAAAATAACTATTCACAACAGGTAAGATCTGGTCACACTGTAAAAGTTTATAAAAAATAACTATTCACAACAGGTAAGATCTGGTCACACTGTAAAAGTTTATAAAAACAACTACTTACACTATTTACACTGATTAGTTAAAGCAAAACCAAAGCAATAAGTATGGACAGACGTGGAACGCACCTACAAATAAACATTTATTCATCCTCAATATCAGAAATGACATCGCTTCGAAGGTTGCAAAGGGCTGCACAAATTCTTAGAATTTGATCTATTTTAGGGGTGAGGTTAATTGGAGCGGTTTGAAAGAGGACTTTGACGTTTTTAAGTCGGCATATGACCCACTCAACGTGGACACGTACATTGGCGATGCGCCTAGTGTTAGTGGTGTCTTCTTCAGAGAGTTGCATGCCTCTCTTGAGCCCCTTTCACACAGAGATTCCGGAAAATACACGGATAAAGTGACCCGGGATTTGACCCGGGTTCGTTTGATTTTGGTTCATTCACACTGCCAGTGATTTTCCGGAATCAGAGAGCGCGTTCACACACAACCCGTGTATGTCCCGGAAAGACACGTGACATCGATGTGACTTGTAATGTCTCAGCAGCGTCTTCAGTTTGCTTATGAGCTGCGATTTCTCTCTCGAGAAACCACGCTTGTGCATTTATTTCTCTGCTTCGATCATAAACTTGTGCATTACATACCGCTTCACAGCTGGCGAACTATCCCGCCCTTCAGCGTCATCACTGCGACACGGCATTATTACGGCTTTTGTTCACACAGCGCGCGTTCCGGGACTGAACACGGCAATGTTACTAGGTCCCCAACCCGGCATCGATGCCGGCATCAATCCCGGGTCGTGTTTGCGTTCACACAGAAGGCGTTCCGGCAATTTGCCGGCAATTTCCCGGGTTCAATGCGCTGTGTGAAAGGGGCTTTGGTGAATGCTGGAAGGACAAGTTTCACCTTCCTTTCATAGAGGAGATCGGTAATAGTGAAGCCTCTGTCTGCCATTACTTCATCGCCTGGATGAAAGTATTCCAGGAACCCTGAATTTGCAGTTATGAATTTATCACTGCACCTTCCTCCATACGCTGGAGAGATGAACATGATCAGTCCACATGGTGCAATGGAGACCAGGTATTTGATGGTGTTCTGGCCGTAGTAATGCCTGTAGGACTCACCTCTCGAGTCAAGGTTGCGTTGCTTTTGAAGGGGTGTCTCTGAACAGTCGATCACACATGTTGTGTTTGGAAATTGCTCTCTGAAACACTGAGGCATTGTTGCCTGGATTGTCTCCCTGGGAAGCCATGGTATGTAACACCTCATCTTCTCCACCATGATGTCAAGCCAACACGAAATCACCTTGTTTACAATGGACTGAGAAACACCAAACCTTTCAGCAAGATCACCCTGCAATAAATTAAGACGCAGCTTCATCAGAGTCATCAGGAGCTGATGCCAAGTGTGTAGCTGAAAGCTGTTGGTGTATGAATTGGTAAGGTGCTCAGCAACTGAATGGAATGCATCCAGTGTCAACCCTGTGTAGAGCTGACAAAGGTGGTCATTTCTCAGCAGAGTTATGTACTAGATTTTGAAGCGTAGTTGTGGTCAGAGAAAGATGGATCCTCCCATTGTGTTTCTGCATCACAGGTCTGGGGCATGTGGCTGTGATCCTCCTCACAGTTGTCCACTGCAACACTGACGCTCATTGATGCATCTATGGAAATAATATAACCATAACATTTTTTACATTAGTACTTAAAATAGATCATGAGAATTAATTTATGATGGCACTCATACTTACACAGAACAGTGTGTAAAATAGAGATCCATTAAAAACGAGACAGTATTAACACAATCTACTAACTCTACGTAGGTCAGTATCAATATCTGACTGATAGATGTAGCTAGGGACAGCTTAAAAGACGTCGAGAGGACTCCTAACTCACTAAGACCTATTCACAAACCGCTTTTTGTGGCATTTCACGTTGGGATGTTTTGAAATGCGTATGCGGCGGCTACAGGAGCTTCCAATCGTGAGGGAACAATTTTGCATTGTAGGCATAACTAGGGATGCAATAACGCCACCAACAACAACCAAAACTAGGCTACTCATTGCAGGTAAACTAATTGTAACGTTTCATTGTGAATCAAATTAAAATGTTCTTCTCTTTGCAAACGTAGGCAGAGGCATATTTTCATAATCCATATGTTTAATTAGGCTATAGGCTATTTGTTTTGGCTTACTCTTTATTCATTTAGGCTATTTATTCAGTTATTCATCATCTTCCGTCCTTCGCACTACTTGTGTAGCGCACGCATTCTCAGACCTGTCACATGTCACTCATCATCGTAGGGGAGGTGTTTGGAATCATTCCCGTGTTACAATCATCAGCCAATCAAGGTGGTAACTTCAGTCAAGCTTGTGCATGAGTAATGACGTCATCCATAGCAACGAAGACTCACTCTTAGCTTAGGAGTTGTCATTTTTCTTTACTAAGAGTAGGTCTGAAAGGCGTTGTGAATAACTTTTAAGAGAAAACTCCTAGCTAAAATCTTTTAGTGCGATTTAGGATTACTCCTAGTGGTAAGATAAAATGCTTTGTGAATACGGCCCCAGTTCAGTATTTATTTATCCCCGTAGGGAGATTGTGTTTGCAGCGTACACTCACACAGACATTTGACAAATTCACATTTGGCATATATTTAAATATTTAAAAATAATCTAATAGTAAACCTTATTAAGGTATACAGTCTGGCGACCATTTATCCACTACCACTGGAAGGAGGAGAATTTAAAAACTTGATTGCTTGGGGAATAAAAGAAAATTTAAACCTATTTTTTAAACATCTAGGGACACAATATCGTCGGCCTGATGGTAGCAATTCAAAAGTATAGGATAGAGGGTGCCTCTTATCATTCACAATGATGTTAGCCTTAAGCCTGGAACACACCAAGCCGACGGTCGGCCGTCGGGCAGTTTCCGTGCGTCGGCCGACTAAATCTTCTCAGTGTGTTCCGCACCGTCGGCTGAAATTGGTCCTCGTCGGCTTTGTAACGGCCGATTCGACATGTTGAATCGGCGTCGGGCCGTCGGCGAAAGAGGGAACTCTGATTGGCTGTTCAGCTTAGTGAATGAGGCAGTGCACGAGAATAATAGCAAAACAGCGAGCAAAGAAGTCCAAACGGTACAGACAGAAGGCTGTTCTAATGATATGTCATCTTACCTGAGTGTTCCTTGGCGCATAATTCAATATTAACACGAGAGGAGTGGAATAAAGAAAGTGTTTAGCAGGATTGATATTCAAAACGGTAAGCACGCAGTGCTTTGTTTACGGTGTGTGTATCTGCAGCCGGCAGCGTCGGTTTCCCTTTTTGAATGACGAATATAGATGAATATATCTGCAGAAATAGACAGTTGTCTCATTCACACGCAGGCGCAGAACGCGCTTTCTAGCTAACAGTCGGCAGTAGTTCTCTCGGTGTGTTCAAGTGCAGCTTTTAACCCCGACGCGAGGCGACAACACAGTCGGCTTTCATCAGCGCTAGTTCGTCGGCGTCGGCTTGGTGTGTTCCAGGCTTAACACTCTTCCTTTATATATGCTCTCTATACTCTCTAACTTTATTCCTAACAATTTACTTGCTGTTACTACCACCTTCCCCAATGATCTCTTCTGGGCCTCAGAGGCATTACCATACCAGCAGATCACACAAAATGACACAATGCTTTCAATAAAAGCCCCATAAAACATCAACAATATTCTACTATGGACATTAAAGGACAGTAATTTCTTTAGGAAGTACATTCTCTGTTGAAGCTTTTTACTTACACAGTCAGACCATACATCCCACTTGAGTTTATTGTCCAGCATTACTCCAAGGTATTTATAATTTGTTACTAACTGTACTTGCTCCCCATTAATTAATGTAGGATGAGTTTCACTTTGCTCTCTCTCTCTAAAATCAATAACCATTTCCTTAGTTTTTGAGATATTCAAAGAAAGATTTGAATTTTCACACCATTTTAAAAAGAAGCCCAGAACAGGCCCATGTTCTTCCTCCCCATCATTTAAAAGACTCACTAAAGCAGTATCATCTGCATACTTTACAATATGTCTATTTTTGAAGGAACTCGCACAAGAATTTGTATATAAAATGAATAATAATGGGGATAAAACACATCCTCGGGGAGCTCCAACTGAGGTAATCAATTTGTCTGAAATAGACCCACCTATTTTAACCTGCTGAATTCTAGAACTAAGAAAGTTTATCACCCAAGCAAGTGTCCTACTATCTATTAAAAATTATTTGGCCAAGGTGGCAGCTAATATACTGGGAGAAATACAGTTAAAATCTGATGAGAAATCCACAAACAGAATTTTTGCATGAGTTTTTGGTTTCTCTAAATGTGAATGCAACAGATGCAATACAGTTATAAATGCATCCTCAACCCCTCTAGAGGCTTGATATGCAAATTGCAGAGGATCTATGAGATGCTGTGTTACAGATACAATGTACTTTTTTACTAAATGTTCAAAACTCTTCATCACAAGTGATGTAAGTGCTATTGGACGATAGTCATTTTGCTAAATTTTCTCATGTCTGCTCATGCTAGTTAACATTAATCCACTCCCTGTTTTGTTTTGTTTTCTCACAAATGTATGACTTTTGGAAGTGCAATTTGATTCCTCCCTTGTTCTCCCCCACACAAGAACATCATCAATATGACACACCGTGCCTTCCAGTCCTTCAGTGACCTCTGTAGCCATTCTATTCTGGAAGTGTTCTGGTGCGGATGATATTCCGAAAGGAAGCCGTTTGAAGAAGTAACGGCCAAATGGGGTTATGAACGTTGTGTAGCGCGCAGAATCCTCTGACAATGGTATCTGCCAGAATCCCATATTGGCATCTAACTTACTGAAGATTTGCGCTCCCGCAAGCATTCCTAACGTCTGTTCAACTGATGGCAGGATGTATTTTTCCCAGAGAAATGACTCATTTAACTTGGAGAGGTCTACACATACCCGAACAGCACCTGACTTCTTTGGGACTACCACCATGCCAGCACACCAGTCTGTTGGTTCCTCCACCCTGCTAATTACCCCCATTGTCTCCATACGGCCCAGCTCTTCTTTAACTTTATTCATTAAAGGTAACGGGATACGTCTTGGGGTTTTGAGAGAGAATGGAGAAGCCCCCGGTTTGAGCCTGATAACATATGGCTGTCGTACTTCTCCCAGACCGCTGCACAATTTTGGATAACTTGTCTTTAATATTTCCATATCAATGTTATCTTATCGTGCCACAAGCTCGAGCTTTGCAATAGCCGGTCTGCCCAGAAGTGCAGTGTGCAGATTTCTGATTATGTACACATCTTCCTCAGACTGTTTTTCACCTCTCTTCAACAGCAGACTAGTAACTCCAACAACATCTAAAGGAACTTGCCCTGGACCAAGCAATGGCCTTGTTGCATCCTTGAGGGTAGGTAGGTCTTTATTAAAAATCTCCTCAAACACCTCTACTGGAATGACAGTGACATCCGCGCCGGTATCAATCTTAAACGGCACACGTCTGTGTCTAATGGCTAAGTCCACCATCCACGGTTCGCCAGTACCTGTGATGTTGCCAAGAAATATAGGGTCCCCCTCGCACACTTCACGCACAGTTTTTGATGATGTGCACACCCGCTTGTAGTGGCCTTTTTTCCCACAGGAGTGACATTTTACGTCATTTGCTGGACAGTCACGCTTTGCGTGTGCTGGGGAGCTACCACACTTATGGCACTGGTTGCTATTCATCTTACTGGAGTGTGCTATATGTGATTTTTGTTTAGGACCATTTCCTTTTTGGGGTCTCCCCACATTATACTTTCCTTTGTACACTCTGTCGACAGAACCCGCATCTGCAGCCACAGTGTCTGTCACACTTCTCAGCGCAGCTTGTTGTCGTTTCACCTCCTCACTTTGCCGCGCCATTGCGATTGCTTTTTCCAAGGTCAGCTCATGATCCAGCTGCATACGCTCAGAAAGCCATTTGTCCGCCAACCCCACGACAAGCCGGTCCCCAATTAGCTCGTCATGTAATGCTAAATATTTACAATGTTCAGCCAGAGCATACAAAGCTGTCACAAACGAATCAACAGTCTCCTTTTCTTCCTGTTTCCGCATATTGAAACGTGCCCGTTCTTAATTACATTTCTTCTCCCAACGAAATGTGCCTCAAAACCTGCTTTTACTGCGTCATACTTTGTTTTGTCAGCGTCATAGACTGTAAAAAAATATGGACGTAGTGTCCGTGACGTCACCCGTAGGTTTCTGAAGAGCATTTTTGAAGCCTAAAGTGGGCGGAGCCGGCCGTCGCCATCTTGGCCTTGCATCACTCCCGGATGGGCAGAGGCGGGGCGTGAGCTGGAGCCTGGCTGTATCAGAGCCCGTCTACTGGCTGTATCTGAAATCACCTAGCTCGACGTGATCGAGTTTTTAGTTCAGGCTGGGCATAGATATATGTTTATTTCTATGCAGGCTGGGGAAGTAATTCTATAACGTTATATGCAACTGACAGTACCAAGTCTGCGACTGCACAGGGCCTCGCGCTAAAGTGACAGTTGATGACAGTAAAGCCAATTAAATTATTTTTCCCAGAGAAATGACTCATTTAACTTGGAGAGGTCTACACATACCCGAACAGCACCTGACTTCTTTGGGACTACCACCATGCCAGCACACCAGTCTGTTGGTTCCTCCACCCTGCTAATTACCCCCAGTGTCTCCATACGGCCCAGCTCTTCTTTAACTTTATTCATTAAAGGTAACGGGATACGTCTTGGGGTTTTGAGAGAGAATGGAGAAGCCCCCGGTTTGAGCCTGATAACATATGGCTGTCGTACTTCTCCCAGACCGCTGCACAATTTTGGATAACTTGTCTTTAATATTTCCATATCAATGTTATCTTATCGTGCCACAAGCTCGAGCTTTTGCAATGGTCCGTCAGCGCGGCATCGCTCGTCAAGTTCGTAGAGAGCTTATTCAGTCCATTTTAAATTCTGATTTTGGCCGCCTCTCAAATGGGTTAAACCATAGATATAACGTTATTGCCTATGAAGTTCAAGTAAATGCGCTAGAAAATCCCCGCTCATTCAAGGATGTGCATTTATTGCATGGACGGAGAAAGCGCCGACGCCTGCATGATTTCATCTGACGGTACATAAGCATATTATAATCTATCTGTTCCGTGAGAGCAGAACGAACGAGCCTTTATTGACGTTTTAAAATCTGAAAACTCCAAAAAGCAACGAAATTGTCAGACATCCATTAGTGCGTTCACAGAGGAAAACAACTGAAATACAGCGCTGGTTGTTCTCTCGAACGATACTCGACGACAACGACGGAATCCTAAGCCGTGCGCGAAGTAACTTAATGGGTGTATTAAATTGTATGAAATAATCCCGAAAAAAAGCACAAAACACTGCAGAGAAGGCAAGTTCAGCAGCAACACTTGCTGAGGTGAAGAGACGGCTAGTAAAAACAGACAAAACGGCTAGCATTGACATCAGCACAACCCGGCACTGTCACTCAAGTGGCCACACCCTTAATTATGCAGAACTTTAAATATTAATCAACTAAACGGATGAGTTATAAAAAATTCACCCCCCTCACAGTTGTCATGAAGGGCAAAATTAGCTGTATAGACCAAAACCACATACAGACACCAGGCTGTAAACACGTTTTTTTCTGCTGTAAAATTTGGTATTTTAACATGGGGGAGATACAGATTTGACTCACTTCTGACATCAGCCTCAAGCGGCCAGTCAACGAATTGCAGTTTAACTCACTTCCGTGTTGGTTTCAAGAGAGAGACGGGGAAGTTGCCGCTTGGTCAGCGTCTGCCAGTGGTAACCTCCGCCGTCCGCCTCATCTCCCATGCAGTAAATGAAAGTATTCACCTGAGTTTCATCCGAGTTTTCTTGCAAATTGCTCGCCCATCGGAACCGTTCAAACCTCCGGATCCATTTTGCCCATTCTTGTGGTTTAGAAAAGTCGAACGGCTCAGGCGGCCGTATGCTGAATGTAGCGCTCAGTCCCGCTACTCTCGGTGCAGCGACCGCATTATCTCCGCCATCCATTTCAGCTCGAACGTTCTTCCCACGTATCCGGGCTTTGCGAGCAAAACTAAAGCAGGTAACACGTCAAACTACAGCACTTCTGACACCATGTCGTGTCTTTTAAATAATGACTCTGGATTCGAACTGTATGAACGTGTTTACTTTACTTTCTTTAGGCAACGTTAAACATACACTCACTGGCGCTTCTTAGTCGCACACTCTCATGACATCATCAACATTCCCACTAAACATCAGACGTCTATTGGACAGGCAGGTCATGTCTATACTGCGTCAGTCGGTCCAAGACCAATTTTTGACCTTTATGCAACGTGCAATCTAGTTCTGCTATTTGGACATCTAACCATGACCCCACCTGGACGTCAATATAATGTTCAATATTTGAACGCCGGAATAGGTAATTTTATGGATGTTATGTGGACGTCTAAGACAGGTGCAGGAAATTGACATGATCTAGGTTTGCAAAGTTACCTCCAAATGAGGTCTTTTCTACGTCATGTTTGGAAGTCAGATTTTGGTTCCCTGAAGGTGCAGACTGTGACGCCATGTGGACGTCTTAGACAGGTGCAGGAAATTGACATGATCTAGGTTTGCAAAGTTACCTCCAAATGAGGTCTTTTCTACGTCATGTTTGGAAGTCAGATTTTGGTTCCCTGAAGGTGCAGACTGTGACGCCATGTGGACGTCTAAGACAGGTGGAGGAAATTTACATGAACAATGAATGTAGGGAAATGTTTGATTGACTGAGGCATTAATCATTGACATGCTTAGCTTCGTGAATGAATTTTTTAATGTTAAATATTAACATTGTTAACATTCATGAGTAGCCTAGGTCTAAAGCAGAAGTAGTTTGCACGTCGTGATGACGTCCGGGACTGGTCCGCATATATATATGAAACAGGAAGTCCCGCCTGCGTTATGGTAGTTCCACAGGAAACACCACAGGAAAAGTGAACGGCAGCAACTTCAAGCAAGAGATAAATCTGAAAAATCCTTGTTTTCAAGGTAGGTTCGGTCAACTTAGTGAAGTTTGTGTTAAATTATGCATTACTAATTTTAGCTGTTTTAGCATTATTGTCTTAAACTAGCCTACCTAAACCTGTTGTGGGGGAGGGAGTGCATCTCCACCAGCTAGCGTTAACTAAACATTGGCCATAGTTAGCCTACTTTCGAAAACAACTTTCGCACTGCACCGAAGCTTAACAAGTAGCAGCTAACATCATTCCGCTACATGTTTTGCACAAATATCTCTCAGGGCTCCAGACTGCGACCAAAATTCGAGACAGTGCGACTGAATTTTACATCTAGTCGCACATGTGCGACCAGTACATTTGCTGGGGTTTCATTTTGGCCGTCGTTGGTTGCCCAATGATCTGGCCGTGATTGCCCTTTAAAAATCCCACATTCCAAGGCCACTATGGCTTGGTTCTCTGTATGGCAATACTTTAAACTGACTAATGCCGCGATTTTTGTGGTCTGCCACTGCCTTTGTCATAAAGAAAACTAAAACAAATCTGCCCGACAACAGAATGTTTGCAAATCCAAAGCATTTCGCAGCACGGAATCCTATGTAAACGCTCGCTTTTGATGTAGTGCAAAGTGAAGGTAAGCGTCAAAAGACCCAGGAATAATATTCATGTGCGATCAAAAAGAAGATGAGATAAGCAATTATCAGTGAGTAGAATTTGGAAATCAGTCGATAACTGTGGTAGGCTATAATGCCACTGATTTGTTCCTTAATTTAACTTAGATGGATAGCCTACATTCTCCACGATATGTGTTAGGTCTATGTTTTGATAGCGCATACCGTTGACTATCCAAGAGAATGATCCGATGCATAATACAGAGATAGCATTCCATTAGCTCTAAATTGAATCTTTCCATCCCCACCCTACATGACAATAAGACGTGCAGGGACTGCCCGCGCGACGGTGCATCCCTTTACCATGGGCATGGCTCCGTTAATTTAATAGACTACAGCTTTACCAGAAGTTCTCACGAGTTTGCTGTATAAAGTACAATACAAACACACTAATTAAAAGGTACGAGGAGTCATAAAGTAAAAAAACAAAATTAAGATGAAGTTAACAAGTTCTGATCATTGATAATTAGCCTAACATTTTTTCATAACTCTGCTATGTCAAAAATCTATAGTGTAGATACTGTAACGCTGTAGTTATTGTTTTTTTGTTTAACTGTCAGGTGATTTGCGGTGTCCTCTTTTGGAGTGAGGTGTCCTTTTTGGAGATAAACAGATTAAACACGGTAGGCCTATGTGTTGTGAACTCATCCTCCTCTTTGCAAATGGCTCAGTTAAATACACATGAAACAAAACTAACTTAGACTCTGTTTACAGATGACATTGAGAATGAGACAGTGGCGAAAACGCCAAATTGAACTGGAACAAATTCTGGCTGATTCTGACAGCGATAACTCAGACAGTGTGCCTTTTTTTAGTGGTCACAGTGACACCAGAGAGGGTAAAAGGATCTTTGGTGACGCTGTTTCTGGGACGTGTTGCGATGTTCATGTGACACCCGACTTTGATTTTAACACAGACACTGAAGGGGACCGTTAGTCCACTGACTCTGAACATGATGAAGCTGAAGTAGCTTAGAGGATGACCTCAGACAGTGGGCCTTAGACCACAACTTGTCTCACAGAGCAATTAATAGTTTTTTTTTTTTTTTTTTTACATTTTTATTTAAGTAAATGCACTTATTAATTGACTTTTGTTTTTTACAAACATAGAAGAACAACGGCAAGCAATTAATAGTTTGATTATTTTGAGAAGGCAAGGCCACCAATTGCCTGCTGATTGTCGCACACTGCTTGCCACACCACACCACAACGTAACACAACACAATCTAAATGTGGTGGGCAGTACAAATATTATGGCCTAGAAAAGGGGATCCGTCCTTATTTGAATCAGAGTCACAGTAATGATTTGCACCTTACTGTAAATATTGATGGCCTCCCCCTTTTCAAAAGCAGTGGTTTCCAATTCTGGCCAATACTGGCAAAGACTGGCCATTTCGATCCATTTATTGTTGCCATATTTAGTGGCCAAAGTAAGCCTAGTCCACTTGAGGACTATGTTGAAGATTTTCTTACCGAGTACAAGCATCTGAAAGACAGTGGGATAGTTTATAAAGGCCACACCTATACTGTTAATGTTGATGCTGTGATTTGTGACGCGCCAGCAAGGGCGTATCTTAAATGTATTAAGGGTCATACCTCCTATAATAGTTGCGAAAGATGTGTCATCACAGGAACTTCTGTTGAGAGAAGGATAGTTTATGCTGATCAGAATTGCCCTTCGCGCACTGATGACTGTTTTTCTCGAGTTGAGTATAGGGATCACCAGAGAGCTGTCAGTCCATTCATTGATGCTGGAATTCCTTGTGTTACCTCTTTTGTCTTGGATTATATGCATGTGGTCATCTTAGGAGTGGTTCGACGCCTGTTAATATACATGACTCGTGGCCCAAAATCTGTCGTCTATCATTGAGACAAAAACATGCAATTTTTCAGTCTAATTGCTTTTTGAGGGAAGTTGCCAAGTGAATTTGGCAGGCAACCACGGGGTTTACTTGAGGTAGGTAGGCGGAAAGCCCGAGTTACGTCAGTTTTTGCTCTACACTGGACCTGTGGTCTTAAAATCTGTCTTGTACCCTGAACGATACAAACATTTTTTGTCCTTGACGATCGCCATGTCTATAATGCTAGAGTCAGATGACCGAACTCGAAATGGCTATCTCCAATATGCTCATGAACTTATCAAACACTTTGTCACATGCTGTCCTAAATTGTATGGCAAGACCCTTCCTGTCTACAATGTACATGGACTAGTTCATCTTCATGAAGATGTCAGCCATTTCAACAGTTCCTTAAATGACATTTCCTGTTTTCCGTTTGAAAACCACTTACAACAACTAAAGAAACACGTCAGGAGTGGTAGAAGTCCCCTGGAAAAGCTCACCAGGCGTTTTTCGGAAATGGAACATACAAAAGTTAACAGGAACAAAATAAACTGTAACACAACCGTAACACACAAGAGAAGGGACCGTTGTTTTCTCTTGAGAGATGACACATTTGCTTTTGTTGAAGAGAAAAATGAAGATGGTACCTTTGCTTGTGAATTCCTACATCAGCGTCACACTTCCCCTTTATTCCATCAACCATGTAACTCAAAACTTATTAATGTAGTATGCATGCGAAATGGGAAGGCCAGGATGACAAAAAGAGTATTGCGTAAAGAGGATCTGTTCCGCAAGGTGGCCTGCCTTCCACAACAAACGTTTGGTTCTGTCCTCATACCCCTTCCCCATAGTCTGGAACACAAATATTAAAGGTTGAATTTGTTCTTCTCTTCTGTGATTCCTGCCACCTGCATGTCCTTTCTCACGGTCACTGCTCACTTGCCACAACATCCTTACAATGTAACCCTCAAACCCACTTGCGCACATGTCCAAACCCTGTCAATCTCACTTCACTTGCTTTATTCACCAACTTAACCAAGTAGATCACCAACTAAATCTTGTCACAAGGGGCGCTGCTAGAAATCTTGGGCCCCATGAAAGATTGCATGGGGTAGTGGTAGTGAAATTTTCACACGCAAGCAAACTAAATTCAAGTCTGTTTTTGGCTGGCTCTGAACACTTTTATTAACCTTTATATGTTGATGCCACTTACATGCAGCATACCTTTCTTTAGTATAAGTAACTTCAATCCAAATGGCCCTCAAATATTCAATATTAATAGCCCTCAAAGGGCCCCTAGTCAGTGCCAGGCCCTTTGAATCGTCCTAACTCCCTAACGTAGTAACATGCATATACTGTCTTTTCCAGGTCATGTATTCAAGGGCCGTTTGGCGGGAAGGAGACCAGGAGGAAGAGGGAGTAATTCCTCACAACTGGATTAATACACACAAAAAAACTGTTAGATGGCCAAGCAGTTTAAGTGCCACAAAAACTGAAAAGGCAATTAAAGACAAACTTAAACCCAAGGATGACTGGATGACCTTTCCATTAATAAAAATAAAAATAACTTCAGGTAACTTTTCTTTTGATGACTAGAAATTGTAATTTTTTGGGGGGGAGGGTCTTTTGTAAGTTGAATTTTTCTATTTGTAGCTAAGCGCAGTGAATGCAATCACTACAACATAACCAGTCAGGCAGAGCAGGAGGAGGAGGTGGAAGAAGAAGGTTTTGGTTTTTGTCAGAAATGGTATGTTTGCAGAATCTACTGATTCAACTTGTTGAGGATGTGAGCGTTAGGGGTAATGTATTTCTATAATGCATTTTTAAATCCAGTTTCCAAATAAATATAATTCTTTAAATTATGCCATGGATATGCTTATTTTACTTTATGTTGACTCTCTCTATAGGCGTGAAGCTTCCTGACTACCCTACTGCACCAAAGAAGCTGCCGACCATTCAGGACAGCAGCATGTTACATAATGCATGTGAGTACTGATGACAATTTCTCAAGCATGTTAATGTTGTGTGTATGTTATGTCCCCAGAGTTCTGGGTTCGTTTTATAGTCATTTTGTTCTGGGGCCTATACCATGAAGCCGGTTTAGGTGGCTAGCCAGCTATGTTTCAGTTTAGTTTCGGCCAACCCTGGGTTTTAGGTACTATGAAAGTAGCTTGGCTTTAATCGGTGTTCGTTGCCATGGTATCTTACGCTGCACGGCTAACCTGCTCCGGGGCAGGTTATGTTCTGGATTCAAGATCTCAGACAGAAGTTTGACCAATCAGCTGAGAGCAAAGAAACTTCGTAGAGAAAGAGTTTTTAGCCAGATAAAATCCCCTTGCCTTTCCTGATAGTTACTTGTATGAAAGATACAGATTTTCCGCGGAAGTAATGTCTTATCTTTGCAAACTTCTTGAGCCGCACATAAAGAATTTAACACGTCGAATTCATGCACTTACTGTACCGCAAATGGTATTGCGTTGCGTTTTTTTGCAAGTGGTACATACTTGCACGGTGGGTGACGCACAGAAGCTAGGGGAAAACACGGTTTGTCGAACCATTCGCAAGGTGGTCCTCGCTCTGCAGGAGTACATGAATAGTTTCATTAATAGCGTTCCCCGGACATTTATCGACCATGTCCATAAAAGAGGGTTTTTATAAAATTGCCGGTAAGATATATTGATTGGGTGACATCACATGAACACATTTTTTTTCTTTCCAAAAAGCAAATTTCATTTATTATTCTGTTAATCTTATGATAGGATTCCCTAGAGTCATTGCAACATGTATGCAGTCTATTGCTCCAATCTCCACTGCTCTAGGGGAACATGAGGCAGATTATGTTAATAGGAAGTCCTATCACAGCCTTAATGTTCAGGTAGAGATGATGTGAATATGTGAGATGATTATTTTCTGTGAGATGAATCTTTAAATTAATAGTAACATTAACAGATATAACAATGATCTTCTAAACATTTCATCTGCAGATGACAAATGGCCTGGCTCCAGTGCTTGTCTCACAAATTTTTCGTAAGTCTGTGTTGTGTCAGCGCTTTGAGGAAAGCAAGTTAAATTTGGTATAATACAAAACACTGTTAATTTGAACTGAGATAGAAAAACCTACACAATAACCCCCTATCATGACCCTCAGACAGGGCCACAGCACCGCTTTAATGTTGCCCTCAGTAAAACCAGAGTGAAGACAGAGATGACCTTTGGCATCCTAAAGGCACATTTCAACTGTGTTCAGCGCTTAAGAGTCACCAGAGCGGGCATCACAGATAGTGGCTGCATGTGCCATTCTGCACATTATAGCCACCAGTAGAAAGGAGCGAGAAACACCACAAAACCAGCTTCTCCCCGATGAAACTGACCTGATCACACTTGACCACCCAGCTGGTGCAGATGTAGATGCAATCACCATGCAATATTACACTTAATAAAAGCACATTGAAACTGCAGATCGGTCTAAACCTGTTTTATTGGTTTTGTGGGATGGGAGGGAGAAAGAGAGCAAGAGAAAGTTGCATTAATAAATATTCATACTAAAGTGTTACTTGGTTAAATAAGTTCACATACTGAGATCAGTTTTATCCAGCTGTTTGATCTCCAAGGTTTTTTTTTTTTTTTTTTTTTTTTTGGAGCCTCCTCAGAGTCCAGCTCCTTTAGTGAACAGTCTAGTTCAAGACTCCTTTAGTGTGCAGTCTAGTTCAAGTCTCCTTTAGTGTGCAGTCTAGTTCAAGACTCCTTTTGTACAGGGCCCTGACTGAGTCTGTTTCCACCTGAAACAATTCCACCACAAACATGATCATTACGTTTTCTGGAGGCTCATCAAATCACAAAAAGTTCCTTGACTTCCTACAAACACAGGACCGACTGTAATTTATGTCAAGGGTTTTAAATCCTTACGTTGTTCACATTTCTTCTGAAGGCCATTGAGGTAGAGGCCTCAGTTTCTGGGGCAGGTTGTGAAAAATCCTACAATAAAAGAGATGTGTAAGGGCCAGTCCCTTTTTTATGCCACACATTCAAATGTTTGCCATAATAAAAAGCCCAGTGCATTCACATCAGCAACCGTCTGAGAACACACAAACAGAGTGTCTTCATTTCCTCCACCCTAATAAATAAAAATAGGCCAATGTAAAGCATAACTGTTGTAAAGCAGGTTATGTTTGGTGTTCTGTCTGCTGCATACTGACCTCTGTGTGGGAGACTGTGTGTATGTGTGCTGGCTTCAACAGGGACACTGTATTTCCCTCTACTGCAGAACATACAGTCAGACATATTTAAAACTTAAAAAAGTAGTGATATAATGTATTGCACACGTACCCAGTGTTACTTGCTTAGAGGAGCCAGCACCAGGGTCAGATTGTACAGCACCTGTAATCCCATCCATAATCAGCCGTCCCTTATTGCCTACTCAGAGCCAACTCCTCTGCCAGTATATTCTGGTTTTCTGAATTTAATTCTTTATTTCTGTTTGCTGCAAGCAAGTGTTTGTGATTAAATGTTCACAAAAGTAATAAAAGGTTGTGGTTAATACTCACCACTTTGAATTATATTTTTATATTTTGTCTTTATCTGCTGCCAAGAACATTTGGAGTTGGGGTTGCATCTAAAAATCAATGAATATTAATCTTTCTTAGTACATACATGCACATTTTTTATATATTATAAAAATAGGCTATAGGCTATATTACACATACCTGTATAGGCTACACATACATATATACATACATCATTTACATAAATATAGAACATATTTGTTTAACTTACACATTAACAATCAGCAATCTTTCTCCAACAGTACCACATAATGGTAATTTTTTGTTATATTATAGTCTCTTTTATAAAAGGCACTGTTAAATAAATGGTTGTCTGTTTATAAAAGCAACCAAGAAAAAGGCTAAGAGAAAAATAGAAAGGATCTTAGTAGCCTACACTGTAAAATAATTTTTGCTGCATTAAATTAAGGCCGTATAGTCATTTCAACTGTTAAATCTTGAGTAATGATGAATTGTGAAAGTGAAACCTGATAAACTTATGTTAATGTAAAAATATTTTTCCTGAGTGTAGTTCATTGTAATTACTTTGTTTTTTCCTCTTTTGTGCACTTTTACATAATACACCAACACTTGTATCTGTTCCCAAGAAAGTGGTGGCTGAAATATGTGCAGTAAGTAGACATTTTCTAACTTTCCAAAGGAAAGAAAGTATAAGACTTTGTAATGTCCATTTGTTTCCATTGCACTGGACAGTGAATAAAACCTCTCAGATAACTGTCATATGGAGGAACTAGCCTACCTGCAAGTGCATAAATAACTTTACTTAATTTATACTTGTATGCTTTATGGCTGCAATATAAGTTGCAGGATTCCACATCTACAGAAAGGACTACAGAAGAGTCTGCACAGACAGAGGAGACATAGGCCTACAGGTGGGCAGTGTATAGCCAACTTTTCCTTTTTAATTTGTTGCATGAGGCATGTGTCTAATATCTCTTGTTGCAGGCACTTGACCACTTGCTTTTCTTTACAAATAACAATTGAAATAAAACTCAAGGAACTAAGCATATTTGTCTTTTATTAAACAATCAATGAAAAGTGTTTTTTTTTTTTTTTTTGGCAATGTTGTGTAATATGGCACATGCAACAATGTCACAGGCCCTGTCAGGTGTGCAACCCTCAGACTTTTCAGACACTGAAATCTTCCCTTTAGTTAGCCAAAGTTCATTTCATTGTGTGCCCTTGTCCTGGCTAGAGCTGCATTGTAACTGGTTTGGGTCAGGGAATGGGGTCATAAAACACCTGTCTGCAGGCAGGAACATGTCATAATCACCTATGAAAAAATGCAGTTCTGTTAGGATCAGCATAAGTGTATGTAATACAGTGAGCTTGATATTTAATTGTGGAACTTTCCATACCACTTTCAAATAATGTGCATAAATGTGAATCTCTGAAAATTCTTAAGTCATGCATAGATCCTGGCCATTTTGCTTTCATATTTGTGATATGGAAGATTTTAGTCAACTGCCTTTTTTTTATTTGATATAATATTACTAATCTGGAATATTAAGAATCACAATAGTAACTGGGCTGCACATTTACATTGTGAACCCCCTTTCTGTTCACATAATCCCCTTCACTGAGGCCTTGATGGCAGTCTATGGTCTAGCCCAGGGCTATTCAAATACATTTGCAGGGGGGCCAAACTAGGAAATTCCTAAATTTGTGAGGGCCGGACGGACAAATTGATATCAGCTAAAGGAAATTAAAATATACTATATACTAAGGTACATAATATATGAAATAAAATAAGGTACATTATTCTTTTGGTTTCCTTTATTATTTCAACACATTCAACTTGTATTGATTATGTCACGACTGGGTTCAAAAACAAAACTGAGGACTCAATTGCAGAAAACCAAAATGGGATTTTAATAAAATAGAAGCAAAATACAATGATAAACAAAACTCCCACGCGGGGGAAAACACTAGAATAATATAAACAAACCAAAACACTGGGAAACAAACACAAGAACATTAGACAACGTAACAGCACAATACAACAGACACAAGGAGACTAAATAGGGAGGCAAACAAAAGAGGGTAACGATGACAACAGGTGGAAAGAATTAAACCAATAACAAGATAACAAGAAGGGCGGGGCTAACAATGAACACGAGCACATGGCTCAACACAACAAACACCCAAGTGCAAAACAAGACAGGACAAACTTGTGACATAACCCCCTCCTTAAGGAGCGGCTACCAGACGCTCCACTAGGACAGGAGGGACAGACCAGGGCGGGACAGGAGGGACAGACCAGGGCGGGACTGGAGGGACAGACCAGGGCGGGACTGGAGGGACAGACCAGGGCGGGACTGGAGGGACAGACCAGGGCGGGACTGGAGGGACAGACCAGGGCGGGACTGGAGGGACAGACCAGGGCGGGACTGGAGGAACAGACCAGGGCGGGACGGGAGAAACAAACTGTCCATCAGGCGGCCAGGGTGGAGCAGATTGTCCATCGGGCGGCCAGGGAGGAGACGACCCCTCGGGCGGCCACGGCGGAGACTCCACCGGCTCAGGAACTGGAACAGACTCCACCGGCTCAGGAACTGGAACAGACTCCACCGGCTCAGGAACTGGAACAGACTCCACCGGCTCAGGAACTGGAACAGACTCCACCGGCTCAGGAACTGGAACAGACTCCACCGGCTCAGGAACTGGAACAGACTCCACCGGCTCAGGAACTGGAACAGACTCCACCGGCTCAGGAACTGGAACAGACTCCACCGGCTCAGGAACTGGAACAGACTCCACCGGCTCAGGCACTGGAACTGGTACTGGAACTGGCACCACCGGCTCAGGCACTGGAACTGGCACCACCGGCTCAGGCACTGGAACTGGCACCACCGGCTCAGGCACTGGAACTGGCACCACCGGCTCAGGCACTGGAACTGGCACTGGCACCACCGGCTCAGGCACTGGAACTGGCACCACCGGCTCAGGCACTGGAACTGGCACCACCGGCTCAGGCACTGGAGCTGGCACTGGCACTGCAACTGGCACCACCGGCTCAGGCACTGGACCTGGCACCACCGGCTCAGGCACTGGACCTGGCACCACCGGCTCAGGCACTGGAACTGGCACCACCGGCTCAGGCACTGGAACTGGCACCACCGGCTCAGGCACTGGAACTGGCACCACCGGCTCAGGCACTGGAACAGACTCCACCGGCTCAGGCACTGGAACTGGCACCACCGGCTCAGGCACTGGACCTGGCACCACCGGCTCAGGCACTGGAGCTGGCACTGGCACTGGAACTGGCACCACCGGCTCAGGCACTGGACCTGGCACCACCGGCTCAGGCACTGGAACTGGCACCACCAGCTCAGGCACTGGAACTGGCACCACCGGCTCCGGCTCAGGAACAGACGCTGGCTCCGGCTCAGGAACAGACGCTGGCTCCGGCTCAGGAACAGACGCTGGCTCCGGCTCGGGAACAGACGCTGGCTCCGGCTCGGGAACAGACGCTGGCTCCGGCTCGGGAACAGACGCTGGCTCCGGCTCGGGAACAGACGCTGGCTCCGGCTCGGGAACAGACGCTGGCTCCGGCTCGGGAACAGACGCTGGCTCCGGCTCGGGAACAGACGCTGGCTCCGGCTCAGGAACAGACGCTGGCTCCGGCTCGGGAACAGACACCACCGGCTCGGGAACAGACACCACCGGCTCGGAAACATACACCGCCGGCTCGGGAACAGACACCACCGGCTCAGGGACTGGAACAGACACCACCGACTCTGGAACAGACACCACCAGCTCAGAAACAGACACCACCGGCTCAGAAACAGACACCACCGGCTCAGGAACTGGAACCGACATCACCGGCTCAGGAACAGACACCACCGGCTCAGGAACAGACACAACCGGCTCAAGTGTGTGCGTAGCCCACACACACCACATGGCTGTGGCCATAATGGCCAGTGTCGCGGTCACTGAGGGCTCAGGAACAGACGCCACCGCCTCAGGAACAGACACCACCGGCCCAGAAACATACACCACCGGCTCAGGAACAGACACCACCGGCTCAGGGACTGGAACAGACACCACCGACTCTGGAACAGACACCACCGGCTCAGAAACAGACACCACCGGCTCAGGAACAGACACCACCGGCTCAGACACAGGCACCGGCTGTACGGCCATCTTGTCCAGGGACACCGGCTCAGCAGGCATGACGTGAACAGTTTCTGGCTGGGCAGACACGACGAGAACAGTCTCCGGCTGGGCAGACGTGACGTGAACAGTCCCCGACTGGGCAGACGTGACGTGAACAGTCTCTGACTGGGCAGACGTGACGTGAACCGTCTCTGACTGGGCAGACGTGACCCGTCTCTGACTGGGCAGACGTGACATGAACCGTCTCTGACTGGGCAGACGTGACATGAACCGTCTCTGACTGGGCTGACGTGACGTGAACAGTCTCTGGCTGGGCAGACGTGACGTGAACAGTCTCTGACTGGGCAAACGTGACGTGAACCGTCTCTGACTGGGCAGACGTGACATGAACAGTCTCTGACTGGGCAGATGCGACATGCACCGTCTCTGACTGGGCAGACGTGACGTGAACCGTCTCTGGCTGGGCAGACGTGACATGAACAGTCTCTGCAGACTCTGGAGTGACAAAAACTGGCTCGATGGAGACAAAGACTGATGCAGCAGTCTTAGCTGCTCTCCTCCTTCTCAACCTTCGTTTTTTAGTTAAATTCAGAAAAACTTGATTCGGCGAAGAAGGATAGGTAAGTTGGTCAATACCGTCAGTCTCTAATGGTGGCAGGATCCTCCAATCCTTGCGATGCCGCAGGTAATTGGTGAATTTCCAAAAGTCCAGGATCCTTAAACCATTCATCTCCCACTGAGGAAGGGGATCATCCAAACAGTGGTTGAATGCCTCTTTAAGAGCTTCATCATGGTAATTCAATCCCCTAGCCATTGTCCAGAAGAACTGGGCGAAGCATCCTATCTCCCAGCCCTGCTGGCGTTGCGATGCCAACGCCTGCTGGAGTTCTAGTCTCTCTTGAGCTGTAGCGGGGGGAACCACACGAATGCTCATTCTGCTGAGTCCTCAAAATGGCTGTTACGTTCTGTCACGACTGGGTTCAAAAACAAAACTGAGGACTCAATTGCAGAAAACCAAAATGGGATTTTAATAAAATAGAAGCAAAATACAATGATAAACAAAACTCCCACGCGGGGGAAAACACTAGAATAATATAAACAAACCAAAACACTGGGAAACAAACACAAGAACATTAGACAACGTAACAGCACAATACAACAGACACAAGGAGACTAAATAGGGAGGCAAACAAAAGAGGGTAACGATGACAACAGGTGGAAAGAATTAAACCAATAACAAGATAACAAGAAGGGCGGGGCTAACAATGAACACGAGCACATGGCTCAACACAACAAACACCCAAGTGCAAAACAAGACAGGACAAACTTGTGACAGATTAGGCACAACAAAGTGCAAAACTGCAAATACTGAGACATATACACAGCTTTTAAAACAGTAAACATAAGTAATATCTTATATATATATATATATATATATATATATATATATATATATATATATATATATATATATATATATATATAAATCAAACAATCAAAATAAAGCTGTCATAAGTGCAAAACTGCAACTGCAGTTTCAAGTATCAAATCTTATTTGGGGAAATAACAACATTCAAATATCCCTGAAGTATATCTTTCAGACAGTGAGTACACATTTTAAAACTAGAAAAAACATTTCAAGTGTACAGTAAAATCTGCTAACTATGTGCTGTAAACATACTCTTGATGAAAACTATCTAATAACAAGAATATTTCTTTCCTCATTCCTCATCCTCAGTCTCAGTAAACACACAGGTCTATCGGTCCCTCGCTTGCTTGCCGTAGTTGGCACAGTAAATAGCCTAAGTACTTCTCCGTCCATTCACTCTGAAACTTACGATTTTTTTCTGTCAACTTTGCGGTTTGGCAGCAGTTTGGCTTGGACAACGTCAGGACTAGATGCGTCATAGGCAGCGTGAGAACATCGAATCAGTGAGAATGAGTGTTTGTCACCATGGATACGACCAGCTCCGCTCTAGAATCTTTGCCTGTACATTTGTCTGTGCGCCGCGGCAGGTTCGTAGATTTTTTTTTGACTTTTTTTTTTTTGACTTTTTTTTATTTTTATTTTTTTAATCTGCCGCGGGCCAGAATAAATTTCATTCGGGCCAAATTTGCCCCCGGGCCGCTATTTGAATAGGCCTGGTCTAGCCTATAGTCTGGTACCAATCACGTTAGTGAAGCCTGAGTGACATATACTGTAATCGGCATGGTCATAATTGCATGATCTTCATAAAAAATTATGATAGCCTAAAAAAAACTGCTTTAAAAAAAATGCTTTACAACATTGGGTCTTAAGTGGCTTGGAAATGCCACAAAAAAAACGAAAACTGTTTTTTAAACCTAAAAGCGCCGGGTAAACTCCGAATGACACGACAGACAGCACTTTCCATCAAGTTCTCTGCATCTCCAATAGTGTAGAGGAAAGAGACACTCGCAAATAATCTTAGGGCAATGCAAACAGTTTGTGCTGCAGATAAAGCCGGACTCCGACAAGTCGAAAATAAATGTGCGTTTCCAACAAATTAATAATGTAAACGACAATCTCACGAGTCACGACAAAAAAAAAAAAACTCATAAAGTGCACTATCGCGCTGCGCTTGACTTCCCGTATCAGCTCCGCTTATGAAGCCGCAGTCTAATCCTGTTAACATAAAATAAGCCTGTTCCCGAGCAGGTTCAAGCTTACGGACCTGTTGCTATGACAGCAAGTCCAGGATGAGCGTTGAAGAACCAAACAATCCAAGATCATGCCAAATCGCCAACAATCAAATCCAGCTAACTGAGTTAGCTACGTACGAAGAATGGGGCCCTGGTATTCTTCTTCTTCTTCTTCTTCTTTTTATATGGTGGTTGGCAACCAGCTTTCGGTGCATTACCGCCACCATCTGGACTGGAGTGTGGATCAAGGGTCGACCTACACTTGGGCCCCTGGTATTGCTTGTGGTTTGTGTGTTTGTGTTTTTCTAATAGGCAAGATGGCTTCTGTGACTGTTCCGGCAGCTGATTGGTGGTTCAACGGCTGATTGGGACTTGGAACTACGCCCACTCGTCAGTGGCTGCAGCTGGCTGGGCTCTTTAAAAAGCCCAGTTTTGGATCAGTTCTCTCTCTCTGCTCCTGCTTTTTGGTTTGGTTTGTACCCTGTGTGTGTTTGGTAGTGATGGCAAAATGAGGCTTCCTGAACCACTGAGACCTCGCAGCCCATTGCTTCAGCCAAAGGTTCATTACTCGAAGCTTCATTCAGCATTACTCACCGTTCGGTACGTAATGCGTACCGAAAACCGAACCGAAAGCCTCGTACCGAACGGTTCGATACGAATACGCGTATCGTTACACCCCTAATATATATATATATATATAAATATAGCTGCGAGCAGCGATGGAGGGCCCAAGCCGGTGACACCGCCACCCCGGTGGCTTTAGTGTAACTAAAGGCACCAGGGTGGCGATGCCACCGGCTTGGGCCCGCAATCGCTGCTCGCAGCTATATTTTTAAAATTAGCGCCTTTCGGGGGGTGGATTGCTTGAAATTATTTTACAAAAGCACAATGTTGTGTTTTATTGCGACTGTACACAAATATAAGTTAACACTTTGCAGTTTGAATGTCGTCCTGTATAATGACGGAGTATGTTTTTATGTGTCCACTGTTCAAACGCGCCCACGCCACACACACACACACACACACACACACACACACACACACACACACACACACGGTTTACTATCTTTGTGGGGACTCTCCATAGCCTTAATTTTTTTTATACTGTATAAACTGTATATGCTATCTCCTCACACTAACCCTACCCCTAAACCTACCTATCACAGAAAACTTTCTGCATTTTTACATTTCCAAAAAAACTCATTCTGTATGATTTATAAGCTTGTTTACCCATGGGGACCTCTATTTAGGTCCCCACTGTGACACGAGTCCCCATGAGTCTGTATGCATTCAGGTTGAAGTCCCCACCGGGATAGAAAAACATGAACACACACACACACATTCCAGAATTGTAATCTTGACATCGCAGCCTGTTCATTATGGCCTTCATAAAATATAATAATAAAATAGTCAACCTAACATATAACAATTACACTGCTCTAAATAGTCAGTAGTACAATTCATACATTCACAGTAAGCACCGCTCCACTGTGGTGTTTCCAAGCACATTTTTGCGCTTGTGAAGAGGATGATTTTTTCCGTCGATATTGGAACACGAGTGAAGAACAAAGCCTATAATAAAGAATAGTTTAGCATCCAAATACATCGCAAATGTTGAAACATTTTGATTCTAATGAGAGGGTTATGTGAGCCCAACACTGCTTTCTTTCATTTTTATTTTTACATTAATTTTAAAGGATTTGTTGTGGAATATTTTGAGTGTATCATAAAATCAGAATAATTCTCTCGATTTCTCTCGGTAAGTCAAGCAATATTTTTGGTCTTTTATATATATATATATATATATATATATATATAAATATAGCTGCGAGCAGCGATGAAGGGCCAAAGCCGGCGGTACCGCCACCCCGGTACCTTTAGGTAACTAAAGGCACCGGGGTTGCGGTGCCACCGGCTTGGGCCCGTAATCGCTGCTCGCAGCTATATTTATTTTTAGGGCCCAAGCCCTGAAAGGGCGAAGGCCCTATTGTTTTCGGTAGGATTATTATTATTATTATTATTATTATTATTATTATTATTTTGTCAACCTTTCGGCCACTTTTGGGGTCCTTAACATGCTCGAAAACTCTTGAAATTTTGCACACAGGTCAGAACCCGCGGCCATCAGGGCCGGACTGAAGCTGGTACCCGGGCGTGGCAGGGGGGCTCGACAGCGCCCCCTGGAACGGGATCCGAACACTTGTCCATAAATCAGACACGCTTGCATGTAATAATATGAAACTCGGTACACATATAGAACTCATCGGGCCGAACAACTTTCGTGCTCTAAGTTTTACGCCAGCCCAACAGGAAGTCGGCTATTTAGGGTTGTTTGGAAACGCATGCTGTGGAATTTAATGTACTCCTCCTAGGGAATTCATCGATTCGCCTCCAAACTCGGTGTGCATGAAGTCAAGACATTGAGGATGCTAAATTGCGGACGGATTTTTGATATCTCGAACGGTTTGGCCGTGGCGAGGAAACGAATTTATGGCGAAAAAATGAAACAGGAAGTGTGTTATAACTTCTGCATACATTAACTGATCTTGATGAAACTTCAGCAGTGTGTTCGTTGTAAGAGGCCGATCGCACAGATGTGACTATTGTGAGTCAAAGTTATAGCGCCACCAACAGGCAGCAGGAAGTACATCACTATTAAAATGCTTTGAAATCACTGTCTTATTTTTACCAGATTTGCTTCAAACTTTATGTGTACAATGTAGACACACGGCAGATGTAGACCTGTGAAAGGATTATTGATATCTTAGATACTGTTGCCGTGGCAACGCATCAAACTTTAATATTCTTTTTTTATGCTTTTGAGACTCTTAACATACTTGAAATTGCATGAAACTCGACAGACACATCACATTTATTATCCAGTAGACATGTGCAAAGTTTCAGAAACGGGCGTGGTGAGGGGCTCAGTAGCGCCACCTTTAGTCATAAGTGGGGGTGTTAGTTTTATCAACAGCAACAAAACTTGGTATGTGTATTGTTCTCATCAAGACGGACAACTTTCTAATTTACATGAACCATCTCTGACCAACAGGAAGAGAGATATTTTGGTTTGAATGTGGATTTTCTGAAGAATTTTCTCTCCCTCTCTGTGTCTGTGTGTGTGTGAGGGGAGGGGGGGATTTGACTATTGCTTTTATATTGTTAATCAAGGTTTCAGGGGCTTTTGGGGTCCTTAACGTGCTCAAAAACTCTTGAAACTTTGCACACAGGTCAGAACCCACGGCCATCAGGGCCGGGCTGAAGCTGGGACCCGGGCGTGGCTGGGGGGCTCAACAGCGCCCCCTTGAACAGGGTTCTAAAACTTGATCCATATATCAAACACGCTCGCATGAATTAATATGAAACTCGGTACACATATAGATCTCATCGGGCCGAACAACTTTACCCCGGTCAAGTTTTACGCCAGCCCAACAGGAAGTCAGCTATTATGGGTTGTTTGGAAAACGCTTGCTGTGGAATGTGAAATACTCCTCCTAGAAAATTCACCGTGCCCCCTTCAAACTCGGTGTGGATGTAGTCAAGACATTGAGGATGCTAAATTGCGGACGGATTTTTGATATCTCGAACGGTTTGGCTGTGGCGAGGAATCGAATTTATGGCGAGAAAAGAGAAACACGGAAGTGGAATAACTTCTGCATACATTAACTGATCTTGATGAAACTTCAGCAGTGTGTTCGTGGTAAGAGGCCGATCAGATGGATGTAGCTATTGTGAGTCAAAGTTATAGCGCCACCAACTGGCAGCAGGAAGTGTGTCACTTTCAACATGCTTTTGACAAAAGTGGGGGGGTTAGTTTTAACTACAGTAAAGAAAAAATAGTTTGTATATTGTTCTCATCAAGCCGGACAACTTTCTAATTTACATTCAATAGCTCTGGCCATCAGGAAGTCAGATATTTTGGTCTGAATGTGGATTTTTTTGCAAAATCAGCCTCTGAATTTTTAGCCACTCCTCTTAAACTATTTATTTTATTCGTACCAAACTTTTTCAACATGATGAAACTACATTAAATATGCTAAATTGTGAATGGATAATAAATATCTCAAACGGTTTTGCTATGGCGAGGGATTAAATAATGTCCAAAAAGGAAACACTAAAAATCTTCTAAAAATGTAATTATATACCATTTATTTCTATATAAAAGTATACAAATATCACAACTAAACCCATTTTATTCTGTTTTTGCAATTCAAGAAGAATGAAAAAGTTAAAACAGGCTATTTAGTGCTATTTGGTTCAACAAAAAAGCAAACATAGGGCTATACTGCCCTCTTGTGTCCAAAAGGACATCAAAATAGTATATAAAACTTTTTACCAGGTAGGCCAATATTGTATTTAAATATACATGTATTAGGTATGTGTCTGAGGATATTTTCCCACCGGTTAATCGACGTGTGACACGAGTGGGTGCTTTTAAATCGCTAATATTATAGTGTAAGAAAAATAATGATAATGTTGCACACACAAATCACACACATGTGGGAAAGAATGATGCTTTTAAACAACACTAAACCGCCATTAGGTGTCGCCAGGCATCCATCTTAATAAGCGAGTCATTGATTCATTCGTTCAAACGATTCGTTCGAATGAGTCGATCATGATTAAGACAGATGTTTATGGATTGATCATTCAATCTTTGAGTCAACCGATTCGTTAAAAATGCTGAATCGTTCAGTTATGAGAAAACACGTGATGCGTGATGTTCTGCCGTGATCTTTGTTTAACTATTTTCGCTGCTGAAACAGAACAAAAACAGTCAACATTGCATCTAAAATGTAAGTGACTTAATTGTAACTGTTTATTAACCTGTTGTATGAAATCTAGGGGTGGGAGAAAAAATGTATTCTTAGATGCATCGCGATGCGGACGTGGACGATTCTGAATCGATTCACAAATGTCAAAAAATCGATTCTCTAAAAAAATATTTTCTAATAACGTAATATTGACGGAAGGCAAAAGGCGGAACTCTAAGCGGACGTGCGTGCAGTCTGTGGCGCGCACATAACAGAGAAGTTTCTTCTGCTCACCAAGGCTGCATTTATTTGATTAAAAATACAAACAAAAACAGTAATATTGTAAAATATTATTCCAATTTAAAACAGCTGCTTTCTATTTTAATATATTTTAAACTGTTATTTATTCCTGTGATCAAAGCTGAGTTTTCAGCATCATTACTCCAGTCGTCACTGTCACATGATCCTTCAGAAATTATTCTAATATGATGATTGATACTCAAGAAACATTCATTATTATTTTAAATGTCGAAAACAGTTGTGTACAGTCTTTGATGAATAGAAAGTTCAAAAGAACAGCATTTATCTGAAATCTAAAGCTTTTGTAACGTTAAACACTACCGCTCAAAAGTTTTGGGTTAGTAATAATTAAAATTTTATTTTTTGGGGAAATAAATAAAATAAATCAGTACTTTTATTTATGAAGGATGAGTTAAACTGATCAACAGTTACAGTAAAGACATTTATAATGTTAAAAATATATATATTTGAAATATATGCTGTTCTTTTGAACTTTACATTCATCAAAGCATTTTGAAAAAAAAAAATCTGTACACAACTGTTTTCAACATTGAAAATAATAATGAATATTTATTGAGCATCAATCATCATATTAGTATGATTTCTGAAGGATCATGTGACACTGAAGACTGGAGTAATGATGCTGAAAACTCAACTTTGATCACAGAAATGAATTACTATGTAAAATATTTAAAAATTGAAAACAGCTGTTTTAAATTGGAATAATATTTCACAATATTACTGTTTTTGTTTGTATTTTTAATCAATAAATGCAGCCTTGGTGAGCAGAAGAGACTTCTCCTAAAAACATTAAAAATCTTACTGACCCCAAACTTTTGAACAATAATATATATATATATTAGGGATGTCAACGATTAATCGACGATCGATTAATTGTCGATAATACATTTAATCGATAGAACTTATCGATCATCGATTAAGCAGGTCTTCATGCGCGTGCGCGGCGCGCTGCTCAACCGCGAAACATGTAAAAGCGAGCGCGCCGGAGTTATGTTTGGGACCATTTTACACCTCCATCATCAATTCATCATGTAAGTTTGCGTGTGCATTCGCAGCCTTTTGTTTTGTTCAAATGTAAGTTGTAATACTGTTTATTTTGTGTATGCCTATCTATATCTGATTTATCTCATATTGGATGGATTTGGTTAAGAACTCTGTAGTAAAGCGTCAGCTTCAGCGCGCGCAGCTCAAACGGCAGTGCACGACTAATAATGACTATTGGGACTGTAATATTACATAACATTATAAAGAGAACAATATTGTAATAAAACATTGTGAATTATTTGGGTTTAGTTGCCGTGTCGAGTTGCTCCAGGAAGAGCGCGTCCACAACATGAGTAGTTCTGAATGAATGGCACGTAACTTAGTTCAAGTTCACTTGTGCATGAATTTGTGTCATTTTGTGCAGATATAATTTGTAATATTATGTTTATTTTAAATATATCTGATTAATCTCATATAGGATGCGTTTCTTTTAGATAAATAACGTGCTAGCAAAGTGCTCCAGTTTAACGGTAGCAGATTCATTCAGCGCGTGCAGTTGTTCCAGGAAGAGCGCGTCCACAACAGTCACACATTCTAGCGCATATGAGGCGGCGTTGGTGACGCGTTGTGTTAGTAGTTATATTTGATTATTAAATAATTAATTTAATTATCAATCACATCGAAACATTTTACAATCCTACTAGCCCTTTATTTATATTTAAAACCATTCTAATTGATTTGGTGAGGAACATTAGCATTTGCAGACCCTGTCATGCTGTTGGCCATAGCCACTGCAGTAGACGCATATCGCAGTATTAAGGCTAACGATTAATCGATTAATTGATCGTTAATTTAAACGACGATCGATCATGGGAATTTGTGAAAATTGACATCCCTAATATATATATATATATATATATATTAGTGGTGGGCCGTTATCGGCGTTAACGCGCTGCGTTAACGCGAGACTCTTATCGCGCGATAAAAAAAATATCGCCGTTAATCTATTCTCCAAATTGGGTTGGGAGATGGCTCAAGCTACACAAGCTATGATGACGCAATCTACCCGCGGCCGCGAGGAACACCCGGCTGCAACGCATCATATTCGTCGTCATCTTAAGTAAACACGGCTGAAAGTGAAAGCTGGTGTAAAAGATCCGTGCAACATCCATTATTTGGACTTGGTTCGGATTTAAGCCGTCCGACGTAGACTGTGTGGTGTAACAGTTCGGTAAGTTAACACACGACTAATCCGTTCTACCACCTCAAATTCAAAACGAAACATATCACTGAATACCAGCGCGCGCGTATTATTCCCAATATATCTTACTGTGCGTTCACACCGCCGCCGACTTGAGCTGCAAAGAAGCTCTGGCCGCCCAGTCAAAGACGCTTGTCTAAAAGTACGAGGAAGCTTGTTGACGCTTTGGCCGCTCTGACGTAGCAGCATTCTGTGTTCGATCATGGGAGAAGAGAAGTGTCGCACCATTAAATGTAAACAGAAAAAACAAGCAATGCATTCGGCAATTTAGGATATCGCGCAATTTTTGTCAGCACAGAAAACATTTCATCCCTGGAGAGTTTTTTTTCGACACCATCGTATCAATTGATTTTGATTAATATGCGCGAGGGAGAGAGAGAGAGCTGCATTCAAGACAGCGCTCGGGTGAGTAAGCGCGCGCGCGGCCGGGGCTCTCTCTCTCTGCTCGTTCTTATGCCCTGTCAAGCTGACAGGACTTTAAAACACATGCAAATGATACACTTTCACTCTATGATGGTTAAACTCTGCAATTAATATTTTTTCTCGGAACTAATGTTTTGGTAGGAACGAAAGTTTACATCGTATGTTTCTCCGGAATCAGCCAGCGCGAAGGACGTCTATTTCGATTGGTTGCTGGCGTTTTGCCGCTGCTTGCCGCTGAACCGCGTCATAGCTCATTACCATAAAGTTGAGCTTCTCTCAACTTTCAGATTGACGCTCAAAACGCGACGCCGAGGAATTTGACGCTCCTTGCAGCTGAGAGAAGCCAGCTTCCATTGAAAATGAATGACTTCCGGTAACTTTGGAAGCTCAAGTCGGCGGCGGTGTGAACGCACAGTAGTGAGTGGAGTAGCACATAATCTCTTTTTATTAAAAGCGCCCGATTTTAAGAATCGTTGTTGTGTTTCTTTTTAACTGAAAAGACATCAGTTAGACAATATTCTCATTTTAAATTTGGGGTTTCATAAGCTCCAAGCCATAATAAACATTAGACCTAAAAGTCTCTGCAGCTAGTGTACTTAAATTTTATTTATCTGCAAAATTATGTTGTATACTTACAGTTTTGCACAATATATGTTCTCAAAACTACATACACCCTTTCAAAAAAAAAAAAAAAAAAAAAAAACCTTTAGCAGTTGTTTAGCAGGGTCTGTGTAACCTGTTCTGAAATGGTTTTATTATAATATATATCGTTATCGCAAGAGGCTGCAATGTATATCACAATATGGATTTTAGGCCATATCGCCCATCCCTAATTGATAGCCTATAGTAGTTGATAATAACATAGGCCTACCTAATGTTGCCTACGGACGGTAACAGTACAGTAGTAACCTTTTACAGTCTATGAGTAGAACAGCTTTCTCAAGCAGTTTGTGATGCATTTTGGAAACAGGAGATGAGCACCTGGTCTAATGCGCCACCTGGCTTGAGAAACCCGTTCTCAAAGACTTACTTTTATAGACATTATTTGGGTAGCACACATATTCTGAATGCCTTCGGCAGAATTCAAATGAGCCATTTTAATCTAGATTAATCTAGATTAATTTCAAAATTAATCTAGATTAATCTAGATTAAAAAAATTAATCTATGCCCACCTCTAATATATATATATATATATATATATATATGTATGTGTGTGTATGTATGTATGTATATATATATATATATATATATATATATATATATATATATATATATATATATATATATGTATATAAATATAGCTGCGAGCAGCGATGGAGGGCCAAAGCCGGCGGTACCGCCACCCCGGTGCCTTTAGGTAACTAAAGGCACCGGGGTTGCGGTGCCACCGGCTTGGGCCCGTAATCGCTGCTCGCAGCTATATATTTTTTTGCCTTTATGCCACTTTTGGGGCCCTTAACATGCTCAAAAACTCTTGAAACTTTGCACACAGGTCAGAACCCGCGGCCATCAGGGCCGGACTGAAGCTGGTACCCGGGCGTGGCAGGGGGCCTCGACAGCGCCCCCTGGAATGGGGTCCGAAATCTTGGTCCATATATCAAACACGCTTGCATGTAATAATATGAAACTCAGTACACATATAGATCTCATCGGGCCGCACAACTTTCGTGCTCTAAGTTTTACAAAAGCCCAACAGGAAGTCGGTTATTATACATTGTTTGGAAAACGCATACAATGGAATGTGAAATACTCCTCCTAGGGAATTCATCCGATCGCCGCCAAACTCGGTGTGAATGAAGTCAAGACATTGAGGATGAATTCTTGCGAACAGATTTTTGATATCTCGAACGGTTTGGCCGTGGCGAGGAAACGAATTTATGGCGAATAATGGGACACAGGAAGTGTGTTATAACTTCTGCATACATTATCTGATCTTGCTGAAACTTCAGCAGTGTATTCGTTGTAAGAGGCCGATCACATGGATGTGACCTTTGTGAGTCAAAGTTATAGCGCCACCAACTGGCAACAGGAAGTGTGTCACTTTCAAAATGCTTTGAAATCACTTTCTTATTTTTACCCGATTTGCTTAAAACTTTATGTGTATAATGTAGACACACGGCAGATGTAGACCTGTGAAAGGATTATTGATATCTTAGATACTGTTGCCGTGGCAACGCATCAAACTTTAATATTCTTTTCGGATGCTTTTGAGACTCTTCACATGCTTGAAAATGCATGAAACTCGACAGACACATCACATTTATTATACAGTAGACATGTGCAAAGTTTCAGAAACGGGCGTGGTGGAATGGCTCAGTAGCGCCACCTTTAGTCAAAAATGGGGGCTTAGTTTTTCCTAGAATCACAAAACTTGGTAGGTGTATTGTTCTCATCAAGCAGGACACCTTTCTAATTTACAGTCATAACCTCAGACCCACAGGAAGTCAGATATTTTGGTTTGAATGTGGATTTTCTGGAGAATTTTCTCTCTCTGTGTGTCTGTGTGTGTGTGTGGGGGGGGGGGATTTGTCTATTCCATTTAATCTTTGTTTTTCAAGGTTTCAGGGGCTTTTGGGGCCCTTAACGTGCTCAAAAACTCTTGAAACTTTCCACACAGGTCAGAACCCACGGTCATCAGAGCCGGGCTGAAGCTGGTACCCGGGCGTGGCAGGGGGGCTCAACAGCGCCCCCTTGGACACGGTCTGAAAACTTGGTCCATATATCAAACACGCTTGCATGAATTAATATGAAATTCGGTACACATATAGATCTCATCGGGCCGAACAACTTCCGCACTCTAAGTTATTAGCTCCGCCCAACAGGAAGTCGGCTATTATGGATTGTTTGAAAAACGCATGCTGTGGAATTTAATGTACTCATCCTAGAGAATTCATCCAATCGCCTCCAAACTCGGTCAGCATGAAGTCAAGACATTGAGGATGCTAAATTGCGGACGGATTTTTGATATCTCAAACGGTTTGGCCGTGGCGAGGAAACAATGGCGAGATAAGATAAAAACGAAGTGTTATAACTTCTGCATACATTAACTGATCTTGATGAAACTTCAGCAGTGTGTTCGTGGTAAGAGGTTGATCACATGTATGTAACTATTGTGAGTCAAAGTTATAGCGCCACCAACTGGCAGCAGGAAGTGTGTCACTTTCTAAATGCTTTTGACAAAAGTGAGGGGGTTAATTTTATGTACAGTCACAAAAATCAGTACACATATTGGTCTCATCGAGCCGGACAATTTTCTAATTTACAGTAATTAGCTCTGTGCAACAGGAAGTCAGATATTTTGGTTTGAATGTGGATTTCTTTGCAAAATCAGCCTCTGAATTTTTACCCACTCCTCTTAAGTGGTTTATTTTATTCCCACCAAACTTTTTCAACATGATGAAAATACATTAAAGATGCTAAATTGTAAACAGATAATAAATATCTCAAACGGTTTTGCTATGGCGAGGGATTACAATAATGTCAAAAAAGGAAACACTAAAAACCTCCTATCTTCTAAAAATGTAATTATACACCATTTATTTCTATATAAAATTATACAAATATCAGAACTAAACCCATTTTATTCTTTTTTTTTTCAATTTAATAATTGTTTATTTATTTTGTTACATATATATAATGTATATATATATTTTTTGTTACATTTATTATATATAAATATAGCTGCGAGCAGCGATGAGGGCCCAAGCCGGTGACACCGCCACCCCGGTGGCTTTTCGACATTTGTCCATTACTGTGTATAATATAAAATATGTATCTTTCTCTGTCTGAATTTACTTGTGCGAGTCACACACATAGTTAATTAATTATTCATAAATTGTTTGGATAGTGACAGTATGAACAACAATAGTGACACTGTGTTGAGTGCAGTGCTTATGTTAGAGGGAGTGTAATAAAGTACATTTATTCATTTAGCAGATTATAGATAACAGATTGAAGTAAACTGCATCAGAATAGTCCGGAAGGAAGGATTACAATAGATTTTTTTATTGAGAAACAGAATTATTTCAAGTGTGTTGGGGTTTAGATGATTCCTCTTCTTGGACAAAATCTCTCTAGCCTTGGAAAATATCCTTTCACAAGGAACAGAGGATGCAGGGGAACGTAAAAATGGCAGTGGTACAAATGAGGATACTGATGCTTCTGTTGAGCCCAGACAGGGGAGGATTCCCTCTTTCTTGCTGGCTCCATTACCAGGAAAAGAGTCACAAAAAGCAAACAAATCCAAAAGGGCAATCCAAATCAAAAAGCAGTCCAGTCCAGATGCAAAAATCCAGAGCAATCCAAATAATCTTATCTAATTAATACAACAAGACTATAATATAGCGAGGCCTACTATAATAATAATATACTACAACTATTCTAACCTGATAATGTAATAATATACAGCCCTCACATATGACACAATAACGACACTGACACTGACAATGATAGTTTTCTAACTCTCTGACTCTCTGACACTACTACAACTGCTTCTACTACTCCTGACAACACCCACAAGGAGGCGCGAGTTTCGAACCGCATTTTATCCGGAAGCGACACTCAGACCGAACCGATGACGTATCCACACAAACCGAGGCCTCGTTTGTCATTAGTCACGTGATTTTCACGTTAACAACACAGGCCTCGAATCGTGGCTTCATCTGGCACGCCCACTTTTTCTCGACACACGCTCCGACGCCTCGCTTCAAATGTCACATCACTAGTGTTTGGTTTTCTGACATTTTGATTAAAACATTTGACAATAGTTTTAAATTGTTTTGTGTGTTAGTAAACCTAACTTGTGTTCCATTTTGGAACTTGTAACAGCAGGACAGAGCACTTGTTTGTTTGTGGATTCTTATAATTTGTATTAATTACCTTTTTTCTCTGTTGTTCATAGGGAGTTGGGGAGTAGATTTAGAGCTACCCCGGGGTATACATACATCACCCGTAGGCATACTTCTCTGTCTAGAAACACCAGCTAGACCTGGGCGGACCACCAGCTGTAAGTTTGGTTAGGGCGCCTTGATCGTGTGCCAGATAGGGATTGTTTTTTAAATTTTTTTATTGGGGGTTAGTATAGGTTAGGGGTGGGGTCCTTTTTGTTTATTTCTTTGCTTTGTTCCGTCCAGCCCTCCCCTTTTCCCAGAAAATTATTATTGTTTATTATTTACACTATTACCATGGCTAAATAAAAGCTTTGTTTTTATATGGTATTTGGTGTTTGTGTCCTTTTCTCGCACCACGACTCCATACCTCCTTTGCTGGCATCAGTGGGCCCGAGCAGTGGGTTGTCGGGCTCCCCTCCCTTTGGGAGCTAGAATGTAACAGTGTACAACATGATAAATACAGGCTGATTGATGTGTTTCAGACTCTGAAGATGAAGCCATGTCTGTCAGTAATTGTGCATCTTTCAATATTCTTTTTTTTTTTTTTCAGTCTCTCCTGCAAACACAGCACTTCAGCAAAGAGACCCATTAACACCCAGTGAGTATTCATCTCATCACACTTTAAACTGTATGTTTTTTTTATTTTTTTTATTTTATCAGGCCTAGTGAAATGTAAAGACATTCCTTGCGTTTTTCAGGGTCTCGTGATGCAGCAAGAGGTTGTACCAGGGAAGACTATCGCTCCAGGTAAGGACTCCGGATAAGAATATCTTTGTATTAATCCCAAAGGAAATTGTTTTGTCACAAAAAGCAATCTCTAAAGTGTGTAAAAAGTTGTATTAAGATAAAATTATAAAAAAAGAGTAGGAAGAAAAGGGCAAAAGTTCAGTCTAACAATCTTCTGTTGCAGCAGTGTATCAGAGAAGTGAAAATTAGTGTAATTTGATAGTGTCAGTCATGAAATTACCAAGTGATAAAAATAATTAAAAATTATACTAGGTCCAGTGGTGGATCCAGCGTGAGCAGAAGTGTCAGATCATGGCACAGCGATGAATCAAGACACACGGTGAGATCCAGAAGTGGGGGGTCGTGGCACAGCGATGAAGCAAGACACACGGTGAGATCCAGAAACGACGGATCGTGGCACAGCGATGAAGCAAGACACACGGTGAGATCCAGAAGTGGGGGGGTCGCAGCACAGCGATGAAGCAAGACACACTGTGAGATCCAGGAATGATCACAGCACACATCACAGCATAAGATCAACAGCAACCCCACCACCCCTTGGCAGGCCAAGGCATGGTGAGTTCTATTTCTGAAGTGCAAGATGAGTAGTGCAATGAGTAGTACGTGTACTCATTATTGTTAGAATATAACCCATTTTTGGGGGGTTGTAAGGCGGCCCCAATATCTTGAAAATGTTGTGATTGTAGTAATTGCTGAATCAGACTTTCTGTGGTGCAGATGCAGTGACCAACAGAAGATGGACTTTCCCATTGCCTTGTGGTAGTGTGGTAGGTTATCGAAGTGTGACAGTGTCAGGACACTGAGCAAGAGTGTTGTGATTACTGGCTTCTATCATGTCAGGTCATATTAGTTTGAAACGTCTTAGGAGATATCACCTTTTTATCAACGTTGAATAGACGTATTTTGGTTGAAAATTAAAATTGGGTTGACGTCATAACCCAACGTCAGTCTGACGTCAATATCCAACGTAGGAAAGATGTTGCATTTTGGTTGAAAATGAAAATTTGGGTTGACATCATAACCCAACGTCAGTCTGACGTCAACATCCAACGTTGGACAGACATTGGAAGTTTACGTTAATCTGATGTTGGGTTCTGACGTCAACCCAATTTTCATTTTCAACCAAAATGCAACGTCTGTCCAACGTTGGGGTCCAACATCAATCTAACGTCATATTGACGTCCGGTGCCTGCTGGGGTTGCTGGTTGCAACAGCACTACTGGACTGCAGAACTTTCCAGCAGACTTGGAAATTAGGCGCCAGTGGGTTGCATGCACTTGGCCTGGAAGACTGAGTTCCCGCCTAGAGCTGGAGTGTGCAACCTGCATTTTACACGGGATCGTTTCTCCAACGCAATGGAGGTGGAAATGGGCTTTTCCACACAGCTCGCACTGAAAAGCGAAGCAGTGCCAAACACTGCTCCTCCTGCATGGACACCATCATTGCAGTGGCGTCTTGATGTGAGTGAGCATATATTTGTAATCACAATTTATGTTCCTTCCTATTAGGCTAAAGTTAATCCTCTGGGGTCGACAAACGCACCGACGCGTTTTGCTGGATTTTTTCACATAGCAGCAAAATTTACTTAAAATTATCTAATTCAAAATGAAAACAAATATTCTCTGTTTATGTAATCTGTATGAAAAGATAGAGATGTCAGTCGTTCTCATAGCAACTCATTATCTGCTAATGTGAACATGCCTACAGAGCGCGTGCGCTATTGAAACGCAAATGATCTGAGGCGATTCATGCAAACCTGTCAACGCCCACATCAGCTTGATAAAACACATCAAGTTTAATCAGATTCATGTACTTTACGTCGTCTTGCGACGCTGTGAGGAATAATAATAACGTACAGATGGTACTCAACCAGAATAATACGTTCCCGCGGCGGTAAATTGCAGGTGTGTATTTGCAGCCTCTTACCGCTAAGAGGCGCTACAATCACAGACTTTGCAAAGTGTCAGTTTATTCTCTCTATTGCGTAATCTGCCACCGCACCGCGGCTCATTGAGAGCGATTGAAAACTTGTAGCAGATCAATTCAAATGAAACATTGAACAAATTCATAATCACAATACTGAAATTACTGAAATTAAATTGAATAAATTGAATAATGAAAAAAAATTCAACATAAAACATTGCAATAGAAAAATATTAGGCCACATCGGTGAGGCTTTGTAAGAGCATAAGACATTAGTTTAACAGTATTCAGATGATAGCTCTGTGGTCAACGCAACAACATGAGCCTCGCGGAGCTTCAAGCGATCCGAGATCGAATCTCAGTGTAGCCGACAGCATGTATGTTTTTCCATTCTTGATGCTTAAATATGTATCTGTTTATTAAAGTCAAGCATCTTGTTTAATTATCAATTGTACATAACATAAATTTGCTAAATTCCAGTTGAGCCGCTGCAAAGATGACACAACTGATGAAGGAAGATTGTCAGCCGATCGCACCAAAAAATTAAGATGATGAAGCTCGTCTTTAATCTGCTAAATTTAGATTTTTTTGTGAATCATTCATGAAATTGAGATGACTGACAGTGATACCCGGCCATAGCAACGGAAGACATTTTTCAAAACAGATCGAACAAATCAGAAAAAAACTTTCAATACAGTATTGCTTTCAATTAAAAAAATAAACAATGAAAATGTAAAATAAAAATAAAATTAATTAAGTTTGAAAACCCATCGCACATTTCAAGGTTTACATAAAGTGTAGGGAAAGTTTATTTATTTAAAACAGGGTTGTATCGATAGAGTTTATTCCCTTTGCGATGCAAAATAAGAATCAGAGAATCTTATTCTTGCAACATTTTAAATTTCTATAGTCAAAGAAATTGCAGCGAAGTTAAACAATTAAAACGGTACAAAACGAAAATAGTTCAAAGCACAGGTGAACAGGTGTTTTTCTTTGCCTCTCTCTCACGCTGGATCTCTTTTTAGTAAGTTTCTTTTGTCTCCCACTGCGTGCGCCGGGTCTTTCTCGAAATTAAACATTTCTGGGTAAAAACACATCATACAGCTGATAATACTGTATATGTCGCTGCGTGTCATCCACACAAATCACGAAAGGAAAAACTGTAACAAATAGCCTTTGTTGCTTCAAAGATACAGCATGCCTTGTTGAATTCACCTTACAATAAAACGAGGTTGATCGCGAATTAAAGATCTCTGTATCTGCTAAATTGAAATTGTGTGTGGAAAACTTTTAAATACAATAAATAAAACTACAATATTTATAATTTAATAAGATATAGGGCTTACATATGGACTTTTGGAGATTTTGAGATTTATCCTTAAAAGAATTTTGCCTTTGCCTGCTCATCAGGCTGGCTATCCGACACTCTCCATATGAAAGACGGAACATTAACACCTATTGTCCTGTTCCCCCACGATAAAGCAACTATACTGCCTTCTCCAAACCCCCCACAGGGTATTGAGACTGACTTAAAACAAAGAGTTTGCAATTCACACTTAAATCGCTATTCTAGACATTCGCAATAGGCTATTAAAGTGTTGATAATGAAGAAATTAAATAATTTAGGCTATGTAGTAATATTTCTGTCATAAATGTTTATTACTAAATATTTAATTATTTCAATAATTGAATAATTAAAACACTACTTCAGTTTGGGCCAGCTTTTTCCAAACAAAACTAAATACAATCTTCAAACGCATGTTCATTTGTTGTCATGAACAAAATGTTCAACTCAATATTAAATTCCACAGTGATCTTTGAATCCTTACAACCAGGGTGCGATTTGTGAATAAAGTTTTTTATTTTTTAATTCAAATAAATCTCGAACCACAGTGCTTCGTGCTGCTGTAAAACTTAATAACATTTATAGAATAATTATGAACTTAAATGAAACAATATCGCAACATTGACAAATACATTTATTTGATCTGTTTTTACAATTTAATTCAGGGCGATTTAGCCTACATTTAATTAGAGCGAGATTTTCACCCTTTCCTTGTCCTTTCCTCATTGGGAAGCGCTCACATGATAGCTAAACATGTTTGAGTAGATCCTCTGTACCTCTGGGTTTCATATGGATTACATAATCAGGCTTTAGACATAGCCGATTTCGTATCATGACTGCGCTGAGGCAAGTGGCGTTCGGTTCATTTGAGAATGAACATGCCAGAATAAAACCTGGCTTTAGAACAATGCATAGCGCCACTCATCGTGGTGTGCCAAAACACTTAATTATAAACTTCAATATTTCATTCAAAACAATCTCAAACCGCTTTGTGACATTTTGAAAAGCCGTGCATGCATTACGGCCACTGGAACCATGAACGTAACAGAATACTAGTTCTGATTTTATTGTTTGTCGTTTAAAGGTGCCTGTTGCATATCTTTATTTTATATATTTTATATGGTTTATTGGTGAAGTAGCTGAAAATTGGTGATTTTTTTTTTTTTTTTTTTTTTTTAATTTTTTTTAACAGAAATGCTTTTGAAATTACTATTGGAATTATTATACATATATAAAGTCATTCTGTTGTATAATTTTTGTTCCTTAGTGTAAAATAGTAATGCATGGTAATTTTATTTTATAAATATAAGCAAAAAACTATGGTGTAGCCTAACAGAGTTTTAGATCTAGACAAATCTCTCTGCATCAATAAAAGGCTATAAAATGCATTAATATAAACATTACAGTAGTCCAGGTTGGTTTGGGATTTGAACTTGTGTCAACTAAATGATCGAAACGTAAGTTCTACCACTCGGCCATGAATTTACTCACAAAATTGCCCAAAGGTTCGTTTCTCCAGTGTGTGTTCGCTCACATGAGCGAGAAGCGCTCTTTATTCGTCTCATTCATGTGGATTACATAATCAGATAACATGTATTAAATATTTAGACACGTAAAGGCTTTAGACATAGCTGATTTCGTATCGTGACTGAGCTGAGACAAGTGGCGTTCGGTTCATTTTTGTGACGTGCAGTTCCCGGAGACAGAGACGACAGACGACAATTACGGAGTAGCCAATTAAGTTATTTTAGCTTTTATGAGAAAAATAAATCCAGAACGCGCCGCAGCGTTTGTCGAACACTAATTCACCATGCCAGAATAAAACCTGGCTTTAGAACAATGCATAGCACCACTCGTCGTGGTGTGCCAAAACACTTAATTATAAACTTCAATATTTCATTCAAAACAATCTCAAAACGCTTTGTGACATTTTGTAAAGCCGTGCATGCATTACTGCCACTGGAATCATGAACGTAACAGAATACTGGTTCTGATTTTATTGTTTGTCGTTTAAACGTGCCTGTTGCATATCTTTATTTTATATATTTAATATGGTCTATTGAATTAGCATTGGCGTTCATAAACGCCAGAGGAGAACTGGCCCCCGACTGAGCCTGGGTTCTCCCAAGGTTTTTTTTTCTCCATTAGGTCACCTGATGGAGTTTTTCGGTTCCTTGCCACTGTTGCCTTTGGCTTGCTCAGTTGGGGATACTTAATTTAATCAATCAATCAACAATACTATTGATCAGCATTACCAAACGTGGACGTTTTACACTAGAAACAAACACTGATGTACTATTTTATTTAATACTGTGAAGCTGCTTTGATACAATCTGCATTGTGAAAAGCGCTATATAAATAAAGTTGACTTGACTTGACTTGACATTGATATATATAATTCATTTATTTATTTATTTATTTATTTTTAACAGAACTGCTTTTGAAAAAAAATATTATAGGCTACAGATGTAAAGTCATTGTATAATATTTGTTCCTTAGTGTAAAATGGAAATGCATGGTCATTTTATTTTATAAATATAAGCAAAAAACTATGGTGTAACAGAGTTTTAGAACTAGACTGCAGAGAACTCCGTCTATGGACTCTGTCGAGGAGTTGCCGTCGGCCCAACGCCCGTGCCGCCTTCACGTATTAGAACCTCTCACCTACGCTGAGGCCAGTTACCGCCCTCCGAAGGAAGTGTGGGAAATGGTATCTTTCGGGTATAGTGCGGACGACGCCATGTCCACGAGCACCTCTGACCCAGGAGCGTGGTCTGAGGCTCCTTCAGAAGCCACCCCGACCTCGCTGGACGCGGAGCTCATGGCTATTCTTACGGAGGCAGTAGCGGACTTGGAGCTGGACTGGGCAGCCCCCAAAGAACAGCAGTCTAGGAGGTGGATAGACGGGTCCTTCCTCGGCGGACCGTCAGGCGGACGCCCCTCAGAGACCCGCGCCCTTTTTCCCTGAGCTCCGCGAGGAGCTCACCCGCTCATGGCGCTCCCCTCACTCAGCCCGAGCCCATGCACAGGGTACCCAGCTGCTGACAACAGTGGAAGGGGCGGAGAAATTGGGTTACACGCGACCGCCTCCCGTCGAGGACACTGTCGCGGCCCACCTGTGTCCTTCTCCCGGATGGAAAACCGCCTCACTGCCTTCCAGGCTATGTAGAGCCACTGCCCACATCACAGAGAAGGCATATATCTCAGCTGGACACGCAGCATCTGCCCTCCACACGATGGCAATCCTGCAGGTCTTCCAAACTCGACTCTTGGGGTCCCTGGACGAGGAAGGCTGCGCACAGCCGCGGATCTGGCTCTGGCCGCCTCTAAAAAGGTTGCACAGGGTATCGGCTAGGGGTGCAACGGATCAAAAAACTCACGGTTCGGATCGTTTCTCGGATCAGAGTCACGGATCGGATCATTTTTCGGATCAGCAAAAAAACCTTTTTTTTTTTTGTTTGTTTATTAACACTTTTAAATTATTAAATTAAAATATATAAAATCAACTTAAAGTGCACAAGGCATAATATCTTCTTTTTAACATAATTGATGAAAAACAACTTAAAGTGCAACATAAAAAGGCATATCTCCTTCCTTTAAACATGGACCAATGCTTGATGTGTTTCCACTGTCATATAGGGCTGTCAAAATTGCTCAAAAATGACGTTCGAATATTCCCTCTAAAAAAACACATATATTCGAACTATTCGAACATCTGGTTGCGCATTTTGTCAATGACGCGCATTATGTCAATAACAGGACACATTAATACAAAGAGACATAACTACTTGTATAGGTAGTTTATTTAAGTTTAAACATATTTGACAACGTATTACCTACACAAAAACAAGTAAATCAACTAATGGGCAAGACCGCAGACCTCACTCTCGCTCACTTACTCGCACTCGCAGGCACTCTTTCTCTCTCTCGCCCGCCCTCACCCTCGTGCTGCGTTCACACACCAAACGCGAATAGAGCGTCTGGCGCGAGTGATTTCAATGTTAAGTCAATGGGTGCTTCTCAATTCTTATTTGTGCATCCTCGTTTCCTCTCCTCGCTTCCTTTCCTCGCGTCTCAGCTCCGCCCCCTGTAGGATGCGAGGGAAGGCTGCAAGGAAAAGACGCGAGGACGGAGGGATCGAATGAAAGCTTTTTTTATACATTGGAATCCTTGATCACTCGAGCGTCACTTCACCGCGTCAACAGCAGCGCTCAGAGGATCTGCCCTCATGTTGTTGAAATTTGTTTATTTAAGAAATTCATAATAAATAATAATAAAGAAAGATACCCTGTTGAAATATGTGAGGTGTGTGGTTTATATAAACAGCAAAAGTAAAGTATAAATCAAAATTATTGTGGCCGATGTGAAGGGGGAGGAGAATTTATACGTGCGTCACGTTTTAGTCGATAAAACTCTTCCGCATAGGATACACCTGTGCATCCTCACTCATGACTCCTCTGGAAGCCTCCTCACTCCTCGATCCTCGACTCCTCGCGGTGCAATTAGAGAATTGAGATGTCCTTCAAGATGGCTGAGCTCGATCGATTTCCGGGTCATAGGATGGAGGACGGAGGAGAGAGGAGACGAGGAGGGATATTGAGAAGCACCCAATGTAAATACGCGTTTACGCGCGTCTGGAGGTCTTGCGGCGCGAATGAGGTGTCACGCTCGCTGCGGTTCATAACGGTTTAAATGAACAACAAATATAAGCAAATGTTGAGTGCTTTTTTTCCCCCCATAAATCAATCCGCGGATCACGTGTGTGCCGAACCGAAGATATTGATCCGAACGGATCACGGATCAATGATGATCCGTTGCACCACTAGTATCGGCCGTAATATGGGCAGCCTCATGGTTTTACACCGTCACCTGTGGCTGACGTTGACAGAGATGCGCGATGCTGAGAAGAAACAGCTCCTGGACGCACCGGTAAGTCCGTCGGGTCTTTTTGGCGTTGCAGTCGAAGCTTTTTCTGAGAAGCGCGCTCTCTCTCTCTCTCTCTCTCTCTCTCGCTAGGCGCGCATCCCCGAGCGCGAGAGAGCAACGCGAGCCTGAACCGCCGCTTCGCCAGAGGCAATTCAGGAAGCCCCGTTTCGGCACGAAAACGGCCTCTAGCAGCCAAGGACGGCCGGCGGACAAGGAGGGGCAGCGTTCCTGATGTTCGTGCCAGGAAAAAGAGAGCGCGGGCCGTGCACGACAACAGACCTGCGGCGAAAAGGGCGTGTTCCCTCGGCAATCTACAGTGAAGCCCGAGAATGTTGTTGTTAATGTTATGAAACCGCTGTGTTCTGTTTCAATAAACATAAAACATTACATGTCTCAGCAAAAGAGCTCTTTTCCTCCCTTGACTATTACCCGCAACACAAGCAAAGCCTTTTTGAAAGAAAAAAAAAACCTCCGGGAGATGCTTCACAGAGCGGAAGCCCGGGGCAACCCGAGGATGTGATTTCTTGTGTCCCCATGCAAAAAGCAGCGGACGAGTCACCGGCCACTCATGTCAATGCTTCGCCGCCGCAGCATGCGTTAATGCCCCCTCTATCGAGCCACCTGAGCGCATGGTCGACGCTCCCAGCAGCGTCAGATTGGGTAATCAACACTGTAAAACACGGCTATATGCTTCAGTGCGCTCACAGACCACCCCGCTTCGGTGGCGTGATTATGTCAGAAGTATAAGAACAGAGCTCCCCGCTGCTACGGGCAGAAATCTCCTCTCTCCTGGCAAACAAGCAGTAGAAATAGTGCCCGGGGAACAGAGAAATCGCGGGTTTTACAGTCGCTATTTTCTAGTCCCGAAAAAGGATGGAGGTATGCGCCCCATCTTTGACCTGAGATTACTGAACAAAGCGCTCACGAATTGCGCGTTCAAGATGATTACGGTGAAGCAAATCCTCGCGCATATTCAGCCCGAGGATTACTTCATCGCAGTAGATCTGAAGGATGCGTATTTTCACATTCAGATAGCCCCGTATCACAGGCGCTTTCTGCGTTTTGCATTCGAAGGTGTCGCATACAAATTCAAGTGTTGCCGTTCGGGCTGGCTCTGGCCCCCTGCGTATTTACAATGTGCATGAATGCAGCGCTCGCACCCCTGAAGCTCAGTGGGATGCGCATACTGAACTATCTCGACGACTGGCTAGTCATCGCTCAATTGAGAGGCGCTCTCGAGGAACACATACGCAGACTCCTTGCCCACCTGACATGCCTGGGACTGTCTGTGAACATACAGAAGAGCATGCTTTAGCGAGTCAGTCGATCACATTCCTGGGTATGGTTCTGGACTCGCGCACGATGATCGCTTATCAGAGCCGAGGATCCAGTCCATTCACAATACTCTAGCCCTCTTCATTCAAGGCAGAGCTGTCCCCTTAAAAACGTTTCAGAGGCTACTGGGTCTGGTAGCAGCCGCAGCCTCCGTCTGCAGACTGGGCTTGCTACACATGAGACCGCTGCAGCACTGGTTGCAAAGCCGAGTGCAGCCGCAGGCGTGGAGAGCGGTGAAAGAACACCTTATCATAACGCGTTCATGTCTCGAGACTCTGGCACCTTGGTCCGGCACGACCATGTACGAACAGGGTGCTGCTATGGGCAGAGTGGTCACAAGGGTTGTGATATTTTCCATTATTCTGACCTTCCTGCAGGAACTTCTGGACGCTGGCAGCTCCCCGTCTACAGCGAAAGTCTACGTAGCCGCTATCGCCGCTTTTCGTGACACGCTAGATGGCCATTCGGTGGGGAAGCAATCCCTGATAACAAGCTTTTTCCGGGGGGCGAGGCGGCTAAATCCTCCCCGCCTTCGCCAGATGCCAGTTTGGGTCCTATCGTTAGTGCTCAGTGCACTCTTCGACCCACCCTTCGAGCCAGCTGAATCTAGCGACCTTAAAGTGCTCTCGGTTAAGACGGCACTACTGCTCGCGCTAGCCTGCGGGAAACGAGTGGGAGACTTGCATGCCCTGTCAGTGAACAGTGAATGTACGCAGTTCAGACCGGATGATTGCATGGTCAGACTCATACCCAGATGCGGCTACACACCAAAGGTCCTCACCGTTCAGAGCCCAGGTGATTACAATTCAAGCGTTTTGTCCCACTGAACTAGACACCAATTCAGTGTCACAGAAGCGCGCTTTGTGCCCTGTGTGCGCGCTACGTGCTTATGTGAACAGGACTAGCCAGTTTCAAGCTTCAGAGCAGCTTTTCGTCTGCTATGCGGGCCCCTATGAAGGCAGCGCGCTGTCGAAGCAGATGTTATCACATTGGATTGTGGAAGCTGTGCAACTAGCTTATGCTTCCCGAGGAACAGATTGTCCGATAAGGGTGCCCGCCCACTCCACTAGGAGTTTGGCGTCATCATGGGCTTGGGCAAAAGGCATGTCTATTCAGGACATTTGTCTCGCAGCGGGCTGGTCATCTCACAACACGTTTGCAAGATTTTATAACCTGGACATTTCCCCGTTCACACCACATGTTCTGTCAGTGCAGGAGGAGAGAGCTGAGCAGCCATTGGGTGACTAAGCTGCCTGAGGACACGGTTGGCACGTGTTTCAACCAGGTCGTATAGACAACGACAAAGTACTGCAGTAATAGCTGCGGTTCATAATATCCACATTAACTTTTTTTTAGTCGATTGCTGTCTGCCGATCGATTGCTCCTGTCTGCCTCGCTGCCTGCTGTGAGTGTGTTTGTGTGCTTCGGTGCTGTAAGCTCCGTCTTAGCCTTATATTTCTTTGTTTTGAACCATCATTTTACTACCATTTCTAGTTGTTTATACTACTACATTTTACCCAACATCTCAGATTAACCTGACATCGCTAGCTTTTGTTATTAGTACTACTAGCACAAAACGCTAGTAATTCGCTAGCCTGTTAACGCGCCACCCGTGCGCTCAGCTATTTTTATTTATTTATTTTTCTCTCGCGCGTCCGCGCCTTTGAGTTCATAAAAAGCTCAGGTGAGTAAGGATCAGTCAACAAACACGGTGAGTAATGTCTTGTCCTGTTATTGTCACTTGCACTTCATGTCACATGTTTAGTATAGCCTTCTCTGTCGACAATATAGGATTTATATGTGATAAATGTAAGGAGACAGTTAGGTTGACAGAGAAGATTTCAGAATTAGAAACACGCATCCAAACTTTAATTGAGGATAGTAAGAGTGCTAGTGCTTTAGATGTTTTGGATGCGCATAGAATAGTGAACACTTTACATGGTGTGGTTCCGGCTGAAGTAGAGCCCATGCAGCCGGGCAAATGGGTGACAGTGAGGGATCGCTCTAGTCGCGGATCTAAAAACCACTCTTCCGTTCCGATTACCATAACAAATCGATTTGCCCCGCTCAGTGAAACACCCACTGAGAATGATTGTGCCCTAGTTATTGGCGATTCTATCACACGGAACGTGAAAATAGAGACACCAACCACCATAGTCACATGTTTGCCGGGAGCCAGCGCGCCTGACATCAAAGCAAATTTAAAAGTGCTGGCTAATGCTAATCGTAAATTCTCTAAGATCATTATTCATGTCGGCACTAATGATGTTCGACTCCGCCAGTCGGAGATCACCAAAATTAATATTAAAGAGGTGTGTGAACTTGCAAGTACGATGTCAAGGACTGTAATTTGCTCTGGCCCCCTTCCTGTTCGCAGGAGTGATGAGATAGTTAGTAGATTGTGTTCGCTTAACGGTTGGCTGTCTAGGTGGTGTCCGCTTAATAATATAGAATTCATAGACAATTGGAAAAGTTTTTGGGGCAAACCTGACCTGTTGAAAAGAGATGGTATTCATCCCTCCTGGGATGGTGCTGCTCTTCTCTCTAGTAATATGGCTCATAGTCTTAGAGCTCAAACATGACAATCTGGGGCTCAGGTCAGGAAGCAGACAGACTGGCTAAACCGACCGTCTGCTAGCGGCCTCGCGTCACCAAGGTCAGATAAATCCTATCACATAGAGCCTCTTTCACCTAGCTATCATCATATAGAGACTGTGTCTGTTCCCCGAATTTGGAAATCCTAAAAACGTTTAAACCCATCTAAGGTTAAAAATTTAATTGATGTTCAACAAATAAAAAACAGCTATATTACAGATGAGCAAATGCTAAAGCTTGGGTTGCTGAATATTCGATCGCTTACTTCAAAAGCACTTATTGTTAATGATATGATTTCAGATAATAACCTAGATGTGCTGTGTTTGACAGAAACCTGGCTAAAACCAAACGATTACATTACTTTAAATGAATCAACCCCGCAAGATTACTGTTATAAACATGAGCCTCGTCCGAAACGCAAAGGGGGTGGTGTTGCTGTAATTTATAGTAATAGTTTCAAAACCACTAAGAAATCAAGTTTTAAATATAATTCTTTTGAAGCATTGGTGCTTAATGTAAAAATATATAGTGTAAACGATAAATCACGTTTGAGATTTGTGCTGGCTACTGTATACAGGCCACCAGGGCACCATACAGACTTTATCAAAGAATTTGTGGACTTTCTATCAGAATTAATATTGACTGCAGATAAAGTACTAATTGTTGGTGATTTTAATATACACATCGATAATGAAAAAGATGCATTGGGATTGGCATTTAAAGACATTGTAAATTCAATTGGAGTTAGACAACACGTGTCAGGACCTACTCATCGTCGTAATCATACTCTAGATCTAATATTATCACACGGAATAGATGTTGATGCCGTTGAAATTCTGCAGCAGAGCGATGACATCTCAGATCATTACCTAGTCTCGTGTAATTTGCATTTAGCCAAGGCTGCAAAGCCGACTCCGTGTTTCAAATATGTGAGACCTATCACTTATGCTACTAAAGATTGCTTTATTAATAATCTTCCTAATCAGTTTCATCATCTCAGCATCTCAGATAGCTTAGAAGAACTAGATATTACAACAGAAACGTTTAACTCTCTCTTTTCCAGCACTTTAGACACAGTTGCTCCGTTGCGCTTAAAGAAGATTAAAGAAAATAGTCCAACGCCGTGGTACAATGAGCACACTCGGGCCCTTAAGAGAGCAGCTAGAAAAATGGAGCGCAACTGGAAGAAAACAAAACTAGAGGTATTTCGCATTTCATGGAAGGAGAGCTCTATTGCTTACAGAGAGGCTTTAAAAGCTGCTAGATCTGCTTATTTTTCAACCCTATTAGAAGAAAATAAACATAATCCTAGGTATTTATTTGAAACGGTGGCTAAACTAACGAAAAATAAAGCTTCAAGCCCAGAAGTTTCCAAGCAACACAGCAGTAATGACTTTATGAACTTCTTCAATTATAAGATTGATAATATCAGGGACAAAATTATAACTATGCAACCGTCTACTACTGTATCGCATCAGGCAGTGCATTGTAGTCTCCCTGAGGAAAAATTTGATTCATTCGTTGCTATAGGAGAGGAAGAATTTACTAAACTCATTAAATCATCTAAATCTACAACATGTATGTTAGACCCTATACCGACTAAGCTACTGAAAGAAATACTTCCAGAGGTCATAGATCCTCTTCTTAATATCATTAATTCGTCTTTGTCTCTAGGATACGTACCAAAAAACTTTAAGCTGGCTATGATTAAACCGCTTGTTAAAAAAACGCAACTTGATCCTACAGAATTAGTCAATTACAGGCCGATCTCGAATCTACCTTTTCTGTCAAAGATATTAGAAAAGGCAGTATCCTCACAACTGTGTTCCTTTCTTGAAAGAAATGATATCTGCGAGGATTTCCAGTCAGGATTTAGACCGTACCATAGTACCGAGACAGCTCTCGTTAGAGTCACAAATGATTTGCTCTTATCATCCGATCTCTCTATTAGTGTTACTCGATCTTAGTGCTGCATTTGACACCATTGACCACAACGTTCTTTTAAATAGATTAGAACATTATGTTGGCATTAGTGGAATTGCACTAGCATGGTTTAAATCATACTTATCTGACCGTTATCAGTTTGTAGCAGTAAATGATGAGATGTCTCATCGATCACAAGTTCAGTATGGCGTACCACAAGGCTCAGTACTAGGACCGTTGCTGTTCACTCTGTACATGCTACCCTTAGGAGATATCATTAGGAAACATGGCATTAGCTTTCACTGTTATGCCGATGATACTCAGCTCTATATTTCTTCAAAACGAAACTTATCAATTCACAAAATTAACGGAATGCATAGCGGATATAAAAAATTGGATGACTTGTAATTTCCTACTTCTAAATTCTGAAAAAACAGAGTTTCTAATTATTGGACAAAAAACTTCCTCACGTAATAATCTAGAATACTGTCTAACACTCGATGGCTGCTCTGTTAAGTCTTCGTCGTCGGTTAGGAACCTGGGTGTGCTCTTTGATACCAATCTTTCATTTGAAAGTCACGTGTCTAGTATCTGTAAAACTGCATTTTTCCATCTTAAAAATATATCTAAATTACGCCATATGCTCTCATTGACAAATGCGGAACAATTAGTTCATGCGTTCATGACCTCAAGGCTAGATTATTGTAATGCTCTACTGGGTGGTTGCCCTGCACGCTTAATAAACAAACTACAGCTGGTTCAAAACGCAGCAGCTCGAGTTCTTACCAGAACCAGGAAGTATGACCATATTAGCCCGGTTCTGTCAAAACTGCATTGGCTCCCTATTAAACATCGCATCAATTTTAAAATATTGCTGATCACTTACAAAGCACTAAATGGTTTAGCTCCGCAGTACTTGAGCGAGCTCTTAACGCATTATAGTCCGTCACGTCTATTGCGATCTCAAAATTCTGGCCAGTTGATAATACCTAGAATATCAAAATCGACTGCTGGCGGTAGATCCTTTTCCTATTTAGCACCAAAACTCTGGAACAGTCTTCCTACCATTGTCCGGGAAGCAGACACACTCTGTCAGTTCAAAGCCAGATTAAAGACACATCTCTTTGACCTAGCTTTCACATAATACATTATAGACTTCTATAATTTAATGTTAGGCTGCATAGATTAGGTCAGCCGGAACCGGGAACACTTCCCAAAAATCCTGATGTACTCGTTACATCATGAGAAGAATGGCATCTACGCTAATTTTAGTGTCTGTGTTTATCCCGAGGTTTTCCTGCAGCCTGCCGGATCCAGGCCGTATCCAGATCTGACGAAGGACCTTCGCCTGGACCGATGACAACGCAGTGCTGAAGTGCCAACTAGTCTCTCCCTATGGAGGATCCCACTACCACTCTACAGATAAGGCGTTGTCGGGAAAATCCGTTTCGCGTTCCTACCCCAAAGCAACAAAATAAAATAAAATTCTTTATCAAAATTTATAGGGAAAGACAAGTACTTTGTTTAGGCTTGGCTTGTAGGGAATTCCAAACCTGCATATATTCAAACGCACATAACTATAGAACTCATTCTAAATGCTCATGTGAACGCCATCAGTGTTTCTCACAGGTTCGCGTTTAAAGTCTGTGTAGAGGGAATGGTGTCGTCTTAGCGGCCCCTAATTTAATAATAATTTAACAAATGATCATTGCGACGGAAGCAAATCAATCAAAACTAACTTTAGATGGAAATAACTTAACTCTGCTGTAAAGCCGAAACAATCTCTGTTACCTTAAATTATACGCTTATCTCTGTAAAGCTGCTTTGAAACAATCTACATTGTTAAAAGCGCTATATAAATGAAGATGACTTGACTTGACTTAACTGTTATGTGGCCCCTTTTATTACGCGTTCATAAGCCGGCAATGTTCTCAAAGCACCAACATGTTTGCTGCATTTTTCCCCCATATCACACCAGTTCAATGTTGCTTAACTGGGTTCAGGGAAATAATGATGACATTGACGTCGAGTTGGCTCTGTGCCAGAGTACATTGGGTGTTTCAACAGGTCCAGTACCCTGCCTAGATCTAGCACGCTATCAGTCTGAGTGCTTAGAGCTTGTGCTCTACAGGGGCTCGATCGAGCTGGGCCAACTTCCACATGGTGGGGGTTTTATATGTTCCCCATACGTAATGTCGAGGGACCGACTTGATAAGGGAATGTCTCTGGTTACTCACGTAACCATAGTTCCCTGAGAGGAGGGAACGAGACATTACGTAGACTGCCGCGTGAAAAGCCTTCAGCCTCAATAGCTCTCGTTCAGTCGAAAGATTCTGAGGTTTTTGGCACCCGATGTCACCTATATTGGAGGCTGTCAGCCAATCAGGTGAGGGCACGGGCACCATTGGCTATTTGCAAGCAAAAGAGTTATTCAAATCAGGCTTCAGCATTTCGAGGAAAATGGATTTTCCCATACGTAATGTCTCGTTCCCTCCTCTCAGGGAACTACGGTTACGTGAGTAACCAGAGACGATTTCCACCACCAAAAAACGCTTGCTGTAGCTGATTGGTTGGTTCTTGTTACAAGACCTGTGCACCGCTTGCGGCATTCTGAAAACTTGAGATCTTTTCATCTCGATATGTGAACGGCCCCTTGGCGAGCTACCTCCAATCAGGCCACGAGCTACTGGTAGCTCGCGAGCGACGTGTTGGAAACCCCTGATGTAAGGTGTCCACTGATGACTCCAGCTACCATCAAGATGGAAGTGAGAGCACCATGAACTGTGGTTATGTGTTTAGTCCCGTTTGGTTTTTCAGTTATATTTGACTGTTCTAATTTAGCTATTACTTTTTTTTTTTTTTTATACTTTTGATTGTTTGTCATTAAGTTATTTCTGATACATACACATTACATAACCAAATTATGATTATTTATGTTTTTATTTAAATTTGTTTTTACTTTTTTTTTACTTTTACATAGAGTCTATGAAGCATTACCCCACAAAGTGACTAAGTACATTGTTTATGAAGATAAACTGCTGGAGCTTTTTAAAAGATGCCCTGTCTGCACCCAGAGTTTGGATGTTTCACAAACAACTGTTGGGACACTTCTCTGTGTCAAACAGCACTGTGCTTACTCTGAGTACTCCAGTGATTGGTCGAGCCAGCCAATGGTAAACAATATACCAGCAGGAAACCTACAGCTCTGTGCAGCTGTTCTGTTCACTGGCTCATCATTACTCAAAAGTAAGTACAGATAAGCTGTAATGCTAATGTAATTTATTTTGTAGTCGTGTCACTCTCTAGATTTATATTGAACTATCTCCAACATCTCCATTGCAACAAGTCAAACTTAATCCAAATTATAAAACAGTATTGACAAATATATTGTGGTAACGTGATATAATTTAAAACTTTCCGGCCGCACTGTCATCAACTGTTGTATTAACAACTTTAAATCTTTTGTTTAGGCACAGCAGTATGTGAAAAATTCACAGCAATTTTGTTATCACCAAGCCTTGTTAAAGACGTACAAAATTAGTCCAGAATACCACACCTCTGGAATCAAGCGTTTCCACAGCCTCATTCTGAGTTCTCACTCAAAAAATGTGGTGTTCTCCTTCAAAGGAATGTTGTGCAGGTAAACAGGATAATGGATTACACATTTACTGCTGCTAACTAAATGCACTACAATGTTGTAACCTGTAAAAACACATTTGTAACTTATTAAAAAGTTATCTTATTAAGTCATGTTAGAGATTGTTTCATTATAATATTGATTAATGTATTTTTTTTCCTTTCAGACTACAGCTTGCTGTGATGCATTATAATGAAAATGCAGGCAGATCACAGGCATTTACTGCAGCTGGTGATCTGCGATACTCAATTGTTTTCCCGAAGTTTAAGTATGGCAAATTCACAGTGAGAGCTCTGAAGAGCAATCCTACCACAGGTAACTTAGGCTTTGTCTCATTTCTCTGTCTTACCCCTTACTCTTACCCCTTCCCCTCGGTTTTGCGCGTTCATGTGAGGGAAAGTGGTGTCCCAATTCTCATTTTGATTAAGGGCTAGGGCCAAGGCGTAGGGCTACATAGCCCTTGAAGCGAAGTTTGCGGAGGACCACACTTGAAAGAGAGGGGTAGGAATTTCCCAGAAGTGAGTCGCACAAATGTAAGTATTTTCAACAGTTTAATGACACTCGTGTTTTATGATACTTTTAATAAAATGTTCAAGCGGTTTTAATTGTAATGTTTTTGTTTTGAATCGCTAGTTAACCGCTAGCTAGCAGCTATGCGCTATTTGCCGTTTGCTAATGTTTTGCTTAGCTATGGTGTCGTCGGCGCCGCCGTTAAATACAGTCCCTCCAGAAAAACGCGGAGTTTTTTTTGTGATTGTTGCGGGCAAAAATCCTTGATTATGCGGCACGTTTTCTTAAAAAATGCGATGGAATATGCGGGATATTTATGCAATTTTATGCGATGAAATTGCGGGAACTTGCAAAAATTGCGGGAACTTGCAAAAACTGCGGTTTGATGGAAGAGAAAAAAAAGTGATTCCCCCAACAAATATATTAAAAAAGACCTATATTTTTGTGAATTGGTGAATATTGTTTCGTGGCCACAAATTAATAATACCTCAGCAGGTTATACTAATTTGTTCCCTCGTTTTACTATATTGTGGCCATGTAATTCGTTCAATCAAAATGAGGGAGGGAATTGGTTCAACGTGTCCACGATTTATTAAAACGAGGGAACAAATAAGTCGTCGTAACAACTAATTATTTAGATCAGTGGACACAGGGCGCATAAAAGAACAAGCAGAGAGAGAGAGAGAGCGCCCCGGCCGCGTTTTATCGTTGTTTTTTGAAGAAGCAGCAGCATTACTCTTGCCTCGGAGAATACAACACGGGCATAGGCGACAATTTTGCATATAAATTACTATTTATAGAGCTTGAATTACAACCTGAAACTGCGCATGCGCGGGGTAAAACTGCTGGGGTGAAACTGCTGGGGTAAAACTGTGGCTCTGCGGTTCTGCAGACAGATATTATTGGTTTCATCGGCATCGCGGGGTTTGCAGATTTTCAATGATGTCGCGTAATTACGTCACTTCATAACGTTCCCATGGCAACAGGGGAAATGGCTGCGCTTGTGTGAAGTAAACGCAACATTTTTCAACTTAATGCTAAGATATATGTGACTTTTTGCAACGAAAATGCGGGGATTATGAAATCATGCAAGCCCGCATATTTTTGCGCGCGGAAATCTGCAATTTATGTGGCGGAAGTGCGGCGGATTTGAAAAAATGCGTCCCCTGCATAAATATGCGGACTTTGGCTGATTATGCATTGAATCATGCGATCGCATAATCGCGTTTTTCTGGAGGGACTGTAAATACAATGAAACAATGTCTTTGACTGATGGCACACAAGCGTGCAAAGATAAAGAGAGACCAGGCAATCGATATAACAACCCGAGACGACTGCATCTTCGTTTGTTTATGTCAACGCGTATCGCCTCTGTTGACGTAGCAGCCAGCTAGCGGAAAGGGAAGATGACGCAAACGGTAATCGAGTGGCGTCTCATTTCTTAGAGAAACGTTCTTCCCCCTACCCCCCTTCACTCGGTATTGAGGGGCAAGGGGAAGACGCAGACAAAGGGGTAGGGGAAGGGGAAGGGGAAGGGGTAAGACAGAGAAATGAAATTGGCCCTTATACTTGTCTGAGATATCTCAGAAAAAAATATATAATGTAATAATAATTATTTTTCTGAAGGCTACATTGATAAATGAATGGAGCTGCTGTTTCACCATGTGATGGAAGACCCTCAGCCTTACCTGGACTTCTCTGGACAAATGGCTGTGCCAGAAAAACTGTGTGCTCATGTAGCACTGAAGGGGTGGGTTTCGTTATTTTGGACTCAATTACAATTTCAACACCGACTACGCCACCCTGGGAATTTCACCCAGGGAAATAATGGTCCAATAAGGACACACAGGTTCGTTCCCACAAAGATACAGCAGAGACGTGAATACGTGAATATAAAGAAAATAAAAATAATACTTTGTTTCTAAAAAGAATAAAAGCTCCACACACAGTTCAGCACACAAGGGATGAATATGGCTTCAAAATCAAAACAAGACTAAAGGAAAATAAACTAAACCAAGCAGACAATCAAAGGTAACATGTCAGATGGCAGGTATAAATAACAAACCTACCCAATTCCACTTCACTATGCACTTCAAACGTACACTAATGTACTCACTTCACCACACGCACACGTGCATTCAGGTGACAGAAAATGTAGAAGAATCAAACCACTCAGTGAACAAGGGTACCCATTAACTTGGACTTAGAGTGGTCAGCACTCCTTCCTTGCCAGTTCAACAAAGTTAACAAATTAAACATCAAATTATCACAAATAAAATCAATAAACACAAAGGAAAGTTTGAATTGTAACGTGCTGATCTACCCAGCGGCACACGAGTTGGAATGCGCTTGATGCTGCATGTCTCATAAATCGTTAAAAAATGTAAACGTCTGGGAGAAAGAGAAGGGCAGACATATGGACAGATCTGAATAAGAGTGACGACGCGAAAGAGAGCTTTATTCGGTATGTTTTTCTGTGCGAACACACACACACACACGCGACCCGAAGAGTGCAGCCCTGCACATAGACAGCTAAGCGCGCTGCGCGCAAAGGACTGAATTGAGCTCTCTTTCGCGTCTGAATGGACAAATACACACAACATGTCCGTTTTTGAGAGTATACACAGTCGGTTATGTCTTTACAGAACGTGCAGTTGTTGTGAGAATATCGGATGTGCATTTGCAGTGCAATTGGATCTGCACACTCGGTCTTAAAGTGACAGTGCGTAATAAACCTAATGCCTTCTGTACACTTAATATTGTTCAAACAACAAAATAAAAAGAGAAAAGCATTCACTGCTCTTTAATAATAGCTTTAATAAAGATTAATTATATTTAATTCATACAAATAAATATATCTGCTTGAAAGAATAATCAATGATGTATGTAAGTAAAGACTGCATAATCATTAATTGAAAAAAAAAAGACTGTTCTACTTTAGGAGAAGTTTTTCCAGTTGAATTTTCTGATTTCCCATGGGCCCCCCCTCACTGGTTCTTGGTCCCCCCTGTGCCCCACCATTAATAAAATCCTGGAATCACCCCTGTACAAGACCATGATTCTATTTGAGAACATTAATTAGGAGAAACACTTCCAAGTTACAAATCAGAAAATCATAACTATCGCATAAAAGGGCTAACCAAACATACAGGCCTTAATACATCATCTTAGATTCTGAGTCAAATGCAAGGTAAGTTTTTGTGTGTTTGGAATGTCTGTGAAAAGTCCATTATCTCTTCGGTGCATCTCTTTGAGGCTCACCACAGGCACGTTAGTTTTAGGTCCTGGAGTATCTCTGAGAGGACTCAGCATCGTAAATGATGTTAGAAGACAACCTAAACCCAGACCTGGTGGCTCCATGCCAGTAATTTAGATGCTTGAGAGTCAGGAGGTTAAAAGCTTTAGTAAGCTTAGCAAAGAATGTGTTTAGAAGAAATGTGCTTAGAAAACACAGAGAGTCCGAATTCAGACCAAACGAACGAATGATTCAATAGCCCAGTCGTTACACAGTCAACACGCTTCCCAACAAACACAGGAACATTCCTTACTGTACATACACACCGCCGCCAACTTGAGCTTCCAAAGTTACCGGAAGTCATTCAATTTTAATGGAAGCTGGCTTCTCTCAGCTGCAAGGAGCATCAAATCCATCGGCGTCGCGTTTTGGGCATTTTGAGCGACCAGAGCGTCAATCAGAAAGTTGAAAGTAGCTCAACTTTAATGGACGTACACACAGCCGCCGACTTGAGCTGCAAAGAAGCTCTGGCCGCCCTGTCAAGGACGTTTGTCAAAAAGTACGGGGAAGCTTGTTGACGCTTTGGCCGCTCTGACGTAGCAGCATTCCATGTTCGATCATGGGAGAAGAGAAGTGTCACACCATGAAATGTAAACAGAAAAAACAAGCAATACATTGACACTAGAAACCTTTTATAATGACAGCATTTTTATAACCGTTTTGTTCACATTTGGTCGGGAAAAAAAGAATAATTAGCTATTATTATTATTATTATTATTTGCATCTGTGCAATTGGTCAAATCGGTGTTACCGTGAGCGAATGAATTGCGTTCCCACTTAAAATGAACTTTCCAATAAAAGTTGCGCTCATCCTCAAATGTGCATCACTGGATCATTATGGATCATCGCAAAGTTGTTGTGTTTGGTGCTGCTGTATTGTATTTGCGAAGAAGACGTCGAACTCTGAAATTTTGGGTTCAAAACACCCTCCAGGACCGTTATCAATTGAGAGTATCACGGCTGGTGCAGCAGCTGCGGCTTGATGACGAGAGATTCCAGCGGAACTTCAGGCTGGACACGGAGCAGTTTGACAGCGTGCTGTCAAAAGTGGGGCCACTCATCATGATGACTAGCACCAATTACCGCCGTGCAATATGTCCTGCTGAGCGTCTGGCTATTTGACTGCGGTTCTTGTCCACAGGGGACTCCCATTGCACTATTGCTGGCAGCTACCACATGGGAGTGAGCACTGTGGCCAACATTGTCCCCCAGGTCTGCAGGGCCATTTGGGACTAGGAGTACATGCCAGTGCCCACCACGGAGGACTGGCTGAGCATTGCAAAGGGGTTTTACCAGTGGTGGACTTTCCCCAACTGCCTTGGATCCATTGATGGGAAACATGTGGTGATTAAGTCTCCTGACAATTCAGGGTCCGTGTATTTTATGTTCAGATTTTATACAATTATTGTGCACTTGTGATTTTTCTAGACTAAATTTTACTGCTGAATTATCCACTAATCTAGTTTTTAATAGCATTTTTGTCATGCATTATGATCATATATTTCGGATAGATTCTGAAAAAAGTGGTATCTGTGCATCCCTATTTTTAAACTATAACATGGATTTAAAAATAATATGAAACACACAACCATGAATGTTGAAAATATTTTACAATATTTATTGGAAAAAAAACAATTCATAACTTTTTTATTAATAAGCTAGTTGATGAAAATGCTTGCATAGTGACTAAACATTTACTCTTGAGCGAGCTAACAAAAACTTGGTCCCAACAGGGCTTTTAACATCAACGTGTTGAACAAGTCTGCTGGCTCCAGCTATGCATTAAACAGACAGACGTGAAAGTGGTTTCAATCAAACTCTCAGCTTAAAGCAAAAGTGTATTTCCCAAAATTGTTACACTTTTATTTTGATAAATGGCTTACTTCAAAGCCCTTAAAAAGAGATGGGCATGACCTCACAGTGTTGTCAGCTGCACCCTGTTCCTCTCAGCCCAAGGGTCAACCTCACAACACTTTGCCTCATACACCAGGCGGTGCATCTCAAACTTGAGATCCTGCCTTGTTCTTAAAGACAGGGTTCTGAAGTCTTCCTGCAGGCTTTTAAAAAAAAATATCTATCACTATCCTCAGGAGGAGCCGGAGGGGGAGGGGGAGGAGGAGGAGGAGAAGGGCTTGGGACAGGTCCCGGTCTGTTGCTCACAGCCTCCAATGCTGTGAGCAGTCTCTCCTCAAAGTCAGAGGTGTGGGGCCTCTTCCTTCTCGGGGCGGGCTGGCTTGCTCTCGGCACTGGTGTGTTGTCTGATGCCTGATGCTCTTGTGCCTGAAGCTCTGGCGTCTGCTCTGGTGTCTGACTGTGCCCGGCCATGGCATTATCACTGTCCTCTGGCCATTGTCCACTGTCATCTAGGGCTTCCCCTCCCCCCATATTACTGGACGTTGGCCGGTCCTCCATGAAAGGATTGAGGAAGCCCATGACCACACTGTACCACCATGGCCGGGCACTGCTTGCACCCGCGCCACTCCTTCGCCTATCTTTTTTCTTCTTTATTTCCTTCATGAATATGTCCCTCAAGCTCTTCCATTTCTTTTTGCAATCCTCAGCTAGTGAACAGACAACAGAAAAAAAAAACCATAAGCAATGTGAATATTCAACATCACATCACAGAGCAGCTTCTTTATATGAAGACCTATGTTTCTCTCTTGTAAGCTTAACTTTATCAGAGTTGCTATACTATGCTTTGAGGCAGGCATTATCACTGTCCACTGTCATCTAGGGTGACACAATATTTGTTATCCATCAATCAATCAAGGAAATAACATGATTAATGTTATTTTTCTTTCAGAATTACTCATTCTGAAAAATTTCCCAAAATTTCACTGGCCGCGCTGCTCTCGTTATGGAACCTGCAGGAATCAAGCGCGTCTCCCCTGGAATTCTTAATGTACGTTTACTCCGCCACCGGCGAGAGCGGCAAAATTCGCTCTCACCGCCCTGCCAACGACGCCAGAGAAAGATTCGGGGACGCTTTGATGCTCTGATTTAAATCGAAGTAGATCAATGTTTACAGGATTGCGTTCTCTGGAATCCTCTCAGGCGGAGGACTTCTACATTCTGATTGGTTGCCGCCGAACCACGTCATAGCTTATTACCATAAAGTTGACCTGACTTCAACTCTCCTTGCCGCTCTCACCGTCCAAGACGCGCCACCCTGCCGGAGCTCGCCGCCGGCTCTCATTGAAAATGAATGACTTCCGGCCACTTGCGGCGGTGTGAACGCACAGTTAGTCGATCCTGCCACTTATCAGCCAATCAAAAAAAAAAGAAAGGGGCTACACAATAGCCAATCAGAAAATAGCACTATTGTATCTGGGTAAGATTTAACGCAACAACCAATGAAAAAAAAAACCATATCCTGGAATTGTTCACGTGATTCTGCTACAACGTCTTGCAAAAGGAAACCACTCCGAGCATCACTTTGAGCACAGAGTAAGTCATGACCTCCTGTTTTAATGTTACAACAAACAACAGTGACAACTTGACTGCTGTTAGAGAATGTTTCCCAGATAATTAGCATCAGTTTTTCATGAGTGTCTGTAACTTAGCCAACAGTTTTACAGCCTGTTCACTGACAACACCTGTTCAGAACAAGTAGTCTAGGCCTAGTCATATTTTCGTTATCACACGATGACTGACATTATTGTCACATTATAAACATCTCTCTCTCCAAATAGGCTTAATAATTTTATTAGCACTAAATCAATTAAAGTGTATTGCATAGTCAATGTAATAGATCACTTTTAAAATCATGTCATATTTTATAATTATATCCTGACCATGGATGCATTAGGCCAGGGGTGCCCAATTCTGCTCCTGTCGATCGACTGTCCTGCACAGTTCATCTCCAACCCTAATCAAAGCAGGATAGGGCACCCCTGCATTAGGCCATGTCCACACTAATACGTTTTCATTTGAAAACGTATATTTTTTTCTCCGTTTTGGCCTTCCGTCCACACTGAGACGGCGTTTTTATTAATGAAAACGAAGCTTTTTTGAAAAAGCACTCCAAAGTGGATACATTTGAAAACGCCGTTTTCACATTGTAGTGTGGATTGTGAAACCAGTGGTATTTAAAAACGATGACGTGGTATTTAAAAACGATGACGTAAATTTAGTCATGTGACGCATATTGTATCAATAGATATTCATGTTTACACCAGTATTGTGCCTGTTATGTGCTATTCATTTTCACACTGTAGTTAAAAATATTCTACATTGCACACTCTTCATATCATAGTCCTGCAAAGATGACAATTTACTCACAATTGCTGTCCTGCGGCAATGAGAGCAGTTCCGTTTTAGACCAAACATATGGTGACTGCGTGCGACCTGGACCGCATCAGTGAATGGTGAGATCTTTTACTACATAAAATGATCCTGTCAGAAGAAATGTGCGATAACTTTACTATTTATTTTTCCATCTGAATCATGGAATCCATCTGAATCATCTTTTGTGGGGTTTTACGCATGCGCAGTAAGGTGAATTTAGCGTTTCAGGCGTTTTTCAAAAGTTTCTCATCCACACTGAAACGTCCGAAAACGCCTGAAAACGTGTTTAGAGCTTTTATAGACGAAAACACTGTTTTCAAATGTATCCGGAATAATGTAGCCTGTCTTTCAAAGATATCAGGTAAAAAGCAATTAAGCATCCTCTCATTCACCCTGAGAGGAAAGTCCCCTAAAAAGGCCAGGTTAGAGGATGCTGGCCCAGAGAATATATTATAAAAAAATATATTAAAAAATCCAGTGGGGGAAGGAAACCTCTGTAGCCTATGGTCCTTCTTCAGGAAACTCTTCCCTGATCCATGTCACAGTGCATGACCACTAAAGCATGACCACCTGAACGTGTTGGCCAAGGTACCCCCAGCACCACCTAACGACATTGTGAAATGCTGAAAGAGTGGTGGTGCACATGTATGTTGAAGTGGAGGGTAAAAAAAATGTAAAAATAATTTATATATATATATATATATATATATATATATATTAGAGGTGGGCATAGATTAATTTTTTTAATCTAGATTAATCTAGATTAATTTTGAAATTAATCTAGATTAATCTAGATTAAAATGGCTCATTTGAATTCTGCCGAAGGCATTCAGAATATGTGTGCTACCCAAATAATGTCTATAAAAGTAAGTCTTTGAGAACGGGTTTCTCAAGCCAGGTGGCGCATTAGACCAGGTGCTCATCTCCTGTTTCCAAAATGCATCACAAACTGCTTGAGAAAGCTGTTCTACTCATAGACTGTAAAAGGTTACTACTGTACTGTTACCGTCCGTAGGCAACATTAGGTAGGCCTATGTTATTATCAACTACTATAGGCTATCAATTAGGGATGGGCGATATGGCCTAAAATCCATATTGTGATATACATTGCAGCCTCTTGCGATAACGATATATATTATAATAAAACCATTTCAGAACAGGTTACACAGACCCTGCTAAACAACTGCTAAAGGTTTTTTTTTTTTTTTTTTTTTTTTGAAAGGGTGTATGTAGTTTTGAGAACATATATTGTGCAAAACTGTAAGTATACAACATAATTTTGCAGATAAATAAAATTTAAGTACACTAGCTGCAGAGACTTTTAGGTCTAATGTTTATTATGGCTTGGAGCTTATGAAACCCCAAATTTAAAATGAGAATATTGTCTAACTGATGTCTTTTCAGTTAAAAAGAAACACAACAACGATTCTTAAAATCGGGCGCTTTTAATAAAAAGAGATTATGTGCTACTCCACTCACTACTGTGCGTTCACACCGCCGCCGACTTGAGCTTCCAAAGTTACCGGAAGTCATTCATTTTCAATGGAAGCTGGCTTCTCTCAGCTGCAAGGAGCGTCAAATTCCTCGGCGTCGCGTTTTGAGCGTCAATCTGAAAGTTGAGAGAAGCTCAACTTTATGGTAATGAGCTATGACGCGGTTCAGCGGCAAGCAGCGGCAAAACGCCAGCAACCAATCGAAATAGACGTCCTTCGCGCTGGCTGATTCCGGAGAAACATACGATGTAAACTTTCGTTCCTACCAAAACATTAGTTCCGAGAAAAAATATTAATTGCAGAGTTTAACCATCATAGAGTGAAAGTGTATCATTTGCATGTGTTTTAAAGTCCTGTCAGCTTGACAGGGCATAAGAACGAGCAGAGAGAGAGAGCCCCGGCCGCGCGCGCGCTTACTCACCCGAGCGCTGTCTTGAATGCAGCTCTCTCTCTCTCCCTCGCGCATATTAATCAAAATCAATTGATACGATGGTGTCGAAAAAAAACTCTCCAGGGATGAAATGTTTTCTGTGCTGACAAAAATTGCGCGATATCCTAAATTGCCGAATGCATTGCTTGTTTTTTCTGTTTACATTTAATGGTGCGACACTTCTCTTCTCCCATGATCGAACACAGAATGCTGCTACGTCAGAGCGGCCAAAGCGTCAACAAGCTTCCTCGTACTTTTAGACAAGCGTCTTTGACTGGGCGGCCAGAGCTTCTTTGCAGCTCAAGTCGGCGGCGGTGTGAACGCACAGTAAGATATATTGGGAATAATACGCGCGCGCTGGTATTCAGTGATATGTTTCGTTTTGAATTTGAGGTGGTAGAACGGATTAGTCGTGTGTTAACTTACCGAACTGTTACACCACACAGTCTACGTCGGACGGCTTAAATCCGAACCAAGTCCAAATAATGGATGTTGCACGGATCTTTTACACCAGCTTTCACTTTCAGCCGTGTTTACTTAAGATGACGACGAATATGATGCGTTGCAGCCGGGTGTTCCTCGCGGCCGCGGGTAGATTGCGTCATCATAGCTTGTGTAGCTTGAGCCATCTCCCAACCCAATTTGGAGAATAGATTAACGGCGATATTTTTTTTATCGCGCGATAAGAGTCTCGCGTTAACGCAGCGCGTTAACGCCGATAACGGCCCACCACTAATATATATATATATATATATATATATATATATATATAAAATGTATATGTATGTATGTATGTATATTATATTTATTTATTTATTTATACAAACATTGATCTTTCTTCCTGGAACTAACCTGTTTATAAGCATCTCTTCAATCTCACCATTTAACTGGTGCCATATACAGCTTGTAACACATAGGGGTTTAGTGCTACTGGCTCAAAGCCTGGATGTGCTGTTACACAGCCCACTCCACCAATCTGGTCACACCTGTGTACTACCTACAACATGAGAATGTTTATTGCTACTTTGTTAGGATGATTTATTTAATATTTGGTATGTGGGGGTTGTGTGTTTTGTCAGGGTTTGTACAAGGTGCTTAAAATGCTTGAAGTACTTAAATAAAGCTGCAAACACCACAATAATGATGGTATTCTGATTTGTCTACATAATCTTTAAACTCCTTCTCTAGCATGTACTTGCTACTTGGGATGCTTACAGCATCCCCACTACATAACCTTAACAGCTTCAGTAGGGCCATTAAAGCCCCTGTTACATTGTGCTTCATGGAAAATGCGAGGATGTTCAGCCAACTGGCATCTGTGACATGGTCATTTGAGGGACCTGAAGACGGATGGTTTGATTGGTGGGTATTCTGTAACAAATGGGAAATAATCCAAATATGAGTGATCATAAGCAAAGTGTGTACCAAAAGAAACCTGTTTTACTCTAAATGTTGATATTCTTGTTCAACAATATGGCAAGCTGTTTTGACTTTTATTAATTCCCAGGATGTTCATCAAGATTAAAGCTAGCTCACAACCCACCCCACCATCTACTTGTATGCTCCTTTCACTTTTACAGTCAGAATAATAAATTACATTTTAGCATTGCTGTTGTGCTTAGATTTATATTGGTGTCTTAAGTTGGTATAACATTACTTTTTCTGAGAAGCCACCTCCATAGGCCACAGAGGAATATTGTATTATTACATAAAATTATTAGCCATGCATAATATTTTTCTGACACTAGCTAATGTAACATGTTAAAATACATTTACAGATATCAAGAATTAACTAGTTATTGATAGAGTTATTGATATCAGAAAAGTATATTTTTACTAGTAACAAAGTATCGATATAAAAAATTATGATTTTTATTACAATTGCATTTCGGATATGTGAAATTGGAATTTCCACTAGTAAGAAATCAATTATTGATATCAACAACTGATTTTGAATGGCAACCTATGGTGACATTTAACTAGTGAAAATACAATTAAACATATCAAGAATTATAGTTTTTACTATTTGAATTTCAATTCTTGATATCTAGAATTTGTATTTCTGCGAGTAATTACATCATAGTTGATATCAAGAATTAATATTTTTACTAGTGGAAATCTAATTACTGATATCAAAAATTGCCATTATTACTAGCAGAAATCGAATTCCTGATATCAAGAATGAGCATTTTAACTATTGAAAATGTAATTGTTGATATCAAGAATTCATATCCTGCGAATGATTAAAAATCAAAACTGTTTGCCATATCAACAATGCATTATGCTACGTACTGATTTAAGCATCTGATCTCAAATTCAACTATCTCTACACAGTTAGGGACAATTGTTATACACATGTACGCAACACAATGTAAACCAAAATTACATACAACATTCCTTATTTACATATAGTCTGGGGTAAATTTAAATATTTACCAGTATTTCTGAAGAGGTTCCCTCTTCTGCAGTCTCTGGTGAATGTGACATAGGGCTATCATCCTAAAAATATCAAGACTTTTTAATATATATAATTTGAACTATCAATAGTAAATATAGCAATAAAAATTTATAGAAACTGAACTAAAAAAAAAATAGGCCATGTTTACCTGTATTTCTTTGGACATAGCCTGCCCTGTCCTCAGCGGTAGATTGACCTGGATGAGGGGACAAAATTAACTATTAAATGTGTATGTGAAAGAGAATGTTAATTAAGAAATACAAATTGAAGTATTAAGAGTTGGTTATTTTCAAAGGAAGAAATCTTACATTAGTGTCTGGTTATTGTGACTGTTCTTTCCTTTCGGGGAGGTGTGACATTTCCTAAAAGAAGGCAATACATCCACTCATGAAAATCAAAAGAATAGCCTTTAGTCATCCTCAGTATCCATATGCCTTACTGACAGCTGAAGGACATTTAAACAAAACTTTTCCTCACCTGTTTTTCTATGGATGGTAACTCTCTTGTGGTCTCTGCTTGTAATAATATATTGTCCTGAAAGAGGAGACAACATTATTCATTTATGTGAAAGAAAAAAACAATAGGCCTATATCAATAGATTAATGTCATTTACTCCAAAAATGTCTACCTGTAGAACTATATCTGTGGGGGCGGATTCTTAAGTCCCCTTTGGTGAGTGCGAAACATCATCCTAATATAGGGTAGAAGGAAATATACAAAAGAGGGAGACAACAGGGCAGTCAATTTAAATGCGGATAAAGTTGACTTATTTCTTTTTAAAAGATGAGAAACTCTTAAATTGAATTGTGCCTAATAAAACGTACATCAATTTACAATTCCCCCCATTTTTTTTATTGTAGCCTTACTTTTCATTTGTAAATGTCTTATTTATTTTCTGACTGAGTACTTACATCATTAGTGGCACTCTGGAAATTTCCCTCCTCCAAGTCATGTAGACATTTTTCGATTTTCCTGTACAGTTTCAGACACAACATTACAAGAGAGACAGCTTTACAACTCTACACTACTTATCGTTAGTCTAGATCTGTGTTTCTCAACCTTTTTTGAGTCACAACCCCTGAGAATGATCATCAGAATAAGGCTAGTGTTCACAACCCAACCCACCATTTACCTGTATCCTCCTTTCACTTTTACAGACAGAATAATAAATTATATTTAAGCATTGCTGTTGTGCTTAGATTTATATTGGTGTCTTGAGATGGAAGCCATCTCCATAGGCTACAGATGAATATATTATGACATAAAATTATTAGCCATGCATAATATTTTACTGACATTACTAATGCCAGGCTGCTAATTTATAGAATGCCTGTAAACCTAAAATGGGCGACATATCCTGCTGAGGGATACTAACATAGACGCTATGGCGAGCAGTGAAAGTATTGGTCTCATTTCTTGGTTTCATGTTGAAGGGGTGTTTGTTGTGAATATTTAGATATGGTGACTTCGTTCATTCATTCTTTGTTCAGCTCACGGGCAGCATTTAAAAACAACATGACCACCTGTAGTGGGAAATCTACACGCCTTCAGTTAAAGTCGATATATTTTACATATTTACAATTTTTGGAGGGGGCTCACATGTTTAAAAAGTTGTTGTTAAGCGTTAGCTTTTTCCGTTTATGACTGAATTTTATGAACTACATTTTTACTTTTTTTCATAATCTGTCTGTAAATGTTTTTATCACCCAGGATACTTCGCCCTTTTGGGGGTATAAATTAATTGGAAAAAGAATAATTGTTTGGCAATGCGTGTTACAACATTTTAATCAAATTCGTAAAACCTTAAAACTATAACTTAACATAACTTAAACTAAACATTATTTGTAAAATTATGTTAAACAATAAGCATAATGCCTATTTATGAATATATTATAGACAGAGTATCATATTTAATACACACTCTAGGGCCAAAACTTTGCTGGAAAAACAAGTTTGACCTTCTTTTCCACCTGGTCCGAGTACGACAAGGAATCATTCTTTCTTCTCCTTGGCAACTGTTAAAGCAATACAATTTTCGTTTCTGGATTTTGCATAATATAAAAGTAGCCTATTTTCTGAACACATACCTACATGAAGGCAAGTGAATTAGGTCCATATGACTATAAAATACGCCGATTGGTTGATGTTTGAACTGCTGCGGGGGATCCAATAGAAATCCAGATCACTGACTAATTTAAGCACCCAGAGAGCAGTAAAACGGGCCGTTGCTTTAAGTTTCAACAGAGTTTTCAGATCGATTAAACATGGATTTCTAGCGTCACCCGAAGGAAAGAATAATTTTATCTTGTTGTAATACTCAGGGATTTGTTTTGATTCAGGTTGGTTCATTTAGTAATTTTTAAGCAAAGTAGTTGGTTTGTTCAAATTTGTTAGCCTATAAGACAACATTTGCAAGAGGTAAGGTTACCCTGGTTTATGTTGAATTGGTATTATACCATTAACATTAGACGACATTTACTTTTTATATATATTATCTCTAACGTTAGGGCTGTCAAGCGATTAAGTTTTGAATCTATTTAATTACACAAATCTACCTAACTTATTGGTCAGGGGCGGGTGGGCTAATTGAGTTAAAATAATTTAATCGCGTTATTTTCTCACAACTAACGTTAATTAACCAGATTACCGCGTTAAATCTACAGCCCTAATTATCTATTGTAAGTTACTGATCTTTCACAGATCTGCAGCTAACTTGCATGCAGCTGATATTTAGCTGGCCTAGCATTATGTCTGTGTCTGGCAAACTGTTATAACAAGACACAAAAATGTGACCTTCCCATGTGAGATCTGATGAAACAACCTTATATGCCGTAATCTAAATTCACTAAAAGCCAAACTCTTTTAATGCCCAAGGTGTGATGAAAAAGTTTGCAGTGGTCCAATGGGTCAGTGGGGAGGATGCTGGGATGTATAGCGAGGTGAAAACCGAAGCCATACGTAAATATGATGACAAAAAGATGGATGACGATGGATACCCGCAAACTGACTATTCAGCTGCTGTGGAATGGCAGAAAGGGAAAAAACCAAAACATGGCTGGCCAGTGTACGCTGCCTCTATCAAGTTTGTGAGCAGTAAGTAGACCTATCTAATGCATTTTGTTTTTACAGTGTCTGGTCCAATAAATAATGTGAAGCTGTTATGATGTGTGAAGTTATGACAGTTGTGTAACTACCATCACACAATAATATGCACAAAAATTATTAAGTGCACTAAATATTGTTTTCTTTACTGTTAAGTGTCTTAATCTGATCTATCCTCCAACTTTGACATTTTTTTTTCAGGCAATCCATTTCATACTAATTCTAAAATTAAGGAATTTCTACGGTTGGAGTCTGATGAAATGAACAACCCACTGCCTAAGAAAAGGCCCTCAGTCCCGCCGTCAAGATATACAGATTCAGATGAAACTGATGTTGAGCATACACCGGTAAGACTGTTTGTATTCTACTGTCACTGAATGAATTTCATGCACATAATCACACACCATTTACTTAAGTACCAATTTACATAATAATAAATTAGAAATATTTGCAGACTTAAAAAACAAAGATATCTGGTATTAAATCTAGGCTAAGTCCTATTGTTATTTAGAATATTAAACCAGCAGTGAAAAAAAGCCTATGCAAGGGAAGTCAAGTCACCTTCATTTATATAGCACTTTAAACAATATTAATTGTTTTAAAGCAGCTTTACAGTGATAATATGAAATGAAAGTAACAGAGATTGTTTTGGCTTTACAGCAGCTCTAGAATAAAGTTATTGTCCAGCTAAAGTTAGTTTTGATTGACTGATTCACTTACATGCGAAGATCATTAGTTATTAACGACAACGTTCTAACAGAAAACCCTTAAAGGATTAGTTCACCTCAAAATGAAAATTTCCTAATAATTTACTCACCCCAATGCCATCCAAGATATCCATGTCTTTCTTTCCTCAGTGGAAGAGAAATTAAGTTTTTTGAGGAAAACATTTCTGGATTTTTCTTCGAATAATGGGCTTCAATGGACTCCAACGTTTTGAAGTCCAAATCAATGCAGTTTCAAAGGTCTTTGAAGTGCTTCAACGGGCTGTGCACGATCGCAGCTGAGGAAGAGGGTCTTATCTAGCAAAACGATAGGTAATTTTCTAAAAATAATAATAATTTATATATTTTTTAACTACAATTGTTCAGATTGAGCTGATCTGCAATGCACCGGGAACTACGTTGAAAGGTCACGCTCGATGTCGCCCGCGCGGTGGAAGTACCCATAGATAGAAAAAGTACCGCCCCACTGAAAACTATCCTCCTTCGCTTTGTAAACAGTGGGGCAGTGCATTAGTTAAGCATAAGTACACTAGTAATTAATGATTAACAAATAGTAAGGACATATTACCCATTATTTAACATGTATTAAACATTTGAAGGATCAGCATTCTTTCATATTAACAACTTAGCAAACCATATTATTTTTGTGTAGTAATGTACCTCACACTCTATGTTAACTGAACATTTTGAAGCTAGTAACTATGTTTAGTTACTGCTAGTTTTACATTAATAAATTGCAAAAAAAATTCAAAAAAAAAAAATTCTCGTTAGATCACAACAAACCAATAGTGTAAATTAGGGATTTGCAGCAGAGCCAATATCTGTATTTGTAACAATCTCAAAATTATTCGTATCTGTATCTGTATCAAAAAAACAACAACATGGAAAATTATTTATTTGTAAAATTAGCCAATCATTTATAACAAATAAATAAATTGTTTTTATAAATGAATTTATTATCATTCAAGCAGAGTGATTTCATGGCAAAACTTTATTGATTTAGTGTCACAACTGAACGAATTCAATGCGCATCATAAGCAAAACTTTCTCTTTTTCATAAGCGATTCTCTTTTGAACTTCACTAAACAAATATGTGTGTGCCACTCAAAACAGCAACAGATAAAGGAGCAAACGTATAGACTAGAATATATATATATTAGTTGATTGCCTTGACAGAGAGCTGGTCTGTTTCTGAGAGACGCACAGAGCGCAACTGTTTGATTTGCGATCGTGCCGTGCAAATTCCACTCATTCGCGTATCATATCGTGCAAGCTTGACAATTTAAATATAGGCTGCAGATTGAACAATATAACGTGTATGATGCAGTATTTGAGTCGATATTACTTCTTTAAAGCTCTGATTTCAGAGAGAAGCGCAGAGAGCTGCTATTTGATTTGGGCTCATTTCATTCATAAAGTTTACACACATTCATTTCACACAGACATTATTGCGTAGTGATTTTAGACATTTAAGTTTCGTGCTATGATCCCCTGGCTCACCTGTTATCCAGCAAACACAAGCAGTAGGGGTGTAACGATATTCAAACCGAACCGAAAAAACACAATACACCACCCACGATACGTATCGCGATACTCTCAGGGCGTACCGAGGACGCCCCGCCCCCTGCTGCCCCGGCCCAGCCCCGGCTCAATGGACCTCATGTCTTATGTGTACACAACGAATACAGCGTTGTAGCCTAACCACCATTAACACCCTGTAATAGCAAGCTCCGTGTTTTGTTACTTTCGATAATAAGCAAGGTGTAATCTTTCAAATTCTGTATATTTAATCACGAAATTCAAACAATAAATGCCGTTTGGCGCTCTTTGATGTGGCGTTACAGATCACTGTACTAGCTCCTCATTTAAAGCGGCAGCGCGAAGTGCGAGTAAGCGCGATTCTCTTCCTCAGTTACAGAATAAACACTATACTAGATAGGCATCTTTGTGCGCACACTTCGGATCTGTCAGTCAGCGCAAGTAAGAATGTTTTGTTTACATCAATATGACTTTGAAAAATTACATTTCATTGGTTAAGACTCATGTCATCAAGAATTCGCTATGAATATTCAGAGTTGAAATGTGCTTTAAAACTATACCAAACTTGTGCTGAGGTGAAGCACCAGTCGTCGAGAAGTGAGTGTTTTTTCATGGACAAAGGAAAGGTATAATAAATGCAATTTCAACTATTTCTTTTGTGCTTCTTTTATAAAGAACACCGCTTTCTCGCATAACGCAGTGAAGCAGCCCCTGCATGAGAGAATAATTGATTCTCGAGCCATCGGCATCGATATCAACCAATTCAGCAGTATCGCCACGGACAGCACCTGGTAACATTGCACGTAAGATGGTATATCTTAAGCAGCTTTCTAAGGTATGGTTCGGGGAACACACCTAGAAATGGTATACCTTTAGTTAAGTTATACCTTAAGAGTCTTCGTAGCGTGCTAAGAGACAAGTTATCGGGAAACGCAGCCTAGAACAAAAAATAACGTCCAAATGATGTCTGGTGCTGGGTGCGTTTTTTTGACTACTTAAAGAAAATGTACCAGTTTGGTATTTTAACAACGTTTTTAAAACGCCTTATCCAACGTGCAGATTACGTTATTTTAAAACCTGAATAAAACGTCTCCCAAAAGTTGTAGTTTGGTCTAGTTTCGTTTTCGTAGTAAACAAACGTGATATGTATGTTTTTTTGACTACTTAAAGAAAACATAGGGGAGCGCGGGGCACAACGTAACACTTTTTGGATTTGGCCAAATAATGATCAAAGTAATGGGGTTAGACAAACCATATTTTTAAACAAACAACATGCAAGCCTCTCCTACAAATGAGCACTGTTTGAATGTTCGTCGGACCTACAATTCCTGTGCAAAAGCGCCAGGAGTCAAATGTTACAATTTACCCCATGGGCGGGGTTAGTTGTAACAGACAGAGGGTTAGTTGTAACAGTTGCTGGAAGAGTCAGATTTCACACAAGAAATTCAAATTCAGTTTAGTTTATACTGTAGTATATTTCCTAATAGTACTCAACTACATTTTTTATTCTACATAGCACAGTATGTCAATTTATTGATCTATTAAAACAATACTCTTGAGTGTAGACAAATGGATTTATCTGCAACAATAACAAACTGGTTCAATAACATTTATTTTTCTTATTACAGTAGTAGATAAATAAATAAATAAATACATGAATAAATAAATAAATAAAAATTAAAAACATATCACTCTTAACATTTATGAAGACATTTCAACCTCTTCAACTGTGTGATTTAAAGGAGATTAGACATCAAATCATGGCAAACTTTTTTTTAAAACTTTTAAAACAGACCTGTATATAGGCCTCAGCTTCAACTTAATGAACCGATAGGCTAACATTTTAAAATCATGTAACTTTCTTTTTTTATCATAAGACATTTTAAAATGTGCATAAACCTTTTTTAAATTAAACTTTTCTCAATTTTTGAATTGTGTAAACCAATTCATTTCACAAGACATTTAAACATTTGCATAAACATTTTCAAGGTAAAGATAAAAAAAAGACAGACATCTTTTCACACCATTTCTGTATAAACTGATTTTTTTTTTAATCAGTGTTAATAAATGATAAATCTAACAAATATTAATCACATAGTAAGTGAAAACATTTTCAACATACCACTGCATGTGCGATGCATGTGTAGCCTCGAAACTGTACTCATTAATAGGGCTGTCACTTTTGTGAAAAAATCCTTTTCGATTTTTGAGACATATGTGTTCATTGAATCGATTGTAAAATCGATTTTCCATGTCTAAAGACGTTTCCATTTTAAACGCCAAATATGGGCAAATCCACGGACAACTAACAGGCATTAGGACGAACGTAAAGAGGGCGCTTGAGACGCGCACAAGTCAGCAATATTACTGTTGATTTATTGGCGTGAAGTTTCGTGCACAATGACAAACAGGAGTGCAACATTCTCGAAAAGCAAGAAGCAGAGTGGACTGCCATAACATCAATGAAAAACATTACTGCAGTCTTCAACATGCCTGTGTTTACGGTTAGAAAAGTCAAACAAATGTTGCCTACGTAGGCGATTGTTGACCGTAGCCTGAATCTGTATCTGTATGCATGAGACTGTCTGAATACCGGCAGAATTCACATTTTTGTAGTAAAAATAGAAACATTATGCAGAAGTATAATGTGTGTTTGTCAGAGTTGCTGTGTGATGCGCGTTCGCTGCGGGCGTATCGTGACGAGCTGGACGCGTTCCGAGAAAAGACCGTTAAAATCGATTCCCTATTTTCGTTTTCTAAACTTGTGTTGGTTGGTCCGATCGATTGTGCAATCGATTTTCGAACGTAAAGTGACAGCCCTACTCATTAATAATAATAATAATAATAATAATAATAATTAAAGCTGCAAGCAGCATTTATCGGGGTTCAAGCAGTTAGGGCCTTTAAGCACAAAACCATCAAAAGACATCAAGTTTTATTTAGCAAGCATTTAACCACTGACATCATAGATGGAAAATACCATGTTCTAGCATGATTTACCATGATATACCACATTCTAGCATGATTTACCATAGTTTATCATGATTTATCATGGTTCACCATGATTTACCCTGTTCTAGCATAGTTTACCATGATTTAACATGTTCTAGCATGATTTACCATGATATACCACATTCTAGAATGATTTACCAGGATTTTAGCAAGATTTACCCTGATACACCACATTCTAGTATTATTTACTCTGATTTACCATGTTTCTAGCGTGATTTACCATGATTTACCACATTACTAGCAATTATGTGAAGTGTCATTGCAAATGAAGTTATTGTGTTATAATAGTTATTGTTATACAAGTGATTTTTTAGTGTCTAAATATGAATGCAAAAGCACATGTGAAAAGACTTAATAAGTAGAATGGCCAGCAGAGGGCAGTAGAAGACCACTTATTGGCCAGTTTTTCACTAGTTTTCTGCACTAAAGCAAAGTTCCCTTTTGAGAGGTCTCTCCTATTGCTTAAGTAGCTTACGCTATGGGAAAACTCCTTTTCTCGAGAATATGAAGCCAAATTTTTTAAAACGCAGTGCAGCTGCACAGCATACACAGATGAGCGGCTAGCGCGATCATTGGCTGTGCTGCGGCAACTGCACGAACCTATGACGGGTCGGCTCAGACGCGCAGTCCAATCAGGGCAATTCGCGCCCTGCCACGTCAGAGCCCGCCAGAATGGGCGTGGCCAGAGGCTATAAATTCAGCCCATCGAGCTGTCATAGACTAGATTTAATCTCCTTCAGTGAACCTCCACTTCACTGAAACTCCGGATTGAAGCCTTTGCTGCCATCGACAGGCACCCAGCGGGACAAGCCACTGCTTCGCAGTACTGAGGACGCCGGCTTCCTTCGCCGCCTTCACCGCTGTTCTGCTGAGCCATTCTGGTGAGCCGTATCCTTTTCCTGATCACAAGTGTTCGCCTCCATGACACTTCTAAAAGAGAAATTTCCAGCGAGGCGTTGTTTCAAATGCGCCTCGTGCAGAGGCCCTCTCGTCGGTGGAGACACATCCTCTGCGCTTCCTGTCTGGGCCGTTACCATGCAGAAGCTGCACTCGCTCAACACAGCATGGGCTCATATGTTTAAATGCTCATAAATACTCGAGCACCACCATGTGAACGGGAGGGTGCGAGGGGCGTGTTCGCTTTCTGTACGTAAGAAAGCTGGCCGCGAGCTCAGGGAAGAGCGCAGTATAATTTTTATCTTCCGCCAGAGCCGAGATTCGAACACGGGTCTCTGGCACGGAAGCCTAAGATTTCACCACAGGGGGAAATGACATAAGCTTTCAGTTAACATGAGCAGACAAGAGAGTGTCATGTGAGTCGGGTAGCTTTCTTGAACGTAAAGAAAGCTAGCCCCGGGCACTGAACATTGCTCGTGAGTGAAGTGATTTATGATCTCTTAAAGTGTGTATTCACGTGTGTTTGCCTGTGTGGATTACAGTGTACACGAGAGTGGGAGTGTAACGCTTAGGCTGCGGTGGTCCGGCCTAATTCATCTTTTAACAACGTCTGAAAAGAGAAGTATCACAGTGCTATTGAATCTGTTTACTGTTATAATTCATCATTGAACACCGTCTTGATAAGGAAGAAATACAGCCCTATTTAAATCTGTTTACCATTATAACGCATCATTGAATAAATGATAGAGAAGTAATATAGTTGATTTAACCCCATCATTATCATACTCACCATTTGTATACTGCCTCTGCAAGAGAGTATCACCGCCTTTGGAACTCAATTTCCATTATACTTACCTCCAATTCTCTCTGCCTGAGCCCACAGAGAAGCAGTTACGCTGCAAACACACTGATGAGCGACCGAGTTCCATTCTCTCTGTCTGAGCCCACAGAGAAGCAGTTACGCTGCAGTTACGTTGGTGAGCAACCTTACCTCTAATTCTCTTTGTCTGAGCCCCATAGAGAAGCAGTTACGCTGCAAACACGCTGATGAGCGACCGAGTTCCATTCTCTCTGTCTGAGCCCACAGAGAAGCAGTTACGCTGCAAGCACGCTGATGAGCGACCAAGCCCCATTCTCTCTGCCTGAGCCCCACCGAGAAGCAGTTACGCTGCAAGCACGCTGATGAGTGACCGAGCCCCATTCTCTCTGTCTGAGCCCCATAGAGAAGCAGTCACGCTGTAACTACGCTGATGAGTGACCGAGTTCCATTCTCTGCCTGAGCCCACAGAGAAGCAGTTACGCTGCAGTTACGTTGGTGAGCAACCCTACCTCTAATTCTCTTTGTCTGAGCCCCACAGAGAAGCAGTTACGCTGCAAACACGCTGATGAGCGACCGAGTTCCATTCTCTTTGTCTGAGCCCCACAGAGAAGCAGTTACGTTGAGAAGCAGTTACGCTGCAAACACGCTGATGAGCGACCGAGTTCCATTCTCTCTGCCTGAGCCCACAGAGAAGCAGTTACGCTGCAGTTACGTTGGTGAGCAACCCTACTTCCAATTCTCTTTGCCTGAGCCCCACAGAGAAACAGTTACGCTGCAAGCACGCTGATGAGCGACCGAGTTCCATTCTCTCTGCCTGAGCCCACAGAGAAGCAGTTACGCTGCAGTTACGTTGGTGAGCAACCCTACTTCTAATTCTCTTTGCCTGAGCCCCACAGAGAAGCAGTTACGCTGCAGTTACGTTGGTGAGCAACCCTACTTCCAATTCTCTTTGCCTGAGCCCCACAGAGAAACAGTTACGCTGCAAGCACGCTGATGAGCGACCGAGCCCCATTCTCTCTGCCTGAGCCCCATAGAGAAGCAGTTACGCTGCAGCTACGTTGAGAAGCAGCTACGCTGCGAGCACGCTGACGAGCAACCGAGTCCCATTCCCTCTGCTTGAGCCCCACAGAGAAGCAGTCACCCTGAAGAGTGGGCCCCTTGTGTGACCAATTGAGTGTTACGGAGTCCAGTGGCCTCTGAATCCGTCCAGGCCTGCACAACGAAACCACCTGCTCAGCATACTCTTGAACTTTTTAACTTAATAAAAATACTTCCTTTTAAATCTATTCTCTGGTCTCTTTGTCCGTTCATTGGTGTACCTGTGGTGTCGGCTCCTCACGGTGGGGTGCACGTCCGTCCGGGGTGTGGGCTGGTCCATTCCGGCGCCCCGGGGCGGTGACACTTATCCATACCCCTTCTGTGGCTAAGTGGTGGAATCTGAGACTTTCGTGCCAGAGACCCGAGTTAGAATCTCGGCTGCGCTGAATCTTTTCACCAAAGTAAACAAGCTCACGCCGGCCACGCCCCCCGCGTGACTCACTCTCTTTCGCAGCATTATGATTATTTATTATGAAATTTAATAACTTACCATTTTAGAAACAAGTAATAAAATCTCAGTGAGTGTTTTAGCGCAATTTTCTCACCTCATGGGATCACAACACTGGATTTTTTTTGTGCGTTCCCGAGATTAGACCTTCCTTAACATAATGCCGAAAACCCGAAGTCTCTAGGTGGTCTGGTTGAGGAGTAGATAGAAGTGCAAGATTGGTGCGCACAGACGCATAGAACAGAAATCATGAGTTAACAATCGCAATTTGTCCGGTGGAAAATTGCGCTAAAAATATTCAGTAACTTCACACTGTTACAGTGTCACGCCATTAAATTCAGTAATCAAATATAATGCAAAAGCTATGGTTGTAACTATGTTAGCAGCATATGGTACCAATATAATTTGTGTAAAGAAATAGGCATACTTATTTTTTTATCTGAAATTACTTCCTAGATTAAGTGTTGTATATAACCAACCTTAGAACAGTGATGTGTGAACTAAATTTGGTGTGTTACGGTGAAGTTAATGAATATGTTTCATAATATAAAATGTGCAAAAGCACTGTAGTATGACCAGTGGGACACCACTGATGTGTAAACTGAATTGGGTGACACTACAGTTTGTAACATTGAAGTTAATGAGTATTTTGTTTTGACTATTTGGGTTATATTGCACTTTGCAGACGGTCCCTTCGGACTTATCTTTCAGCTGCAGATCATTCTATTTAGGCTATAATATAAAGCTTTTTTTGAGGGAAATTTGGTTGTAGCTCTGTTACTGTGATTGTAAACAAGTCTAATTTGGGTTTTAACAGTGTTTAGCTCATGAGTTATTGATCCGAGAAATACGACCGTATTCTTGTTCAGCTGCTTAATCTCGTTGTCAGTCGACCATGATCGCGCACTGCTCGCGCATGCCATGCATGCGCATCTAGGTAGGCTACTACTCAGAACTCCGACACAGATAAATGTACGCAGCAATATATAATGAATGTTCCTGGGAGATCTTTCTTTTGTTTTTTAAAGAAAGAAATTTTAAAAGTTGTGTTGTGAGTGTTTGAAATGTTGAGGCAGTGATGGTAAATGTAAAATTGTATAGTTGTGTCTCATTTTTAAATTGTATTTGCTGATACTTGTAGACATGCAGGATGAACCTATTATAAATTTCACACAATTGTTTTTGTCTTAATTAGCAGCAATTCAAATGTGATAGTTATTGTACAATAGTTTAGTAAAGGAGTAAATGTTTTATAGAAACAATGTTGGTTGTTTTTACCAATGAAAATAGTATCTACAAAGCAACAGTGGAACTGTTGTGCATCTCTGTGGAACATACTGTGGTGATTCATTTGTAAATGAATCTTCTTTGAGAATCTATTGTTGATCACTGATTTGTGGTTTAATTGTAAAGTGATTTTTTTTTTTTTTATATTGTTTTTTTTTTTTTTTTTTTTTTTTTTACAAAATATATTAATGAATGACTGGCTGAACTTTTTAAATCAATGATTAAAATATTTACTTTTATTAATATTTATTTTTTAAGAGCATCATGTGTTAAATGATTTAATATCTTTGTATTAAAAAATATATCTAAAAATTGTAATTTATTGATTCTCATATTAATTTACATTTTTTTTTTTTCTGTTGTGTGAAACAAAACATGTATGTTTATGTAATATATATTGTTTTTTGTGTGTGTGTTTGTGTGCATAATAAGTACTTTTTGTTTTGTTTCAGGTTGCTGCTGTCAAGGTGAAAGTGGTTCATGTCGGTTCTGCAAGTGAAACCATTGAAATCAGGGGAGTACCAGTGGAAATGCAAACTTGCTACATTGCTGATCACACCGATTGAATCAAGCTGCATTTGTGGGAGACCCAAGTGGGAGCGTTGGTGATTGGTAAATCATATGAGATTACCAATCTCTCCACTAGGGATTTTGCTGGTGACTTATATGTGACAACCACTCGGTCTACACACATGAAAGATGTGCCAGCTCTTTCTGATCCGGGCATAGACTTAACATTTACAGTTGATGAAGGAGAAGTTACAATACTGACTGGTGAAATCAATGGTGTCGAGGTCCCTATCCGTCGCTGCTGTGTCAAGTGCCATGCTTGGCAGGCTGACTTTGTATCTTTCTGTTTTAATCATTATTTACTATCACTCCTTGTTATTTATACTGCTAAATATAGCTTAATCAACATCACACATTAACCTGACATCGCTAGCTTCAATCTAAATCGTTATTGCTAGCACAACATGCTAGTAATTCGCTAGCCTGTTAGCGTGGCATCCGTGCGCTATTTATTTATTTATTCTCTAGCGCGCTCGCGCCTTCCGTGCGCTCTTTATTTATTTTATTTTTTTCGCGCGCCTTTTACGAGTTCATCAAAAAACTGTGGTGAGTATCAGTCTACAAACACGGTGAGTCATGTCATCTTCTCCTCTTATTGTCACCTGCACCTCATGTAACATGTATAGCATGTCAGCATGTCACAACCTTCTCTGTCAGCACAGGATTTACATGTGATAAATGCAGGGTGATAGTAAAGCTGACGGGGAAGATTTCAGAACTAGAGACACACATCCAAACTTTAATCGAGGTTAATTGTAAGTGTTGTGTGCCGGAGAAAGCAGGCGGAAGCGAGGATCTATATGCAGGATATTAATGGAGAAACACATAGTACAATTAATAAAGAACACGAAGGACAAAGAAACAAAACCACGAGCAGGACCGAACTAGAAGCACCCCTACATGTACAACAACTGACAAAGTAACAAGTGAAACACAAGGGCTATAAATACATAGGGACAAACAAGCTAAACAAGATAACAAGTGGGTGTGGCTAATTAGAAACACCTGGGAAGACTAATAAACAAGGAAAACTACAAAGGACTACAAAACATGGCACAGAACAGGAAATAACAAGTCCACACAAGACAGGAATCATGACAGTAAGAGTGCAAGGGCTTTAGATACTGCTTTGGATGTGACTAGCTTAGTGAACTCTGTACACTGTTCGGTTCCAGCTGAAGTAGAGCCCATGCAGCAGGGCAATTGGGTGACAGTGAGACGCTATAGTAGTGGGACAAAACACCGCTCTTCCGTTCCGATTACAACATCAAACAGATTCTCCCCACTCAGTGAAACACCTACTGAGAATCCTGTTGAATGTGCCCTAGTTATTGGCAATTCTATTACACGGAACGTGAAAATAGAGACACCAGCCACCATAGTCACATGTTTGCCGGGAGCCAGAGCGCCTGACATCAAAGCAAATTTAAAAGTGCTGGCTAATGCTAATCGTAAATTCTCTAAGATTATTATTCACGTCAGCACTAATGATGCTAGACTCCGCCAGTCGGAGATCATAAAAATTAACATTAAAGAGGTGTGTGAACTTGCAAGTATGATGTCAGGCACTGTAATTTGCTCTGGCCCCCTTCCTGTTTGCAGGAGTGATGAAATAGTTAGTAGATTGTATTCACTTAATGGCTGGCTGTCTAATTGGTGTCCGCGTAATAACATAGAATTCATAGACAATTGGAAAACTTTTTGGGGCAGACCTGACCTGTTGAAAAGAGATGGTATTCATCCCTCCTGGGATGGTGCTGCTCTTCTCTCTAGAAATATGGCACATAGTCTTAGAGCTCAAACATGACAATCTGGGGCTCAGGTCAGGAAGCAGACAGACTGGCTTAACCGACCGTCTGCTAGCTGTCTCACATCACCAAGGTCAGATAAATCCCATCACATAGAGACTCTTTCACCTAGATATCATCATATAGAGACTGTGTCTGTTCCCCCATACAAAAAAATTAGGACATACAAAAAACTCCTAAACCCATTCAAGGGTAAAAATTTAATTGATGTTCAACAAATAAAAAAACAGATATAATACGGATGAACAAATGATAAAGCTCGGGTTGCTGAATATTTGATCCCTTACTTCAAAAGCACTTATTGTTAATGATATGATTACAGACTATAACCTAGATGTGCTTGTCATGTGGAGTGCCCGCATGAGCCACTGGAGGGCACTCTCTCCCTGTATTATGTTTCACCATGGACTCATTGGGCCCTATCTTGCACCCAGCCCAATTTACTTTGTACAGCGATGCATGTATCATTCCTATTTTGCACCCACGCACAGTGGACTTTTCCCTCCACAGACGCACGTCGGTTAACTAAGAAATACACTTGCTCTCCCGGGGCTGGTTCAGCGCAAAGAGGAGGCGTGTTCCAGCGCAAACGTTCCCTCATGCTATTTTGCAGGTTTAGAAAACAATTCCGCCACTAACCGAAAAAATCTAGTTTAAAGTCAGTGGCGCGTTGCGCATGTTATTCATATGCAATTTTAAGGGTGCATGCTGGGCCATAATCAATGTAGCGTGTGCACAACGCACATACACTTTGATTCTCTCATCTACACAGAAGCAGCAGTTTTCATTTTTGCAAATCATACATTATTACGATTAGATAGATAGATAGATAGATAGATAGATAGATAGACAGTTTATTATAAAAGCATACATCTAGCTTACACATTTACCCAAATCATCATACGCCTGTTTAACCGAAGCTAATTTGGGTGTGTCTCCATCCCCATACAATGTCACTTCTCTGTGTTTTACAGCCCTGACGAGAACGTCAGTCTCCTCGGCTGTGAAACGCTCCTGGCGTGCGCCTGGCAAATCCGCCGTTATGATAGGAATCCGCTATAGAACAACCGCGCCTGCTCTTAAAGGGAATGTGAGATGACGCTCTGATTGGTTTATTTCACGTTACGCCCAAACCACACCTATGAATAATGAAGCTACCATTTTAGATTTGCGTCCGCCCACACAGTTACTTGCGTTTCGCGCTTGATACTTGCGTTTCAGATCGTTAAAATAGGGCCCATTATGTTTAATTATGTTTCAGTTGTGTTTGATTACCGGTTATTGAGTTCCTTATTTAAGCCTGAGTGATCCCTGTGTCCTTTGCGAAGTCTTGTTACACTGTAAGCGTACATCTCTGAGCATTATTCCCTGTTTTAGTATTCTGTGTTTCCCTGGACTCTTGACCCTTGCCTGCTTTCTGGACTGTTTATGAACCTGTGCTGCCATGAACCTGTGCTGCCTGCCTCGACCTAAGCCTGTTATCACCACCACGAGTTATTGGATTGCCCCTTGTTTAACTGTATGCCGGAGTTTATGTCTGCTTGTGTTTAAGTTGAAATAAAGTGCTGCACATGGATCCGACCGCCTCTGTCTGAACGTTACAGTGCTGTGTTTGACAGAAACCTGACTAAAACCAGACAATTACTTTAAATGAGTCCACCCCGCAAGATTACTGTTATAAACATGAACCTCGTCTGAAAGGCAAAGGGGGAGGAGTTGCTGTAATTTATAGTAATATCTTCAGAATTACTGAGAAGTCTTGTTTTAAATATAATTCTTTTGAAGTGTTGTTGCTAAATGTAACACTATCTAGTGTAAATGATAAATCACGTTTAACATTTGTGCTGGCTACTGTATACAGGCCACCAGGGCACCATACAGACTTTATCAAAGAATTTGCTGATTTTCTATCAGAGTTAGTATTGGCTGCAGATAAAGTACTAATTGTTGGTGATTTTAATATACATGTGGACAACGAAAAAGATGCATTGGGATTGGCATTTAAAGACATTGTAAACTCAATTGGAGTTAGACAACACGTGTCAGGACCTACTCATTCTCGAAATCATACTCTAGATCTAATATTATCACATGGAATAAATGTTGATGCCGTTGAAATTCTGCAGCAGAGCGATGACATCTCAGATCATTATTTAGTCTCGTGTAAACTTCATTTAGCCAAGGCTGCAAAGCCGACTCCATGTAATAAATATGTTAGACATATCACTTCTGCCACTAAAGATTGCTTTATTAATAATCTTCCTGATCAGTTTCATCATCTCAGCATCCCGGATAGCTTAAAAGAACTAGATATTGCGACAGAAACTTTTGACTCTCTCCTTTTCAGCACTTTAGACACAGTTGCTCCTTTGCGCTTAAAGAAGATTAAAGAAAATAGTCCAACGCCGTGGTACAACGAGCTCACTCTGGCCCTTAAGAGAGCAGCCAGAAAAATGATGCGTTGCTGGAAGAAAACAAAACTAGAGGTATTTCGCATTTCATGGAAAGACAGTTCGATTGCATACAGAAAGGCCTTAAAAGCTGCTAGATCTGCTTATTTTTCAACCCTATTAGAAGAAAATAAACAAAACCCTAGGTATTTATTAGAAATTGTAGCTAAACTAACGAAAAATAAATCTTCAACCCAAGATGTTTCCAAGCAGCACAGCAGTAATGACTTTATGAACTTCTTTACTAACAAGATTGATAATATCAGGGAGAAAATTATAACTATGCAACCGTCTACTACAGTATCGCATCAGGCAGTGCATTGTAGTCTCCTTGAAGAAAAATTTGATTCATTCGTTGCTATAGGAGAGGAAGAATTTTCTAAACTCGTTAAATCATCTAAATCGACAACATGTATGTTAGACCCTATACCAACTATGCTACTGAAAGAGATGCTTCCAGAGGTCATAGAGCCTCTTCTTAATATCATTAATTCATCTTTGTCAATAGGATATGTACCAAAAAAATTTAAGCAGGCTATGATTAAACCGCTTGTTAAAAAACGCAACTTGATCCTACAGAATTAGTCAATTACAGGCCGATCTCGAATCTACCTTTTCTGTCAAAGATACTAGAAAAGGCAGTATCTTCACAACTATGTTCCTTTTTAGAAAGAAATGATATCTGCGAGGATTTCCAGTCAGGATTTAGACCGTACCATAGTACTGAGACAGCTCTCATTAGAGTCACAAATGATTTGCTTTTATCATCCGATCGTGGTTGTATCTCGCTATTAGTGTTACTTGATCTTAGTGCTGCATTTGACACTATCGACCACAACATTCTTTTAAATAGACTCGAAAATTATATTGGCATTAGTGGAATTGCACTAGCATGGTTTAAATCATACTTATCTGACCGTTATCAGTTTGTAGCAATAAATGAAGAGATGTCTCATCGATCACAAGTTCAGTATGGCGTACCACAAGGCTCAGTACTAGGACCACTGCTGTTTACTCTGTACATGCTACCATTAGGAGATATCATTAGGAAGCATGGCATTAGTTTTCACTGTTATGCTGATGATACTCAGCTCTATATTTCTTCACGCCCCGACGAAACTTACCAATTCACAAAATTAACGGAATGCATATAAAAAATTGGATGACTAGTAATTTCCTACTACTTAATTCTGAAAAAACAGAGATTCTAATTATTGGACAAAAAACTTCCACACGTAATAACAGGGTATATGCAGGAATCATAGAGATGAATTTACTACCTTTTACTACCTTTTTTACTACCTCCACAATATTTTTTACTACCAACACGACATCAAGCAGCAGCCCTTTTTTGGGGGGTGTGGGAGGGGTATGCAAAGCACCACTTACTACTTACTATAAGGTATAAGTGTGACACTGTCACACCCATCATACATATTAGTTTTATCCTTGCCACACGCAAAACTTTTGGCTATATCGGAGTCAGTGAACATGTTTTCGAACAATTCCCCAATGCCCTCATTCGAATTATATGAATGATGGTTGGCTGCGATGTTCAGGCACCAGTGAACCTCAGCCCTGAGGTCTGCTGTCTGGCTATCGCTGCCGTGGTGGTGCTGGTGGCACTGGTTTGCTGCTGAGGTGGTGCGACGACAGCTGACCTTTAGGGCTGGGCGATATGGACCAAAAGTCATATCCCGATATATTTAGGCTGAATATCGATATACGATATATATCCCAATATTGTTTCCGCAAACTGAGAGCAAATGTTCAGTCAAAGTCAAAGCCAAATATGACATGTCACAAGTAGTTTAATTGAAACCGGCTATTTCAGTGAACAGTTGCAAAATCAAATGAATAAATAATAAACAGGTTTCTTCACCTTTGGGCTGCACGATTATGACAAAAATCATAATTGCTGATTATTCCCTTGGAATTGTAATTGTGATTTATTAATTATGATTATTAAAGTTTACATGAAATATATATAAACAAATTTTGTGTAAACATGTTATAATTTGCATATATATATATATATATATATATAGGCAAATTATAACACGTTTACACAAAATTTGTTAACACACACACAAGTACTGTCCCCCTTTATAACATAAATTGTAAGAATATGACTAATAGTAAAGACTAGTACTAATAAATAAATATTAGACCTATGCTAAAGCTATTACATAGCAGTCCCAAACTAGTTTTTGTTAATACAATGTTGGTATGAGCCACTAGTCATTTAAAAATATAAAAAATAACACAAAGAAAAATAAATTGTCATTTTGGGGTTAATATGGAAACGACTGTTACCATGGTGAATACACAATATTAACAATAACTGTTAATGAAACATGGAAACTGCTCCTGGTGAATAGAATGAAAATCATACCTGCATTACTTTTAATTCGTGTAATTTACAACGTAACGGCGTTACATGCTCGTAGTTTCTTTTGCACTTTATATACATTGAGGCGATACACAGCGCGCGCCGCCGCATTTGCGCGTGCAATTGAGTGTGCGCTACGAGGATAACGGCTGACAGGACAAGAAAGTCAGTTTTTCTGAGGTGAAAGACTTTATTTCAGCGTACACTTATGTCACTGCCTGGTAGTTCCTATTGTGCTGGGTTTTCTGAAGTAGTCATGATTCGCCTCTCATAACATAACGATCTAAACACGCATGCAGAGTGGAAAAGGAGGGGCGGAGAAGCGGGGGGCGCGGGGAGCAAGGATCACTGCGCGTTTGAACTATATCGATATATACGATATGGTCTAATTCCATATCGCATTTCAAAAATATATTGAAAAATGGAAACTCATATATTGAGGTGGTGATGAAAAATTTACTACCAAGTCAAATTGCGTTTGTTACCTTTTACTACCTTTCAAGGGCCTTAATTTTGGTAGATTCTTTTTACTACCTTTTACTAACGCGCGGACACCCTGAATAACCTAGAATACTGTCTAACACTTGATGGCTGCTCTGTCAAGTCTTCGTCGTCGGTTAGGAACCTGGGTGTGCTCTTTGATACCAATCTTTCATTTGAAAGTCACGTGTCTAGTATCTGTAAAACCGCATTTTTCCATCTTAAAAATATATCTAAATTACGCCATATGCTCTCATTGACAAATGCAGAACAATTAGTTCATGCGTTCATGACCTCAAGGCTAGATTATTGTAATGCTCTACTGGGGGGTTGCCCTGCACGCTTAATAAACAAACTACAGAAAAACGCAGCAGCTCGAGTTCTTACCAGAACCAGGAAGTATGACCATATTAGCCCTGTTCTGTCAACACTGCAGTGGCTCCCTATTAAACATCGTATACATTTAAAATTTTTGCTGATTACTTACAAAGCACTAAATGGTTTAGCTCCGCAGTACTTCAGCGAGCTCTTAACGCATTATAGTCCTTCACATCTATTGCGATCTCAAAATTCCGGCCAGTTGATAATACCTAGAATATCAAAATCGACTGCTGGTGCTAGATCCTTCTCCTATTTAGCACCAAAACTCTGGAACAGTCTTCCTACCATTGTCCGGGAAGCAGACACACTCTGTCAGTTCAAATCCAGATTAAAGACACATCTCTTTGACCTAGCATTCACATAATGCATTATAGACTTCTATAATCCAATGTTAGGCTGCATAGATTAGATCAGCCGGAACTGGGAACACTTCCCATAAATCCTGATGTACTTGTTACATCATAAGAAGAATGGAATCTATGCTAATTTTAGTGTCTTTGTTTATCCCGAGGTTTTCCCGCAGCCTGCCGGATCCAGGCCGTATCCAGATCTGACGAAGGACCTTTGCCTGGACCCGATGACAACGCAGTGCTGAAGTGTCAACTAGTTTCTCCCTATGGAGGATCCCTTTACCACTCTACAGATAAAGCGTTGTCGGGAAAATTTGTTTCGCGTACCTACCCCGAAGTGACAAATTAAAATAAAATTCTGTATCAAAAAAGGAAAGACCAGTACTTTATTTAGGCTTGGTCTGTAGGGAATTCCAAACCTGCTCACATATATTCAAACGCACATAACTATAGAACCAATTCTTAATGCGCATGTGAACGCCATTAGCGTTTCTCACAGGTTCGCGTTTAAATTATATGTAGAGAGAATGGTGTCGTCTTAGCGGCCCCTTATTTAATAACAAATGATCGTTGCGACGGAAGCGAATCAATCAAAACTAACTTTAGCTAGAAAATAACTTTATTAAAGAACCGCTATAAAGCCAAAACAATCTCTGTTACCTTAAATTATACGCTTATCTCTGTAAAGCTGCTTTGAAACAATCTACATTGTTAAAAGCGCTATATAAATGAGGATGACTTGACTTGACTTGACTTGACTTTGATGCAAAAGCAAAGTTTCACCGTTGTGTAAAATGTGGGCTGCTACAAAGGATGGTCAGTTTTCAGGCAACGGTGACTGCAAAAATCTCTGTGTCAGGTGACTTTGGGGAAGATGAGATGAAACTGTCGAATTCAGTTTTGAAGAATCACCTACAGGAAAAGGGACTGGGCGACTTGCTTTTGGATGCGCAGAATGTTGAGGAGTATTTACTGGAAATGGGGATGTGTTCATTCAAGATGCAGAAGAGTGTTGTGATTGCAGTTAGCAAGGTGAAGAATGATGGAAAGGCTGAAGCTGAAGGTGATCCTGAAGGTGAAGATTTGCTTGGAGAAGGTCAGGAAGGTGAGATGGAAAGTTGGTTTGATGAGTCTGCTGAAATAGAAAGTGAGGTCTTGTTGGCTGAGACTGTGCCAACTGAAGCTAAGAGATTGTTGGACAAACCTGTATGAAATGAAGCTGACAATTTGCCAGATAAACCTGCCAACTGAAAGTGCGAAGCACTAAAACAGGGAGTGAGCATGTTGGTTTATTAATGTTTATGGGATCCTTTACTTAAACGGACGAATTGCTGTTAATTGATTTAATGTCTTTTCTTTTAGGATCCCCAGTTGAACATTTAAATAACTTTTTTTTTTATCAACAATTTAAGGAGAGTGGGGACATTATTTGCAAAGTTTGTTTTGAACGTGTTGATCTATAAATTAATTTAATTTAATAAATATGCTGCCATTATTTATGTTTTAGTTTCACATTTGTCATAAACATTTATTTTTATTTATATAGTACATTTTTCATGTACAATTTGTGTTCAGATTTGTTTTGAAAACTTTTGAAGATACTTTATTTAAAGCCCAATATATTATTTAACGTATTTTTTTAAGGTGCTCTTTTATTAAATTGTGGGCATTGTTATTAATTGTGGGCATTGTTTAATTGTTCCAATAAAAGTTATTTTTCAATGTTTGAGTGTTTGTGGTGTTTTATAGAATCAGTATGAAGAGGGTGTAATATTTTTTGGGGATCAGCTTTAGAATTGGTTGTTTCTTTCTTTTTTTTTATCTGGGGTATTTATACATTTTGCAGTAGTTAATGTTTAGAAAATTGAGGACATGATTATGTTGTAGTTTCTGTGTATGAAATTCTTCAGGCAAGTTGGAACTAAAGTCTGCAAGACAATGTTATTCCTGGACTGACTTTAGACATTCCTGTATTGGAGCAGCTGTCAGCAGAGGTTTACTGTTTCAAGAAAGAGGAATCTGTTTAATAATTTTAATAAATTTAATAATTTACATTTGTTATTAAAAAATCATAGTAACTTCATAATGAAATGTGGTTTTATCATGGTATTTGTAGTAAAAACATAGGATTTACAAAATAATTATTGTTATTGTATTAAAAACGTGGTTAATTTGTAGTTATTATGGTTTTACTATAAAAAAACATAATTAAATCATTGTTCAGTGTGTAGAAACTATGGGTTTTAGTATAGTATTAATATATTAACTACGGATTTAGCTGTTTTCTACTGTTAAAAACTATGGATTGGCAATAGAATATTCATAATTACATGATTTCTGAAAATTCAACTATAATCAAATTACATTTTGAAAATGATAAAAAAAAGTCCGTTATTACAAGTAGCCTAACATTACAAAATTCAGCTTTGATCAAAAGATTGCCATTATAAAGCTTGGAAGAGCCAGGACATTTTTTAATATAACTCAAATTGTATTAGTCTGAAAGAAGAATGTCATATACACCTAGGATGTCTTCAGGGTGAGTAAATCATGGGCTAATTTTCATTTTTGGGTGAACTATCCCTTTAATACAACTTACTCTTCATCACAGACGTAACAAACATTATGTTAATTTCCCTCTGTGCATGTGGAACAACTGGCCTCTATCAGAGAGAAACTTGTGGATGAGAGCTGTGAGCAAATAATTTACTCAGCTGTGGACAAATGGAAACTCATCGCTGCTGAAGACCCGGAGGCTACCCAGACAACAAATTAGGTCTTGCCGACAACATGTATGTTAGACCCTATACCGACTAAGCTACTGAAAGAGATGCTCCCAGAGGTCATAGATCCTCTTCTTAATATCATTAATTCATCTTTGTCTCTAGGATACGTACCAAAAACCTTTAAGCTGGCTATGATTAAACCGCTTGTTAAAAAAACGCAACTTGATCCTACAGAATTAGTCAATTACAGGCCGATCTCGAATCTACCTTTTCTGTCAAAGATATTAGAAAAATCAGTATCTTCACAACTGTGTTCCTTTCTTGAAAGAAATTATATCTGTGAGGATTTCCAGTCCGTATTTAGACCGTACCATAGTACCGAGACAGCTCTCATTAGAGTTACAAATGATTTGCTCATCATCCGATCGTGGTTTTGTCTCTCTATTAGTGTTACTCGATCTTAGTGCTTTGACACTATCGACCACAACATTCTTTTAAATAGACTAGAAAACTATGTTGGCATTAGTGGAATTGCACTAGCATGGTTTAAATCATACTTATCTGACCGTTATCAGTTTGTAGCAGTAAATGAAGAGATGTCTCATCGATCACAAGTTCAGTATGGCGTACCACAAGGCTCAGTACTAGGACCGCTGCTGTTCACTCTGTACATGCTACCATTAGGAGATATCATTAGGAAACATGGAATTAGCTTCCACTGTTATGCCGACGATACCCAGCTCTATATTTCTTCAAAACCAAACGAAACCTACCAATTCACAAAATTAACGGAATGCACAGCTGATATAAAAAATTGGATGACTCGTAATTTCCTACTTCTAAATTCTGAAAAAACAGAGATTCTAATTATTGGACAAAAAACTTTCTCACGTAATAACCTAGAATACTGTCTAACACTTGATGGCTGCTCTGTTAAGTCTTCGTCGTCGGTTAGGAACCTGGGTGTGCTCTTTGGTTGCAACACCAATCTTTCATTTGAAAGTCACGTGTCTAGTATCTGTAAAACCGCTTTTTTCCATCTTAAAAATATATCTAAATTACGCCATATGCTCTCATTGACAAATGCGGGACAATTAGTTCATGCGTTCATGACATCAAGGCTAGATTATTGTAATGCTCTACTGGGTGGATGTCCTGCACGCTTAATAAACAAACTACAGCTAGTTCAAAACGCAGCAGCTCGAGTTCTTACCAGAACCAGGAAGTATGACCATATTAGCCCGGTTCTGTCAAAACTGCACTGGCTCCCTATTAAACATCGCATCAATTTTAAAATATTGCTGATCACTTACAAAGCACTAAATGGTTTAGCTCCACAGTACTTGAGCGAGGTCTTAACGCATTATAATCCTTCACGTCTATTGCGATCTCAAAATTCCGGCCAGTTGAAAATACCTAGAATATCAAAATCGACTGCTGGCGGTAGATCCTTTTCCTATTTAGCACCAAAACTTTGGAACAGTCTTCCTACCATTGTCCGGGAAGCAGACACACTCTGTCAGTTCAAATGTAGACTAAAAACACATCTCTTTGACCTAGCATACACATAATACATTATAGACTTCTATAATTCAGTGTTAGGCAGTGTTAGGATAGATTAGGTCAGCTGGAACTGGGAACACTTCCCATAAATCCTGATGTACTCGTTACATCATAAGAAGAATGGCATCTACGCTAATTTTAGTGTCTTTGTTTATCCCGAGGTTTACCGCAGCCTGCCGGATCCAGGCCGTATCCAGATCTGATGAAGAACCTGCACCTGGACCCGATGACAACGCAGTGCTGAAGTGCCAACTAGTCTCTCCCTATGGAGGATCCCTTTACCACTCTACAGATAAAGCGTCGTCGGGAAACTCAATTCGCGTATCTACCCCTAATTGATCAAATAAAATAAAATTCTGTATCATAATTATAAGGAAACACCAGTACTTTGTTTAGGCTTGGTTTTGTAGGGAATTCCAAACCTGCGCACATATATTCAAACGCACATAACTAAAGAACCAATTCTTAATGCGCATGTGAACGCCATCAGCGTTTCTCACAGGTTCGCGTTTAAAGTCTGTGTAGAGAGAATGGTGTCGTCTTAGCGGCCCCTAATTTAGTAACAAATGATCGTTGCGACGGAGCGAAAGGCGCTATATAAATGAAGATGACTTGACTTGACCAATAAATTATAAACGGAACCGTGTTGTGGTATACGGGAAGGATCAGCAATTCCAAGCAGATCTGGTCGATACTCCAAAGAGAACGACAATATTAAATATATTATTACTGTTATTGACCTTTTCTCCAAATATGCATGGACAAGGACACTGAGGAGTAAAACGGGGCCTGAGGTAACAAAGGCTTTTTTGTCTATTTTGAAAGAAGGACGTATACCAGCAAAGGTACAAACACATAAGGGTACAGAGTTTTTTAATAAGCATTTTCAACAGATGACAAAAAATATATAACATACACCATTTTGCAACAGCCAGTGATTTAAAAGCGTGTTGTCGAAAGGTTTAGGACTTTAAAAGGACGAATGTGGAAATATTTAACTTCTATAAAGTCCAGAAGCTACTGTGATATATTGCAAGATCTGACAGAGTGTCACGGTTCATGAATGCATTGTTTTCTGCTTGTCTCGTGTTTATGTTGTTACATGTGTGTGGGTGTGTGTGAGTGGGCGTGGCCGGCAATCATTATCTATCAGCGAACAGCTGATCTCACTCACGGCGCCAGCTGCAGTTAATCCACTCATCTTTAAATACTCACCCATTTCTCATCTCCTTTGTCAGATCGTTGTTTGAGGTCCTCCGTGCTGCATGTCTGTTCCTGTTCCTGTTCCTGTTCCTGCTTGGCGTTTTCCAGTCTCGTGCTTCATTGTTCCCGTTCAGTGTTTCCCTGTGGATTACTTCATTGTGTGGACTTCTCTCCGTCACTCACCAGGGCACTCAACTCAACCGTTTCTTCTGTCCAGTACTGACCATCAAAGTCCCTGCGCCACCTGCCATCAGCCGGAGCCTTATATTCATTGTTAACTTTCTCAACAAAGAGTTTACTTGCATTTGCTTCCTGTCTTTCATCATGACAGAACGATCTGACCCATCGATGGAAGCAGCGAGTAACCCATCTACATCACTGGAGGAATTTCTCAACAGCAGCATCCGTCGAATGGATTCTCAGGAGAAGAACCTCAATGACACGGATCGCGCTGTACAGGCTTTGGTGGCGCAGGTGTCCGAGCTCACCCAGCAATTCCAACTCCTGCGAGCTCCCACTGCGCCGCCCACGCAGGCCGTTCCCCCCACACCACCAGAGAGCCCCTCCCAGTCGGAGCCCCGCCTACCAGTTCCAGAGTCATATTCCGGTAAACAGTTACTGCAGAGCTTTTCTAACACGATGCTCCATGCATTTTTCTCTCCAACCTAGGACCTTCAACAGCGAACGAGCCAAGGTCGCGTTTGTCTTGATGCTGCTGACGGGGAGGGGGGCACTATGGGGGACGGCGGTGTGGGAGAATCAAGATCCATGCTGCGCCTCGTTCCAGACACTCGCCGCTGAGATGAAACGTGTATTTGATCGAGCCGTCGCCGGGAGAGAGGCAGCCAGAATACTTGCAGATCTGAGACAAGGAGAGAGATCGGTTTCTGACTTCTCTATTGAATTCAGAAATTTAGCGGTTGAGTGTCAATGGAACGAGGAGGCGCAGTGGGACATGTTCCTGCATGGGTTGGCTGACCGCATCCAGCGAGAGATCTATGCCCTGGATCTTCCGACATCCCTTAACGGACTGATTGAGTTGGCTCTGAGAGTAGATGCACGACTGTCCCGAGTTGAGCGACGGACCCTGCCCAGTCGTACTCCTGGAGGAGCGGAGGGTCCACGAGCCAGCGGCGGGGACGCGGTCAACCTGTCTACGATCACGAGTCCATGCAGGTAGGGCGAGCTCGGCTTTCCCGGGAGGAGAAGGAAAGGCGGAGATCCCAGGGCCTTTGCCTCTACTGCGGTGGAGCAGGCCACTACTCTTACAACTATCCGGTAAAAGGCCAAGCCCGATAGTAAGTATGAGGCTACTGTCAGGTGGGATCTCCGCCGAGAAGACCTCATCCACATCTACGCTCCTCCCGGTAAGACTGAGATGGTCAGTACACACCCACGACTGTCAGGCACTTCTGGACTCCGGGGCTGAAGGTAATTTCATGGACCACTCACTAGCGCACAAACTTCAGATTCCCCTCAAACCACTCACACACAAGATTGCTGTACACGCCCTCAACGATCAAGAGCTTCCTACCATTTCGCTCACCACTGAAGATATCACCCTCATCACGTCAGGCAACCACTCCGAGATCATCTCCTTTTATATACTGGACTCTCCCCTTGCACCCATAGTTCTTGGACACCCCTGGCTCATCCGTCACAATCCTAAAGTGGACTGGCAACTGAGATCTGTTTTGGCCTGGAGCAATAAATGTCATGAGTCTTGTCTGGTGTCTGCCTGTCCGTCTGTTTTTGTGTCTGTGTTTCAGGATGAAGCAGTGGATTTGTCTAACGTGCCCGCGGAGTACCTCGATCTGAAGGAAGTGTTCAGTAAGTCTCGTGCTGCTTCTCTTCCTCCGCATTGTCCCTATGACTGTGCCATAGATTTACTGCCAGGTAAGTCTCCGCCTAAGGGCAAGTTATATTTGCTTTCTGCTCCAGAAAGGGAGGCTATGGAGAAATATATTTCTGATTCTCTAGCAACGGGGTTCATCTGTCCTTCCTCTTCTCCAGCGGGGGCGGGGTTCTTTTTTGTGGGGAAGAAGGACGGATCTCTGTGACCTTGTATTGATTACCTGGGACTGAACAGCATCACGGTAAAGAATACTTATCCTTTGCCATTGATGTCTTCAGCCTTCGAGAGGTCGATCTTCACGAAATTGGATTTACGTAATGCTTATCATTTGGTCCGCATTAGGGAGGGGGATGAATGGAAGACCGCTTTTAACACCCCCAGGGGGCACTTTGAATATTTGGTCATGCCATTCGGTTTGTCCAACTCCCCAGTGGTTTTCCAGGCACTCGTCAACGACGTGCTGCGAGATATGGTCGATCAGTTCATATATGTCTACCTGGATGACATATTGATTTTTTCCTCTTCTCTCCAGGAACACGTGCAGCACGTCCGGTGAGTGCTTCAGAGGTTGCTAGAGAATGGGCTTTTTTGTCAAGGCGGAGAAATGCATTTTCATGCACAGTCTGTTCCTTTTCTGGGGTACATCGTCTCGACTGAGGGAATGCGTATGGATCCTGAGAAGGTTAAGGCTGTGGTAGATTGGCCAAGTCCAGATTCCCGTAAGGCCCAACAGAGGTTTCTGGGGTTCGCCAACTTCTACCGGCGTTTTATTCGCAACTTCAGCCAACTAGCCGCACCTCTGACCACCTTGACCTCCCCCAGAACTACGTTCAGGTGGTCAGACACAGCCGAGGCTGTGTTTTCCAAACTGAAAGGTTGCTTTGTTTCAGCCTCCATCTTAATTGCCCCTGATCTATCACGTCAGTTCGTGGTGGAGGTCGATGCGTCAGAGGTGGGGGTAGGTGCAGTTCTATCCCAACGTTCTCCCTCAGACGACAAGATGCACCCTTGCACGTTTTTGTCTCATCAGTTATCTCCTGCTGAACGTAATTATGACATTGGTAACAGAGAGTTGTTGGCAGTCAAGTTAGCATTGGAGGAATGGCGCCACTGGTTAGAAGGCTCGGGGGTACCTTTTATCGTCTGGACTGATCACAAGAATCTGGAATACATTAGAACCGCCAAAAGATTGAACTCCAGGCAGGCTCGGTGGGCACTTTTTTTCGGTCGTTTTGATTTTACTCTCTCGTACCGCCCGGGTTCCAAAAACATCAAACCGATTCTTTATCGCGCATTTTTGACCGTTCCGAACGCCCGTCTACTCCCGAGTGCATTTTACCTGAGACCCTGTTTGTCTCCACACTAGTGTTGTCAAAAGTACCGGTACTTTGGTACCAAGTCGGTACTGAAATTTTTAAAATGTGATGATACCAGCATTTCTGTAGTTCCGGTACCCACTAATAGGAGCTGCTTTCAGTTGCTTCTGTGTTTATCTAAGTGCATATCGACGTAGCCGACATATACCACGATATATATAGTGTCTGTGTATATTAAACCGCAAAAAGACTATTTAAATATTAACCCTGCATGTTCTGTTGGTCTCTGTGTGAATGAATGGCGCAGAAGCGCGGTTTCATTTACCACACACATACACACAGAAGCATGAGTGACGCTAGCGCTGTTTTCAGTCTCTGCTGCCTCACGATATGATGACATGATGAAATTCATCTCCAGAGCCGCTCTGAGAGTCACCTTGATGAGCATTTTACCGTTTCATTTGAGAAAAACTATCGTCATATCATACACACACAGAAACTCAAAGGTCTTCACGGCAACCCGTCAAAATAAAAGTTTGGTTTAACTTGAAGAAATTGACAGAAATAATTATATTAGACTACTGTACAGTTGATTTAGCCACGTCTCCATGTATTAAGAATACTACTACTAATAATAATAATGTGTGCATAGAAGGTTGCTTAATTTTCACTTGTTTTTTTATAAGCAATATTTACGTTTAAACAGCATGTTGTCTTCAATACTTATATGTATTATTTACTTATGATTACCGTCATAAAAATAAAATAAAAATTCAAACAGTTAAATAAAATAGAAAAATAGTTTTAACAGATTTTGCTGTGGTACCGAAATTGGTACCGAGAACCATAAAATTTGAATGGTATCGGTACTGTCACGGCTTTGCCGGGCTCCTCCTCCTGTCTGTGTGTTGCGTCTGTCTCCTACAGGTGAGCTGGGCGCAGGTGTTTGGAGTTGTGCTAATCAGTTCCTGGTCTAGGTCTTTAAAAACGCTTTAGATGAGACCAGAGGGAGATCGCCGCCGTTGTTTCATCTCTCCCGCACCGTTTAGGATTATTGTTTTGTTTATTCACTACACCGCACTATACTGATTGCATACACTGTTATTTTTCAAAGCCAACTTCATTACTGACTGTATGAAATCTATTTTGTTAAAATTTTCTTTATTTAATAAATTTATTTATATTGCTATTCCGCGTGTTGTCTTTCCCTACTCTGTTGCTTGCTTTGAGCCAGGCTTGTAACAGATTTGGGGATCTCGTCCGGGATTTTTGAACCATCGATCGGTAAATATGCGTTTTTTTGCATTTCTCAATTGAGTTTGAGTATTTAATAGTGTTCGTTGTTAAACGCACTTTAGTATTGTAGGCCGTTTTGATTAACGTGCCTAATTTGTTGACTGTATTCGGATCCTATGGTTATCCGGCGCAGTAAGTTTGGGCATTTAACGCATGGTAAATTATTGGGAAAGACATGCACGCGGATCAGTTAATTAGGTTTTGATTTTTTTTTGTATTACGTCGGTGCGGGAGACAAGGAGATAATTTGGGTTGTTTGTGCCTGGGGTTGTTTAAATACAGCCAGGTTAAAGTATTGCGGGGGGTTCATTGTTGGGTAGGTGCGGGCCTTCGCTGTGTTTGCGAGACAAAAATAAATAAATAAATAATTGATGGTGTAGCGATTGGAGCTTTGCGAACCCCTGCTTGTTTGTTATTTTAGTTTTTTGTTTTTGTGCTATATCCTGGGCGGAGGACACAGTCGTGGATGCCTGCTTTAACGGCATTTTGTCGGGGAAGTTAGGTGCCGCTGATATCGTGATTAAAAATCTCCGTTCTTGGGGTATGCATGAAGTGGATCGATGTGTGCAGGGCAGCTCCGTTTGTTTTTGTCTTGTAGCTGCAGTGTGGTGGCCGCACTTACATTGATAAATGTGCTCATTTAAACATTTTTGTTTAAGGGTTAAAGTAAAACGGCAAAGGAAATAAATGGATACTTTGGATAATTTTTTTGCTGCTCCATCAGATCAGGTTTTAGATACGTTGACTAAGGAGCAGTTGTGTGACGTTAGTGAACATTATAATTTTGAATTGGGCTTGAAAAAAAATGCGAAATTGGCACAGATAAGGCAGGCGGTTAGAACTAAATTGGCTGAAAGAAAAGTTCTCCCATCAATAGCTTCAATGGATGAGTTGGAGCCTGAAGGTGCTTCAACGCCACTGGAAACATTGGGTGAGTCTCGCAGTAATTTTGGTCTTACCTTTGAACAAAAAAAAGAGCTGTTAGAAATGCAACAAAGAGAGAGAGAAGCTGAACGTAGAGAGAGAGAAGCTGAACGTCAATTAGAATATAATAAAATCAAAAGTGATCGAGAAATTGCTTTAGAACGTCTTAGGTTGATTGCAGAAGGGAAAATTAGAGGTGATACTGGTGGTGATGTTCCGATTGGACCAGCGCGCACCCCTGATATCTCTAATATGGCCAGATTGCTACCAAGGTTTAATGAGAAAGATCCGGATGTGTTCTTTTCACTGTTTGAAAGTGTGGCAGATGATCGTTGTTGGAGTGATTCTGAGCGAACATTGTTACTCCAGAGCGTTCTAGTTGGAAAAGCGCAGGAGGCGTTTATTGCTTTGTCGGTACCTGAAAGAAAGATTTATAAAAGCGTGAAAGATGCTGTGCTTAAAGTATACGAGTTAGTTCCGGAGGCATATAGGCTGCGATTTCGAAACTGGAAGAAGGGAGAAAAGCAGACTTACACAGAGGTAGTAAGAGAGCTGAATTGTCATTTCAATCGTTGGTGTGCTGCAGTAGGCGTCTCTACCTTTGAAGAGTTGTGTAATTTAATTGTTTTAGAGCAATTTAGAAACATCCTCCCTGATCGAATCGCAGTATATATAAACGAGCGGAAGGTAAAAACGGCAGCAGACGCCGCAGTTTTATCTGATGAATACGTTTTAACGCACAGGCAAAATTTTAAAGAATATAATCCAGGAAGGGGCTACCGCGAGCAGCGCTTTGGACGTTTCAGTGAACGTTCAGGAATTTCTAATACTGCCACTAGTCAGTCAGTTGCCAAGGAGCAGTCTCGTGGCAAGGCAGATCCGGATGCTTGTCGTTACTGTTTTGAGAAGGGGCATTGGAAGAACGAGTGTCCAGCCTTGAAAGAGAGGGGCCAGAGGAGCAAACCTGGCGCGGCAAGACCTGTTGCTCTTGCCGTTTCTGGTGCGCGCGCACGGTCTGAGTTCATCCACACAGAGATTAGGTCAAACCCTGAAGTGGGTGTGGCCTCCTCTAACTTGTCTGCAGACAGTCTTGTGGGATCTAGCCAGTATAGCCGTTCTAATGTAATTGAAGCCGATGTCAATGATTACTCTCCTTTCATTACAGATGGTTTCGTATCGTTGGTGGGCAGTTCTGCAAAGGTGCCAGTTAAAATTCTTAGAGATACGGGGGCCTGTGAATCTTTTCTTCTAGAGTCGGTTTTGCCTCTTTCTAGTGAGTCCAGCACTGGTAATGTTTTAGTGAGGGGAATTGGGTTGCAAGTTGTAACTGTTCCTCTGCATAGAATTGAGCTACAGTCAGACCTGGTTCAGGGTGAGGTTGTCATTGCTGTGCGCCATTCGTTGCCTGTAGATGGTGTACATCTCATCTTGGGTAATAACTTGGCTGGAGAGCGTGTTTGGCGTGATGTGTCGCCACCTGTGGTGGTTAAGAGTGTTCCATCTATCCCATCAGGACCTGATAGTAGCCTGCAGAGCTTACCTGAGGTGTTTTCTGCCTGTGCAGTAACACGTGCCATGAACCGTGCCTCTGGAACTGAGGTTTTAGAGAAAAATCTTAAGCCTGATTTACAGTCTATTGTTTTGCCAGATTTGCCATCTTCTCTGTCCTTTAGTGATTTTGTTGTAGCTCAGAAGGAGGACTCAACATTGAGTGAACTGTTTGCTGGGGTTTTGCCTGTTGAGGAGCGACATAGTGCAGCGAGGGGTTATTTTGTTCAGGATGGGTTGTTGGTTCGTAAGTGGATGCCTCAGACTAATGAGATGTTAGAAGATCCTGTTTTCCAGATAGTAGTGCCTGTGAAGTTTAGAGACTTGATACTACAGACGGCTCATGGTGATATAGCGGGCCATTTAGGTGTGCGGAAGACATATGACAGACTTATGAAGTACTTCTATTGGCCTTGCCTAAAGAAGGATGTGGCATGCTTCATTAAGACCTGTCATACATGTCAGCTAACTGGAAAGCCTAATCAGGTGATCAAGCCAGCTCCACTTTACCCTATTCCAGCTTTAGGGAACCCATTTGAGTATTTGCTAATTGACTGTGTTGGACCACTGCCTCCATCTAAGTCAGGATGTGTTTACCTTTTGACTGTGATGTGTCAGGCCACCCGTTACCCCGCTGCCTATGCGTTACGTACAATTTCTACCAAGTCGGTGGTGAAGGCTCTCTCTCAGTTTATCTCTATCTTTGGCATCCCCCAGATTATTCAGAGTGATAGAGGCTCTAATTTTACATCACGTATGTTTTCAGAAGTTCTTGAGCAGCTGCATGTTAAACATCAGCTTAGTAGTTCATATCACGCCCAGAGCCAAGGCTCTTTGGAGCGTTTTCACCAGACGCTCAAGTCACTGCTTAGGGGTTACTGTGTTCAGCTCAGCAAAGACTGGGAGGAAGGGCTTCCATGGTTGTTGCTTGCGGCACGTGAGGTAACACAGGAAAGTACAGGTTTCTCACCTAATGATTTGGTGTTCGGCCATAGAGTTCGGGGGCCTTTAGCTGTCCTGCAGGATAAGCTGAAGTGTCCTGAGAGTCCTACTAACTTGTTGGAGTATGTGAACGGCTTCCGCCGGAAATTGTTCTTAGCTTGTGAGATGGCTGTAGAAAATCTGACTAAGGCTCAGAAGAAAATGAAGAGCTGGTATGACCGCCGGGCTGAGCCGAGAGTGTTCAGTCCTGGAGATCAGGTTCTGGCACTGTTGCCGATAGCCGGTTCTCCCTTTCTTGCTAAATATTCAGGTCCCTACACGGTGGTTCGGCAGGTGTCAGACCTGAACTATCTAGTTTCAACTCCTGATCGTAGGCGTAATACGCAACTCTGTCACATTAATCTTTTGAAACCTTATTACAGTAGGTCTTCGGTTTCTGGGGCAGCAGAGACTGGTGATCAGGTTAAGTCAGTTGCTTTGGCTGTAAGTGCTGGGATATCTAGTTTCTCTCCCCACATGGTGGCAGCGTGTGGTGATGAGGATGTGGTTAGCCCAGACGACTGTGTGCTTCAGCCTCGGTTGAAGAACTCAGAGAAGTTGTCTAAGTTGGACACACTACTTGGGCATTTGTCCAAGGAGAGGGCATTAGAAGTTGAGTCGTTGATTTTTAACTTTCCTGCTTTGTTTTCAGACACACCGTCATGCACTCATTTGATCAAGCACGACATTGATGTGGGTGACACTGAGCCGATAAGGCAAAGGTTTTATCGGGTGTCACTCGAGAAACAGCAGCACCTAGAGGCAGAGGTGAAGTATCTCTTGAATAATGGTTTGGCAGAACCCTCTTATTCCAGTTGGGCTTCACCTTGCATTCTAGTTAGTAAACCTGACGGAACGTATAGATTTTGTACCGATTATAGGAAGCTAAATAACATCACAAAGCCAGATTCTTTTCCGCTTCCAAGGGTTGAAGACTGTGTTGACCGGGTAGGATCGGCCAGGTTCGTAAGTAAATTTGATTTACTTAAAGGCTACTATCAAGTTCCTTTGACACCTCGGGCTCAGGAGGTTTCAGCCTTTATAACGCCGTCTGGCCTGTATTCGTACTCTGTGATGAGCTTTGGGTTGCGAAATGCGCCCGCCACATTTCAGCGACTAATGAACCGCGTAGTCTCTGGTTTACAGGGCTTTGCTGTTTATTTGGACGATGTGGTCGTGTATAGTGACGGATGGTCTGAACATCTTGAGTGTATCCAGGCTCTTTTTACGCGGTTAGTTGAAGCTCGTCTCACTGTAAATCTCGCTAAGTGCGAGTTTGCCCAGGCGACAGTTGTTTATTTGGGGAAGGTGGTGGGGCAAGGCCAGGTGAGGCCTGTGCACGCTAAGGTGGTGGCTATCGATAATTTCCCTGTTCCAGCTACCAAACCTGAGCTCAGACGTTTTTTAGGAATGGTGGGGTATTATCGTGGCTTCTGTGCTAACTTTTCCACTGTAGTTGCCCCATTGACCGACCTTTTGAAGGGCCGTATTAAATTTGATTGGACTTCGATTTGTCAGGCCGCATTCGATAATGTGAAGTTGTTGTTAACATCTGCTCCTGTTTTAATGGCTCCCCGCATGGACCAGTCATTCCAGATGCAGGTCGACGCTAGCCACGTGGGTGCTGGAGCTGTGCTTCTGCAGAGGGATGAGCAAGGCGTAGATCGGCCAGTGTGTTTCTTCTCAAAAAAGTTGAACCGCCACCAGTTAAATTACTCGACCATCGAGAAAGAAACACTAGCTTTAATCTGGGGATTACAACACTTTGATGTTTATTTAAGTGGGGGTGCTGTTCCGGTTACCATTTATTCTGATCACAACCCACTAACGTTCTTATATTCTCTAAAGAGCCCAAGTCAGCGCCTTATGCGCTGGGTGTTATTTTTACAACCGTATAACCTACTGATCCGGCACATTCGGGGTGTGGACAACATCATGGCTGACGCTTTGTCCCGTGCCCCGTGTGAGCCGGAGTGAGTCAGTGTCTTGTCCTGTCTGTTTCTCTCTCTCTTGTATCTCCTATCTCTTTCTCTGCCTAGTCTCCTTAAAATTTGGCTTTCCAGGTACCGGGACTTGCTGGGGCCTCGAGTTTGAGGGAGGGTAGTTGGAATTACTGGGGAGTGGAGGGAAGGGGGGGCCTGCTGGACTCAAGTAGCCATTTTGCATCTGCTTTGCAGGCTTGGGCGGAGTGTCCAAGTCATAACCCCTAGACAAAGTTAAGTATTTTTAACATTTGATGTTTATTCACAAAAGAAAAAGAAATGATATATTGATGTGATATGTATGTTCGTTATTTGATATGTTTGGGTGCTAAGGGGAGCGGTGTAATTTTTCCAGAGTCTCTCTTTGAGAGGTCTCTGTCGTAAGGGGGGGGGTGTCACGGCTTTGCCGGGCTCCTCCTCCTGTCTGTGTGTTGCGTCTGTCTCCTACAGGTGAGCTGGGCGCAGGTGTTTGGAGTTGTGCTAATCAGTTCCTGGTCTAGGTCTTTAAAAACGCTTTAGATGAGACCAGAGGGAGATCGCCGCCGTTGTTTCATCTCTCCCGCACCGTTTAGGATTATTGTTTTGTTTATTCACTACACCGCACTATACTGATTGCATACACTGTTATTTTTCAAAGCCAACTTCATTACTGACTGTATGAAATCTATTTTGTTAAAATTTTCTTTATTTAATAAATTTATTTATATTGCTATTCCGCGTGTTGTCTTTCCCTACTCTGTTGCTTGCTTTGAGCCAGGCTTGTAACAGTACCGACTAATGGAATTTTGGTATCATGACATCCCTACTCCACACTCACATGGGAGGTCGAATCGAAGGTCAAGACGGCCTTAGAAGAAGTAAAGCCTCCGCCCGGTTGCCCACCAAATCAGTTATTCAGTGGGGGCATTGTTCCAATGTGGCTTGTCATCCAGGAGTTAATCGCACTAAATTTCTGGTCAAGCAACAATTCTGGTGGCCACTTATGGCTCGAGACATTCACAGTTTTGTTTTGGCTTGCTCGGTTTGTGCCAATGGTAAGACTTCCAATCAACCCCAGATGGGTTACTTCAACTGCTGCCTGTCCCTTCGTGACCCTGGTCCCATATTGTGCTAGATTTTATTACCGCCCTCTCAGGGCAACACGGTAGTTTTGACCGTGGTGGACCGGTTCTCGAAGGCGGCTCACTTTATTCCCTTGCCCAAATTACCCTCAGCCAAGGAGACAGCGTTGACCGTCGTAGATCACGTCTTTCGCTTACATGGCCTCCCGACAGACGTGGTTTCCGACAGGGGACCCCAGTTTGTGTCCAAATTTTGGTGAGAATTTTGTAGATTGTTGGGAGCGACTGTCAGTCTGTCCTCAGGGTTTCATCCCCAGAGCAATGGTCAAACCAAGAGAGCCAACCAAGATTTGGAGAGGGTGTTGCGATGTTTGGTCTCCAAGAATCCTTCCTCATGGAGTCAACAACTGTCAATGGTGGAGTACGCCCACAATGAGTTACCAGTGTCATCGACGGGCCTATCTCCGTTTGAGTGTAGTTTAGGGTACCAGCCACCAATTTTTCCCAGTCTGGAATCCGAAGTCGCGGTTCCCTCCGCTCACGCCTTCGTCCAGAGGTGTCAATGCACATGGACTAGAGCCCGTGAGACTCTACTCCAAGTGGGGGCGCGCACCAAGGCTAAAGCTGATCGCCACCAGTCTAAGCCTCCCGTATACGTCGTTGGTCAAAAAGTGTGGCTTTCTACCAAGAACATTCCTCTCCGCTCCGTTTCTAATAATCTTGCTCCCAAATTCATTGGCCCGTTCACTGTCACCAAGATCATTAGTCCGGTGGCAGTCCGCCTCAACCTTCCTCCTGCGTACAGGAGAATTCATCCCGCCTTTCATGTGTCAAAGATTAAGCCCGTGTTTCGTTCTCATATTAATCCGCCTACATTTTTTTTACATTTTTTCCAGACATCGCTAAATAAATTGTCATTTCCACAACCGAACAAAAACGTGTTTTCAACCAAAAATGTTGAAATATTTGTAGATATAAATATATTGGGTTACACATCACACTTGCATCTTTCCAAATTGTAAATTGATTTATTTATCTGAAATGCAACTGTTAAGATTTTACAAAGTTAACACCCAAAAAACGCTGAATGCTGAACACTAAGCCACTGAAACCTTTCATTCATATTTCTGACATTTTCAAATCTGATATTTTTCAACTCATATACATATACTTTATCCTTAACTGCTAAATAATCAACACCACCACCATCATTACCTTAACTTTATTTTTTTTTAATGTTTTACCAAAAAATATTAGTGGTTGTGGAAATGACAAGGGAAAGGCGGGTTATGGTGAAAATAACATTTCAGATATAAAACCTGTAGTAGAATTATAAATGATCTCTGTCTTTCCTTAGGAACTCAGCATATTTAATTGGATCAAATTTTAGTCTTTCCCTGAATAGTCTGGACTTCTCTGCTGATGTTTTGGGTGCCATCTTAAAGAACAACAGAGAGACTATGTCAGATTTAGTTGTAAACAATAAAATATCTCAATTTAAAACATTCTCTATGACATTATATGTAAAGTTTATGTGTTTACACTATATTTTTAGTACTATAGGCAAACTACTTTGCTTTAAGGCACAGACAATGTCCTTGCCAAGCCAACCTGTCTTTATCACTTCCATGGAGACAGATGTGGAAAAGACGGTTGTGGAAAAGACGGTTGTGGAAATGACATTTTCCCCCTTTCCCTCTAATATCTCATGTTTGACTAGCCTGTTAGTGTTAGTTTTAGAGTTAGCATTAAATAATCTCAAATATCACCTGATGAAATTGTAAAAATCCAGAAATGTTTCCGTTGGAATGAATTATGAGCGGTTCAGAAATGACATACAATAAACATATGTAACGGGACTGTAAGTCTCGCCTCGTAGGGGAACATTAAAACACTACCTTGGAAGACTTAAAAGCGAAAGGATCTTAGTCCCCGCTCCAGTGCTTTGAGCCTCAATATGCAATATGTTATGTATATGTTTTCTCTTACACTATTTTATACTACAGGAATAGGTAGCGTAGGCTTCAGGTGAGTATGTCGACACGGTGGCTTCCTGAAGTGTATGTGGTGAAAAATAAATTGAAATTCACATCCCCACCCACCTAATCCTAATAGTGTAAGTGAGACGCCCCTACCCCAAGGTAAGTTCAAAAATAACTGTCAAATGTCTTAATTTGATCAACTGGTAATTTATTTTCCTTCTCTTTGTAAATTATATTTCTGCTGGAAGGATCTCAATAGCATAAAATACAAAAAAGTAACAAAAAATTAAATAAAAAAAATAAACAGTTTTGAGATTGTTTTGTTTTCTTGAAAGATCTTCAAATAGTTAACACTTTCAAAACAAACCTCTTTTAACACCTCAAAAGTGTTTCCCCAAAATTAATGTCAGTATTGGGGCACAAACTCATTTACAAACAACACTGGATGTTGATGACCCTTATAGTTCAACACAAATTCACTTCAAAGAACTTCTTTCAATTGAATAGATAACACTGACTTCACTTAAATGATTCTTATGAATCAGTTTTACGATTCAGTCTCCAATCGACTCAGTTATCACAAGCACAGTTCAAATTGAAAGTTGAAACACTTAGTTAGTTCAAACACTCAGTTCGTTCAAACACTCAAACGTTATCAGTGAAGTGTTCGTGTGTGTGTGCGTATCGAACTGTTGTACCAGTCTGTGACAGCGACAACTTTGATGTGATGACTTGCGATGACTTGAACAACAGCTGTAACGATTTAATGAACAGCTGAGACAGGACAGTGAGATGTCGTAAGGATGGCAGGGCAAAAAAAACAAAACACGTGCACTGAAAAGTGCACTCAAATGATTCTCAGAAAAAAATAAATGTCGCTCGTTCCAACACGGTCTGTAGATCACCCAGAAAAACAGCAGGACGCTCAAAAATTCTTAGACTAAGGGAAAAACAAGTGTTCTGAATGAAATTCACGGCTCTAGAAACTCTCTCTCGTGCTCTCAGCCAGTCTCCAACACCGTTCTCCGTCCGATGACGCAATCGACCGAACCTCAGTTTCAACTGCGTCTACAGTTTCACATGACAATGTTGATGTACACTAAACTCACGAAACTTAATCCGAACGTGCACCACTGTTTTACATTACAGCTTCAACGGAAAAATATCGACCTCTTGTACAGCAATCATGGCGTGTCTGCCTCGTAAACTACTGCGCTCTCTTCTTCTTCCCAGACGTCTTTGCATCTCCCGCGAGCACGCCGGAGAAAGAAGAACCCGTCAAAATAAAAGTCCCCATAGAGAAAAATACCTCCGTTACATTCCCCCCTGCTAAACCCTGCCATACCATCGACATCTCCAGACAGCCTGCCCCTGGAACATAAACAGAACACAATTTAAAAGTGCAACATTGTACAAAATACATTCTTTTCAATCTCAAACAAGTTCATACATATTTCTCATCACAACCTCAGTTAATTTTTTCTTCTTTCTACCTTATTTCATCAGATAATCAGCTCTATACCTCACAGGTAATTTACCACAATTTTGTCTTTGAGAGCGTCTGAGCTCTGGAACATTTTCACATTCAACATCTGAAATGTCAGCATCATCAGAAACTTCTTGTACTCCCAACTCTACTTCAGGGACCACATCTTCCACTACATTCTCCTGTTCTTGTGTTACACTCCCTCTTTGTTCTACATCATTGGTTTCCATCTGTACCATCCCTTTATCTTTACTCTGTCTATGTGCAGTGGCTGGAAAACAAACAAGATCTGGGAATTCAGTTTCGGAGTCTGACTGGTTTACGGGTCTACATGTGGTTGTACGTGGCGTACTAGGTGACAAAGGAAAGGTGCAGTGACGGAGCTGATCTCTGTGTACTACTCTGGACGGACCCCCCTTTTCAGGTTTGATAGTAAATACAGGTATGTCTGAATGATTCTGCTTTACTACAATGTACGGTGCATGTTCCCACTTGTCTTGAATCTTATTTCTGCCCCTATGTTTGTGATTACGTAGCAACACACGGTCACCAGGCCTTACAAGCGCTCCAGAAGATTTGCGGTCATACACTCTTTTCCATCTCTTGGAAGCTTCCTGTGCGACCATATTTGCGACTTCTACGGCAGTCTTTAGTCGACCATGATGACTCTTCACCCATTCGTCCAAGTCTTCTGCATCACTTTCCTCCACATCCTTTCCACCCAACACATCTAATGGAAGGCGCGCATCCCTCCCAAACATCAAGTAAAAGGGAGAATAGCCAGTAGATGAGTGGACGTGATTGTTGTGTGCCATTACTAGCTCAGGTAGATGAGTTTTCCAGTCTTTCTTTTTTTCAGGTGTCAACGTTCTCAGCATATCATGCATTGTGCGGTCGAACCGCTCGCACTGAGAGTTTCCTTGAGGATGGTAGGGACTTGTACGACTTTTTCCAATTCAATAGGCTTTACAGAGTTCCTTGATCACTTGCGCCTCGAAACATCTTCCCTGATCTGAATGCAGACGAGCTGGGCACCCGTAGCAGACGAACCAATGTTTGATGAGGACCTTTGCAGTGGTTTGGTTCTTGGTTGGGACGGCAACTGTAAACCGGGTAAACATATCATTTAGAACCAGTACATTTTCATACCCTCCTGAGGACATTTCCAGCTGAGTATAGTCCATTGCCAGCACCTCTAAAAGAGGCAGTGACATTGCTACAAGTCATTGGAGCTCGGATTCTTGGAAAGACATCCTTTGCAAGGGTACATCTTTTACACTGTGCTATCCATCCTTAAACATCCTTAGACATTTTAGGCCAATAGTAGCTCCGCCTCATCAGTGTCAGAGTACTCTTTTCTCCGATATGACCCCCATGCTCATGTTGACTGTCATAAACTGATCGCTGTAATGGGACCGGAACAACCAGCTGCTTAATTTTTTCTCCATCCCTTGGATCGAGAATGCATCTAAACATCACTCCATTATGCAGTTGAAGACGTTCAAACTCTCTGTAAAGCTTTTTCGACTCTGGTGGCATACTCTGTTGTTCTGTCCTGCTTGGTTTTTTCTCTTTGAACAGTGCATTGTACACGGGACCCATCAAGGCATCAGTTCTTTGCAGCTCCCTTATTTCATTCCAGCTGTACCATTCAGCCATTCAGCACTTTCTTGATGGACGCTTGTACAGCCACTTGAACATCAGTCTCACCCTGCTTGGAGTCTTGTGCGGGCCACAGGTATGCACGCACTTCCTCAGAGTTCAGTCTGATGAAATCCTTCTCTGTGTCTTCCTGTTCTGGAACTTCACTGGAGGGAATTCTTGATAGAGCATCCGCATTGGTGTTCAGTCTTCCAGGCTTATACAGAACCTCGAAATTAAGCTCCGCTAACTGGGCCACCCAGCGTTGCTCAACTGCACCAAGATTTGCGGTCTCCAGATAACGCAGTGGATTATGGTCAGTGATTACAGTGAACTTGGAGAACATCAGGTACTCTTTAAATTTTTCTGTTGCAGCCCACTTAAGGGCCAACAGCTCCAGTTTGAGGGCCTGGGTCGCTACAAGTTTGTCTCCCATACCCAGATGCCTGGCATCTGGCACAGACAATACATTACAACAAAACTGACTCAGTGGCCACATGTTGAAGTCCAAATCAATGCAGTTTCAAAGGGCTTTAAAGTGCTTAAAGGGGCTCTGCACGATCCCAGCTGAGGAATAGGGTCTTATCTAGCGAAATGATCTTGGTGAGTAAATTATCAGGAAATTTTCATTTTGGGGTGAACTAATCCTTTAATATGTGCCTCTCTTAACAGACCTAGGGCTCCAAATCATCAAACATTCAACAAGGATGTGGTACTGCTGAGGAGTCCAACAGATGATATGGTCGTCAAACAGCGGACCAAACAACACTTGCATGAAATCGGACACATATTAAGTGCGTTTGAATTTAATAAAGCGTGGGACTGTACAACAGTTCTACAAAAAATCAAAGATGGGTTCAAAGAAAAAATTCCACCTGATGTAAGGTATGAGTCCTTTTCTGTCATAAAATTATAGATCTTTGTAATTAACATTAAAAATATGAACCTTTTAATTTAAATCTATTTTACCTGTTTTTATTTTTATTTTATTTTTTATACAGTTTGGATGGGGTGTGGCAACAAGCTCATAACACCAAAGTTGAGTGAAGGTCAACAGCTTACAGGCAGTTTAATTCTAAAAGTTTTCAGGTTAAAGGCCTTATATGTTAGAGACCATCAAGATCACTTCAGGTAAGTATAACCTGTTTTTGCCAAATACAGGTGAGACTCAAAAAATTTAAATATAGTGCAAAAGTTCATGTATTTAAGGTGAAGTAAACTAAAAGGTGAAGCTAATATATTTAGTAACTTTATACATATGCATGATTATACTTTTCAGAGGGCCGACATTTCTGTTTTTAAAATCCTTTTTTTTTTTTTTTTTTTTTTTGATTTCATGTAATATTCTAATTTTCTGAGATTTTGAATTTAGGGTTTTCATAAACTGTAAGCCATAATCATCAAAATTATAGCTTTTGCACGATATTCTAATTTTTAGAGTTTCACCTGTACATACTCACAAAATTCACTGTCTGAATTTAAATAGGCAAATACTTAACATTTTAGGGCTAACATTTTGAAAATATGAACGTTTTCATGCTCCGTTCTTTTCATGAATGAAGCCCATTGTGCCTTGAATGAACAAGTTATAGAAGGCTTTCAGTGAGCAACATTCATCTTTTATTTAATGTAGTTACATTAACTGTAACCATGGTATTGTGGCAGAAATAGTCAAATGCTTTCAAGTACTTTTCTCTATTTTTCATATTTAAATGTGTTGACCAAAGCAGTAATTGTTTATCCTTAAAAGATTTTTCCCATTAATAAAACTTAGTTTCAATATGTAGGGAAAACTTTTTGTTAAATACCTTTGTAACCGGTAGAGGGCTGCAGAGAAATGTTTATTAGACATTTTTGTTCCCTTATATCTATTTTTTCTCTCCCTTTTTGCTTTTGAGTTAATATTATAGGTCCCGTTTTTCGTGTGTTTTTGAAGCTTTGATTGTGTTTACAGTGTGCAATATAACATGTGTTCATGTTTCGCGTGTAAAAAAAACACAATTTACTTATCTGTATACCGCTGTTTTCACTGTCCTAAGAACGGGCTGATGACTTCCTTGTTCTATGAAGTCCCTCCTTCAGAAATACGTAACGAGTTCTGATTGTGCCAGCGGTTCCTGTGTTGTGATTCGACAGCAGCTTAGCGCACGTTGCCCGGAAAGGTCACGCCTCTTACCATAACGTGGAGATGCATGCGCATGCGCATAAATTGTAACCATTGATCTCTAAGTACAGTGTCCTTGGGAAGGCCAAACAAAGGTGATTGGACTCCGGGATGAAAATAACAGCGTCTCGACGACATGGCGACAAACACACTCTACAAACGCAACTCTTCCTCTTCTCCGTGGGAGCGCAACAAGACCACGCCCCCTTTTTTTGTGTATTCCTGTGGGCGGAGGTTAGTCAAAAAACTGTTCTAGTGACGTCATTAAAGAAGGAAGTAGAGGGATGTAGTCCAAACCGGCCGTTCACTGTAGGCGACTTCTGTTAAATAAAATATCTCGCTTGGCATTGAACTTTGAGCTTTATGATTTTACAGATATTATTTATACTCTAACAACAACATTACACACTAACTAAAGTTTGAAACATGGGATCACGAAGAACGGGACCTTTAAGACATTATGAATGATAATGCATTTAATTGTATCTGTATATCACCTCAAACTGAGTGCTTTATTATCATCAGCCCCTCAGTGCTACCAAATCAAGCCTGGTTTATACTCGTGCAAGAAATATGTGATTTTTTTTCTAGAATGAAATGGATGAATCAGATGAAAGCTGCTTTGAAGTTGAGTCTGAGTCTGAAGGTTCAAATGGCCAGGCCTTTGCTAGTGCGCTGTCATCCACCACTGGCCAGTCCGGTCCTCTTCAAGTGCACTTTCTTCAGCTTCTGGCCAGGCCTTCACTAGTGCGCTGTCATCCACCAGTGGCCGGTCCTCTTCAAGTGCACTTTCTTCAGCTTCTGGCCAGGCCTTCACTAGTGCGCTGTCATCCACCAGTGGCCGGTCCTCTTCAAGTGCACTTTCTTCAGCTTCTGGCCAGGCCTTCACTAGTGCAGGGGTTAAAGTGAAAAATAATCCTGAGCCTGAAATTTTCTTTCGGGGGGGGGGGGGGGGGGGGGGGGGGCTTCATTGGCACCATTTATTTTCAAGCATGTTAATGGCATATTTTTATGAATGAAGACCAGTATCACTGATATAGCTACTTATGTCTCGATGAAATTTTTTTTCCCAAAATTTAAAACATTAGGCTTAAAAAAAATATTACAACTTTTAATTTAAGTGAACTTAAAACAATCCTCACTTAAACCCATAATAAATGTCATATTTACTTGTACCTTACCTGTCTAACCGATGTGAATTATATAGAAATTGAATACGTTTATAAAACAGTTCGCACTGCATAAATTATAAATGAAAAATAGATTAATCCTTAGCGTTGAGCAGTTAGTAGTTTTCTCTGTTCCCATTGTTCTTTGGTTAACTTTACTAACAGAGAGAATTGCTGTCACTTTAATACCCGCCGCTGCTGACAGGATCTCATTCTCTACTCTTTACTTCCATTTAAGATTGTATTTAACTCATTTGACTGTTCTTGTGAAGATACTCGACAAAACTGACATTTTGGCATAAATGTGTGTGTTATGGTTCAAGCGCGAAAGAGAACTCGATGGCGCGCTGTCGACTGCGATCCTGGCGCGCGTCTTTCTGTGTGTGTGTGTGTGTGTGTCAGTGTGTGTTTCAGGAGGACATTCACTGACAGCGCGTTCTCTTTTATCTTCTCGCACATTGATAGTTTAAAACATTTGCGTGAAGGAGAGCATGATCATATAACCCAAAGGATGACAGAAAGAACGGACGCTGCAATAAATATTTAAACATGTTAAAGCTGGACAAAAATTAATCGCATGCGTTTACGTTGTCATACATTGCTGACACAAAATGCTGCGGTTTAAAGTGGACTCGTTTTCATGGTAGGCCTACACAGAATGTTTTTGTTTTTTTGTAAGCTACACAGAATATTTAATTAAATATTAAAATTAAATAAGTCTGAAGTTACCAAGCAGCAGTTAGCGTTAGCTCAGTTATCAACAGGTGTAGACAGAAAATATGATTATCCTGACCTGAGCTAATTTACTGAATCAACCAACTCACATCTCCTTTCTTTCTTTTCATCCATGATGACATTAAAGTCACCTGTTGTTGTTTCTGGCGTTTCATCGCTGTCTGTGCCGCAACCGCTGCTTGCTCATTAGAACATTCAGTGAGCTATTTTACACAGGCTCCTGCTCCTCCGTGGCAATGACGGCGTGCGGTTAAACATCATAACAAACGAATTTGAGTGGGGGTGGGGGGGACAATGGGATTTTGGAAAGTGTCCCCATAGGAAATTACGCCCGTGGGTAGGACATCATCCCCAAGCTTCATGAACTAGCGCTCCTTTCACCGACAACATATAAATCTCAATCACACCAGAGAATGTCTAATATGGCGAGAAGTTTCACTCTCACTACACTTCCGGCTTCTGAACTGGTTGCAGTTCCACTCTGATTCCATATGAGGGCGCTCACAGGACGAGTGCAGAATGAATGGAGGTCAATGGCGCTATACCCCTCAAAATCCACTTTTCTCAGGATATAATTTTTTGTCTAGTAATTTGAAGTGCGCTGTCATCCACCAGTGGCCGGTCCTCTTCAAGTGCACTTTTTTCAGCTTCTGGCCAGGCCTTCACTAGTGCGCTGTCATCCACCAGTGGCCAGTCCTCTTCAAGTGCACCTTCTTCAGCTTCTGGCCAGGCCTTCACTAGTGCGCTGTCATCCACCAGTGGCCAGTCCACTTCAAGTGCACCTTCTTCAGCTTCTGGCCAGGCCTTCACTAGTGCGCTGTCATTCACCAGTGGCCGGTCCTCTTCAAGTGCACATTCTTCAGCTTCTGGCCAGGCCTTCACTAGTGCGCTGTCATCCACCAGTGGCCAGTCCTCTTCAAGTGCTACTGGCCTGGCCTCCAGATCTGCTCAAGTCTCCACACCTGACAACACTCCCTGGGAAAGTGATTACAACACTTACCTTTCCCTTATACAGGGATTTTCAGAGGATGAGGATGAGGATCTTTGCAGTGCCATAACGGCAAGCATTGAGGACCAGACGTGAGTTTGCAGTTGCATCTACAATCCTAAGTAATGACTTTTATAAGGCTGTCCTTGACTAAAGATTTTTCTGGTCAACTAGTAGTCGTTCATTTTTAGTGATTTGTCAACTAATTGCATGTTTTTATTTAAAGTCCCTGTAAAGTCCCTTATTTAAATTTGCGAAAAACGATCATATCAAGAAGAGGTGGATTAATTTTGTGAAGCCACTTTGATGGAGAGCTGAGGATCACCACCAACACCCACCTCTGTAGTGATCATTTTACACAGGATAGTTTTATAAACTTTGTCGGAGACAACTGGGATTATCGCTGTTACTGGTGAATGGGGCCGAAGCGACTATCTCCCGCCTCGGCCTTCATCCTCCCGTGGTTTCAGCGCAGCCAGCGGACACGACCCCAGCGTTTGAGAGCAGAGAATACTGCTCATTTTTTCAAGTTTTTGATAGCTTATTTTATTTACTTGGCAGCTTTTTTTATCATTCAAATTTGGCTGGGGGGCTAATAACACATTTTCTGTGGTGTGACAAACTCAGAACACATACTTAATTTTGACTTTAATCCATGTAAATTGTGATAATGAGCCTTTAATAGCTTATATAGCCTTATCAGCACACTCCTAAAGCTTGCCTTGATTTTTTATTTTTTTCCTACGACTAATACAATTTTGTCGACTAATGGTTAGTCAACTATTAGGGGGCAGCCCTAGATTTTTACAATTATGGATCAAACATCAAATGGAACAAAATATGTTGTGATCTTTTGCAGCATTGCCTTTACAGAGGACATTCCAATCAAGCAAATCTTGAAAGAACTTTCAGAAAAAAATCAATTTCAACCAAACATCGAAGTTCAACATTAATCGTGCAGCTGTCTTGGATGGGGCCATACGGGGCTTTACAAGGGTCTCGTACAACCCTTACAAAAGAATGGTCATTAGGTTTTCCGATGACAAAGGAAAGTACGAGGAAGCCATTGATCTGGGTGGTCCTAGGCGAGAATTTTTACACCTTCTCCTGGCTGCACTGATGCACTCTTCAATTTTTGAAGGCAAAGAGGGCAATCTTAATTTGGCACTTGATTCACAAGGTACACAACCTCACTTGCTATCTGTTTGTTATACATTAAACATATAAAGATTAAATGTTCTGTGAAGGCTGTCGTTTTAACATTGGCTTTGTTTTTATACCAGCAATTAGGGAGTACAGATATTTTATTGCAGGGAGAGCGGTGGCAGTCAGTCTTGTTCACGGAGGACCAGCACCAAGTTGCTTCTCTAAGACCCTTTTTGACTGCATATCTCAGGGCCCAGACATGTGCAGACCTGTTTTGGAGGATGTAGCCGACTATGAACTTTATAATAAGATAAAACAGGTTGGCTTAAAGTGGCATATATAATAAGGGTTATGTAAATTTGATTAATCCTAATATTTGACCTGTCTCATTCATTTTTAAATCCCATTCCTAATCTTTATATTTAAAGGTCCAGTGTGTAATGTTTAGGAGGATCTATTGACAGAAATGCAATATAATATACAGTGGTCAACATTTGAAGTGTATCAAAACCTTTTTAATCAAAGTTGTCCTAAAACCACAACAATACCCATTCTTGTCTTAGAACTTTTTTGATCCACTTCAAATGTTGACTACTGTACATAACTGTTTTGAGTGGTGCCTAAAGACCTTAAATAATAAACCTTTGTTTTTATTTCTTTAGAATGAGCCATTTCTATCTACATACACCGCAGATCTCCTTACATATTAAGTTGCCGTTTTGCGGCAATGTTTCCACAGTAGCCCTAAACGAACAAACTGCTCTACAGAGCGTGTTTCATCACTATGTTGTTCTTCTTCGTTTGTGTTTTAGAGGCAGCTTGCATTGAATATGCACAAAGTAGTAGTTGCCTAGTTTATTAGAAGCAGAGACCGTTCTTTGATAGAAGTAAGAATAAATCTCATTGCTTGACTGGCTACTCACTGCTGTCTCAGACGACGACATCTTTGTCCCGTGTCAGCCACCGTAGCTTCTCTATGTGCTTCGGAAGGGAGTGGTGAGCGGTGGACCTAGCCATTGGTTTACACACTGCACCTTTAAGGCAGCGTGCCATATTTTTAAGTTATGGTTAAGATTTAGATCAGCAAATGTTTTCCATAAAATCTGTATTCCTTATGTAAAATGTAATATTATCTGTATTCCTAAATGTAAATATAATTTCATTGTTTTAATTTGAAATACTTGTTCCATATGTTCTTATGTTTTGTATATACTGTACAGGTTTCTCAGTCCGCAACTCTGGAGGAGTTAGAACACTCAACTGAGCCCATAACTGACTACCTAGCGAATGCAGGTATCTTTTTTTTTTTTTTTTTTGCAAAATATTAAATGCGGTGTTTGTTTGCTTGGTTTTATTTTCATTGTATTTGTTACTCTTGAATTTGTGTAATTAAGTTTTTGCCATGAAAATAGCCTTGAAAAAAAAAATATTATACTATACAAATACAGGTTGTCTAAGGCCTCTAAGAAGCATTGATGACAGTGACAGGCTGGTGGAGGATATCCTAAAGTTCCAGGTGGTGAATCGCATCCGTGGACCATTTGAAAGGTTTGTTGTAACTTCAGACATGGGTGGTTTCTTGACCTCACAAATTTGCAGAAGAGAATTAGTCTAATTATTTTGACTTCAGAAACAATAATTTGATTGTACAATGAATGCATGTCAAAAAAGGAGAAAATTTGATCCCTCACATCATGTTTGATCTTTATTGGATACTAGGGGTGTAATGGATCAAAGTTGATCCGTGATTCATATTTACTAGGCCAGGGATGTCCAGACTCAGTCCTGGAGGGTCCCTGTCCTGCAGAGTTTAGCTTCAGCTCGCCTTTACACACCTGTCTAGAAGTTTCTGGTATGCCTAGTTAGACCTTTATTAGCTGGTTCAGGTGTGTTTTATTGGTGTTGACGCTAAATTCTGCAGAACAGTAGCCCTCCAGAAACAGGACTGAACACCCCTAGGCCATACAGTTCGGAATGTATGTGATTCATGGATTAGTTGTAAAGTTAAACCATAGAAAGTTTATCATTTGCACATCTTGACATTTTAAACCATTCAAGTGATTTGAAAACATTCAAGTGCCAGAAGAGGTGAAAGAACGCAATTTGGCACTTGCGCGCTGTTTTTTGTGCACACTCAAGTCTTGTTTCACAGAATCAAGTTCTATTTCACATCTTCTTGCGCTTGAACCCGACACATACATGCACACAATTTTTAAAATACCTCAAGCATTCTCATACACTGTTGGTTTTGGTTTTGAGCATTTCATTATATTGGATCGGTGCATTAGGTCTTAAAGTGACGGCAGCCCAAAAAAACCTGCTGTCTCTATGGTTGTAGCAAAGTTACATTTGCCTCACCCCCTTGTTTTTTTTTTTTTTTCTTTCTTTCTTTTTTAATGATGATCTGGAAATGATTTGATCCCTGACTCAAAACGTAATATGATCCGAACTGTGAGATTTGTGATCCATTAAAGATGTTACACAATATTGAATAGTTGCACAATTGTGATGATGATCTATGCTTTATTTAGGTTTTGTGATGGCCTGAAGACCCTGGGGTTCCTTGCTAAGATCCAACAGCATCCAGAAGCCTTCAGACCTTTATTTTGTCACCAGTCAAATTCACTCACGGCTGACTTAATGGATGAGCTGTTTGACATTCGGTGGTCAGAGAGTGGAAGCAACAAAAGGGCGGATGAGAACAGAGTAATTGCTTTCTGGAGGGACTACCTACAGGATGCAGAAGGTAACAATGTAATAAGTAATTCTTATAAATTGACTGCATAGTCATTAGGGAAGTCAATGGTCTGTGCCCGGTTGCATGAAAGCTTTAAAGCAGGGGTCTCCAACCCTACTCCTGGAGAGCTACCGTCCTGCAGACTTCACTTTCAACCTTGCTCCAACACGCCAGTCTGTAATCAAGCAATCCAGAGCACCTTGATTATAGAACAGATGCGTTTGATTGGGGTTGGAGCTGAAATCTGCAGGACGGTAGCTGTCCTGGAGCAGGGTTGGAGACCTGTGCTTTAAAGAAAACCTCAAGTTTAAAGGTTAAGGGGACCCTTAATGAAACTGGTTGTAAGTAAAAAAAAACCCTAAGGGACCACTTAAGGAACCTGAAGGCTGTCATTAAGTATTTTATAAAATGTATGTTTTTTTTTGTTGTTTGTTTGTTTTTATGGGCTCAAATCAAGTTCCTCCAATTGGATTTCATCCTCTGCCAATCTATTGGATTTCACCATGAGACTGAAACACCACAAAGGTTTCCAGTTGCAAATACCTGCATTAGCTATCTTTGCTTGCCAATATACAGCACATATGGGGCATTTAAAAGTAACATGGTCTTTGCCATTGAGAACACGTATGGATTTGGAAAAGAATGACTTTATAAATTGATACTACTTGCTTGGAGGTGTTACTGTAGTGTAGGCTTCTTGTAGAGACGTTAGAGGCTTAATTGTCCAAAAAAAAAAAAAAAATGTGTCCTTTATTTTCTCACCCTCATGTCACCTCAAACCCAACTTTTTATCTTTAGAACATTTCCATATTTGAAGCAATCTATCTTTGTGTCGATCATTGCTCAGGTGTAAATAAAATCTTGAATTAAATCTATCACAAGTCTTGGACTCATTTTATGATGTCTTTGACATATTTAGATCTTCTAAGTTTTGGTTACCTAAACTTTCAGTCCGATTTCTTAAATAATATCTTTGTGTTTTGAAGACTAACCAAAGTCTTATGGGTTTGGAATGACATGAGGGTAAATTACATAATTTGCATTTTTAGGTGAACTATCCCGTTTAATAATAGTTCCGTGATAAATCTTACAAATGTTTTACTTAATTTTTATTACTTAAGCATGTTTTCGTTTTATTTAATAAAACATTTAGTTTTATTATTAAAAAAAACTATTTAAAATTCTGTATGAAATGTTTGTATACAATTTAGTAAGTTCAATGTTCCGAACTATCTGTACACATCAAGCAATGTTTTTATACAACCTGTTGTTTTAAGAACCTGTATGACTTGCTTTCTTCTGCAGAATGCAAAAAATTACATTAGGGACGGACAGCCTTAGTCACCATTCATGTTCAATGTATAAGGAAAATAAAATGCAACAATCGTGAATGGTAAGGCTGCCAGTCCCTAACATCATTGTTTGCATTCTGCAAAAAAAGTCATGCAGGTTTAGACATCTAAAAGGAGTAAAACTTACATCTGAGTGAGTAAAACTTATGAACTTTTCATCACTTTGAAATTTTATAGCATTGAAAACTTCAAGATGCATTGAAAATGTTTTTAATTTTGTATTATTTAATAAATACAAATGTAGCAACAGTGTCTTCAAAAATTCCAGTTATAACTGACATTGTTAATTAAAATATGTACACTAAGATGATGTGGCTTGTTGTCTTCCCATAACTTGTACAAGCGCTAAAAACAAGTCAATTCCATGATTTCCATCCTCATGTAATGGACTGAGTGTTTGTTGAATAGTTACCAATGTGGTGTCATTTGGTTGGTATCTGTTGTTAGGAACTACAACATTGTTTCTGGTCTCTAGTTCTGGTACTAGCTCAGGTACATTCTCATCCATGTAAAAATGGTCATCAGTTTCAAACACATTTGATACAGCTGTGTTGTTGTGTCCAATATGACTAACAATACCCCTGTGCCATAACTGCAGAGGTGTTTGTCCCCCTTTAGTTGATAATCCATGGTTGTTCCACATGTTCCTGAACTCTCTAACTGCCCTCTGGATCTGGGGTAGGTAAATATAATGGAGACAAAATAAATGTAGCTCACAAAGAGAATTAAGTATGCCTTGATCCTCCATGAAAGAGAACAAGTTAGAATAATAGTATGATACAACTCTATTTAACTCTGCCCATAATCTTTCTATCCGTTGATTGTGGACACTGCGTCCAGCAATAATAGATCTTCTATTGAGACCTCGTCTATTTATCATGTAACGTGCAACCTCAACATTTTCCAGGCCATGGTCACACCTGACCCTTGATGGCAATCCAAAATTTTGTACCCCTTCTTGGAACAAAGATAGAACACTTAATGCTCTGTTATTATCTAAACAATCAAGATAAATAATGGTACGGCTGTATCCATCAACACACCCGTGGAACACCAGTCTCCACCTCACCAGCTTATGGTTCTCATCTATATGCCTGTAAAAAAGAGGATTAGTTATTAGGTTCTGACACTGATGCAATTTAAACTGATTCAATATAAATTCAGATTGTTTATGACTAATACTTAAAAAGTATGTGTATTTTTAAATTTTTAAATTTCAAAGCGAAGTAACAACTGCGAAACTTACCATAGTTGGTTGGGGGTTTGTACTGAATAAACCCTTCTCCGAATAGCACGTCTGCGTCTGAATGATCGGCAAACTGGATCTATTTCTTGCAAACGAATGTTTCGTTTCTGAAGCTGCTGAAAGAGCATATCGACGTGTGGCATGATTTTGTGAAATAGTTGGAGAAAAAAGCTAAATGTACCATCCTCCAGCATCCTCACAAACCCTCCTGCTTCTCTCACAGTCACAGCATCAAAGTTCCCAGAGTCCTGAATGGTCTTAAAACACTTAAGAAGATCATCCCTGTGCTCATATACAGTGTTCACTGAGCGACTGTGAAAGTTCCACCTTGTTGCACACGCTCTCGGAAGTCTGCTGCCAACAACATCATCAAGCACGCTGGTCCGTTTGGGCGACCTTGAAAAAAATGCACAAAATCCACCTAGCTCCGAAAAAAATGTGGAGACCTTGAGTATCTTTGAGGTGGCTTGCTGCATTACCAGATTGAGCTGATGTGCGTAACAATGTATGTAGTGTGCGTTTTCAAACACATCCATCACTTTACGCTGAACTCCTCCAGTGGCACCCCGCATAACGCTCGCTCCGTCATAAGCTTGAGCTATTAATTTTGTCTTGTATTTGGGTGGGATCAATGCACTCATCCTTTCCAAAAGTGCTTGAGCAATGTTTTCAGCATTCGCGTTTTCAATCGGTATGAACAGGGGCGTTTCTAGGGTTTAAAAACATCAGGGGCTGAGTCCGAAACATCAGGGGCTGGGGGAGGGTAATTAGATAACATGATTTGATACAATTCAATTCAATTCAAATTTATTTGTATAGCGCTTTTCACAATACATATTGTTTCAAAGCAGCTTTACAGAAAGTGCATTTCAGAAATGTACATAGAAAAATAAAGTTAGTTAATCATGTATTAATTTAGGGCATAACATCGCTGGCGTTGAGTCATCTCTTCACAGGCGTCGAGTCGTCTCTTCACGGGCGTCGAGTCGTCTCTTCACGGGTGTTGGGGCATCTGAAGTCTCCATGAGAGGCTGGATACAAACTGGAGCTGACGAACTCTATTTACCTCGGGACTAGCGTCCCGAGATGACAACAGAAAAGCAGATGGGAAATAATTAGCATAGCTGCTGTTCATAATATTAATCCATTTGATCCGATTTAACTGTAGTATAAAAGGTAAGTACTATGTGAATGCTTGGCTAAAGAGATGCGTCTTTAATCTAGTTTTAAACTGGGACAGCGAGTCTGAGCCTCGAACAATATCAGGAAGACTATTCCAGAGTTTAGGAGCTAAATGTGAAAACGCCCTCCCTCCTATAGTGAACTTAGATATCCTAGGAATGACCAGAAGCCTCGAATTTAGTGATCTTAAAGAGTGCGATGGATTGTAGAGCGATAGAAGATCCGTTAAATACACTGGAGATAAACCATTTAGGGCAATGAGAATACAGAGAATAATGTATATTGTAGGCCTATATGCAGGGGGCAGACTGGTTTAAAAATTCAGCCCTGGCACTGTAGCCACACCAGCCCACATTACCTCACAGACACGCGCATTCAAATGTGACATAGTTAGGGGGTTTCGGGGGTATGCACCCCCGTAAAAAAATGTGGATTTCACGGACCTACATATGTGCATTTTAAGGTGTTTGAAGGCCAAAAAAATGGGATAACAATAGCTTTAAAAGCATGTCAGTGGGCAGTAGCATAAATTATTTGTCAAGCAGTTGACAGGTGAAATATTCAAACACATTCGAGGACCATACAAATATTATAAATTCATTAACTCATCAACTTATAAATATATATTTATACTTATGAATTTTGCTTATAGTTTCTGTAATTAGCAAAGAACATTTGTGTTAAATAGGAATACATTGTAATAATGTTAATCAAGCTGACTAAATCACATGACTGCGCAGCAGTTCACATGCACTCACAATAAAAATACAATATAATTTAAAACAAAGACAAGCTTATACAAAGGAAATAAATTATAATATTACAGATCTAGACAAATTGAGTTGCTTATAGTTGAAAGAATGTCATGAAAGATCATTTAGGCTAGATGTATTGATTGCATTAGTGCGTGATATTGAACAGTGTGCGCCTCGAGCGCACAGCTGACACGACAGGAAAGTTAGTTTTTCTGAGTTTTATATTCTGACATATACTGTGACAACATTTCATCTGACAGAGGACAGTGCGCCGCTGCTGACTGCGTTATTTATAAAAAAAATAAATTGCTGTGAGATTGTTCGCTGTTGCGCGCAAATCCTGGAGATATTCTAGGCTGAAATCATTCACGTGGTGCGTCTCTGTGTGAGACAGATTTCGACAATCACCAGTCAGAGACAGCAGCAAAGCCAAAGCACAATGAAAATAAGGCAACTTATGATTTACATGGTTTACATAGGCTATTGTCCGGTTTCATATTTGTCAGTCAACTTTTCAAAATACATTCGGGGCTACACTCAAAACATTCGGGGCTGAAGCCCCGGCAAAATCGGCTGGCGCAGCCTCTGGGTATGAACTCAAAAAAGCGCTCTTGAATGACGTTGTAGCGGTCGATGTAGCGAAGTACAAGAGCAAGTTGGCACTGGACAGACACATCAGATGTTTTATCGGCTTGAATGGCAATATAATCAGCCGCAGTCACCTCCTCGTGAATGTACTCCTTAACAACAGTCAGCATACAGTCCAGCAGCTCATTCTGAATCGTTTTGGACGTACCTCTGAACACAGTAGCTCCCTCCAAGTGCTCCTTCAGAGCAGCGTCCAACGACGAGGTAAAGTTAACAAGGCCCCTAAAAATGCCTGGGTTCTCAGAGGCTTCAGTCTCGTCGTGGCCACGCAAAGCCAATTCAAAGGCACCACAAAATTTTACACAGTCAATCAGTTTAGAAAGAATATATCGATTCTTGTCCACTTCCTCATTGTGCCTTCTTATACAAAGTCGATGGCCATCATCCAACTGAGTAGCAATGTTAGCCTTCCCCAGCAACGCAAATTTCAGGCAGTTGTACATATGCATCTTTGTGTGTTCATGTTTTTTTATTTTTTCCGAAAAAATTTTCATATCCTGAACACCGTTTTCACACCAGGCTCGATCGGTCGCTGCAGTTTTAAAAAGCAAACAAGGGAAGCAAAACAGTGAGTTGGCTACTCCGCAGCCAGTTAGCCACGGCTTCCTGGTGTACCATGTCCGCGAAAAGCCTCTAGTATAAGACGCTTCCTTGTCTTTCACCGGCTGTCTGATGTTAATTTGTGGCTGGTCCGGTCCCATTTCTTTTATTTTTCAGCCAGTGGTCTTCTTTCAAACGGAGTTTGAAGAAGAGATTGCATGGTCTCTTTCTCGTGTGCCGCCGGCGCCGCCATTGTCAACTTGTCAAGAAAGACTGGCTCCGTCCGCCAAATCTCACTGCCACGTGACCACACCAAGTAGAGTAGAGTAGAGGCGCTCTTTTTTTTTTTTTTTACTTGGTAGGAGGGGCGGCGCCCCAGCGCCCATAATAGACCAGCCGCCACTGCGGCACGAACACAAATCTGAGATGTTGGTGGAGCCATTTGTGGCCCTGTTGCTCTCCTGCCACTCTCCTGGTGGATGATTTGGCGCATACATCTGTATAAGGTTTCGAGAACAACGCGTTCCCTAGTCTGGGGATCTTGATCAACTACAGACAAAATACCATAAACTGTTCTGGCGTGGTCATCTAATTCCATATAAAAGGAATCTCCGTGATCTTGCTGTATAGATGTAACACATCTTAACACACTGTTAAAGAACTCGATTATATTGTCCCCATTTGGAACCCAAATACAAAAAATACATAATTCATGAAGCCTTTGTGTAGAGTTATTTAAAAGAAGCAGCTTGTTCTCATATCATCATAATTATGAAATTAAATCAATGATAAAATTATGAATTTTTTTTGAACATCTTTAATATCATACTATGTGATTTCATTTAGAGACTAAAATGCTAACCATTTTTAGCTTAACACATCGTCAAAATACAATTTATGAGAATAACAGCATATTTTATTCAAATCGTGTTACAGCATCAGAAGAGTGATTGGAATAACTTTTTGTGAACTGATGTGGCTTCTTATCTCAGAAAGAGGCATTATATACTTTTATTGTATTCTGTACTGTGATAAAGTTCAGGGCTCGACAATAAGGACTGCCCAATAGCAGTTAACTCTCTTCATGTTTAATCAGTCACAACAGTATTCAGTATTTTATTCAGCTGCAGCAATAGCTGGATGTCTTTGGGTGAATCTAAATATTCAAATTGATGCTTGCTCGTTTACCTCGCTTCTCCGTCCTCCAGCCTATGACCTGGAAACCACTGTTAGCCATCTTGAAGGACATCTCAGTTCTCTAATTCCATCACGAGGAGGCTTCCAGAGGAGCTATGAGCAAGGATACACTGGTGCATCCTATGCAGAAGTCTTTCTTGTCGAGGAGCAAGTGTTTCTGCTGTGATTCAATATGGCTTCAGTAGTATTTGGAGGAAAGGGTTTCCCCATAAGCATTTTCACAAAACATACTACAACGTGATAATGGCATTATCACATTTTTTCATTATCTTCAAAACATTTAGTTATCTCAGGACAAAAACACGTCTCAGTGTGGAATAACGTAGAAAGAAAGATGTTTTCAATGTATCCAGATTAGTGTGAGCTTAGCCTCCTTCATTCAGCAGATGCCTTTTCAAGATAAACCTTAAAGGTGGGGTAAGTAGTTTTGGAAATATGCTGTTTGGAAGTTAGTCAGTCCAACGCAACAACAAATGTTTAGCCAATCAGCATTAGGGGGTGTATGTCAGTGGAGGAGAGAGAACAAGCAAAAGGGAGATTTGAACTGAAGAAAGACTGCAGAAATAGAGATGAAACACAATACAAAAGAGAAAAGCTCAGAAGAAATCACTGGAAAACAAAGGGTTATGTATGGGTAAGAGTTTTAGGACCCGTGTTAATATTAGAAACGCTGTCCAGCGCAGGAGAGAGCTAAGTGGGAAGGCCTGAAAACAGACACGGAAAACAAACACTGGGTTTGAGTGTCATTGTGTGTCTGCAGCTGCTGTACTGGCAACTAACAACAAACACTTGTTTGTAATTACTATTGTGTATTGTACGTTCATTTTTTCTGCTTCCTTGTCATTCGTTCATCATCTGCGCTTTGTTTTTTGTTAAACGTACAATATGTAAGTTTTTTCGCCGCTAGGGGTCGCTAACCTCTTACAATAACAAAGGAGTAGTTTGATGACACAACATTTGCTAAGAATTATGGACCTTGTCGTCAACGTCAAGCCGACCGATCTAATAATGTTTATGGATGAGTAAATACATAGATGTTTTTATCATGACTGTGATATGAAGCAGGTCGGGATTGCTAAGAGACAGCTATCAGCTCCACACGTGACGCGAGTCCCGCGGATATAAAAGGAATATGGACATTTCATTCTACCGAACTACACGCAAGTGCAGAATTACTACTCACAGGTCAGTTTATTAGACAAATTAAACTTGTGAGGTAACGCAGCGCTGTTTCACTTGGTCTAACATTACACTATCACACTAAACTGCATTTGAATGTGTTTAAATTTATGTTCTGTGTTAGTTTGTCTGTATGATACTAGCAGTAAGCTAGATCAACATTAGAATAACATACAGATCATATTCTAACATTTTATCATTGTTGAACTATATAGCATTGATTAGTTTTATGTAAATGTGCTCACCTGTTTAATAAAGTACATGTAGGAGCGGTCGAAGTCTCGGACGTGGAGCTCTAGGCATCTCGAAAACACTGCGCTGATATTGATTCTCGTTTTAGTTCTCCTTTTTTATCCAAAGTCTGCTTGCCATGGTCCATAATGTTTGAACGAAACAACAATAGCGTGCATGTAGACATTACGAACTACACAGTTGTCCACGTCTGTCACCTTGGTTACTATCAGAGGGCTCTGGTTACTATGGCAGTACGAGCGGAAACCAGGGAGAACGCGGATATGACGCCATTGATGGCGGCAAAACGGAAATTAAGAAACGGTACGTGTCTTTGAATTAAATTACAAATTTCTCCTGGTTTGAAAGTTGTTGGAAACAGTCAGGATAATGTAAGTACACAACTAAAAAAAATACATAACATAGATAAAGTGATTTTTGCTATTTTTAAAGGGGACCTATTATGCAAAATTCACTTTTGCGTGCTGTTTGGACATAAATGTGTGTTGGCAGTGTGTGTACACAACCACCCAATAGTGATAAAAATCCACTCACTTTTTTTTTATTAATCCCCATAAATCATCAGCGTCTCCCAACGACCTGTTTTCAGAATGTAGCTTTAATGACGTCACTAAAGCCACAGGCCCCGCCCACGAGTGTTGACAGACACTGCCGTTTTAACCAGTGTTGTTTTCGTCAACGATGACGATAACTAAATGATTTCGTTGACGCACCTTTTTTTATGACGATAATGCGACAACGACTAGCTAAAAATGGCTCTAAGATGACTAAAACATGACGAGACGTTTGAGTTTTCGTTGACGAGACGAGACGGAATGAAAATGAAGTCTGACGTTCGTTGCCAACCGTTCCGTATAATAGCCTACGGAATTGTCCCGTATTTGACACATACAAGTCTTGTTCCGTATTGAACTGATACGGAACGCACTTTGTTTCGTATTTTTGAGAATCAATTCAGTGCAAATCCATGACAGACACATAGCTACTAATACAGTATATGTCAGACTATGAACGAAGACATTTGTAGGCTTACTAGGCTATGAGAAAAAAACCAGACGGTGCGGTAGATACTAATTTCTCCCTCTGTTTGTCTATGATCAGCGTAGCGTTTTTAACATCTTGGAACATCATCAGAGAATGCCCTTTTAATTGGTCGTTTCAGTCATTGTGAGTCACGTATCGTAGCAATGATGACGACAAGTGACAACAGCGGGAAATGTAAAAATGACTACCTCCGAGCAGCCGGCGAAAAAGAAAAAAGCACAGAAATGTAAAATTTAATGGGAAAATGACTACCCGTGGCTGGAATGCGTGAGGGACAATGAATACAAGGCCAATTGTACCATATGCCGTCGCGTTTTTTCTGTTTGTCACGGCGGAGTGTGTGATATTAAGCAGCACGCATCAGGAGATAATCTAATAATTCTATTGAATAAGTTCACACAAGGCTACAGAAAACTGTTGTGTTTATTTTTCTTCAAATGCAGTCTAAGCCGGTGAGTTTTGAATGTTATATGTTGTATTTGTTTAAGTTAAAAATAAAACGTAGGCTATAATAAACTAAACAAAACCATGGTTCATTGTTGGCAAAATGATCATGATAGCCTTTATATTTCACTATGTGGTTCAGTCTTGTATATTGATTAGGCCTACTTTGCTATTCTATAAATATATAGGCCTAATAAGTTGTATTATAATATGCTATAAGGTATGAAATATATTTATCTAAATGTATCAATTAGTTTCCACAATATTCACCAGAAGTCGTCATTTCAGGGGTTATTTTTCAAAAAAAAAAAAAATTGTTATGAATTGCAACACTTGTTACAACCTGTCAAACCAAGCCCATTTCCAATACTTTTTAACCTAAATTAATTTGTTAAAGACTACTTTCTTTTTTTTTTACTAAAATTGACTAAAACTTGACTAAAACCTTTTTGTGTTTTCGTCGACTAAAACTTGACTAAAACTATCAAGTTTATAAGTGACTAAAATGTGACTAAAACTAAAAAGCATTTTCGTCCAAAAGACTAAGACTAAGACTAAAACTAAAAGGGCTGCCAAAAACAACACTGGTTTTAACATAGACCCGCCCTGATCGAGTTCATAGCGAGTTGTACACATCCGCCATTGCTGCACTGAGGTGAATGTCTACCAAGCGTTGAAGGTGTTGTGTGGCTGGATGTATTAATCCACATAGCTCTCTCTCTATTTACTCCCGAAATCTGAGGCAGCCGCTGAAGACGAGGTGGAATTATTTTGTTTTCAAAGAAAATGCTCCCTCAACTCTACCGAAATTCCTTTATGTAAGTTACTTACGCACTTCTTATACTGTGTTTACTCAGCTCTTACGGTGATTTTCTGGAGTAAAACTAACGCTTCATCTTTTGTGTGATGTACAATAAACTTACTTAAACCCATCAGTATATTTTTGATCATCATTCGGACCTGGTCCGAAACAGCAGACTTGTAATCTATTAATAACTTAGTGGATACATACAAGCAGATGACAAATACGTTATAACCATAATTAAACTAAACTATACCTGTTCCATCTCCATATAGTACTCTGACTCCGTAGGCATTATTGTCCGACTCCGGGTCGAAATGAACACCATTACTGAGAGTTTCTGATATTATCATCATTCCGTGAGATGAAATTACTCTGAGAGACTGAGCGCGAGCTCATGAAGCTCCGCCCCCTGGGCCAGCAGCAGCAGCTTATTTGCATTTAAAGGGCACACACTAATACAGCGCGTTTTTCTGAGCACCAAAAAGTGACAATTTTAACATGCTGTAAAAAATTATCTGTTGGGTATTTTGAGCTAAAAATTCACATACACACTCTGGGGACATCAGAGACTTATTTTACATCTTGTGAAAAGGGGCATAATAGGTCCCCTTTAAAGCAAAAAAATTACACATTGTACCTTTAAACATTATTCTGTTGCGCTTCTGCTATGATAAACAAACATCCTCTCTTGGATTGCATGCGTAACGGAGGCCAGTTAGTGAGAGTCGCGCTGATGACTGCTAGTGAATGCGGTGTATACCGTAATTGTTAGTGCACTCGACTCGCTTGCAGGGGATCGACTCGGAGCAGGGCTGGTAGGATTGTTGGTTTAGAGGCGGAGCAATGAAGAAAGTTGTGTTTGTTTGGGTTGATTTCAAATATCAACATTGGCAAAACAGCATTTACGATTTACCCCACCTTCAAGGGATTGAAAGTAGAGAACACTTCAAGAAATCTAGTGATGGGCGCTTTCGAAACTGCTTCATGAAGCTTTGAAACCTTTACGACTCTTTTGTTTCAAATCAGTGGTTCGGAGCGTGTATCAAACTACCAAAGTCACAAGATTTCAGTAAGCAATGCTTCAGGTGTGTTCAACTTGAAGAGGCGCTGCGTAGACTGATTTGAAAATCTCAGTTCCTGGGAGGGTCACTGTCTTGCAGAGTTTAGCTCCAACGAGCTTCACAACACATGCCTGGAAGTCTCTAGTAATAACAAAGACATTAATTAGCTTGTTCAGGTGTGTTTAATTAGGGTTGGAGCTAAACTCTGCAGGACAGAGGCCCTCCAGGAGCTGAGTTTGACACCCCCCTGGCCCAAAGGTTCTTTCACTCATAACCAAAATTGCATGACTATGAATGCATGAGTTCAATCTCCCTACATTCACTTCGACAGAAATTCTCGGTTGCATCATGCAGACTTTGAAAAAACTCACTCTTGCTTGCTTGGTTTAATTGTTTGTTATAACGCCTTATAATTAATCTGTTGACAAGTGATATCCTTCATTAAACATTAAAAAATATAGAAAAACAAAAAGCTCACAGCAAAAGCATAGATTGACTACAGCATAATCACTTAATATTTCATTGATTCTCTATTGTTTTTGCATGTGTTAATTTTTTCTTTGTAACAGCCTGGACATAAATAATGTCAGTACAATTTTGCATGTTTCATTGTGTTATCACAAATAAAACTATTGACTCCAAACACATCAACATATTATGCTTACAAAATCTTTAAAAAAAAATTAATAATTTGAATACACGGTGAAGATTTTCCAAGACCGCACAACACTTTTGGCCACTACTGTGTGTAACAAGTTTATTTATTTAAATTTGACAGAATAAGATTGAAAAACTGCTAAATGGATAGAGGTAACTCCTTTTGCTCTGAAAGCTAAACACACAAAATACAGAAGAATCATAAGCTGTCATAAGCTATCAGTGGTTCTTGAGCAGTGGCTGTGCAAGTAGTTTGTTGGAACTGTGTGCTTCTGTTAACTAGTGCAAGTTCATTTTCACACTATAACAGTGATTATAGCTCAGAACTTAAAACAGGCTGTGTGACTATAAGGAATGTTCAGATCTGGCTCATATTCAGCTGCGGTGTGAACGCAGTCGTAGTTTTACACACAAACGTATTTTCTGGTGCCATTTTAAATGGCCAAGCCATTTGAAACTCTTTCCGCACAAAGAACAAGAATAGGGTCTCACATATGCATGACTTTTCAGGTGTATCTGTAAGTGTAATGGCAAAGTAAATTTTTTATCACACTGAACACAATTAAATGGCCTTTCACCAGAGTGAAGGTGCAAGTGATTATTGCTCCTTTTTCTAAACTTATTACCACCCTCAGAACACTGCCGTTTCTTTGCAGAATGAGTTTGGAAATTATGTTTCAAGTGTCTTTGATATGTGAAACTCTTTTCATGCTGAAGACGCATGAAAGGCTTCTCTCCAGTGTGAAGCCTCATGTGAATCTCAAGGTTTTTATTGAATAGAAAACTCTTTCCACACTGGTGGCATTTAAAAGGCATCTCTCTGGAGTGAATAATTTTGTGCCTGTTAAAGTGTTTCATGTCTGGAGAACTCATTCCACATTGAATCTTCACATGGGAATTGAGGGTTAATCTGAAACTCTTTCCACACTGTTCACATGCGTGTAGCTTCTCTCGAGTGTGAATTCTCATGTGTTTTTTAAGGTTTCCTTTTTGAGTGAAACTCTGTCCACACTGTTGGCAGGTGAAAGGACTCTCTCCAGTGTGAATTCTCATGTGAACTTTAAGGCTTCCTTTTTCAATGAAACTCTTCCAACACAGTTTGCAAGTGTGAGGCTTCTCTCCATTGTGAATTCTCAAGTGGGAATTAAGAGATTGTTTATGTGTAAAACTCTTTCCACACTGAGGGCAGGTGTAAGGTTTCTCTCCAGAGTGAACTCTCATGTGGCTTTCAAAGCTTCCTTTATGAAGGAAACATTTTCCACATAGTTTGCAGGTGAAAGGCTTCTCTCCGGTGTGAATTCTCATGTGCTTGTTAAGGTTTCCTTTTTGAGCGAAGCTTAATCCACATTGAGGGCATGTGAAAGGCTTCTCTCCAGTGTGAACTCTCATGTGGGAATTAAGGAGTCCTTTCCTTATAAATTTTTTCCCACACTGATGGCAGGTAAAAGAGCTCTTTTCGGTGTGAACTCTCATGTGGACTGTAAGGTTTGCTTTTTTCTTAAAACTTTTTCCACACTGTTGGCAGGTGAATGAGCTCTCTTCTGTGTGAACTCTCATGTGGACTTTAAGGCTTCCTTTTCGAGTAAAACGTTTCCCACATTGTTGGCAGGTGAAAGGCTTCTCTCCAGTGTGAATTCTCATGTGGACTTTAAGGTTTTCTTGTTGACTGAAACACCTTCCACACTGAGGGCAGGTGAAATCATTTCTAGTTCCTGTCTGATGGCGGGTAAAATAGCTCTTTTCAGTGTGAACTTTCATATGGTTTGTAAGGTTTGCTTTTTGCTTGAAACTTTTTCCACACTGTTGGCATGTGAATGAGCTCTCTTCAGTGTGAATTTTCATGTGGACTTTAAGGCTTCCTTTTTGAGTGAAACTCTTTCCACATTGTTGGCAGGTGAAAGGCTTCTCTCCAGTGTGAATTCTCATGTGGACTGTAAGGCTTCCACGATAACTGAAAAACTTTCCACACTGAAGACAGGTAAAATCAATATAAGGTCCTGTCTTTTCTGCTCTTTTTAGTAAAGGAGTCTTTTCAGTCTGTGAGCAACTAAACAATTTTTCTCCAGTTTTTTCTCCATCATATTTCTCTTCCATATCATTCAGAACTTCAATCTCTTCTTTCAATGGCATCAGGTCTAAGGTGAAAGAGACAAATACAAGTTAACCACAGTTTAATGGCTTCAAAGATTTATGCTCCATCATAATACAGAAACTGCATTTACAGCTACAGCAGTTACAGCTCTCTTTAAGTGCTATTAGATCTTTCAACAACATAGACCATGGCATTATCTTGAGTCTCTTGAGAATTATGTTGGCATTTGTGGACAAAAATTACCATGATTTAAGTCCTATCTAAATGCTACCACTCATCAAACAATGAAAATCTCATCAAACACAAGTATAGTGTGCCACTGGGCTCAGTATTAGGTCCTCTGTTTTTTCATGGCTTGGCTTAGAGCGATCTGTGTTTCTCTCACACACATGCAAAGAGAAAACAAGAGTCTTAAATACCATAAGTCATCTTCAGTAAGTGATCATCATCTTTTTTTTTTTTTTCAAAATGAATACTTTTGTTTAGAAAAAAAAACATTTCAGCCTTTAAAGACCCAGATATACTTCAAATGAAATCAAAGAGCAAACTGGTGTGATGTAAACTGAAGCAAAATCAGGCCATAACGAAGTTCAGATGGAGATAGTTTCGGGAACTTTGTGGAAAAGTTCGCTCTAGCTGGTAAACACCTTCAAACTACCATTGGTCTGCGGCAATTACTTAATAGGTAGTTGTGCGCTGAGGCTTCGCATTCTTTGATGCGTTTCTTTTCTTCTTTTTTTCTCCATTTCATCTGTTTGGTCCATCGAGGTCAGATATCCACAAGTACACATATTGAGAGCCGTTTTATAATATGAAATTAAACTGTAATTCTAATTGAATACGACACTGTGACTGTTTTTTCCCCACGTATAATACTATAAAGCTGCTTGCTTTAAAGAAATCTATTGTATAAACTGTTATATAAATTATCATGAAATTACTGATCTGTCTAATTGCAGAGCTTGTGCAAACATATCTGTATGGCTCTATGCTTTCTAAACTGCTGTCATAACTGTTTTGTGTTAATCTTGTTATTAAGAGAAAAGCATGCAGCACATCGGGATGTTCACTAGCAGTATTCCGTTGGTCTTGTATTTCATACTTATTACCCCCAAGCAAAGAACTTCGCTGTGAGTATATCAGGGGTCTCATTTACAAAACTGTGCATAGGATCCTAACTAAAATTGTACGTGCGCCCAAAAGCCAAAAATGGCGCACACCAGAAAATATTCAGACTTATAAATCCGTTCGTACGCCAGAACCTGAGCACGATTCCTTTTATAAATCCCAGTCAGGGGAAAATTGCGCGCAGCAGGCTTCTCCTCCCTGAAATAACTGTATATGGAGCTTACAACGCATAGTTTTACTATGCATATCCTCATTTGGAAATCATTTGAATATGATTATTCATCCACGTGATACCATGCTTAATGGTACAAGAAATTAGGAAAATATGAAATACGGATGTGCCGTTACAGTACATTGATAAAAATCATTTAGTAGCCTTATCCTTGCCTAGTTTTTGAATAAATAAATAAAATAGTGTAAAATACATTGCAGAGAAAGTTGTTTTCAATCTTTTCCACTGGCTAAATTGTATTTTTAATTGATTTATATCTGATCAAAAGTTTAAGACCATAGCCGTAAAAAGGACAAATCTGCACAAAAATATGCCTTTCATGTCATTGTTCTTCAGGCAGTCCTACTGTCACAATCTCCTGATGGCAAAGGCAAAAAGGCTTTCTCTCTTTGAACGTGGCAGGATTGTTGAGCTGCACAAGCAAGGGCTCTTGCGACGCGCCATTGCTGACGAGGTTGGACGCAGTAAGAGAGTCATTTTACATTTCTTAAAAGATCCTAAGAGTTATGGGACAAAAAAAGTCAAGTGGTAGACCCAAAAAAAATTCACCTGCACTGAGCCGGAGAATCCGACGGGTTGTTCGTGCAGACACAGGTCGATCCTCCACCCAAATTAATGCCTTTACTGATGCTGACTGCAGCCCAATAACCATAAGACGTCATCTGCGAGAGAAGGGCTTCAAAAACAAAAACCGGCTTCAAAGGCCACGTCTCCTCCCACGCCACAAACTTGCCTGTTTGGAATTTGCAAGGGAGCACCAAACATGAGACACTGAAAGGTGGAAGAAAGTTTTATTCTCTGACGAGAAAAAAATGTAACCTGGACGGTCCCGATGGCTTCCAACATTACTGGTTGGATAGGGAGATCCCACTGGAGATGTTTTCTACGCAGCACAGTGAAGGAGGCTCCATCATGATCTGGGGTTCTTTTTTCTTCAATGTGAAACTCTTTTGGACCATCCTGCGTGTTCCCCTGATCTAAATCCCATTGAGAACATTTGGGGATGGATGGCAAGGGAAGTTTACAAAAACGGACGTCAGTTCCAGACCGTGGATGCCCTTCGTGAAGCCATCTTCACCACATGGAGCAACGTTCCCACCAGCCTCCTGGAAACAGTCACATCAAGCATGCCGAAACGAGTGTTTGAAGTGATCAACAAGAACGGTGGGGAGCCACTACGGAGTCCTTTTTTGACACTTTTAGTTCTGTTGTGGTTTTATTTTTTGGGCTATGGTCTTAAACTTTTGATCAGATGATGAACAGCCTGTTTGAGTTCAAATGCAAATAATGTTTAAATTGCCTACTCTATTTTTCAAGCGCAGTGTGAACGGCCCCTTATGTCAACGTGACATTAGCCTAATCCAAAATATTTCCATACTGCATTAGAGACGCCGGTCACCATGTCTCAGTGTTTTTATGAAAAGGACGTAACTGTGCACCTTTCGGACAGCGCATCAAGAACCGGATTAACCCGAAGAAAAGCTACTTAAGAAAAGCTGGTACCATAACGGTTACATTTTTTTAGTACCGACTTGGTACCGAAATACCGGGTATTTTGACAACATATATATCAGAGATGGAAATTAACTTTTTTGTCCACCGGCCACTGTGGCTGGTGGATTTCAAAATCTACCAGCCACTCAATGTTTTTACCAGACACTTTCTTGTTTTTAACCGACAATGTGTTAACTGCATGTGAAAATTAATACTACAAGATCTACAATACTTAAAGCAGTTTATTTAATCTCAAGTCTCAATGAAATACTGACATTTTCTCTCTCTCTCTTATACACTCTTCCTCTCTTATATATATTTCTCTTTTTTACCTGGATGTGGCATTTGGGTGAATTGTGGTCTTTTATGGCTTCCAGTTTTAGGTTTTTAGTCCCAACAATGAAACTATTAGGCCCTGTTTACACGAGAACGCTCGTGGGTGAAAACGTAAAAATATTTTATCAGATGTGCCTTTCGTTTAGACGGCGACAGCGTTTTTGGGGCTTAAAAACGAGAAAAAAGTGAAACCACCCTCCAGAGTGGAAATCTTAAAAACGCTCCACCGTCGCATTGGTGCGTTCACACCGGACGCGAATAGCGCGTCAGGCGTGAGTGATTTCAATGTTAAGTCAATGCAAAGATGTTTTCTCTGCAGACCTCTTAACGCCTGCGATTTAACGCCACATTTTTTTTGAAGGTGTGCCTCCTCTAAAAGTGTCCGCCGTCCGTGTGAAACAGTATGCTATCTTTATTTACCCGCCACGGTGGCCGGTAGGTGAAGCGAGTATACCCGCCACAACACAAAATCACCCGCATTTGGCTGGTGGCGGGTGCTAATTTCCATCCCTGATATATATATACACACACACACCACACATACACACACATACACACACACACATATATATATATATACATACATACACTAGGGGTGTGACGGTTAGTATATAACCGTGAGACCGACGGTTATAGTTGAACACTGTCATTAGAACTCTACAGTGTGTGCAGAATTATTAGGCACATTGATTTTCTGATCATATTTTTTTTCCAGGCACATTTGACCAATTCCAAACCACATTAATCGTAATAACTACAATTAATTTTGTATTTAATCATTTATAAGTGATATATAATTGTTCATGAAGGCTGGAAATGAAAAATGCCTTATTTTCAGGTGTGCAGAATTATTAGGCAAGTTTTCTTTTACAGATAAAATAAGCTAAAAAAGAGATTTAACTCAGACTGAAAAGTCAAAAATTATTAAATGCCCATGAGAAGGATGCAATACTAATGCATTATTAGAGATTGCAGTTAAGGCATGACCATTGGACAGTGAAATGCTCATTAGGTCAGCAGGGTCAGACAAATACAGGTGGAGAAGAAAAGACACATGTTAACTTTAAAAGAATGAAGAATTAAGGTGAAGAATTAAGTGTGAAACCATCAGGAACCCTTTAGTCTCCAGCGCCACCATTTTCCAGAACTGCAACCTACCTGGAGTCTCCAGAAGAGCAAGGTGTCAGGGTCTCAGAGACTTGGGTTGGGTTAAGAATCCTAAAAAATGACCCCCTCTTAATAAGAATCACAAGCTGAAGTGTTGTGAAATACATGAAGACTGTTTTTTTATAGGCTTTATAGACAGACAGATTGAGAGTGAGTCTTGAAGGACCAGCACCATATCCTCTTCTACCACTATTTGAAGAATTTATCTTCCAGAATACGTTTTAATAGGTTTTGGGAGTTTATTTTTAGTCCATCTCCTACCCTGAAGTCCGTTTTGCAGAGATGGACTAAAAATGAACTCCCAAAACTTACTGTCAGATTCTGGAAGATGAATTCTTCAAATAGTGGTAGAAGAGGATATGGTGCTGGTCCTTCAAGAGTCACTCTCAATCTGTCTGTCTATAAAGCTTATAAAAAACAGTCTTCATGTATTTCACAACACTTCAGCTTGTGATTCTTATTAAGAGGGGGTCATTTTTTAGGATTCTTAACCTAAACCAAGTCTCTGAGACCCTGACACCTTGCTCTTCTGGAGACTCCAGGTAGGTTGCAGCTCTGGAAAACGGTGGCGCTGGAGACTAAAGGGTTCCTGATGGTTTCACACTTAATTCTTCACCTTAATTCTTCATTCTTTTGCAGTTAACATGTGTCTTTTCTTCTCCACCTGTATTTGTCTGACCCTGCTGACCTAATGAGCATTTTCACTGTCCAATGGTCATGCCTTAACTGCAATTTCTAGTTTTGCATTAGTATTGCATTCTTCTCATGGGCATTTAATAATTTTTGACTTTTCAGTCTGAGTTAAATTTCTTTTTTTAGCTTATTTTATCTGTACAAGAAAACTTGCCTAATAATTCTGCACACCTGAAAATAAGGCATTTTTCATTTCCAGCCTTCATGAACAATTATATATCACTTATAAATGATTAAATACAAAATTAATTGTAGTTATTACGATTAATGTGGTTTGGAATTGGTCAAATGTGCCTGGAAAAAAAATATGATCAGAAAATCAACGTGCCTAATAATTCTGCACACACTGTATAACCGCCAAAACCGTGTTATTAAAATATTTTTTACAAACATTTTTTATCATAGAGAATGTTTAAATACTAATTAAAAACAACTGTTAACAGTCTGTGTTATTAATGGTCTATGTCATTTCCAACTGTATTTGATTCTTTTCCAAGTACCCCCTGACCAACCGCCAATCGTTTGAGATAGAAATAAAAGCTATGACTATGATATAGTGATGTGCCATCATTATGAGATTTATTAAACAAATGAAAAACATTTGCAATAATAAACATTAGCAATAAACATTTGCAATAAAAAACAACGTATCATTACCGATAACTGATTGTGCAGTTTAATTACCCCTTGACTGGCCCCAAACATGTTTGATAAAAGAAACATATACAGTGTGTATATAGCCTGTATGATGTGTATTACATTTTAGCTCAAAAACAATTGTAATAAAAGATAGGATCATAAGATGCGCAATATATCGGGAGACATGGTTTTTACCACTTAATGAATTAATAAATGTTTCATCAACCAATTGCATGTAATTAATAAATAAAAAGCAAATATAGCAGACAATATAATAACCGTGACATTGAGGCGCCGGCGCCACGTTCACTTGCATTGCATTGTCAAAAGCCTTTCTTTAAAGCAAATTTCGTTTTGTACAAATTGTATCTTCATTTTAATAAATGTTTCATCAACCAATTGCATGTATTTAATAAATAAAAAGCAAATATAGCAGACAATATAATAACCGTGACGCCGCATTCACTTGCATTGCATTGTGAACTAGAGCGCATCTCATCGTATATGAATGAAACTCAGTATAGGCCTATGCCTCATACATTAGCATTAAATATCTTTGCTGCGTCCTTTGTAGAGCAGACAAGGGCTTTCTTGCGGCTCGCATCAGCAGAGCATTGCATCGTCCATAGACCGCAAAACAATCAGCAGATGGCGGGCGGGTGCGGCTTTGAAATTTGGTCAAAAAACGTTGGTGCGGATTATGAGTTTTGTGATGCGGTTGCGGATGAAATAATACCCCATCCACGTATCTCTATCGATAACAACATTGAACACTACACAAATATTAATTTTATTCTTTTAATTTAGGCGATCAGTAATCAGTGTCTGCTCGTTTATTCAAACTAAGTTGTCCTATAACAGAAAAATGTGTTTTCTTTACCAAGAAAGTGGCAAGATGAAAACCACTATTTTCTGTTTCAAACTTTTACATAGCATTTTTAGGTTATAATAACAGAAAAAATTCAAATCCAGATTTTGATTTTCAAAGATTTATTATAAAAACAGATTTTTCTCCCAAAATGCAATAAATCCATGATTTTTCAAAACTTTTTTTAAAGATTTAATTCAACCCATACATACTATAAATACATTGCATTAATGTGTAAAACTGTTAAAAATAGAACTGTAAAGAAGATTAAAAACTGATTTACATGACACCTCTTGTATTAGACTACAGAAAATTAAATTCATGTTTAAGACATCTTTGTTGTATTGAATTGATTGTATTGTGCATTCTATAAATCCATTGCATTAATAGAACAATATTCTTTGTAAAAACTAGAGTTGAGCCAGATACTCGGCTGAAACGATTATCTGGTACGGATAAAGCACTTTTGCTGAGTACGAGTATTATACGTGTCAATATCTGTGCTCGGATTGAATAAAAATCCTCATTGGGTAGCTGACTGTCTGCGTTCTGTGAGGATTTTTATTAATTAAAAGTTAAAAGAAGAAAGTTATGTTGAGATGAAAACTCTTGTTCATTACATTTTACTTCATAATTGCAACCGCATGTGTTGTATTCATTGTTGCAAAACTTGTTCTGTATATAGTTCGTTTGTTATCGTGATCAAAACCATTCATATGAAGCTCAATGCTGATGCTGTCATGTAAATAGTTTTCTAATCAGCAATAAATATAACAATTTCTGATCAATCCATATCAATTGCATGCTTAAAATAACATACCGGTTAAAAGCCCCGCCCATTTCAAGACAACTCAACCCACTTCCGGGTTAATTCCCGTCCACTTCCGGGTTAGGCTCCGCCCAGTCCGAGTACAGATACAGATAATTCATATGGTTAACAGAGACAGATACAGATAATGCTGTACTCGCTCATCCCTAGTAAAAACATTCAACAACTTATCATTCATTAAGAAATCAGTGAATGGTCACTCTCAAAAGGCTGACACAATGAGCAGCTAATCTTCATGACTGTCACAGTCAACATCATTCGTCTGTGACTGAAAGAGTGCATTATCATAGAAGGCACGCATATTGGCACTCACACCTATTTCAGAGAGCAAGTTCAGCACATCCTTCCTTTTTGCTTCTTTCACTGTGCTTTCATTGGGAAGCTGACTTGGCTTAAAGTTTGCCCACTTCTTTCCTCTCTTCAGTATTGAGTGATAGCAGTATTCACTGCTACACAGCCTTGAATCCCAGTTTGTCATTCCTCAATTCCAGCATTCTTGCATCACTTAGCCTAAATGACTTCTGAGCCTTTACAAAAACCTGTGTTTCCGCCTTGAAATCATAACCCTTCCAGTGTTGCCCGTAGATGTGAACATTTCCATGGTTGCGCAAAATTTTGTACTATTCCTCCGGCATAAGAATGTTATCCTTCTTTCGAACCTGTTGCTCAATCCTTCCAAATACACGGTCCACAGGCAGAAAACTGTGCCCCATTATCGGAAATGCATACTCAGCACTAATCCTAGGAAATGCCTCCTTCATTAAGGCAAACAGCATGGACAGAAGATTTATGTTTTTGTTTTGACCGAAACAAGAATCGCTGAACAATTGCAGCCTTTGAGCGCAGTTAATAGCACCACTCAACTGTTGACGTAAACAGTGGTCCAGAGCTGAAGTAGTCATGTTGCTACCTTTTCTATTCTCATGCTCCATCCATGTGTACAGATGAACATCATCCAGTGCTTGTTTACTGCCCTTCCCATGGTGAATAACAACACCAAAGACGTACATGTGCAACTGTCTGGAATAGTATGCCTGACCAATGGGGGATCTAGGAAGTATCAAATTCTGCATCATGTCAAAGCAAAGAGTCACTGCATCATGATCTACTTTCCCCAGCAAATCATAGAACACCTGTGCTTGTCTCCTGTGTAAAATGTAGGATGTGGACTCACTGCGTTCTCACCGCTCTTCTTCAGTTAAGCTAGGGTCCTTAACTCTGTTGAAACCTGGCACATGAAGAACAGGCATCTGTGGCAGGATGCCCAAATCCAAGGTTGAAGTGCTGTCGAAAAACAGTGTAATACAGGGAGTAGCTGACTAAATCATGATTTTGCTGGTCGAATAGCTTGTGCATTCTCTTCACGCTGAGGTCACTGGGTAGGTATTTCCGGCCAGGTGCTCCCCTTCTTCCATAATGGCTAGCCCTACACATAAACGTTTGGATGTGATCTATCACGAGCTGCTTCTTGGCCTCATTTTCAGCCACCTTACGAGCACCACCCCTGCGTTCTGGTCTGGCTGTAGCATTGAGAGCATAATACTTTGCCACTCGAGACACACGATCTTTGCCGATACCTGCAATGACAAAAAAAAAGACATTTATTTGGTTATGTATGTATGAATGTAGGGCAGACTAAACGCTTTTTGACTTTCTCAGTTTGTGTAAACCTACTTAGGGTTCAGAGTATTTATTTTTTCCTGAATTTATTTCACACATCTAGTACAATTATGTTAAAATGATATCTGATCTTATCAAAATAATATACAAGACAAAATAAAATATTTTCTCATTACAATACAATTATTAACTTTTTCATATATATATATATATATATATATATATATATATATATATATATATATATATATATATATATATATATATATATATACACACTACCGTTCAAAAGTTTGGGGTCAGTAAGATTTTATGTTTTTAAAATAAGTATCTTCTGCTCACCAAGGCTGCATTTATTTGATAAAAAACAAACAAAAAAACAGTAATATTGTAAAATATTATGACAATTTAAAATGACTTTTCTATTTTAATATATTTTAAACTGTAATTTATTCCTGTGATCAAAGCTGAATTTTCAGCATCATTACTCCAGTCTTCAGTGTCACATGATCCTTCAGAAATCATTCTAATATGATGAGTTGATGCTCAAGAAACATTCATTATTATGTGTTGAAAACAGTTGTGTACAATTTTTTTTTTCTAAATTCTTTGATGAATAGAAAGTTCAAAAGAACAGCATTTATTTAAAATAGAATATTTTCTAACATTATAAATGTCTTTACTGTAACTTTTGATCAGTTTAACTCATCCTTGATGAATAAAAGTATTGATTTATTTAATTTCTTTCCTCCAAAAATAAAATTAAAATTCTTACTGACCCCAAACTTTTGAACGGTAGTGTTTAATGTTACAAAAGCTTTAGATTTCAGATAAATGCTGTTCTTTTGAACTTTCTATTCATCATAGCATCATGAAATAAAAATGTAAATAACTGTTTTCAACATTGATAATAATAATTAATGTTTCTTGAGCATCAAATCATCATATTAGAATGATTTCTGAAGGATCATGTGACACTGAATAGTAATGATGCTGAAAATTCAGCTTTGATCACAGGAATAAATTACACTTTAATGTATATTCACATAGAAAACAGCTGTTTTAAATTGGAATAATATTTCACACTATTACTGTTTTTGTTTGTATTTTTAATCAAATAATTGCAGCCTTGGTGAGCAGAAGATACTTATTTTAAAAACATTAAAAATCTTATTGACCCCAAACTTTTGAACGGTAGTGTGTGTATATATTATATATATAAATTATTTTTGATTTTTTGGAGTTTGACAACAAACACAGCGGAAAACATAGCTATACAGCTAGTTCAAAACATAATAATGATTAATCATTTCTGAACATTGACTCTCAATCTTTATTCACCTTTTTCTCATGTTTTGTCAATAGAATTCATAAAAGTATAGAATAAAATAGCATAGTTCTAAAAGTGGCTGATTGTAGTGACATGCCCAACCTGCACAACTGGGATTTAAACCTGGCTAGTGTCTTCTGCTAGTTAGCGAAGCATTTTAGAACTAACTCAACTTAAATAACACATTGGAGATTAAAATATCAGATTTGTCTCATTTTAAATAAACACAAAAAATAGAGATAAAAAATTAACAATGTAAGTAAGAAATTTATTTTTGCTATGGTTAAATAAATGTTCAATGATATCTTTCAAAGATTTCTGAATTTTGGCGCAATTTTTTCCCTCCCCTATGTATGTATTTATTTATTTATCTACCTATTCATTCATTCTCTGCTTCGTATAATAATAGTATAATTAATAAATAAAAAATAAACTCACCCAATACGCTGCAAAAGGTGGCCTTGCAGACAGGAATCTTTGTCGGATGATCTTCAGTCAGCAAATGGTATTCGTTTGTGACCTCCCTATTCTTCTGCATATCGCTGTTGTCAACCTTGGGACGTCGCCGCTGAACTTTTTTGACGGCGATCAGCTGTAAAATGGCTTGGTCCTGCTCGGCTTTCGTGGACATTGAATAAAACAATTGAAAGTTTTTCAAAAGATCCCCTGGGGTCAGTGTGTCAGCGTGACAGAAGTTTGATGCTGTCGTGTGAGAACAAGCAACAGCCGGCATTTTTCCTCCTCCCGAGTGCCTCATCTTCTTAATCTCCTCACGTAAATGATTCGATTTCGATGGCTTGCGTTTCTTCCCTACCACAGAAACCACCACAGGTTCATCAATGCCATTATTAATTTTTTTGTTTGTTTGTAAATCGAAAAGTACACAGTAGATAAGAAAAACAAGAAAGCCGGGTGTATTTAAAGTCCTGCTGTTACGGTTTACAAAACGTGGAATGGTGCGCAGTGATTGGTTGAGCAGATTTATCGCATTCTGCAGAGAAAGGAGACTGGCGTTTGTCGCGGTTTGGAAAGAAAGGGAGAAAACATGACAGAATAACACGGCGGATATCGCTTTTTATGCAAAATTAAAAATAGACTTTTCAATAACCACCAGATACAATATTAATTTTAGCAGGAACTCATTTTTTTTTTAAATGGCGTTTTGGAACCAAACTCATCATATATACATACACACACTAAATTATCTTTTTGATTTTTTTATATTATTCAAAAATGTTCATATTTTAAATAAAAATATTTGTAGTGAATACGGCTGCATTTGAGTCCTTTTCCTGCTGAATTCTGCTTTTTAATATTTTAACTACACTGAGGATTGCTTGCCGCATGATAATTCTGCCTTAAATTGTGTTCTAAATAGCAGAACTCCCATTCCATTCAGAAAATTGTTTTATGCAAATAATGATCAATGATGATGAATGACTTGATTTATAATGACAGACGCCAAAGGACTCGCTCTGTGATCAGTTGGTCGATTGGCTGGTTTGAAACCTAGCTTCTGTGCATTCAAACACTTTAAGGATCAAATCTACTAAAGTCTTATACATGAGGCTGAAGTTTGATTGTGGCCACCACTCACATCCATATTGATAAATGGCAAGTTTTTGGTGGCCGTAAATGAGGCCCAAATAAATCTGTTGAACAATGCATTCCAGTTTGCTTAAAAATTGAACAAGCAGCAAATTAGTCTTCCAGGTTCTGATGTCATCTCTGCACCACTCTATTTCTATAATATATAATAATTTGATAACATGCTACTTGTATCAATAAAGTTCACTAAAGTTAACCCCAATCATCTTCTTGACTCCTCTCATGTTAGAAATTCAGCAAAAAACTAAAAAAAAAGCTCAACCAGCAGTGCAGAGTAACACGACCTGTGATTGGTCACTTAGTGTCTAATCTTTAAATGAAGATGAAATTAGGCTTTTTAAAATAAACTACAGAAAGCTGCAGGAGGACAGACATTGTACAAAAACACCTTTGAGTGAATTGAGAAAATGTACAGGCCAAAATATTTGTAGCCAGCTATTAAACAGAATTTGCATTGTTTTCATTAAAATCACAGTGAAATGAGTGGTTTTCATTTTAGAAGTTTTAGAAGTAATTTACTCAAAATAATATATATATATATATATATATATATATATATATATATATATATAGACTATTTACGTATCATTTTCCTGCACAGTTCAATAAGGATCAAATGACTGAGTTCAGCTTTGAGAATGAAACCAACCTGTTTGTTCCTCAGTATCTTCATGTTTCACACTGAATACTTCTTCAATTCTCAGGCCTTCACTCTCCTCTTTAATAAATGGAATTTTTGATTGTTCCTCAGTAACTTCTTGTTTCATGCTGAATGTTTCTTCAATCTTCATGTCTTCACTCTCCTCTTTAATAAACGCCATCTTTATAATAGTGTGTCTTGTGGATCTCAGTCTCTTCACCAGGAGTATTTCTGTGTGTTTGTCCTGTTTAAGATGAGAATAATTAACAGAAAGAAATATAAATCCAAACTAACTTAAATATCTGGGTCTCAATCAGCTCTAGTTCAGTAGTTCTGATTAACAACAACAACGACGACACACACACACACACACACACACACACACACACACACACACACACACAACCATCAAAAGCACTACAAACATATAAAGTTAACATTTACATTTCTTCTTTCCGTTTGGTATTGATTCAGATAATATATTTAATAGATTACATTTTCATGAGAACATTAGCAGTTGGTTTGTTAAAGTTGTCATTACATTTGTTTGTGTTCTCGTTGCATTTACACTGTTTAGAAAAGCTGTTTTTCCTTCACTACTTGCCAGTGACTGAATACGTGTAAATAATAAAATTATTCACGATATATGAAGAGAAGTGAGACACACCTTTTCTGTTATTCGGATATAATGGACTTTTTAACAAAAAATATAATTCATTTTACATTGCATGCAACAGTCTGCATCGATTTAAACACTTTGTCTAAACACAAACCTTTCTTCAGCCGAGTAACAACAGATGCAGGAGCGCGGCGCGGACATATGACGTCATATTGCCACACCAAAATAAAAGTCCCTCTCACAAGTCGTGTCTGAAATAACAAAATTGTTAACACAAAAACACAAAACATACATCAATTGTAAAATATATCTCAGCGGTATTCAGAGTTGAATTCTTAGTTAATTTAAAGTGCAGACACCATTTTTACCAGGGGGCAATTTTTTTGTTGTTGTTTTTTGTTTATACTAACAAGCCATTTTTCTACATGTTCATTAATGCATTTCTCCCAAAAGAGCCATATCTAAAACTAATACTTTACTATTATACAATGAACAATTTTTGTCAATAAAATGTATTAAAGTCACAGACTACACAAAACTAACAAATATGCAACATTCAGTCAGTAACATTAGAATGTGTTATTAATCGTGCTGTTAATTGTGATTTTGACTCTCACTTTGAGTTTCCCCCTGAGCAACATCAACCTTTCCAGTGTTTTAATTAATTTCTGCTTCAGGAATAATATCATAAGGTGACAGCAGGAAAACAAATCAAAAGTTAGATGTTAGTGAAGTTATATTTATTTTTAAAATGCAAGGTTCAATGGCTGAGAATTGTGTTTTGTGTGATTTGTGGAAGATTAAACAAATGAACCGACCAGGGCCATAGGCAGGGTTTTAAAATCACAGTGGTGCCAAATTTGAGCTAGTTAGGGTGGTTTGGTAGCCTGGCAAACCAGACCCACATCAAGATGTTGAGTCTGGGAACTCTGATGGGCGGGAACCTGGGAACCGATGGGCGGGATAAACGGTTGTCTTTCAAATTCCCTCTGCACGCTAGGGCTGAACGATTTTGGAAAATAATCTAATTGCGATTTAGTTTTACCAATATTGCGATTGAGATTTAATATGCGATTATTTTTTAAGATCTTTATCTTTTCTATTATTCAACAAAAACAAGCAATAAATCATTGTAAAATAGGGAAGGGAATCTTTAGGCACCTCATGAGCCGATCAAATTTCTTTCTTTAATTGATCTTATTAATAAAACTTAAAATATTTAATTACATAATTATAAGCAGGCCTACTTATAATAATTACACATTAAAAAACTAAATTAATACAATTACATGTTAATAATTTTAACAAATTTAGCTTCAAAACAAATAACAAAGAGGGGAAAAAATATTACAAGCAATAAACAAAGAGTGCTTTCAGTATTTAAGAGTAGGCTGTCTGAATGTTTTCATCTCTTTTGAAATTATAAGATGTGGTTTGTTTTGTCTGTTTAAGAACTTAAGATATAACTGACTGTGTCCCATTAATTTCGCATCATAAAAGCATTTTGAGATGCAAGTACATTTAACCACGTAGACGGTGAGTATTTGAAATTGAAAGCAGCTTCTGTCTGTGATTTTCATATTTTTAATATATAAGCCAACTGCATTCCAAGACATATGATGCCTTCGTAGAACATTTGTAAGTAAAATACTGGCGGGCGAGACCGCGCTGGTGCGCACTACAAAAGTAACATCATGCGGACCGCATGTATCTCATTTCTTGTGCTATGATGAAGCCTGCGAATGTCCTTGTAATTCGCTTCAACTTTTCCGAACTTTATTAAAGATTATTTCTTGTAAGGTTTGAGTGGTGACGTGTGTGTGTGTGTGTGTGTGTGTGTGTGTGTGTGACAAAGGAATTAGAAGCAAGCAGAATACGGTTGTTTATAAAGCACACATAGCGTCATCACGTATCTGTGTTTAAAACTAAGCTCAGACATGAATCTGAAATTATCTTAATCGATACAGAATCGTTGGAGAGAATCTATAAGACAATATCACATAAATTAAACATAAACTGTTATTTCCTGTAGCCTATGCCAGGCCTATATGCGTAGCGTGCCAAGTTGATGCTTCATCTGCAATACAGACTGGTTTACTCTCGCATGTCACGTGACCAGACTGTAATCGCAGCTTTGCGGTTAAAAAATCGCATTTCATCATATTGCGATATTATCGCAAATGCAATTAATCGTTCAGCCCTACTAGGATAGTGCTACAACCATCCAGAGCATTTGCCCACCAGCGTAGCTAGTTGATAGATTAAACTTTTGCTGTATCTGTCATCATTATGTTAAGCCCGCCCACCGACTCTATACACGATGTGATTGGCCTGACTAGAGTTTGGTTTTTCCAGCTCGAAAGTCAACGGAGAGTTGCTAGACTACACTGCCTGCAAAATAAAATTTGCTACCGCTAGGGTGTGTCTAGATTTCTAGGCTAGCTGTTTGGGGGTTCCCCTGAGAAAATTTTGATTTCTCTGATCTACATTATGTTCATTTTAAGACATTTGAACGCCAATAAATAGCTTTCAAAACCATGTCAGTGGGCAGTAGATTATTTGTCAACACATGCTCTCTCCGCATTTCCATCACTCTTTCTTTTTCTCTCAGGATCTGTCTCTTCCCCTCCTTTGTCTTTTCATTTTCGTGTCTGTGAAAACTGATATTTAGCCTGTTTTATTAATCATTTTCTTAGACAAGGTAATTTACTGAAGGCTATGAACACCAGGTAAATAAGTTTATTAAAGTCATTCATAATGTGTATACATTCATTAACTTATGCCAGTCTGATAAAATCAGCTTCTTTATGTCTCTTGTCCCCTCATATTGACAGTTACCAATTATTACATTACATGAATCGCATAAATTATAAGCCTATTTTAATTTAAAATGGTCAAATTAGACAAAATTGTATAAGTGTCACAAAACAGGGGAATTAAGGAAGGCAGGCAGAGGATCCAAGTGCAATTGAGTTGAGCACGGTTGATAAGGCTAAACTTAAACACAGAGCACAGAGAGGTTAGGTTTGGTCTCAGAGGTCATGTCAAAACAGGCAGGGAGCTTAATGGCGTCTTTGCTGGTCATAAAGGAACTGCAAAGTGTTCCAGGTTGGTCATTTCTGGGTAGACAGGAAGTTCATAAACAACCTCTGAGGTCGCGTCGAGGCAGACAAGCAGATCTTCAACGACCTCTGCGGTCGTGTCGGTGTAAACAGGTAGTTCAGGAATGACCTCTGTGGTTGTCGAGGTAGACAGAAAGTTCATGGATGACCTCCGAGGTCATATCAGGGCAAACATGAAACACGGGAACAACCTCTGTGGTCATATCTGGGCAGGCAGAGAATTCTTTAAAGACCTTCATGGTCATATCTAAGCAGACAGAGTTCATTGGTCGTAACATGGCAGACAGGGAGCTCTGGGGCTGAAGCTGGCTCTGGAGCACACTAATGGGCTGAAGCGGGTTCACAGGCTGAAGAGCAGTATACGGCCCAAACACACACAATGGCTGCCGCCACTGCAGAGATTACCAAGGACAGAGGAACAACCTGTGGGTCAGATAGCGCAGAAACCAGCGGACTAGAGAGTACTGAGGCCAGAGGGTTAGATGGGGTCTCAGGGAAGCCAACTTCCAATGCCTAGTAATCGCCTTGGTAGCTTCAAATGCAACATTCATGATGGCTGGAAATACTGACATGGCGTCCATGGTGGCCGGAGACTCTGGCATGGTGCCCATAACATGACAAGTCTCTGTCGCTCCAGCCATGACGATTGGGGACTCTGGCATAACGGGTACAGAGTGAATGTCGTGCTCCTCCTCCACAACAGCCATAGTCAATGCAAAGCCACTTAGCTGAGGGAGGAAGAGAGGGAAGCCACACACTTAACCCTCTACTGCATAGCGTTGCTCTCAGGCAACAGAAAGTTTTCTTAAGCCACATTTCCAGCACATGTTCCAGTACACATTTCATGTACTGTTTCCAGTACATGGTTGCAATAATTGCAACCAATCAAAATGGTCAAATGATTATTATGGAATGGTCCAATAAGGTGTGGGAGTCACTATAAAGCATAATTTGAAGGCAGGACTTCCTTTTCTGACATATGGTCACAGGAGCACATGATGTAAGAAGAAGGTAAGATTATTTGCTTTAGTAATCTTATTTAACATGACATGAACTGTAAATAAAAAATGAAGAATGGACCCCAGAAAGAGGTTTGAGAGGCAGAAAAAACATGTTTAAAGCCCTATCTTATATTTAGTCAATTCTGAATAAAAGACATTTTCAAATCTTATATACAGTAACTTCTGAAGGAAATAGGTTCTCTTACGAGAGGTCTCTCGTACTGCGTAATATCTTACGCTAGGGGAAAATCTCTTTTCCGTGAGATATTGAAGCCAAAAATTATCCTTAATTTTGAAATAATGTAAAACGCGTTGCAGCAGCATGCAGACATAGGCGAGACTGCTCACGCGCCCATTGGCTGCCCTGCGGCAACTGCAGCAGCCTATCGAGAGAGGCCCCTCGTGACGTCAGATCCAATGGGATCTGGCCGAAACGGACATGGCTTGGGCCTTTAAATACAGCTCGACAGGCTGATAGAACCTGATTTTTCATCTCTTCAGCGAAGCTCTCGCATCGCTGGATCCGGAGAGGAAGAAGCCGCGCCGTTTGAGAAAGCCTTCTGCGGGACGAGCCTTTGCATCTGAAGCCGCTGGCCGACAACTCGCCGCCTTCAGTCGCCGTTCCTGCTACACTATACGGCGTATAATATCCTTTTCTCTGCTACTGTGTGTTCGCCGCTGCGACGCACACTCCTTTTCTAAAAGAGCCGAGCGTCTTTTTCAAGATGCCTCGCACCTTCTGTGGCTCGTGCCGAGCCCCACTCAGCGACGGGGACCGCCATGTCATCTGCGTTTCCTGCCTGGGTGAAGATCATGCAGCTCTCGCGCTCGCTGACGGCGGCTGCCCTCACTGTGAGCTATTGCCCATGGTGACTCTGAGGACTCGCCTGGCATCCTTCACCGAGTCTGCACCTCTGCCCGCTGCGGTGCCGCGCCGTAAAAAGCGCTGTGCTCAGCGGGTCCCGGAACCTCCTCCAACCCGTGGAAGCTCACCGGTTCGCCCGCCAGCTTCTCCGCCTGCTTCGCCTGAGTCTCTCACTGCCGGACAGTGGCCGCTGTCTGCCGTCGCTTCCGCCATCTGTGACGACGAAGAAGCCGCGTCTGTGGTGGATGACCTACCTACCTTCTAAAGCTTGCCGCACGACTTCAGCCATGCACAGTCGCGCTTACACCACCGCTGGACATGGCCATTTTGCAGATCTTCCAGGCCGACCTTCTCCGTAAGCTGGATGAGGAAGGACCGGAAGCTATCAGCGTGCCGGACTTGAGAAGCGCCACGGTCCTGGCTCTTCTTCTGGCTCACTAAGTCCGCTGCACAGGCCATAGGGCGGATCATGGCTTCTCTCACCGTAGCGGAGAGACACTTATGGCTCACGTTCTCTGAGATGCCGAACTCTGAGCGCTCCGCGTTCCTCGACGCCCCCATCTCTTCTGCCGGCCTCTTTGGATCATCCGTTAAAGATTTCGCGGATAGATTCGCTGAGGTGCAGAAAACGTCACAGGCCATGAAGCACTTTTTGCTTATGCGCTCCAGCTCCGCAGCAGGCCGCTCGAAGCTCCCAGCCGCAGCCGCAGCCCACCACCGTTTCACAGCGTCAACAGGCCCGGGACCCAAGACCACGCTCTAGCTCTGCTGGCCGCCGCGTGGGCCCCGGCCTAAGATTGAGGTAAAGCCAGAGGCCTCAAAGTCTTCCTAGCCAGCTTAGGAAAACGACGGTGTTCAAGTCCCGCTGCGGCCAGACTTTCACCAAAACTTCTCGCTCGTTCAGTTCCAGAAAATGCGACTGTTCCAGTGTATTCTGCAGTAAACAAGCCGATACCACAGACCGTTTGCCTGCACACAAACGCCATTTTTACGGCGACCCAGATAAATCCCATAAAGAGTGTATTTTCTGGTATTCCAGCCACGGCCGATGGTGTTATGAGTGTAGTAAAAATGTGTTACGTTTGTGACGACGTTTGTGTTACAGCACACCGAAGCTCTCCGGTTGCCACCATGTCGCGACCAGAGCCCAGATTTCATTCAACCCCTAGCTATTCATGCAAGTGCATGGGCAAAGCTTCCCGGGGTATCAGAATGGGTGCTGAACATTATAAAGAGAGGCTATTCGCTACAGTTCGCTCGACGTCCCCACCGTTACGCGGCGCAAATCGAAACTACGGTAAAAAAGGAAGTTGCACATCTACTTCGAGCCAAAATAGCGAAACTGTTGAGCAAAGGGGCCAAAGAGCTTTTATCTCAAGCTCAGAGCCAAGGGGGTCTATACAGCAGATATTTTCTGGTACCGAAAAAAGACGGGGGTCTCAGACCCATTCTAGATCTAAGACAGCTGAACAAAGTGCTTTCAAAACGCCGGTTTAGAATGCTCACAACCAGGAAAATCCTCACGCAAATTCGCCAAGGGGACTGGTTTATGTCAATAGATCTGAAGGACGCGTATTTCCAAATACAAATAGCGTCACATCACATGCGACTTTTGAGATTCGCCTTCGAGGGCCAGGCATATCAATACACAGTCCTGCTATTTGGCCTGTCCCTGGCACCCCGTACATTCACGATGTGCATGCCACTTGCACCCCTGAAACTTTGGGGCATGCGAGTCTTGAACTACTTGGACGATTGGCTGATTCTGGCCCGATCTCACTCAGAGCTCATGGAACACAGGACCATATTACTCGAACATCTCGAGAATCTAGGTCTCAAAGTCAATTGGGCGAAGAGTTCACTGTCTCCCAGTCAGAGAATATCTTTTCTGGGCACAGAACTGGACTCGCTGTCTATGACAGCACAACTATCGCCACAGCGCAGACTGAACATTCAGCGCATGACGAAATCCTTCCGCTGCGGCACTATAGTCCCTCTCAGAAGGTTTCAGAAAATGCTGGGTATCATGGCGTCAGCATCATCAGTACTCCAGCTGGATCTGCTTCGCATGCGCCCACTGCAGTTCTGGCTAAAAGCGCGAGTACCGCCTTGAGCGTGGGCCTCCGGTCTATTTCACCTCAAGGTCGATCAGAGATGCATCTCAGCTCTGAAATCTTGGAGAGCGACCGATTGGTACCAGTCAGGTGTAAGCCTGGGGACTTCCTCGAGTGTGAAGGTGGTGTCTATGGACGCCTCCACCTCGGGATGGGGAGCGCTGCTCGAGGGCAGACCGTTCTTCGGCCAGTGGTCAGAACGGGAAAGGCTTCTACACATAAACTGCCTGGAAATGATGGCAGTTGACAACGCGCTGAGGCACTTTTGTCCCCAGATAAAAGGACACCACGTCTTGGTCCGTTCGGACAACATGTCAGTGGTGGCCTATATAAATCGCCAAGGAGGTATCAGGTCCCGAAACCTTTACAGGCTGACGGAGCGCCTCCTGGTTTAAGCTCAGCACAATCTGCGCTCGCTGAGAGCAGCGCACGTGCCAGGCCACCTGAATCTGGGACCAGACAGACTGTCCAGAAACAATGTTCCGGCAGGAGAATGGTCCCTGCACCCACAGACAGTCCAACTGCTGTGGAAGACATTCGGTAGAGCAAAGATAGACCTGTTTGCGTCTCAAGAAAACGCTCACTGTCCGGAGTTTTTCTCCAAGAGCAGGGATGCGCTGGCCCACGTCTGGCCCCGCTGCCCGCTCTATGCTTTCCCCCCCATCACGCTCCTGCCTCAGGTATTAGAGCGAATCAGGGAAAACGGATGCTCAGTGCTACTTGTGGCTCCGTTCTGGAAGAACCAGGCTTGGTTCCCAGTTCTAATGCAACTGACAAGCACTGCCCCATGGCCAATACCAGTGAGGAAGGACCTCCTCTCTCAGGCCAAGAGCTCGATCTGGCATCCTCGCCCAGAGCTGTGGTCCCTACATGCGTGGGCCATCAACGGGTACCCGCTAACCTCCTGGTGGGAGTGTTAAACATGATCACGCAGGCTAGGGCCCCGTCTACTTAGACGGTGTAGCGTTTATATGCCCGTATAAATATAATTCATTATTATTCATAACAGATTATGAACAATAATTAATAATTTAATTATTTTCAGAATTTACTGTAGCAGAATCAATAGTATGATCATTTTATCAGTTCATCCAATGAACAGAAAGCGTAAACAATCATTAACTCTAGGAAATATAATATCTTCCTGGCCAAGAAAGTATAATCCCTAGCTAACAGTAAATTAAGAAATAAATCAAGGGTAAAAGCATAGGTAACTTAGATCGAAGTTCAAGACAATAAATTCGTAAGCACATAACACAAGTAATACTTCTCTGTCCAAATACAAACAATACTTTATTGATTATATACTAACACATAAAACTAATATCTAACACAACCACACGCACACACACATTCATACGAGTTGCAGAAAGGAAGAGAGTGAGGAAAGAGTGAGATGATGAAATCTCAAGATTCTATATGCACTTATAAGACATGACCTGGAACGAACCATCAATCATTAATTAACCCTTCTATCGTTTCTTAGACAGGTTATGAAATTTATATCAATACACCAGTTCAGCTTTTAGTCTGGAGGTTACTTGCTTGTCTTTTGCGTTCCTTTTGGGAATTCCTTTGGTCAGCGTCAAAGGGGGTTTCCCTCGTTCGTTCGTTGGCTCTCCTCGTGCTTGGATAGATGGGGCGGCCAGTCACGTGGTGTGCTGGCGGGTGAATGAAAGTCTTTGAAGTTGAAAGCGTGCGTTGCAGCCGTGAATCGTGGACCAAAACTTTGCAGCAAAACTTAACTTAAAACCGAGACTTTCAATCGGAAAAGAAAGGAAAACTCAGAAAAGAAAGAAAATTGAGATGAGAGTAGTAAGATGGCTTGAATAAAGCTGTTTAACCCATGTTCTTCTGATCTTGATTTGGGTTCTTTCGTCTGCGCGTTTACATGGTTACTTGTCTTGAGAGCGAGAACAGAGAGCGAGAGCACAGAGATAGAGCGCGACTGTTACGTGTGGGTATAATATTGAACCGTTAGTGTGTGTGATTTATTTCTTTTGAGTTCGTAGGTGGAGTTTTGAGAAGGGATTTTCCCTGCATCGCGGAAGTGAAGTGACGTCATGAGAGTTCCTGCTATTTGAGCCGTGACGGTGTTGATGGCTCTATCTTGCTCTCTCCGCCTCTCTCGCCTGATTGCCAGCTGGGGGTTTCTCGGCTTGCGGCGAGCTCACTCTCGCTTCGCCTCGCCATGCTGGAGCGATCCTTACGATTGTGTTTTTGAGTCTATTTTATTCTTTAAAACCAGGTAGTGGTGTTATTTTCTCAGTACACTTTTTGTTATTTATTTAGTACAGCGAAGGTAAGCAGTTGCCCGGAAGATTCACCCGTTACAGTTATTTTCTGGAGTTAGGTAAGATCTCTCCTGGAACAATAGGTGTAGCTAAGGGTTCCTGTTTTCTTGTAGCTGCCCTACCTGTGTTGTTGATTTATGATTATTGTTGGTCCATCTCTTGAGGTGCTTTATTATCCTCTCATTAAAACTTATGGCGTGGTTGACGTCAGAAATGTTACCCAATCGTCTGTGATTTTTGATATGTTCGGTCCTTGTCTTTTGTGTGTTTTTAAAAGAGCCAAAATTAGATTAAGGGCCGTAACATATTTGGGCGCTCGTCCGAGATTGAATTTTGTGTGGCTTTGTTTGATCTTTTTGATCTGCTCACACTTTGTATTTGTTACTTGAGTAACTTTGAGTAACTTTGTTTAATCACAGTCGATTGGTGTGAATTGTCTTGTGTAGTGCTCGTTAATTTTTTTCCCTTATAATAACTCGACGTTCAATTTTGATCATGTTTGAATAAGCAAACTTTGTTGCAAAACCGACGCAAGTTGAACTGCTTCAAATAAATAGAGCAGATCTTATGAAAGTTGCTGCTCATTTTAAAGTCAGTTTTCGTAAGACTTCAACTAAATGCGAACTTCAGATGTTGCTTATTGATTCATTGCATGAATAGGGCGTTTCTGGTGATGAGGAAAAGGAGGACCTTGTTGACGGTTCAGATCTTGCCGTTAATAAATTAGATGAACATTTTATGGGGCCTAATAAATTGTCTCTGTCCCGCGAGCAGCTTATTGTTGAACAGAAGAAAGATGAGAAATTGTCGTCCCTCTTTGAAGCTGTTGTTCCTGCTGAGCAACTCGAGCATGTATCGCAAGGATACTTTGTGGAAGATGGGGTGTTGCTGAGGAAGTGGAGACCACCTACTGCATCTGCTGATGATGAGTGGCAAATCATTAGGCAGATAATAGTTCCCTCCTCGTATCGCTCCGAAATTTTGAGTCTTGCGCATGATGGTTCATTTGCTGGTCACTTAGGAGTGAACAAAACGTGCTATCGCATACTTCGAAAATTTTTTTGGCCAGGCTTGAAAACTGATGTAGCAAGTTATTGCCGAAGTTGTCACGTGTGCCAAATGACGGGAAAATCGAACCAGAATATTTCACCTGCTCCGTTACATCCAATCCCAGCTATCGGTGAGCCATTTGAGCGTGTGATGATTGATTGTGTCGGTCCCTTGCCTCGCACAAAGTCGGGAAATCAATACTTGCTGCTTACCATCATGTGCACGTCAACGCGTTTTCCAGAGGCAATTCCTCTGCGTAAAATTACTGCACCAGTGATTGTAAGATCACTTATAACATTTTTCTCACTGTTTGGTCTTCCGCGTACTATTCAGTCTGACCAAGGTACGAATTTTATGTCCCGTGTGTTCAAGCAAGCTCTGAGTCAGTTGCATATCCAACATTGCACGTCAAGTTGTTACCATCCAGAAAGCCAGGGAGCACTCGAAAGGTTCCACCAGACTTTAAAATCAATGTTGCGTGCGTTCTGTCTTGAATTTCAAAAAGATTGGGACAAAGGAGTGCCTATGGTTATGTTTGCAGTGAGGGAGGTAGTGCAGGAGTCGTTGGGCTTTAGTCCGGCCGAGTTAGTGTTCGGGCATACTGTCCGTGGCCCACTGAAATTGATTAAAGATCATTGGACTAGTGATACAACTCCAAACAACATTCTTGACTATGTCTCAGAATTTCGTTTCAAGTTGCGCTGCGCATGTGAGTTGGCCAAAGAGAACTTGGAGATGTCACAGCAACGAATGAAAAAGCGTTTTGATCGTCATGCTAGACTTCGTAGTTTTGCTCCTGGTGACAAGGTGTTAGTGCTGATGCCAGAGCCTGGGTCTGCATTGCAGGCTCGTTATTATGGTCCCTATCAAGTGAAAGAGAAGGTGAGTGAGCTTGACTATGTTATTTCGACGACAGACATAAGAAAAAAAACTCGTCTATGTCACATTAACATGCTTAAGCCGTACTTTGAGAGACCGCCAGATTTGTCTGGACGGAATTCGGCTGTGTTAACTGTTTCACTCACAGACTTTCCGGTGACCGGAGAACAGGCGCTGTCCAGTGCTGATGTACCTGAAGTTGAAGCATTGTCCAGACCTGAAGCCCTGATCCACCCATTGTGTTCTGCTGTATCGGACAGCGGTGATAATTCCACTTTCGAGGAGGATGTAGAGTTTCCTTTCACAGAACTGGTTGCGGGAAGATTGAAAAATTCTGAGATGATCCGAACCTTAGACTCGCATCTTTCCCATTTGACCATTGCTGAACGAGCTGACGTAACTAATATTATTCGGACATACAGTAATTTGCTCTCTGATGTTCCATCTCGTACTTCGTTAGAGCATGATATCGATATTGGTGACTCGTTGCCTATCAAACAGCACGCATATCGGGTAAGTCCTGAAAAGAGAATTCTGTTGCAAAATGAGGTGACCTTCATGCTTGAAAATGACATCGCAGAGCAAAGCTTTAGTCCTTGGAGCTCACCTTGTTTGCTGGTTAAAAAGACTGACAGTACATTTTGTTTTTGTACTGATTTTAGACGCGTTAATGCTGTGACCAAACCAGATAGTTATCCATTGCCTCGTATGGAAGATTGCGTGGATCATGTCGGAAATGCTGCATTCGTTACGAAAATCGATCTGCTTAAAGGATACTGGCAGGTGCCCTTGTCAGATCGCGCAAAAGAAATCAGTGCGTTCGTGACACCAGATCATTTCCTCCATTATAACGTAATGGCTTTCGGTTTACGAAACGCCCCGGCAACCTTTCAGAGATTGGTTAATCGTGTCATCGAAGGCATGCATAACGTTGAAGCGTATTTGGATGACTTGGTCATTTACAGCGCGTCTTGGTCAGAACATGTAGAACAACTCAATGTGCTGTTCAGTCGTTTGTCTCGAGCTAACCTTACGGTTAATTTAGCGAAGTGCGAATTCGGTCGAGCTACGGTCATTTATTTGGGAAAGATTGTTGGTGGTGGTCAGGTTAGACCTGTTGAGTCTAAGGTCGAGTCTATCACTCATTTTCCCGTGCCCAACACACGTCGCGAGCTCCGTCGATTTTTGGGTATGGTAGGGTACTACAGACATTTTTGTAAGAATTTTTCTGTTGTTGCTTCGCCCTTAACCGATCTTCTTAGTCCTAAGGTTCCATTTAAATGGTCTGAGATTTGCCAATCGAGTTTTGAGAAAATCAAAGCACTTCTAGTCAATTCTCCTATTTTGTCCGCTCCTGATTTTTCTATTCCGTTCCTTCTTGCTGTTGATGCAAGTGACACTGGTGCAGGAGCTGTTCTCCTTCAATTAGACCCGGCTGGTGTTGAGCATCCCGTTTGCTACTTTTCACGCAAATTTAATAAACATCAGCGAGGTTATTCCACTATTGAGAAGGAGGCGCTCGCCCTTGTCCTTGCCATTCAACATTTTGATGTTTATGTCGGTTCTGTTTCGCACCCACTGATTGTTTACACGGATCACAATTTTCATTAATCGAATGAAAAATAATAATCAACGTCTGATGCGTTGGAGTTTGTTTTTACAGACTTTTGAGCTGGACATTCGTCACATTCGGGGTAAGGATAACGTGATGGCTGACGCTTTATCTCGTATTTGAATTAATTGTAGTTCACTCTGAGGTAAGATCCTTTCATCAATTAATCATTTAAGGGTGAGGGTGTTACGTGTGGGTATAATATTGAACCGTTAGTGTGTGTGATTTATTTCTTTTGAGTTCGTAGGTGGAGTTTTGAGAAGGGATTTTCCCTGCATCGCGGAAGTGAAGTGACGTCATGAGAGTTCCTGCTATTTAAGCCGTGACGGTGTTGATGGCTCTCTCTCGCTCTCTCCGCCTCTCTCGCCTGATTGCCAGCTGGGGGTTTCTCGGCTTGCGGCGAGCTCACTCTCGCTTCGCCTCGCCATGCTGGAGCGATCCTTACGATTGTGTTTTTGATTCTATTTTATTCTTTAAAACCAGGTAGTGGTGTTATTTTCTCAGTACACTTTTTGTTATTTATTTAGTACAGCGAAGGTAAGCAGTTGCCCGGAAGATTCACCCATTACAGTTATTTTCGGGAGTTAGGTAAGATCTCTCCTGGAACAATAGGTGTAGCTAAGGGTTCCTGTTTTTTTGTAGCTGCCCTACCTGTGTTGTTGATTTATGATTATTGTTGGTCCATCTCTTGAGGTCCTTTATTATCCTCTCATTAAAACTTATGGTGTGGTTGACGTCAGAAATGTTACCCAATCGTCTGTGATTTTTGATATGTTCGGTCCTTGTCTTTTGTGTGTTTTTAAAAGAGCCAAAATTTGATTAAGGGCCGTAACAGCGACCGAGAGAGAGAGCGACAGAGAGAGAGCTTTGTTTCGGGTCTAAGATTTTAAACTCAAAAGTTTGTCCCACCTCCTGAAGAGATCGGACCAATTAGACACTGGCTTTATTTGTCTCATCGTAAATCATGCGCTATCTGGGGTCTCCTTACTCTCCAAGCTCTAGCAGAGAGTACAGAGGCCACAGTTTGGGCATCATTACTATTATAAAAATACGAAACATTTTACACGGATTTCAATCAAGCCATCTTTTGAATCACGAGCATACGATCATACTGATATGAAACACAACACACTTTCATTCAAACATCTAACAGTTACAACCATTAAAGGACTTACTTGGGATATAATCTTATTAAACATGCATATAAGTGATAGAAACAATACAGGATTATGTAGTTGCATGATGTTTGATCATAAGTCCATTGAAAATTGTTCTTGAATGATTTTATGTATTGTTATAGGTAAAAATCTCAGTTCTCTGGTTTGAAGAGAAAAGAACTCTGTTTGGTCATTCAGAGGTCCCAACGGGGGAGGGGTCAGGAATGTTGTGGGTAACATCTCTGGTTCTCTGGTTTGAAAAGATTTTACACCCTGAGGTCATTCGGAGGTCCTTATGAAGAATGTGGTCTGTTTTGTATCTCTCTCATGGGACCTTGGTCTCGGTCATTCTCTTAACCAGTCAGTGTTCGGCAACAAAGCTAGCATTGACCAGTTATTTCGTTAGTGCTGGGGGTCAATTTTAAATAGCCAGAATGATGATGATCATGAGACGTTCTGAAGAAATCTTCCCCTTTGTTCGGTGGGAAGTGGAAAGTTTGAATTAATTTTCTGGAAGAAGATTAGTTTGTGTTTGGTTCAATCTCATTGTTGCTACAACGGTTCTATTCCTCGAAATGGTCTGTGTTTTCTAGCTGGTGCACAGCTCGTGGTATATCACCACCGGACTGCGGGGTGACGGAGGTTCTCTCCTTCCTGCAGGAGCTACTGGATAAGGGCAGAACCCCATCCATGCTCAAGGTCTACGTGGCGACTATAGCGGCGTTTACTAAACCAACGCTTGGTTTACTTGGGAGAAACGATCTGGTCATCCGCTTCCTTAGAGGAGCTAGGAGGATGAATCCTCCCAGACCTCCCTCAGTCCCCATGTGGGACCTTTCTACGGTTTCGGAAGCCATGAAAGGTGCCCCATTCGAGCCAATCCATTCAATAGAAATCAAACACTTGTCTTTCAAGACAGTGTTTCTTATGGCTCTCGTTTCAGTAAAGCGTGTAGGGGACTTGCAAGCGCTCTCAGTGAGCGCAACGTGTATGGAATTTGGGCCAAATGACTCGAAAGTCATACTCAAACCGAGGCACGGGTACATCCCTAAATCCCTCAACACACCGTTTAGGGCTCAGGTCATTTTCCTGTCAGCCCTGCCGGTCTATAATGAGGAAAAGGACGCGAGCTTCCTTTGCCCGGTCAGGGCATTAGGGGCTTATGTGTCTCGCTTGACTGTCTTCAGTCAGACAGAGCAGTTCTTTGTTTCGTTCAGCGGACGTTCTAAGGGACTAGATGCGTCGAAACAGACTCTATCCAGGTGGATAGTTGACGCTATAGTGCTGGCTTACACTTCTAAGGGCCTGCAGTGCCCTTTGGGTGTCAGAGCGCACTCCACGAGAGGCATGGCCTCGTCGTGGGCTTGGTCTAGTGGGATTGCCTTGCAGGAAATCTGTATGGCGACAGGCTGGGCCTCCCCGTCTACATTTATAAGGTTTTATAACCTAGAGGTTCCCGCTTTGCAGGCTAAGCTGCTTTCGGTCTAGTAAATCTGTAGTGTCTGCCCCGATGCTATCGGCCCAGAATACTGAAACTGCTTGAGCGTCGCTCGCTGAACGATTAAATAACTCTATGGGCAGGGTGTAAGACCCATAATATTCTTCAGTCCAGGCTGAGTTTTTCGCCCTGACTGTGTGGAACACTGTTTATATGATTAGCTCCTTATAGAATGCTACTTATTACGGGAATGATGCTATTCTAGCCCCTCTTCCTGGACTCTCTGCGAGTCCCTGGTGATTATGCACTATATGAGCCCCGGGCACCTGCCCTTGGGACTTTGGTGATGGATCTCAGCACGCACAGCGTTTTACACTGTGTTCCCCTAGCGTAAGATATTAAGCAGTGCGAGAGACCTCTCGTAAGAGAACGTACTCGGTTACTAACGTAACCTCGGTTCTCTCTAGAAGAGGGAACGAGTACTGCGTATCTTTGCCATGCCTGCAACACGCTCTGGTTCGCTTCGGCGATGAAAAACCAGATTCTATCAGCCTGTCGAGCTGTATTTATAGGCCCAAGCCACGTCCGTTTCGGCAGGACGTGACGTAGTGGGCGCAAAGCGCCCCCATTGGATCTGACGTCACGAGGGGCCTCTCGATATTACGCAGTACTCGTTCCCACTTCTAGAGAGAACCGAGGTTACGTTAGTAACCGAGTACGATTTCAGAAAGCAAAGATATTGATACCATAAATGTTATCTTTTTCAAGGTGATGAAGTAAACAATAATGAGAGAAGTGAAGAAGAAGAAAATGAATCTGAGAATGATGATGGTGAGGATGTCCCTCAGCAACCAAGGTGGAAAACCAGCCATGATTGTAGTTTCCCTGCATACCCTGATTGGCAAGGCAGCCTTCCACAAGTTGATGACATCTTATCCCCTGATCAATACTTTAAAACGGGGTCTCCAGTGTTTTTTAAAAGAAAGCTACCACTGTTTGATGTGTGTATATGGACTGACAAAAACGTTTTAGTCAAATGAATTACTTGTTACTTGTTAAGACATATCTGAAGTGGCCAAATGCCATAATGAAATATTTGAAAAGAGTGCCAGTTCCCTCTTGATTTTCCTAATAAATGTTGAGACAATATTACATTTTTCTCTGTGATTTACTACCTATACTGCATATTTTTGCCCTGGGGCAACAAAATAAAATCAGGGGGAGGTTGATTTTTAATTTTTATTTATTTTGTTAATCTGTTATCTTAAATCTTCCAGAAAATAAGATTTTTTTTTAAGTGCAAAAACATAATTCATGCATTAGAGGGTTAAGACATTTATAGGCCTCACAACCCCTTTACTCAATGTGAGAGGGCTTCTAGTCACTGAGATAAAAACAACTCCTTATATGGTACTCAGTTATCTGCAGCTGTGACAATGATCCAAGGCTGTGTTTAGCCTGTTCAAGGCTAAACACAAAATAAATTTATCACAGATAGCTGGTTTCCTTTATGTTTGACAAAAAATGTCTTATATGGTTTGCTATGTTCAAAAATGTCTTATATGGTTTGCTACTTGCTATGTTAAAATTTTCCACTACACTCCCCCTTTTGATTACATATAATCATACAAAAAATGTAAAGTTATACATTTCTCAATCCATACATTAGGTCATGTAAATTCACTAGGATTTAATACATACCATCATTATCAACCAAATGGACCCATTAATGATGTTGAATAATTTATTCACCCTTTTCAGGAAATTCATCCACTTCTCCTAAAATACTTTACCATGACTTAATGGATTCAGTTTAGCTATAAAATATCCTACAACCTAACAACGACATTTAGGTGGTAAAACCTTTACCACCTAAATGTCAACCTACCTCAGTTTCTTTGTGGTAACCTTCATATGCTGCTTGAGGTTTGTTGTATTCTTTCTAGATAATGTGTTCACATTGCTTTCCTTCAGATATAAAAAGGAATGTTTTAGTTTAGCCTCAACTTTTATAAAGAAAATGGACCCAAATTTCAGATCTTCTTTTTCTCCTAAGAAAAACTTTTGCTGTCATTGTTTAACGCACGTTAGCATTGTTAATTATTTGAAAGGTACTCCCCACCATGCTTGTGATATGCCACACACTGCACAAGAAAATAAATAATTAGTTAATTTGTTTTTAGATTTTTATTGAAATAGAAAAATTATAAAACTGCACCTGTTTTGTTTAAAAAATATATATATTTTTTAAGATATAGAGAAAAGAAAAACAAGAATTTAGCATTATCTCTGCATGTGCTCTGCAGATACTGCAGCCATATCACCCTGTAGCCCAAGACTGGTTGCCCACTGAAGCTAAGCAGGGTTGAGCCTGGTTAGTACTTGGATGGGAGACCTAGTGCGTTTTCACACCTGAAAGTCCAAACCAAAGTTCATGTTTTGTTACATTGTATACATTCGGTTAGTTTGGTTTGGTTTTACATTGCAATTATGCGAGTGCACTAAAGAACTTTACATGACGTATTTGCGTCCTGTCGTCATCATCTATATGGGCTGCATCTTGACAATGATTGGTTTGAAAACGGATGTGCGTCTGACGTCAGCGTGTTGTCAATTGGGCGGGTAACTTTGACAAGAATGAATGAACAGACGCATATCGTTGTCACTACTTTTATTATTACGGCATTACTCCCTGCAGTACCAACTATACTCGAGGCTAGTTCAAATTCGCCAAATGAATGTCCTTGTAGTGCAAACATTTGATCATCGCTAGCAGGACGCAGGAAAAATGTGTGTGTGTGTGTGCGCGCGCGCTGGAAATAAGCTGTGGGCAGGACTGACAGATCTGAACATAAATATTCTTCTTCAGTTGTTTAGACTACGTGGGAACCACTGGAACTTCCTGTAAATGGTCTGAAAGTCCGAACCAAACAGAAAATGCTTTCACACTAGAAACAAACTAAACCTTTGCTCAGTTTGATCCGGACCGAGACTACCTCTTTTCGCCGGACCAAATTTTGTCTGTTTGGTCTGGACCGTGGTCCGGGGGAGCTTTCACACCTGTAATTTTGATTCGGACCAAACTGAAAAGTCCGAAAGTCTGGACCAAACAAGGTAGGTGTGAAAGGGCCCCTACTGTGAAAACCAGGTTGCTGCTGGAAGAGGTGTTAGTGAGGCCAGTAGGGGGCGCTCACCCTGTGGTCTGTGTGGGTCCTGACGCCCCAGTATAGTGACGAGGACACTATACTGTCAAAGAGCACCGTCCTTCAGATGAGACGTTAAATCGAGGTCCTGACTCTCTGTGGTCATTAAAAATCCCAGGATGTCTTTCGAAAGAGTAGGGGTGTAACCCTGGTATCCTGGCCAAATTTGCCCAGTGGCCTCTGTCCATCATGGCCTCCTAATCATCCCCATATACTGATCAGCTTCATCACTGTCTGTATCAATATCTGTATTAATAAGCTGGTGTGTGGTGGGCATTCTGGTGCAATATGGCTGCCGTCGCATCATCTAGGTGGTGCTGCACATTGGTGGTGGATGAGGAGATTCCCCTTTCTATGTAAAGCGATTTGAGTGCAGAGAAAAGAGCTATATAAATGTAATGAATTATTATTATTATTATTATTATTATTATGTGTGACCCATGTCTCAATCCCCAATGCTTTCACAGGTCCTTAAAAACACATTACAAAAGCCAAGTTTCCATCTTGTTACTCATTGCGCGGCTCGCGAGCCTCATGCGGCTCGCCAAGCTTTAATTTGTGGCTCGCATGGCGGTAAATATAATACGTTGATATGATAATGCATTCACTAGAGATATTTCATAAAACCATTAATAACAAGTAGGGCTTTAACATAACCCTTTAAAAACTAAAAGTGTCAGCTCAAATAATTTCGATCGGATTGAAAGGGGTGGTTTATCGAGAGAACGTGAAAAAACTTGATCGACTGAAAACCGAAACTGAAAGGACGAGGTATGACGCGCTGAACGAGCTGTTCTCCTGATGAATAAAGTGTCACATAAATGAGTGTCCTGTCATTCTATAATTCTCCTTTCACTCAGCATCTGTGAAGTGAAGCAGGACAACGGCTCACCAGTCCTTGTTTCAGATTATCATACAGACGACTTTGGGCATTTTTACTGCGTGATAAATACAAACAGCACGGCACAACGGTTCATATGTTCATATTCCGATTTGAATCTTTTGACTTATAAACACGCACATCAACCCGATCATCACATCACGATGTTTAGCGTTCATGTAAACTAGAATACATTCAGATTCATCAATCTGAATGAATTCAGTCCGACTGAAACAAAAGTTGTGCATGTAAATATCCAGTCTCTGCAGAGATGCCAGTTATATGGCGGTCTTTCCAGCTCTTAACGCTGCATGTGCTCTTGGTTGGTTAGATAGGCCTACAAGATGGGCTAATGTAGAAAAAAATAACTTTAATAAGTCATTCTGGGATGAATATTTTCTGGAAATCCCTTTTTTTGTTTTCTTTTTTTTTTTCATTAAAGGAAATCATCTTGTCTCAATTACAAATTTGATTGATAAATCATAAATAATGTTTTTTTTTTTCACCCTTTTGTATTTATTGCATTGCATATTGTATTGTTCAGGGGTGACAGAATGATAGGCAGACATGGTATGTATGACTGGATGTAACTTTTTATACTTTGCGGTAAAATGGCTCTCCTACTGACTTAGTCCTATCAGTGCGGCTCGCATGAAAAATATAGTGAAGACCACTGGTTTAGTGCATCAAAATCTTTACTTCAAAGTGTTAGGCTCAACTGGGAATCGAACCCGGGTCTCCTGCGCAGCAGGTGGGAGCTCTACCTCGGTGCCACAAGGTGGTGTGTTGAGACTCAGAATGCAGAGACACACGTTAACTCAGTTCAAGGTCTTTATTTGAAAAGCAGAGCTAAGGTATCCAACAGGGAACAGGCAAAAATCCAAAGTCACAATCCAGGCAAAGTCCAAAATCAGTCAGAAACAGAGAACAATCCAAAAGCAGCAGGCAAACTCGTAATCCAAGAAACAGGCAGGCAAGGTCAGAAACAAGCAAACAATCCCAGGGGGAAGACCACTCACGGAAAGGTTTAGTCTACAGGACTGCACCAGTGTCAACTCAAGACTGAGCAAAGAACTCAAGACAACAGGGGGTTTAAATAGGCAACTTAACAAGGCTCAGGTGAAACTAGCAAATCAATAATGAGAACATGTGATCTGAACATGTGACAGGCATCAAACAAAAACACTGAGGACCTCACATGGCCAAAAAAGGAACAACAGTCACATAATTCATGACACAAAGGTCACAAAAAAACTAGTTTGGGTAAACTTTTTGTCGAGAAACAGGGCTTTAGCGCCAATAAATGTTGTGTCATATGACAGAATAAGCATATAGTATGCAGCGTTGGGTGACTTTGCTCCCGTTAAAGCACCGTTTCTCTGCAGTTCAAAGTCGCATTAAATCTATTATATTCATATTAAATTGTATGTGAAATCATTTATTTCTTTTGGTAAGAATAAGATGTGATAACATTCATCCTTATTTTTGTAGCCTAATTTTGTCTGGTTTTTTACAATCTAATAAAAGTTCATCAGAAAATAATAGCTACAACTGCACTCGTTTCTGAATATTGTTTGATGATCAAGTCTTGATCTAAACAGTCTTTATAACAAAGTACAAAAAACATGACAATTGTTAATAATAAATAATTTTATGTATACAATGTAATAATATATAATAAAGTTTTGCTTCAAATGGATGAGGAAAATATAGCACCTTGAAAATATCTGCATCAAAATAAAAATAGGGCATCTGTCACATAAAGGAAGGCAGTTATAGTTTTCAAAACTGACAAAAAGAAAGGTAAAATACACGTTAATTCTGTACATGAATAAATAAAATTTATGTCATAAAATCATGATTCCATGGTCAGAAGCTGGCTACATGACAAATGAAAATCACAAACATGGCACTTGTTAATAAAATAATTTTTATAAATACAGTTTATTAATATGTAATGTATCTACTATAATTTTATCTCAAACAAATTAGGAAACTAAAGTGGGTTGAATCCAAAAATCTCTAAATGAATTTTAGAATTAAGACGGCAGCTCTATAAACCATTTAAAACAGAATATCTGATTTTGGAAAAAAAACTGGATGTTTTTGTTTGATTTGATGTTATTGAACTCTGAAACCAGAACGAATAAGGTAATTTTTTTTTTATTTTTTTTTTATCTGAATGTGTTCTCGGCTACGCCAGACTGGCTTTGACTGCATGGCAAGGCTTACGTTAAAGATTGTTGGTATGTGACCGAACATTACTACCAATCATTTTGATGAAACCTAAAATTTTGCATGCAGGACAAAAAAAGCTGCCCTGTGTCCAAACCCATAAGATTTGTCATATAAATGCAGTAACATGCAGTCCTGTCAGACAAGCTGTCCCACTTCGCTGTGAACTTCTGATTTCCTAATTTAATAATAGACTCATTATTTTATGAAAATAGTAAGCAGTAAACTAGTGAAATCCAATTGTCTCATTACTCTCAGCATTTTACAAATATTTGGAATGTGAAAGAAACAATTACAAATTTCGCAATCTTCTTTTAATGCATATTCACTTAGTCGATAACAAAAGGTAAAAAGTGGATGGAAACTTGGCTATAGATGCACAAAGCTGGAAAAGGCTTACAGAAGCATTGCTAAAGATATGGGCATCCATGAATTCACTTTCTACAAATGTAGTAAGTTCTGGGCTGTTGAATACTCAATAGAGGCTTTCGCACCAGAGGAACCATTTCATAGTTCCTAGAACTATTGGCGATTTTAGTTCTAGGAACTCCTTTTGGAAGAACTCATTTCTACTCCGGAGTAGGGTCTAAACCAGCACTATAGGAACTACCAGTGAGGTTAGTGTTCACTGATTGGCCGAACACACGCAAAACACCAGCACCCGCCATTTTTTAAAAAGGCTATGTAAACAGATTATAGCCTATATATTTACTCCAGAAACGATCTCTACGAACATGGAAAACAGTGATAGATGGGCCTCTTAACCTTTACACTGAGGAGAAAATCTAACGCGACTTTGAGGGGACCAAGCCAAACATGCTTATGTATTTCTGCTCAGCAACACTGGACATCTACCACATGACATATGCTACTAACTTTTCATTACTGTCTACTTTCGATGTATCACATTTCTATCTAATAGCGTATTAGACAGGACTTTTAGACAGATCGTAAACTAATGAACACGGAGAATGCGAGCACTGTGTTCAGGCTGGTGTTCAGTGCCGTCAAAAATAAAGGTCCGCCGCTCCATCAAAATAAAAGCCACAACAACAAGCGTGGTTTACGTCACTTTAGAGTTCCTACTGGCGGTGCGAATGCAACTAGGAAAACGTTCCTAAGGGAACCATTAGTTCTCAGGGAACCACCCTCGTGGCTAGTTCCTAGAACTACCCGGGGCGAAAGCCCTTTATGAATTCAATCCAGATATTTTCAAAGCGTTCACAAACTTATTCTTGCCACTGTAGATACATAGATATTGATTCCACTGTATTAATCTTAATGAAACGATGAGTGATGCCTCTATACAATCAAAATTAATTTTACACAGATGGATATGTTTATGGCGCCATTTAAAACTCATTCCACATAAATAAAAATAGTCTCACATCAGACTTGTCTAGAGTGTCGTCGGTGTAATAAAAAATCTTTTGCCATCACAATTAAATTGTCTGTGAAGGTGATTTTTGAAAGTGCTCCTTTTTCTGCAATGTCTTTTCAGAATGAGTTTGCAAATGACATTTCAGTTCTGCTCGATATGTGAAACTCTTCTCACACTGAAGACACGTGAAAGGCTTCTCTCCAGTGTGAGATCTTATGTGCGTCTTAAGGCTTTGTTTAACTGTGAAACTCTTTCCACACTGAGGGCAGGTGAAAGGCTTCTCTCCAGTGTGAACTTTCACGTGAACATTAAGGTTTGATTTGTTTGAGCAAGTTTTTCCACAATGATGACACATAAAAGGGTTTTCTCCAGTGTGAGCTTTTACATGATTCTTAAGGTGATTGCTGTCTTTGAAACTCATTCCACACTGATGACAAATAAAACAATTCCCTCTTGAGTGAATCCTCCTGTGGGAATTAAGGGCGACTCTTTGTCTGAAACTCTTTCCACACTGATCACAATTGAAAGGCCTCTCTCCAGTGTGAATCCTCATATGGGATTTAATTGTTGCTATATGTGAAAAACACTTTCCACATTGAGGGCATGTGAAAGGCTTCTCTCCGGTGTGAATTCTCATATGAATTTTAAGGCTTGCTTTTCTAATGAAAAATTTTCCACAGTCTTGGCAGGTGAAAAGGTTCTCTCCAGTGTGAACTCTCATGTGGGCTTTAAGTCTGTATTTTTGAGTGAAACTTTTTTCACACTGTTGGCAGGGGAAAGGGTCCTCTACAGTGTGAACTCTCTTATGTTTATTAAGGTTTCCTTTTTCAGCAAAACTTTTTCCACACTGTTGGCAGGAGAAAGGCTTCTCTCCAGTGTGAATTCTCATGTGGACTTTTAGGTTTACATGTTGATTGAAACTCTTTCCACATTCTTGGCAGGTGAAATTACTTCTAGCTCTCGACTTTTGTGAGGAAGTATTTTCAGTCTGTGAGCAACTAAAAGATTTTTTTCCAGTTATGAAATTAGGATTTTTATACTGATCTTTCTCTTCCTTTTCATTCAGTTCTTGAATCTCTTCATTCAGGGCCATCAGGTCTAGGGTGGAAAAAGACAAATTAACCTGTTTAATGGCACAAAGCAACAGATATCAAAACATTTAGACATTTAAAGCATTAAAACCAACACAAAGCAACCAAACCTACAACATGTATGCTAAATCCTATACCAACTAAGCTACCAGAAGAGGTGTTATCTGAAATCTCAGAACGACTTTATATACACATATACCTCTGAATCAAATAAAATCGTATCATGTCATGTTTTGAGGTATAGATAAATACTGAATCGGTGGCTATTAGAATCAATGTTGGATTGTATCGTGTGATTTACACCTCTAAATTTAATCTATGCCCCCCTTGGCGCCGGCCCTGTGCTTATGTCACAGTTAAAGCAGTTCCTGTTTCCCCTAAAATGTTTTTAAAAAGTTTTTTTGTGCTCAATGTAATTTATTTGATATATATATATATATATATATATATATATATATATATATGTGTGTGTGTGATGTTAAGTTCTATATTGCATTGTGGATACCTTATATCTGTAATTTGAGTGAAAATTACAAATCATTCAAATATAAATAAGAGTTTTAGTGCAAACAAGCCATTAGATTGCAATATAATATAACCAATATAATAATAACTAACACCGCATGCTTGCTAGATAGCCATGGAAGAATACATTTGACGTAATCTTCTTTTGCAGAACCCTAAACCGAGTGCAACATTGGGAGACTTTGATTCTTGGGTCCTAAACAACATACTTGGCTGGCTTTTTTTTTACTCAAAAGAGCATCTAAAAGAAGTCCATTTACTTTTCTTTCTTTTTTTTATTTTTTTATTTTAAAGTTGATAAAGAATTGATAAATGTTTGATAAATGAGATCTCTGATTGTAGTCATTTTATTCCTTAAAGTAATTTATACATTATTTTGTTATACAGTATCTGTACGAACCCTGGTTTGAGCTAAATTCTGCAGTTCCTCTGGATTTGAGGAACCCTGTTCAACCATTGATGGTTACCAAACAGAAAAGATTGGATTCTAAAGTTAGAATCTTTCCAGACTAAAATTTGTAGGCCAAAACCTGGAAATGAGTTACCATTTTAGCACTTCTGTTTCCATCGTACCAAAGTTAATGGGTTTTTGTTTATATGGCTGAAAAAAGGTGTGGTAACACAAGCTCAAGATTTCTTAACGTTTTATTCTACGACATAAAATACATCAGTATTACCCTGGAAAAGTTGTTGGAAACTTAGTGATGGTTGAAGTCGTTGGACCATGGTGTAGTTCGTTTATAGCCCAGCTTTAGCTTTTTACTTCTGGCGACTGCATTTAGGCTTCAAGTTTCATAAAAGTTGTGTTCATCTGTGATAATTATCTTAATGGACAAAACGTGCAAGTATCATAAACTTTTGTTGATCACAGAGCTTGTTTTTAGCGATAAATCCAAAAGCCTATAGAAAAATCCTATTGGGTTTTTGTCGAGGGAACCAGTGTGATGAAAACTGCCGGTTGGCCTACAAATTTACCTTTTACCTGCACCACTCTATAGAGCTAATCATTTAAACCACACACCACTGACCATTTATCTGCTCTGCCCAGAATGTAAGTTTCATGCAGTTACTTTTCCTGTTGTTTTTAGGTTTTCGTCATGGTAACAGTTCAGTAGTAGTATTCAGATATTTTAGTCAGGTATCGTATCAAAGTCATAATTTTGGTATCGTAACAACATTTGCATAATTGCATATGTATAATATGCATAATTAAATAATTAATGGTTTTCATTAAAGTAATTGTTTAAAGTCACACAAATAATAATTTTGTTTGGGCTGCTACCATATTTTTCCAACTTGAATGAGTGAATTTATGTTCCCAACTTGGAGTAAGCTTCTCAGGTGCACTTGAAGCAAGGTGTTTAGCTGGTCATGTGATCTCAACATGCCTCAACATCTTGCAAAAATATTATTAATTCCTGCAGAGCTGGACATTTTAATGAGCATCAAATGACTGAGTTCCGCTTTGAGAATGAAACCAACCTGTTTGTTCCTCGGTATCTTCTTGTTTCACTCTGAATGTATCTTCAATCTTCCTTTCTTCACTCTTCTCTTTAATAATCACCATCATTGTTTGTTCTTCAGTATCTTCTTGTTTCACTCTGAATCTTTCTTCAATCTTCATGTCTTCACTCTCCTCTTTAATAAACGCCATCTTTATAGTGTGTCACGTGGACCTCAGTCGCTTCACCAGAATTTTTTGTTGGGGTGTTTGGACAATCTGTCATGATTAAGATGAGAATAAACAACAGAAAGAAAAATAAATCCAAACGAAATCTCTGGGTGTGTCTCAATCAGCTCTAGTTCAGTAGTTCAGTGCATTGGTAAGCGGGAAAAACACACGCAAACAAGTAAATTATTAAAAGAACACAAATTATAGACACTATGGTGTTATGATTTATAATAGCCACTTAATGGTGTTAAATCATGTTTCATAGATTACACGTTAATCAAAACATTTGCTAATTGTGTTTGTGTTCTTGTTGTATTTCTGTTTTGACCAGCAGGTCTCGTCTGCATGCGGTGATTCGAATCACTGAATCATTTTGCGTAGTAACTGATTCAGTTGACTCCTGAGTTTCAAAAAGATCCGTTTCTCCATCTCTACTTGCCAGTGACCGAATTCGTGTTCATGATTATTCATTCGTATTCATTCACTATATAAGGGGCGAAACGAGACGCACCTTTTCTGTTTCTCACGTGTGGATGCGCTATAATCACGAAACAATAACGTTCATAAATGTTAAATAACGCATTATAATTTTACATTCAATAATTAAACATTAGTTTAAAAATGTTACACTATAAAACTATCTGAACGGTTTGCATTTATTTAAACACTTTAAATACAAACCTTTCTCCAGCCGAATCAGACGCAGGAGCGCGGCGCAGCTTTGTGACGTCACATCACCCCTCCAAAATAAAAGTCCTGTTCACACGCTAAACTCAGATATGTGTATAGGGAAATCACATACAAATAATACAACACATATCAGAGGCATTCGGAGTTGAATTATTGGTGATATATATATTTAAATGCATGTTGGTTGATAATGTGCTGAGAACTACCAAATAAAAAGCCTTTGAACCTCATATATGAGATTCTGTCTAAATGGCTAAACACTAGTGTTTGTGTGCAGAAACCATTTATACAAGTGATCAGGAACTTTTTTCAGTAACAAACTAATTTTTGTTCAAAGCAATTTTTTTGAGAACTTAATTTTTTACTATTTTACAGTAAACAAGGGTTGTCAATACAATTAAACCTTTATTAGGGCCACAGACAAAAAAAACAAACAAACAAAAATAAATATTCAACAATCAATAGGTAACAGTTTGCAATTTAAATGTTAATTTAAGGTCTGCCATCACAACGCAGTAATTTCCATACACATAGTTGATCACAATTTGTGGGCTTCTGCTTGTCCACTAGCCTTTTGAGGATTGATGATCACAGGTTATCTATAGCAGGGTTTCCCAACCACGGTCCACGTTCTAGTTTTCCGTCACTAATCTGTTGTCATGGACATTCATTTAACGAGCATACCTGCCTGCATTTAGTTCATTTCCATTGTGTATTTAAGTTCCTCTTTGTTCTCTTATTATTTACTTACATCTGAAGACGTATTGCTGTTTTTTTCTTTCCCTGTGTGTGGGGATGTATTCAGATTCGTGATCTGTAAATTTAGTATATTCTTTCACTTGCTTCTTTCGTAAAGTGTCCTCATTTTTACATTTTGTCCCTATAGTGTTTCCACCTGTTTATAGTGTTCATTTAGTTTCTTTATTGTGGCAGTTGTGTGGTCCTTTTTCTGAAAATATTGTATACTTAATAGGGGTTATGTGCAACTTCTGTATTCACATTTTACGTTTAGATATTTAAATAGAATGAAACGCCAATAATAAAGTGAACCAGGTAGTTTAGCTGATTACCTTAAAAGTCCATAGATATCGGCGTCAGTTCATACTGCTGTTAACACTTTCTCTGACAAGTGGATGCCATGAGACCAGGGTTCCGGTTTGGTCATGAAATGTTTGACATATACCCTATACTGACACGGTAGGGGTTGGGTGCCATTTTCTTTTTGTATATATCTTTTCTCTTGTGTTTGATTTAGCCAGCGAGTTAGATGACAGGAATTTTTTTTTTTTTTTTTTTTCTTTTTTTTTTAACAGGGTTTATTTAGTTGTAATTGGGTTTATTCAGTGGCCGTTTTGTATTGTTTCTACCTTGCCCAACCTTGAAGACTTTTCTTTATTTTTGATGAAACTGAAAGAAAAAGAAACGCTACAGAATGCGGTTTCCCTTTTTTCACCAGCAGAACAAAATGTATAGCCTAAACATTTAACTTGCAATATTGTTACATCCAAGTTTCACCCTTAATTGGACATATTCAAGACGTACCCCCGGGATTGGCGGACTGGAGTGGAGCGTCCTTTGAAATATGCTGTGGATGGTGACGTGGAAGAGATGATTTTGTTGCCGTGTTGTACTGAATGTGTTACAGTGGTGTTTTTGTGTGATCTGTGATCTGTAAATTTTGTATATTCTTTTACTTGCTAATAATAATAATAATTTAAGCATATTCTTCACATTCTTCATATTCTTCACATCCAAACTCAACTTCAAATCAAATTTCATGCATAACCCTTTCAATTCTTCTCAAAATATCTTACATTGGGTGTCTTTGCCAAACTCTTTTGGAAAAATAAAATACCATCATGACACTTGCCAGTAGATGGTCTTATAGCTCTATATAAGCTCTATAAGAGTAAATGAACCATTTCCCATGGGTCCTAAAGTCATTTCTCTTATGCATTCAGATACACAAGTAGACATTATGAAAAATTTTTTTTTTTGGTAAAGTTTTTGCATTTTTAGTTAGAAATTTTAGCATTTTTAGGTTTTTCTATGTGTACTGAAGCATTTCTCGCATTCCATTCATTCCTATGGGGGTCAAATTGAACTGCGAGGGAAGGATTTGTTACTGTTTTAAATTTCAACCACAAAACTCTTCTAAATCCATTTTTTTTCTGTGTGTATTCATAGTTCAATAAAAAAAATTAAAAAATAAAAAAATTAATGAATTTCGGCCCAAATTGACCCGAGGGAAGGATGAGTCAAGTCAAGTCACATTTATTTATATAGCGCTTTTTACAATACAGATTGTTTTAAAGCAGCTTTACAGAGATAACAGGAAAATAATGTTTCCCGTTTCCAGAAGAAAATACCATCACAGTCCAGCTTAAGTAAGTTCAATGATGTTTCATTTTTGTTTTAAAAAGTTATCATTTTTGTTTTAAAAAAGTTATTAATATATATATATATATATATATATAGCCGCTCTGGAGTAAACCGTGATGTCATCGTCCAGCTCAGTTCAGTTCTTGTATAATAGTGTCAATGCAGGCAGATCAATATTATTTAATGTGGTCGTGTCTAGGCGTAGGTCCACCATCTGATCTGGATACGGCCTGGATCCGGCTGATTACAGTGAACCTCGGAATAAGCAGTAAGACTAACATTAGCGTAGATTCCATTCTTCTTATGATGTAACGAGTACATAGCGTGTTATAGGATGTGTTCCCTGTTCCGGCTGACCTAATGTATGCAGCCTAATAATCATTTAACTGATTTGAATAATAGGAATGTATAATTTTCTATGTGTATGCCAAGTTAAAGAGATGTGTTTTTAGTCTAGATTTAAACTGACAGAGTGTGTCTGCTTCCCAGACAATGTTAGGAAGACTGTTCCAGAGTTTAGGTGCTAAATAGGAAAAGGATCTACCGCCAGCAGTCGATTTTTGATATTCTAGGTATTATCAACTGGCCAGAGTTTTGAGATTGCAATAGACGTGAAGGACTATGAGGGTTAAATGCAGTTGCCAAAAAGAAGAGTGATGTTGCTGGAACTGGATGAGGGCCACCACCAGCACCCTTTACACCTGCAGAGAAGCTGGCCTTGGAGCTGAACAAGGCGAGGCCAATCATTGAGGGAATAGAAGGGGGAACATCTTCTGAATCCATGCCACCTAATACTGATATACAGTATCTTTTTGCATATTCTTGACCCACTCTTTGCTCTAACATGTTTTGTGTCATAGTGATGGCAAATTCTGTGTGCTTGTTGGAGCCACCAGACATCTTGTTGAACCCTATAAGAATATGAGACTTTAAAGCACTGATTTACTGTCAATGTTAAGTGGTGATCATTAAAGTCCCCCTGTAGTCAATAATTGTATCCCTTAAAACTCTTCATCAAAATGACATATTTAAACGTTTTTTTTTTCCTTGAAAAAAAGTTATTCATGCCAGTTTGAATGTAACTCTACACCCTTGCCTCATTTAGTATACGCGGCTCTATGAATATGCAAATGAGCTCCGCCTCCACTTACAGCAGCTCAGAGATACACTCGTTGAAGATCACACGTTGACGTGATTGGTTACAAGGTAGTTTGTGACGTCAGAAACACCAGCGATTTCAAAACCTGTTTTTTAGACTGTCTTTGGTTCACTGCCGTTTTAAGGAGAAAATACTCAGCAATGGTGTCGACTTATGAATTTGTACATGGTTTGTCTTAAAGCATGTTAAAACACCACATTGACATTTAATGATGTTTTATAAACAAAGTTCGGGAGGAGCACGTTCAAATAAGCAATCCAATCTACTCGTCATCAAACAATTATGTCTACCCTAATCAGCATGACAAGAAGTATATATATATCCACACTGTCAACTCACCTAATATTCCTTGACAGTTTTTCAGCATCCCTCCACCACCCCGACTCCTCACTCTTGGCTTAATCTTTACAGCCAGGAATACGGGGGGAGTACTCTGGGTTCGGGCCGAATACCGAGCCCGGAGCCCTCTCCTCGGACAGCACGCCAAATACGCATTTATTCTATCTAACTTATTTGTAAGTGTGAACTAGTGAAAACAACATCAAAAGCTTGATTTTCACCACAGGAGGACTTTAACCACAGTTTGATTGTTGGTTTCAAAATGAAGACCCATCTACTATTGAGGAGGATGAGGAGACGGTGTCTGTATGTTCAAGGAGGCCTGAGGTAAGCACCGATTGCACAATATATACGTGTGGCGAGGTGCTCAAAGTATGTATTTTCCAACAATTATTGGCTGCAGGACACTTGAGATCCTTCCAGAACCCACTCAGACTGGGACTACAGGAGAAAAAGTAAGTATTAAGTAATTACAACAAAATGTTGGTTTCTACAGAATGAAGAGAATGTAAAGAGCGTGTATAAGCGCTACCTCCTCAAACAAATAGATGTTCTGAAGTTAAAGATGAGAAAGCTGGAGCTGGAAATCCAAAAACTGGAGAAAGATGCAAGTAGAACTGTCATAATGAAGCAGTAACAGCTAACCTTTTGGTTTTTGACACCCTTTAATCATATGTCTTTCTCCCCCCAAGAGGCAGCTTCAAATTGACAAAAAAATACAAACTAAGTGAATTTTGTGTCTTGTGCAATTAAATTAAATGAGGGTAAAGTGGGGAAGCTATAAATAATAAATACATTTACAATAATAAAATCAAGGCCTTAACACAAGTTTTGGAATATAATGTTAACCTAACTGAATTAAAAATAAGACCAATAGAAACACGTCAATTTTGCAAAAACTCCCATATATCGCAAAAAAAGACAACTACAGCTGTCACCGACATGCATCATCTCTCGGAGAAGGTGAAAAAGCATGAAACAGTGAAGATGCATATGGACAGTTGCCTAAAGTTATGGACGGTCAACAATGAGACACAGTTGGACGACAGCTACCGAATAGCTATATGTTGTCACAACGATGAGGTTAGTAAGAACTGACACATTCTAGGTCATCTAATCGACTGTGTGAAGTTTTGTGGCCTGATCGAATTAGCCTTGAGAGGCAAAGATGAGAGTGAGGGCTCAAGCTACGTTGGCATTTTTCGTGGACTGGTCGACCAGCGTCACTAGACGAAGTCAGGCATGAAAACAGGTCAGGGGTAAAGGTGAGAAGGATGCGGCAGCAAAAAATCCAATCCAATCCAATCAATCCAATCCCCCCCCCCCCCCCCCCACACACACACAAAAATAAAATAAATAAATGTAATGAGTGAGTAACGAGTAAACGAGTTTTTTTTAAATCAAGTGATCAAAGTGCTCGTTGCCGCTGCGATCAGTGGCGCGGATACAGTGTTTTCTCTTGTGGCTCGCGCACACCGCACTGCACTCGGACGCGCGCTTCAATCATAGACTGTAAAAAATAAGCTTCAATACGTTGCGGAGATCGATCTATTTATGAGGCGCCGTCTATGATTATGTGCGCGGAGAGTTTGTGTGTGTGTGTGCTCGCGTCTCAGATGAGTATGTGCGCGGACAGTTCCGCGCGTCTCGTGTGTGTAGAGTTTGTGTCACCGGGTGATTAAAAAAAAAGAAAAGAAAATGAGCGGCAGGTGTGGAGGGGGAGGAGCTAGAGCGCTGATTGGGGCACATGCTCCCAAAGTTGGGTATAAAAGGCCATTTGGAGGAGAGAGGAGGGAACGAGGAGATGTGAGGCACGCAGCGCGTGAGCGGCCGTGGCCGCTGATGCGGAGGGAGGCCGCGAGAGAGAGAGCAAGAGAGAGACAGAGAAAACTTCGGCTGGATTGCGGGCGGAAGCTTTGGGTGCACCGTGAGTCTGTCGAATTGCAGTTTTATTGTGGAAATGAGCACGAGTGAAACCTTACAGTGTGTGGTGGAAATGTGAGTGTGGGAATTATTTTTGCTGTTCACTCGCAGTCACAGCTGTCCATTCCTCTCTCTACTCTAAGTCCAGTGAAGAACCTGCTAACGCTGTGAGTTACACGTATCCTCCACTCTCTGCCTGAGTCCAGTGAAGAGCCTGCTAATGCTGTGAGAGCCTGCTAATGCTGGAAGGGCCTGCTACTACTAGTGAAGAGCCTGCTAATGCTGTGAGTTATACGTATTCTCCACTCTCTGTCTGGGGCTAGTGAAGAGCCTGCTAATGCTGTGAGTTATACGTATTCTCCACTCTCTGTCTGGGGCTAGTGAAGAGCCTGCTAATGCTGTGAGTTACACGTATCCTCCACTCTCTGTCTGAGTCCAGAAGAGCCTGCTAATGCTGGAAGAGCCTGCTAATGCTGGAAGGGCCTGCTACTGCTAGTGAAGAGCCTGCTAATGCTGTGAGTTATACGTATTCTCCACTCTCTGCCTGAGGCTAGTGAAGAGCCTGCTAATGCTGGAAGGGCCTGCTAATGCTAGTGAAGAGCCTGCTAATGCTGTGAGTTACACGTATTCTCCACTCTCTGTCTGAGTCCAGAAGAGCCTGCTAATGCTGGAAGAGCCTGCTAATGCTGGAAGGGCCTGCTAATGCTAGTGAAGAGCCTGCTAATGCTGTGAGTTATATGTTTCCTCCACTCTCCGAGTCCAGTGACGAGCCCGCTAGCGCTGTGAGAAGAACCTGCTAATGCTGTGAGATATACGTTTCCTCCACTCTCTGAGTCCAGTGAAGAACCTGCTCTCCAAAAGAAGAGAATGCTGAAGAGACTTTTTAAGATTTTGTTTTTATTATTTAATAAAGAGTATATTTATTTTGAATTCTGTGTCTGTCTCCTTCGTGTCCACGGTCAGCTCCTCAGGGGCGGCACGCAAGCGAAGGGGTGGGCGGCCCGCTGGCGCTCCACCCCGACCTGTGACATTTGCGTGTGTGTGTGTGTGTGTGTGTGTAGAGTTTGCGTGTGTGTGCGTGAGCGACTTTAGATGTGACGTTGTGCATTTCATATGTATTAGTTTGAGCATTCAGCAGTATACATGTATGTGTGACTACTTAGTAGGCTATATGTATGCAAGGGTTTCATATGTGCGTGAATGAAGTTTGAAAAATATAAATATAAAAATATATATAAGTCTCACAAAATATAATGGACACAAAGTGTCCCTGCTTGATATACAACCACTGATGAGCATAATCGGTAAAAAAAAAAAAAAAAAAACTACGAATGCGGATTAGAACCCAAAACCTCTGACACGCTTGAGTAAAGTTCAAGTTCAGCTGCCAGTGTTCCTCTTCGATCAATATCAAGTATATGAGGCTATACTGTGTGTGTTAAATATTTCTGCTCAGTGTCAGATATTTCTCTGTTTTGTAAAAGTCATAATATGAGAAAACAAAATTTTGATCTTAACTCAAGTGTTTTCTATGGAAGCCCGTTTCCGCCAGATTGAGTAAAAAAATAAAGATTCTTTAAGTCATAATAATGAGAAACTTTCTCATAATAATGACTTAACATCTCGTAATAATGAGAAACTTTCTCATAATAATGAGAAACTTTCTCGTAATAATGACTTAACATCTCGTAATAATGAGAAACTTTCTCGTAATAATGACTTAACATCTCGTAATAATGAGAAACTTTCTCGTAATAATGACTTAACATCTCGTAATAATGAGAAACTTTCTCATAATTATGACTTAACATCTCGTAATAATGAGAAACTTTCTCGTAATAATGAGAAACTTTCTCGTAATAATGACTTAACATCTCGTAATAATGAGAAACTTTCTCATAATTATGACTTAACATCTCGTAATAATGAGAAACTTTCTCGTAATAATGAGAAACTTTCTCGTAATAATGACTTAACATCTCGTAATAATGAGAAACTTTCTCATAATTATGACTTAACATCTCGTAATAATGAGAAACTTTCTCATAATAATGACTTAACATCTCGTAATAATGAGAAACTTTCTCGTAATAATGAGAAACTTTCTCGTAATAATGACTTAACATCTCATAATAATGAGAAACTTTCTCGTAATAATGACTTATTTTCTCGCACTTCTACGCATGCGCAAAGCAGCGGAGCAGAAGGGCGTGCCACACTAGCGACATCCGCTGGTCAAAGCCGTGTAAATGCATCACAGCAAACTTGGCACGCTCTGCAAAACAGTTGTTTTCATTAAGGTCAGTTTGATCTACTTAGTGCAATCTGTAGTATCATTAAATAACATCATCAGAAGGCCTATATCTTCCATACTTTTCCATGCGCACGATAAGGTGTGAAAGTGGAATGCAGAAGCAGGACGGTTACCATGGTAACGAAGGACGCCTGCTTGTGCACACCGATGGAAATTGTTACATGAATTTACAAAACTATCAGATTAAAGTTGGAATATTACATTTATTCGTCAAGTTTAAGTGTATTAACATATGTGTGTTAATATAACACGTAGTTTGCAGATGCTAGGATATTTGATGTGCAGGTTCATCTGGAAGATATCAATACAGAAATCACCTTTAAGATGTTTATGACTTTGGGGACATTTAAACATAAGTGGGCAGTGGAATGGGGGAAAACGCAGCTGCAGAAGAGCGAGCGCAACGTCCGTCTAGTGCGCGTATGCCTAGAAAAGCAATGAAAAAGCGCGTTCTGTATGAACGGACCCTTACACAGATTTCCAGATGAAGTGTTCTTAAACAGATTTGGAAAGGTGTGCTGTCTTATCATTCCTCCGTCTATTTGAAATCCATGGATCACCCTTGTGTTGCTGCTTGTTCATACACAAAAATACAAATGATTACAAATGAATAAAAGACTATCTATTATGGAAGCCTGTCTCATATACTGATCATTTATCTTTAATGTTATTCACTGCAGAGCGTGCCAAGTTTGCTGTGATGCATTTACACGGCTTTGACCAGCGGATGTCGCTAGTGTCGCACGCCCTATTGCTCCACTGCTTTGCGCATGCGTAGAAGTGCGGGAAAATAAGTCATTATTACGAGAAAGTTTCTCATTATTATGAGATGTTAAGTCATTATTATGAGAAAGTTTCTCATTATTACGAGAAAGTTTCTCATTATTACGAGATATTAAGTCATTATTATGAGAAAGTTTCTCATTATTACGAGATGTTAAGTCATTATTACGAGAAAGTTTCTCATTACGAGATGTTAAGTCATAATTACGAGAAAATTTCTCATTATTACGAGAAAGTTTCTCATTATTACGAGATGTTAAGTCATTATTACGAGAAAGTTTCTCATTATTACGAGATGTTAAGTCATTATTATGAGAAAGTTTCTCATTATTACGAGATGTTAAGTCATTATTACGAGAAAGTTTCTCATTATTACGAGATGTTAAGTCATTATTACGAGAAAGTTTCTCATTATTACGAGATGTTAAGTCATTATTATGAGAAAGTTTCTCATTATTATGAGATGTTAAGTCATTATTATGAGAAAGTTTCTCATTATTACGAGAAAGTTTCTCATTATTACGAGATGTTAAGTCATTATTATGAGAAAGTTTCTCATTATTACGAGATGTTAAGTCATTATTACGAGAAAGTTTCTCATTATTACGAGATGTTAAGTCATTATTACGAGAAAGTTTCTCATTATTACGAGAAAGTTTCTCACTATTACGAGATGTTAAGTCATTATTACGAGAAAGTTTCTCATTATTACGAGATGTTAAGTCATTATTACGAGAAAGTTTCTCATTATTACGAGAAAGTTTCTCATTATTACGAGATGTTAAGTCATTATTACGAGAAAGTTTCTCATAATTACGAGATGTTAAGTCATTATTACGAGAAAGTTTCTCATTATTACGAGATGTTAAGTCATAATTATGAGAAAGTTTCTCATTATTACGAGATGTTAAGTCATTATTACGAGAAAGTTTCTCATTATTACAAGAAAGTTTCTCATTATTACGAGATGTTAAGTCATTATTACGAGAAAGTTTCTCATTATTATGAGAAAGTTTCTCATTATTACGAGATGTTAAGTCATTATTATGAGAAAGTTTCTCATTATTACGAGATGTTAAGTCATTATTACGAGAAAGTTTCTCATTATTATGAGAAAGTTTCTCATTATTATGAGAAAGTTTCTCATTATTACGAGATGTTAAGTCATTATTATGAGAAAGTTTCTCATTATTATGAGATGTTAAGTCATTATTATGAGAAAGTTTCTCATTATTATGACTTAAAGAATCTTTATTTTTTTACTCAATGTGGCGGAAACGGGCTTCCATAGTTTTCGGCTAAATCAGTAGCCTTTTAAACGGCACAATTTTTCATTTAATCAGAAATCAGAAAATCTTTTTCAGAAAATCTCACACACACACACACACACACACACACACACACACACATACATAGGTATTTTTTTTTTTGATAAAGTGTGTGTGGTTTAGTTTTCTTAAGTACCGTTTCAAGAACCGTTTAAGCACCGGAACCGTTTGAAAAATACCGAGTAGGTACTGGTATCGGATAAAACCCAACCAATACCCAACCCTAAGTAGGAACGAGTGAGAGTTAACAGATGAAATAAGTAAAAAAAATCACTTAAAGGTAGGGTAGGTAGGATTTTTATAAAAAACTTTTTTTCAAATTTTGTTTAAATTGACTTTATATACCAATACATAATTAAAATGTAAGTGCTCTGAAAAAGAGAGTATAAAAATCGAGTGACTGTAGACCTTTTAATCTGCGATAAACACAGCTCATTATTTCCATTCGGGACGAAACAATTGATTGGTTTGGGCGACTGTCACTCTCACAACCATGGCTACCACCCCTGTTGCTAGATCTGCCCATATGCGTGCGCACCCGTTTGATTTGAGTAAAATCAACGAAGAGTAAAATTATGGCAGAGAAAGAGCATTCAAAATTCAAAGCACCTGCATATTCAGTCAGCGAAGGCAAACAAGGCAAAAACTACTTCCTCGGACCCTGGTTGCCCGCACTCTTGAACGACCTCCTCTGCTTCGCCCTCGACTCCGGACCTGTCCTCGAACCGACGAAGCGGTACTTGTCTCCGGAGTGTAGTCCTCATTAGAGTCAACAATGTTTTCATCATGGAAACTCGCAAAACGCCGTTATGAATCTTACACGAAATTCACCTTCATCACAGTGTAACTGATGGTAATGGAAAAACGTGTATCAATGCAACCTGTTTTTAGCTTTGCCTTATAAATATAGCTCGTTACCTATAAATATAGCTTGTTACCGAATCAAACAAAGTATATTTTAAACTTTACCAGTATCGATATGCTAGCTTGATAGTGAGTACTAAAAGAAATCTTATTTGTTTATATTTATAGTGATAAAGTTAGGTATTTTATTACATGTGATTCTGACATGATGTCACTGCATGCACTGCGCTCCTTCCTCTCCACTCGTCTCAGGTAAATAATAAATACGTCTTCCAGCTGAGCCTGAGCATTTGGCGTCGCGCGTTCATGTGTTTTGGGGGCGTGGCTTTGGAAGGAGCTCAGAAGGGAGGGGGTGGAGTGAATGGAAATAATTAGCTGTGTTTACAACAGTCATGAGAGGTCTACAGACACTCGATTTTTATTCTCTCTTTTTCAGAGTACTTAAATTTTAATTATGTATTGGTATATAAAGACAGTTTAAACAAATTTGGAATGTTTTTTTTTTTTAGGAAAATCCTACCTACCCTGCCTTCAAATTTCAAATTTCATTCTACTAAAAATGTGTGCTTTTTAATGTTAAATTCATCAATCTGGTGCAAATTAAGCAAAGAAAAATTCAAAACTCTTTTAGTTACAGTGTCTGTCTACATTACTACTACATAATAATAGTTATAATATTAATCCCATGATTGTAATAGCCATGTATTGTAAAACAAATGCACTGAAAAATAAAGGAAATTTTCATAATAATTAGTTTTGTACTAATTTCTATACTTGAAAGAGTATATTTCTATACTTCACATTAAAGATGTGATTGGGCTAGCCCAGTGTCAATCAAGAAAAGATCCAATGGGCCGCTGATCTACGTGTTTCATGGGGTGTCCAAAAAAAAACTGACGCTGAATTTTTTTTGACCAATGCATTACACACTAATTACGCACTAACCCAACGCCGCCAATTAAGCAAAACAAAACGAATGGGCCGCCGATGTACAAGTTTTATCGGCCATTAAGACAAAAAACAAAACAAAAAAGTATGAGATGTATCGGCCCAAAAAGCACGTCGGCCCACCGGGAATCTCCCGGTAGTCCCGATGGCATTAGCCTACATGCCTGGACGTCACACAAAACAAAATCCTACCTGTAGCCTTTCACCATCCACTTATTTAGCTGCTGTCGCATCAGTTGACATGCCATCTCCTTTCCCCTCTTTCTTTTTATATTTTTAGCCCCCAACAGCTTTTTTGCGTTATCCTTCTTTTTCGACGACAACTCACTACTCGTTCCTGCTCGCTCAGAGCTCACGGCGCCCGCGCCCGCTCGCAATATTATCCCACTCTCTTCTATGTCAAAATAATGACATTGGCAACATCGCTGTCTGTATCTGACAGGACAGTTAACATTGTAAGCTAACTTACCTCAGGCTTGCTTTCCGACGTGCGGTTCTTTGTTCGGCAGTGTGTCCAGTTGTCAGACTCGCAGTGTAAAAGACTTTGAAAACAATTCTGCCCTACTCTGACTCGGAAAAGACTTTGAAAACAATTCTGACTTTGAAAACGTCTTTGAAAAAAATTCTGCCCTACTCTGACTCGGAAAAGACTTTGAAAACAATTCTGACTTTGAAAACGTCTTTGAAAACAATTCTGCCCTACTCTGACTCGGAAAAGACTTTGAAAACAATTCTGTGTTTGAAAACAAAACATATTGTGTAAGAAAGTTTCTTTGAGTTCATCCCTATCTTAGATGCAACAGCTGACTCAATTGCCAGTGTGATTTTAAAGAGGCTGAACAGTCTTTTCACTGATGATGACAAAGCTAAACTCATCACGCAAGCATACGATGGGTCCAGTGTGATAAAAGGAGAGTGGGCTTGTGTGCAGCAAAAGGTGCGTGAACATTATGAAAATGCCCATTATGTGCATTACTTTGCACACCAAATGAATTTCTTCATGTAGCAAGCTACTTCTCAAAATCCAGCAGTGAGAGCTTTCTTTTCTGATCTGGAAGGCATTACCAGCTTTTTTACCCAATCACCGAAACACACTACAATTATCGACCAGATTGTTGCACGAAGAGAGCCTTGGAACTTCAATAGCAGAATCATGAACACTGTATATGAGAACCTAGATAGAGTGTACACTCATAAAGTTTCAGATCTATTGTGACTGCCAGCTCATTTGATAGCACCACCATGAGGGAGGCATCTGGCTTCCTAAGGATGCTGCAGGATGAAGACTTCCATTTCTTTCAAGCAGCTGCAGAAGGAGGACATTGTTGCAGTCTTCATCAAACAAGCCTTCCAGAACTTCACAATGAAAGTGCAGTTCATAAGGTAATATCGTATAATATTGTTTATATAGAACCATGTCATACAGAAAATCACAACATTTGTTGGACGTGATACTTATGTTATGAAAAGGAGCAATTTTCTACCGAATTTTAATACATGTCTGCCATCGAGGCATTTTACAGAGGAATTTTACATTTCATTGGAGTAATTGAACAAACTTAAGGATTAAAGCAAGTCTATGAACTTTGAACACCAACTTTTTTTTAAACTTATAACACTGAATATTTCTCAGCCTTTATTGTCCCCAAACAACCCTCTTCTGTTTTTAAATGTAAGATTGTCATCTAGAGTTTGGCGCCACACACTCATTGACATCAGGCTGAGAAACACACTGAACCACAATGGAACTTTGTGGGATACTGCAAAGTCTGCAACCGCAGCAGAACATGAAAATCAGAAAAACCTGAAGATGATGAGCCTCCTCATTTTTCCTCATGGACCTGTGAAAACGCCCTCTCACTGTCACCTCATCGACAACTACATTCGAAACTAGTCCAATGCAATGTTTTGGTGAAAGGGCACAACATTAACCATGAATGCGTTACTGACTTTTATCTAACAAATGATGTTTTATTAACAAGGTTCGGGAGGAGCATGTTCAGATAATTAACACAGGTGGAGAGCACTCAGCAATCAATGGTAAGAGGTGTATATATACTCAGCAGTCTCACCTCATTTCATTGACAGTTTTTGCAGCATCCCTCCACCACCCCTTCGCCACGCTTCTAGTCCTAAACACTTACATACGGGGGGAGTACTCTGGGTTCGGGCCGAACTCCGAGCTCGGAGCCCTCCCTCCGGACAGCACGCCAAATACGCATTAAACTTTACCCCTTCAAATTATATGTAAGTGTGAACTCGTGAATACACAATCTATAGCTAAGTAATAATATCAGTAATAAACATGATTGCAACAAGAGTTTGCAGGTCTGTAATACAGTAAATTAATCAAGAATATGGACTTTCACTGCAGAAGAGAAAGCTAACAACTACCGTTATCCTAACTCCTCCACTAACGTAAGTTGGGGCGGGACAATACAAAATGCTTACCTTCATACGCAAACAGGTACTGTTCAATGAAGAATTTGTATCCTTTGTCAAGTTTGGAACGTGTGGTAAGTGAAAATTTGTCTGCAAGTCGATGTACATCATTCAGATGTATTTCTGGCAGGTGTTGAAGGGACTGGGTAAACTTCATAGCGTTCCACTATGCTGGCGGCGGAAGTAACCATACACTGCTTTGAGTCAGAATGGAAGTTGCGTGACGTCATGTGAAAAGGGCCTTGTCGGTACACGATCCGTTCCACCTGCACGATCCGTTCTTGTCACGTTTTTCATGGACTTTAGTTTGTTTTCTTCTGTTCTGTTCTGTTTCTTGTCTCTGATGTGCCTGTCATCATTAGTTTAGTTCATCACCATTAGTTCAGTTCATTCACCTGTGTTCAGTTAATCATCATCATCACTGTCAGCTGTTGCTCCTCATCATCTCATGTGTATTTAAGTTTCTTCTCTGTCTGTCTTCGTTGTCGGTTATTGTTTGTGTAGATGCACTCTGTCTGTGCACACGCACACTGTCTCGTACCTTTTTGGAAAGTCTACCTATTTAAAATAAAGTGAGTATTTTTGTAATCCGTGGATCCTCTTCCTTCTCTCATCACCCGTCTCGACGTTACAGAATAACCGACCAAAAAGAAAAGATGGAGGACGACGCTTTTATTTTCAACCAGAATGGCTGTTCTCTGGAGGAGTTCGTTGGGTTGTATCTTTATCTCCATCAGGATGTCTACTGGGGTGAAGAATATTTGAAACAGCGCTTCTGGCGCGGACTGGATAATCCCCTCGTCCAGATGCTGTTGCTGAGGGACTTAAGTTTAGCCTTTATTGACTTTTTGGACAGAGCTCTGTGGATATGTGGGTCTTCCCTCACTGTTTCACCAGCTGCTCCAGAGCCTAGCGAGCCTGTGCCAGAGCTCTCAGGCTTCCAAATTTCTCCCTCACTATGGGAGTGCCCAAGCCCGATCCAGTGTCCTAGTCCTCCTCTCAGGCCCAACCCAGAACTTCACTTCAGTCCAACCGAGCCTGCACTTCACGCCAGTCCAGTCGAGCCTGCACTTCACGCCAGTCCAGCCGAGCCTGCACTTCACGCCAGACCAGTCGAGCCTGCACTTCACGCCAGTCCAGCCGAGCCCACACTTCACGCCAGATCTGCCGAGCCTAAGGCAGTATGCATCGTGCCTGCCACCCCTGTGACACTGACAGTGAGCGTCATGCCCGCCGAGCTAGAGACTGACAGCGTCATGCCTGCAGAACTATTGTTTTCTTTTATCCCGCCGAGCTTGAAGCTCCCTTCGCCGCTGGTTCCGTCCAGCTCAAAGCCCTCTTCACAGCTGGTCCTGTCCAGCTCAGAGCCCTCTTCGCCGCTGGTTCCGTCCAGCTCAGAGCCCTCTTCATCGCTGGTCCCGTCCAGCTCAAAGCCCTCTTCTTCGCTGGTCCCGTCCAGCTCAGAGCCCTCTTCATCGCTGGTCCCATCCAGCTCAGAGCCCTCTTCATCGCTGGTCCCGTCCAGCTCAGAGCCCTCTTCGCCGCTGGTTCCGTCCAGCTCAGAGCCCTCTTCGCCGCTGGTTCCGTCCAGCTCAGAGCCCTCTTCATCGCTGGTCCCGTCCAGCTCAAAGCCCTCTTCTTCGCTGGTCCCGTCCAGCTCAGAGCCCTCTTCATCGACAGAGCCTTCACCGCTGGTCCCGTCCAGCACAGAGCCTTCACCGCTGGTCCCATCCAGCACAGAGCCCTCATCGCTGCCCGGCGCAGAGCCCTCATCGCTGCCCGGCACAGAGCCCTCATCGCTGCCCAGCTCAGAACCGCTTTCGCCCCCTGCCTCATCCAGCCCTGTGTCAAAGCCTGATAATTTCCCCAAGTAGGAAAAAAAAAATACTATAGAAGTCAATGGGGTCCATCAACTGTTTGGTTACCACATTTTTCAAAATATCTTCTTTTGTGTTAAGCAGAAAAAAGAAATTTTTACAGGTTTGAAACAACTTGAGGGTGAGTAAATGATGACAGAATTTTCATTTTTGGGTGAACTATCCCTTTAAGTCTAATACCATACAGCAATGAATCGCAAAGGAGAGTATGGAGGAAACTGATCATGTATGTTCATGTAACAACTCACAACTCCTTTATTATTTTGGATTGGCAACCACGTAAACACATCGTAATGCACAGAGTAAGCTACATTTAAAAGCATCAAAATAGACCCGCTGTGAAATGTTAAACACAATACAACTAACATTACACAAATATGCCGCAAGTTGTGCCGCCTGGCCGTCAAGTGTTTCATCGCATGCATGGTACCGATAGTGTAGGAAAACCGTGACGTTTTCTACTACGTAATTACGCGCATGAGATTTTACGCACGCGAGATTTTGATAGTTTGTAAAGGTTTTTCTGGCAATTGGTAGCCTGGCAAGCCAGACCTACATCAAGATGTTGGGTCTGGCAACTCACCATAGACATGGGTCAATCCAAGGGGCGGGATAAACGGCTGTCTTTCAAATTCCCTCTGTACGCAATAGGACAGCGCTTCAACCAACCAGAGCATTTTCCCAACAGCGGAGCTAGTTGATAGATTCAACTTTTGCCATATCTGGCCGGCAAAACTACAAACACATCTTCCTTTTTTTAAGAATGACTTAAGTGCCATTCTATGCTCTTTTCTCAAAGAAAAACCTAACTCCAAGTCCTCCAGAGTCGCGGACAAAGCCGATTCGAAAGACTGTTCTCCAGCAGCTCCGCCATTCTTTGTTTTCAAGTGGCAGGTAACCGTCGCAACTCTGTCGTCATTATGTTAAGCCCGCCCCGCCTACTCTATACACGACGTGATTGGCCTGACCCAATTTAGGTTTTTGCAGCTCGAAAGTCAATGGAGAGTTGCTAGACTGCCCTGGCTGCAAAATACATTTTGCTGCCGCTAGGGTGCGTCTAGATTTCTAGGCTAGGCAACTGGTCAATGGATGAATGGAAGTAAGCTAATTTATTTAACCTAAAAGTATGGTTAATTCATAGTTTTCACGTGACGTCACTCAATCAAGCAAACATTTAGCCTACAATTTATCTATGACTGAAATCTTGCATGTATATGTAGGCCTAGAGGGAAAACTCCAGTGTATACTTCACATTTTGGACAACCATTGTTTTTTTTTAAATTTACATTTTAGTTATTGTTTTCTTTCTCACTTTAGATGCTGGAGAAAAAACAGCCAAGCTAAAGCATTCAAAGTGGAAACTTCTGTCGTGGCTCAACAATCCTTGCGAACCATGGCTAACTTAATAATAACTTAAATAATTCATGATTGGCGCCCACTTGCCTGTAGCCCAAGCTCACATTTCAATCATTAATTTCAAGATTCGAATGTTGGCCACGTCTAAATCAGTAACTGAATATACGAACTGTGATATTTTTTTTTTAGTACGAGAGCTTTAGAGAATCAAGATTTGTTCGTTAATAACGTTGTGTTAGTGTGCTTAGTGAATGAGAAAAATGCTGCTTAATCTAGCAAGACTATTTATTTAACAGTCTACAATAATCATGACAATTTTTTTTATTCTTCTTTGACAGACCCGAATTGGACATGTACACTTTTTATATGTTGTTTCACAAATTAATTGTTTCACTAAGGTGACGAAGTGATAACTGGTATTAGACACAAACAACTGATTTAATTGCAAGGAGACATTTTAATTGTTTATTAATAAGTGTTTTCTGTCAGTGTCAGAGGCAAAGATGAAGTTGACGATGCTGACTGGCGTTCTTCGCAGTTGTGAACGCGCCAGAGAGAAATGCACATTTCATACGGATTATATAAGCAGAGAGCAGTCTGTTTTCTTTCGTTTTGAATTGTTCTGTTTAAAAGTAGATATTTCAATATAGATATACACTCACCTAAAGGATTATTAGGAACACCATACTAATACTGTGTTTGACCCCCTTTCGCCTTCAGAACTGCCTTAATTCTACGTGGCATTGATTCAATGAAAGCATTCTTTAGAAATGTTGGCCCATATTGATAGGATAGCATCTTGCAGTTGATGGAGATTTGTGGGATGCACATCCAGGGCACGAAGCTCCCGTTCCACCACATCCCAAAGATGCTCTATTGGGTTGAGATCTGGTGACTGTGGGGGGCATTTTAGGACAGTGAACTCATTGTCATGTTCAAGAAACCAATTTGAAATGATTCGAGCTTTGTGACATGGTGCATTATCCTGCTGGAAGTAGCCATCAGAGGATGGGTACATGGTGGTCATAAAGGGATGGAAATGTTCAGAAACAATGCTCAGGTAGGCCGTGGCATTTAAACGATGCCCAATTGGCACTAAGGGGCCTAAAGTGTGCCAAGAAAACATCCCCCACACCATTACACCACCACCACCAGCCTGCACAGTGGTAACAAGGCATGATGGATCCATCTTCTCATTCTGTTTATGCCAAATTCTGACTCTACCATCTGAATGTCTCAACAGAAACCGAGACTCATCAGACCAGGCAACATTTTTCCAGTCTTCAACTGTCCAATTTTGGTGAGCTTGTGCAAATTGTAGCCTCTTTTTCCTATTTGTAGTGGAGATGAGTGGTACCCGGTGGGGTCTTCTGCTGTTGTAGCCCATCCGCCTCAAGGTTGTGCGTGTTGTGGCTTCACAAATGCTTTGCTGCATACCTTGGTTGTAACGAGTGGTTATTTCAGTCAAAGTTGCTCTTCTATCAGCTTGAATCAGTCGGCCCATTCTCCTCTGACCTCTAGCATCAACAAGGCATTTTCGCCCACAGGACTGCCGCATACTGGATGTTTTTCCCTTTTCACACCATTCTTTGTAAACCCAAGAAATGGTTGTGCGTGAAAATTAAGGATGGCTGACGCGAAACAGTCGTTCCGAAGCTTTGCGAGATCCCGAAGCGCAGATGTTTCGAAACACTGATCCGAAGCGTGATTCGAAACACCCATGTCACGTGACTATGACCAAACGAAGCCTCGAAGTGTTTCACTAAGTGTTTCATCAGGTGTGGTCCGCCGAATCAGCGTTTGATTGACACGGTCGGGAACAGACCACACAATCGCACATCTGTATAAAAGTGAAATCAACGCATATTGACCTCGTGGGTTTTTGTTTGGGAGTTTGATTTTGAGATAGCGGATTTTATTATATAGTGACATATAGTGAGATTTGATTAGTTAGGCTATTTAGGCTTACATTTAAATTTACACAACACATTGACTGATAGGCTAGAGACTGACAGAGTATATAGTGACACATTAATACATAAATATAAATATAGACAGCTAGATTAATAGATAGATACAGATAGATTATAGATAGGCTACATATATAAATATCTAGATAGATTATAGGTAGATACATATAGATACATAGATTATATCTAGGTACATATCTAGATACATAGATAGATTATAGATACATATCTAGATACATAGATAGATTCATATAGATAGATACAGATAGATAGATTTGGATAGATAGATAAAATGGAGGCTCCCCAGAAGAGATGCCGTACATCTGTGGTGTGGGAGCATTTCCGTTTAGAAACCCCAAATAAAGTGAGATGTGTGTATTGTGATCGGCAGCTAGCCTACTGCAACAATACATCATCCATGATGCGCCATTTGAGGAGCACTCATCCTGCCATTGTGCAGGGTGCAGAGGATGGTATCATTACCCAAGGCCTGCAACTGACACTGCTGGGCCATCTAAGCAATGCACTGTTTGAAATATAATTATAATTGAAATATAATTACAAACTTTTGGGACACTGTTTAGAAAGTCCATAGCCCTATGCCCTACAATCTAATGTCCCAATCACAACTGCCAATCATGTTAAAAATAGCTTCAATGTGAATATAATATAATATAATATTGTGTGAATATACATTTTATAGGTCTACATATGAGACACACAATGCTACAGCTGATGCCACAGTGGAAGTGAAAAAATACATCAGCAATGCATATTTGCCCAGAACTCATGATCCACTAACTTAGGCTACTGGAAAGAGAGAGCAGTAATCTTTCCTCATTTGTATGTCCTAGCTAAAAAATATCTTTGCATGCCAGCAACAAGTGTCCCTTGTGAGAGAATTTTTTCAAAGGCTGGAGAAATTATCTGTAAAAAAAGAAGTAGGCTAAGTCCTTCCACAGCAGAGAAATTAATATTTTTGAAAAAAAATCTCTAAAAAAAGTGAGACATTGTGGCTTGATTTATTTTATTAATATTCATTTTGCAGGACCAAAATAACATTATGCACAGTGAGGAGCCTATAGGTTACAAGCTTCACATATTAGAAAAATACAATAATAAAAAAACAACACATTTTTTTAATGGCTTGTCAAGGTTGTTTCAGATCAACACCTGCAAGTGACCACTAGGTGTCACCGTTGAGACGGGTGTCGGATTGATTCGAAGCCTCGAAACAATATGGCACATTTGGTTCAATAGTTTCATTGCTTCACGAGGCCTTGATCTGGCCATCACTAGTGAAAATCCCAGTAACTGAGCAGATTGCGAAATACTCAGACCGGCCCGTCTGGCACCAACAACCATGCCACGCTCAAAATTGCTTAAATCACCTTTCTTTCCCATTCTGACATTCAGTTTGGAGTTCAGGAGATTGTCTTGAACAGGACCACACCCCTAAATGCATTGAAGCAACTGCCATGTGATTGGTTGATTAGATAATTGCATTAATGAGAAATTGAACAGGTGTTCCTAATAATCCTTTAGGTGAGTGTATTTCTCAGTTCTGTGAGGCAAGTATGCTACCTTATAAGCTGAGTTTTGGTTCATTTATGAGACGAGCTCATGTTCAGACGCCGGCACCTCCGTGTCGTGATTATCTCTTGTCTGCTATATTTCTTCTTATTTATTAAATCAAGGTAATTGGTTGATGAAACATTGATTAAAATTAAGATACAATTCATACAAAACTAAATTCACTTTAAAGATTTCGGATTCATTTCGCGTATGTCATGTTTTGATGTGTTGAGTTCTGTTCTGTGATCTAGTTTTCCCCTGTCTTTGTGATTTTGGTTTAATCCTGTTAGTTTTTCTCTGTCTGTTTAATTAGATATTCCCAACACCTGTGTCTTGTTAATTGTCCCGTTAGTCCCAGTACATTTAAACCCTGTGTTTTCCCTCAGTGTTGGTTGGTCGTCGTCCATGTATGGTTGTGTGTACTTAATTCCTGGAGTTTTTTCCTTTGTTCCTGTATGTTTCTGGAAGCTTAGTTTGTAAATAAATCAACTACATTGAAGTTTCTGTGTCCTCATCTTCAGCATCCTGCAACAACCCTGACAGCGTTACAACAACATTGTATTTTTAGTTTTGTTTTTTTGTTCACATATCAATACTTTTAGCATTATTTATTACAGCTGTGTATCTGTATGTTCTTTGTATAGTTGGTTTTGTCAACATGATTGGGAATTAACTTTTGTTATACAATGTATTTTCTTTGTTGATTAAATTTATTTTGCTTTATTGGATATAATATAATAAAAGTTCTAATATATTTTATATTGCTATATTGGTTTATTTTTTGTATTAATTATTTTTTTGTGGGATATGAGTTCTTTTCTTTTTTTGAGCTGCCTACACTTTTGTTTTTTTGGAGACCTTTGCTTGAAGGAAAAGTTACATGATGTTGAATTAATAAATCAATCCATAACTTTTAATGTAATAAGTTAAGTAAAATCAGTTCCTAAGAATGAACTTACCTCTATATTTCTTGTCCACTGACATTTCAATGTTTTTAACGGGTCGACTACGCTTCACAATGAAATCACAAAAGACCGATGTAGAACACATGCAGTGTGTGTGGAACACTTCAAGGTAATTTACATCCAAAGCACAACCTGGAAACCTTGTTTTGGTGATTTCGGGTGAGTGTGTTATAACCAAGCCGACGTCCAGTAAGTAAGACGTGATATTTACGTTTTAAGAACGTCACATTAACAACGTTAAAAAGCAACGTTTATGCAACGTTTTTACAACGTTTATGCAATGTTGTAAAAAAAAACATATTTATAACATAAAAAAAACCCGACATCTCTCGTATTAAATATGACGGATAAAAACGTTATCACAACCTTTTTACGACGTGAAAAAAAACGTTTTTAAAACGTTTTTGTATTTGCTGGGTTGTTATGGTGGAAATGACACCAATACTGTGGGACAGCTATATTTTGTATAAAAAAGTCATATTGATAGTGGTCTCACATTAAATACTATAATGTATTTTAATTATTTTTACTAGTGCTTAATTTAGGTATATTAATAGTTACCAGATAAGTCATATTTTTAAACTGTATTTTCATTGTTGAAGTTAAAAAGCCTGGGTGTGGGACAAGGAGAAAACAGTGATTTTGACACCTATAAGGAGGTTGAAAAGTATGAAAAAATAATAATAAAAAGTTAAGGAGGTTTTATTGTTAGTTTGAAAAGAAAGAGGAATTTGTCCAAAATTATATGTATTTTTAAAAATATGACCAAAGTAGGCTACATATAAAAGTGCCCATAGTCTAAGAATCACCCATATACAGATAACTATGTGTGTATATGTTGTACCTAAACAATCAAACAATGGAATATTGACATACCTAAGCATATACGTTCACATCGCTGTAAAGATTGAAATCTTTGTATATTTTAAGCTTTGTAGGGAAAACTGAGTTCTGATTGCAATTTTAAACCAACAGGCTTACTGAAAAGATTGCACATCATTAGACAGGGTGTATTTAAATGTACATTTCTCCAAGGATTCAAATATGAATACCATATTTATTTCTTATTAAAATAAATAATCAAAAATCCTTCCGGAACAGACTTGTATATGTGCATTCCCAGAAGAGATGAGAAATGGATTCGTGTTCAGCACCACAAAAAGAACATAAAGTGTCAGTATCAGGAAACATCTTTTTTTAAGTAAAGCTTCACGGGATAAAAAAGATTATTTGTAAGACACAGCCTTAACCTTATTGGTTATTAAATATTTAGATGACAAAGTCCACACTTTCTTCCATGGAATATTGACTAACTGGCCATTCCAGTATGACACAATGGCCCTGTCCCAAATGGCACACTCCGGACTTGTGGACTTCCTCAGAGTCCACACTTTGGTGACGTCATGTAGTGCAGACCTATAGGGCCCTTGGCGCGAGTCCACGAGGGCGCATTGAGAGGTATTTTTGGGACAGACTCGATCAGCACGCCGGAAATAACGGGCTGTTTTTTTTTTTTTTTTTTTTTTTTTTGCATTACAATGGAAATAATACAAAACAATGAACATGAACATGTGGGGATACAGAGAAAATGAAAGTAAATAATAACAGTAAATAAAATATTTTTACAATTTATATAAAACTTGTTCTATAATACAGGATATTTTCGAAGCTCTTTTATTGGAGGGGATTTTTTGAAGTGAAGAATAACTGTAAATCATAAGCAAAAAATTTGCAACTAGGTTTGAATTTAAGGTATCTTGCTTTGTGAATATGATATTTACCCATCGTACAGAAAAAGTTTAATATATCATCTAGCTTTTTATTTTCAGAGAAATCAGAGTGAAAAATAACCTTACTGACAGAAATATTACAGGCCTGGTTGTTGTTGGACAGGAGAAATCACACTTTTTGCGCTCCAACGTCTTATCTCCATGTCAACTACACAGCCTAATTTTACAGTTCTATATTTTGATATTGTGCATATCACCTGGGCATTAGACAATAGATACATCATGCTTATTTAAATGATGTATACAGTTGTAGCCTACATAATAATACATAATGTTCCATTTGAACTAAGATTGCAATTTTAAAACATAACGAAAATGTGCATGAGTTTCAGATGAATTTACAGGTTTCAATATTCATACTATGTTTACATATGACTCAGTAAAGCCCTGACATTCGGTTCTATTTATTTAATGAATCATAATGCGATCGTATTATTAAACGCGCTATTATTATGTTTGAGACATCAACCACTGGTCGATTACCATAATGTTTGTATAAACTGTAGGTAACCACTGGTAAAATGTACATTTAGGTCATACAAACCGTAATATTTTCTTCTCAGCCATGTCAACAATTATCCGCGAGTGAAATCTCCTCCCATCTGTTGTCTGATTGGCCTTTCGCAAGGATTCCTGGGTAGTTAAAGTGCGTGAAGCCTGCTTCTATGCGGGCTTCGCGGAAGACCGCTTCAAGGGTACAAAGGGGGCGCTGCTGAGCACACTTCAGAGCGGTAAAATGCTGAATGGGACAGCCTACGGACTCGTAGACTCAGCGAGCACGCGCAAATCAAGTCCACGAGACCGAAAGTCCGCATGAAGTGCGCCATTTGGGACAGGGCCAATGTATGGGAGAATGTGAATGGGACTTGTAGGTGTGCGACGACGTGAGGTCATAAGTCTGCGCCGCGACCCCCTGTCTGTTGTGATTCGGCTTAAGAAGGTTTGTTATTTTAAGCATTTATAGTGTTTAAATCAATACATATCTTTCAGTCAATTATAGTGTTTAGAGTCGATCTAAAAAAATACTGATCACTGAATGAACAAATGTAGGCATATTGCTTTATCTAACATTAATGAACGTTATTTTTGTATGTAAAGTGTATCCACACACGAGTAACAGAAAAGGTGCGTCTCATTTCGCTTCCAAAATCGGGAATCAGTTTATTGTAAACACGAATTCGGTTACTGGAAAAGTTATGATGGCAGAAACGGAGTTTTTTAATACTCCGAGTCAATTGAATCAAATACTTCGCAAATGATTCAGTGATTCGAAGAGCTCGATTCATCACACGCTGACGAGACATGCTGTTCAAAACAGTGTAAAGGCAACAGAAACACAAACGTGTGAAATTATATTTTTTAGAAACCAACTGCAAATATTTTTTTTTATTAAAGTGGAATCTGTTAAATATATTTAATATCATTAAATAATTATAAACTCGTAACTAAGTAGTGTATGTATAATTTGTGTTCTTTTAATAATTTTTCCTGCTAGTTGAGTTAGTTTTTTTTAGCTGATCTGGTCATCCAGATCCAGGTAAATCCATTAACTTTCACTCTGACTGACTCACTGAACTACTGAAGTGCTGATTGAGACGCACCCACCCAGAGATTTAGTTTGGATTTATTTTTCTTTCTGTTAATTATTCTCATCTTAATCATCTCTGTGTCCAAACTCGCAGAAAAACTCCTGTTTGAAGCAGCTGAGATCCACGTGACACCATTATGAGGATGGCGTTTATTAAAGTAGAGAATGAAGACATGAAGGTTGAAGAAACATTCAGAGTAAAACAAGAAGATACTGAGGAACAAACAGGTTGGTTTCATTCTCAAATCTGAACTCAGTCATTTGATCCTTATTAAAATGTCAACCTCTACAGAAATTAATACAGACATGTTGAGATCACATGACCAGATTATAACACTGCCTTTTAAGTGGAAATATAGCAGTCAGTCAAGTTAACATTATATAATAAATGGATTTCTACTCTAATCAAAAAATATATAACAAAAATGCTGTGGAAATAACCAGTGTGTTTATCGTCTGCAAGAGGGGTTTCAGCTCTTTGCATTTACCAGTGGTTTTAACACTGTCAATGTATTCCCTCATGCCTCTCTGAATTTCCTTGCTATTGTGAAGCTGGAAAAGGGAGCTGAGTTCTTGTACTTCATTCTCATCATAATGAACATCCCACTCTTCTGGCCAGCTAGAGGGATCCAGTTTCGTTTTGGATCAGTCGAGGCATCTGAAGTACTGGGTACTGTTGCCATCCAGCTTTGATGGTTCTTTAACTAGAGGCTATCCATCTAGTGCCAAGAATCCTCCCTATATTCAGACACTGGCTGCATCTGAAACCGCATAGTTTGTATTATCTGTTGAACTTCATTTCAATGAGTACTTAACAAGCGCTAAAAACACTATATCGGTACTATATAGTCTGATCGTGTTAAGTATCAATGCGATCCGGACATCATCCGCCATGTTGACGTTATCATGTGACCTACAACGTTATCACAAGGGCAAAAACTAGTTTGAGCGGCAGGTGCACTAACCCTTGATTTCATCAGTAACTCGACAACCATACCTATTACAGTTTTCTTCAACATCAGCAAAGTATTTGCAATGTCTGAACAGTTTGCACAAAGGAGATGTCGGGCAGCTGCTCGAAGATCTCGCCTTAGGAGAAGACTATTGATTTCATACTCTAGGCTAAATGTGTATATACGAATTCTTAAAAATTAACATTAGCCCAGAATGACTTGCATTGCTAGCTCACCCCAACACTTATGCACTATAATAATGATAAATGCTGACCAATACTTAATTATATTACATATTTTCTTACCGAAAATGATCTATTGTAGTAAAACAAGCACACTGTAATTTAAGTGTATTGTCATATGACATAGCTATGCATGAATACACACTAGACAAATGCAGCTGATGTGAATACATCAATTTTCTGTCAAGAAATGAATTAATGCATGAATTAATGAAATTATTATATTTTACTGACAATAGGAAACATGAACAAAAATGAGCAAACAAATAAATAAAATGAACCATCACAATAAATAAATACAAGTCAACAACACTTGAAACAAAGTTTTATTCAAATGTATTGGTCTAACAAACTACTATATATATATATATATATATATATATATATATATATATATATATATATATATATATATATATATATATATATATATATATATATATGGGTAGTTGACAAATGGCCAAGAAAAAGTACTTTCTTAAAGTGATATTTATTTTACATGAAAATACTAATTAGAATCATTTTCACCATGAATAGATGAACTTGATAAACTTATCCCTACGAATGTCAATAAAACTTTTTCGCCAACCTTACAAAACTGTTTGAAATTGTACCTATCTAAGAGGAGATATTATTGTAACTCCCCTAATGCCAAACTTGACTCTTTTTTTTTTAAGATATTTTAAAATAAGTATATTTTTCTGTTGTTTTATGTTTGTCATACCATAGGACAAATGTCACACCAAAGGACAGAGATAGTCATTGCATAAAAAGAGTCAGAATATATAGTGTTTATTGTAACGATTATAAAGGAGGACATTTGTTTTTATTTTTCAACAATATAAACTGTGCAAAACATAGCACACCATAAGTAACTTTGATACTAATAGATCCATCAATAAGGAAACATTGATGCATATAATATTTTTGAGAAATTCAGTAAAATGCCATTTCAAAACATTACTGTGACATTGTCAAACTGCAAAATTCATCAGTTAAACAGTAACAGTGACATGAAAATAAAATCCCTAAAAACATGATGTCAGTACTTTCATAGAGTGCGATAGAAAAAAGATAAGCTAATTTTCTCAAACTGACTTTTAGAACCAGGACAAAGTATGTCAGCAGTCTCCACCATACAGGTCTTTCACAAAATCCCCATCCGAAAAAGGCTTGTTGTGCTTTGCAATTGTATGAGCCAGTACATAACTAGCTTATGTTACATATTCTTGAATAGAGCACTGTTTCGTAAATGTACTTTGCTAGGCAAGATTTAATTCCTTGCTTGCCTTTTCTGCAGATGACAGGTTGACAGCATAATTCGAATGTTTGCTTGAAAAATGACGACTGAGGTTGTAGTCTTTAAAAACTGCAATACTTTCTCTGCATATTAGACATACCGCCTTCTGTCCGATACTGTCCATTCTTCGTTGAACACAAGACATTCAGAGTCCACTTTTCTTTTTTTCACCACACTCATTTTCACTCAATTTTGAGCGGTACGGTCCCATATATGGGATTTTTATTTCTGTGCCCCTGAGAGTACGGTCCCACATATGGGATATATAATGTTCAGTGGCGTCACATAACTGCCAGATTCAAACTGTGCTTTTGCGCTCAGTGCTGTCATATATCTGTCAAACTATTTGAACATGTTTAATTTAGGTTTCAGACATTTAAATACACATAAGCACTAGTAAAACAATACATTTGGAGTTTATCAAATACACACTGATGTCTATGGAAGCAGCAATAACAATCTATTCAAATATAATTTGCCAAGGTGTGTTATTCATATCAGATACACATAGTGTAAGTAACTATAAAGTTTACTCTATTCTTCTCCAAGTTCACCGGCCACTTTCTTACATGTATTTCGGGGGGAATATCGACAGGACTCTATGAACTGTGGCACAAACAAACATGGCGGGGCCCATCTCACATTATAGATCAAGATCAAGATTATTTATAAAGGTTTTTAAAAGACAAAGCATACTCACTTATACGTATTTGAGAATCGGAATACATTGTTGACATGGTAAGCAAGTTTGTGAATATTTTGAATAAAAAAGGAAAAACAATATAAAAGCAATCTATGATACAGTGTTATTGTGGCTGCGGTGTACCATGTGACAAGCATGACGCGTTGCCATGGAAAGATTAAGGGGGAGTTCTAAAATAACGGTCGACTTGAAAAAACTCACTCTGGGGGTCAGTTAGAATATTTTAAACTTACGTGTGAAAGGGTTAACGTCCAAGTTACCAAGTGCATTCTAATTCTACAGTAGTAGGCCCGCCTAACTGTACGCCATGCTATTCGCTGCCGTTTGCTTGTATTGTATCAAATTAGTAATTCTGAACCAAAACCGTTACTAAAGTGAAATATTTTTTAAAACTCCCTTGCGGGCCAGATGAAAGTGTTCGGCAGGCCGTAGTTTGCCCCCCTCTGTTCTAGGTCCATCATGTGCAAATGTATCTGGTGTTATGAAAGCAGATACATCAGAGGCAGCAGAAGTTAACTGGTTTTTACTAACAAAACAATAGCTTGTTTGCATATGACGTCACGTCACTGCGTTGCCATGGCGCGAAATGCAGATGGAGGGCAGGAAGTGATTTGATTCATTTAGGAAGCACTATAACAAACTCAAAATGCCGATGTTTTGCATCGTTTATGGTTGCTCAAATCGATCAAACCACGAGGAGTTTTTATCGTGTACCAAAAGTTGTTGTTCATAAGGGGGACAAATGCAAGAAATTGACCGAAAAACGGCGGAAAAAATGGCTTGCAAACCTACGTCTGCGGTCGGGAGGAACCGAATCGGAAAACGCCCGTGTGTGCAGTGTTCATTTTGTCAAAGGCGAGTTAATACAACTTATGTGGATGTTTGTGTAACATACCATTTTCAGAACTTTGTAAAGTTAAAGTAATTGTTTCTTCTTTTCTTTGAGTTTGTAAGTTACCCCTGTAACTAAAGACAAACGTAACGTTATTCAGGCAAATCTTTCAATTCAGTTGAAAAATCGCTCCTCTTCATAACGTAAGGATCACGTCCAACATATGTTTAAATTTTTTGTTATATTTTTCTCTTGTAATGGCGTGTAGTACAGTACGGACTTTACTCCATCTCGTACATTCCGCTCTTCACTTCTTGCCCTCCATCTGAATTTCGCGCGTCATCACAATCACGTGACTGCAAACCACCTATTGTACAAATTTTATCAATACAGTCCTCCATTCAGGGTAAAGGATAACAATGGTTATGGTGACTGCATTGACCTGATCAGTATAAAACCTAAATATTCAACCAAGCTTTGGAACAAGTAAACATAGAGAACTCCATGAACCACCAAGCTTTGTGGTTTTCACATCGCATTTTCCAACAGATTAATTTTTACAAAATTAGCTTTTGCTTTGTGTGATTAAATTTGTACACATATTGCTTAATAGGAGGACCAGTAACCTTGATGTCATGTTAAATAACTGAAGTTAGGAGTAGGGCTGGGCGATATTAGCCTGGGTTTCCCCATGCTGCCTTGTGCGCAGCGCGATTTTATTCACGCTGCTAGGCAGTCTGGATACCATGGAGCAGATTTTCGCCTCAGTTAGGGAACCAATCACAGAACGGGGTGGGAGCAGCAAGACGATGACGACATCTATGCGACACACCGAAGCAGTTTGTTTATATCTATGGATCTAACATGAGACGTAAAAATATATGCATATTTTTAGGAACACATCTACAAAAATATGCCTGTATTTCAAGTTGATAAAATAATTTAAAATCCACATCAGTTTATTTGTGCCCACGCCCTCCCAGGATCTATAACGTTACCTAGGCTACTTTCATTTTTAAAAAATTCCTCATAACCGTGCGCGCGCGATCTGCTTGCAGTTGTCGAGATGGATGCTGAGGAGTTGAAGAAAAGAATAGCTAGTGGAGATTGTAAAGTTGTCGACAATACGTCATCAAAAATCAAGTCCAGTGTGTGGGAGAAATTTGGAGTTATCTGAAGAAAATATTGTGAAAGGCTTTGCTGCAAACATTTTCGTGTTGGATAGCCGCAAATGTGGAACTTCATCGCCGAGGAAGCACGCAGAAACTGTGGTAACAAAGCAGTTCTATCGAACGGTATTTTCCATATTTAACACTGTTAAGTATGTGTGGTGTGCAGGGCGTGTTTGAACCCAAAATTGTCAGATATAGGCTAGACGAAATTGCGTGGTATAAATTATAGTGGTGTAGCCGCGTCTGTTCGATTGGTAAAATGTTAAGGCACTCAGTTTTGTGGTAACGTTAGCCATGTTCTTCATGTACCGGCCTTTTGACAGCTTCGGCTGAAGTTGTCCTTGTGTTAATTGTCGTGTAATAACTTCTGTATGACCTGGCAATAAACATTTTTGTAAGTGGTCTATAATGTGATAGTCTAAACTGATTTTATTTCGGGGCGGGTCGGGTGTCTGTTCTGTTTTAAGCGGGTCGGGTGCAGATTTTAATTAGTGCTGCTGTCGGAAAACGGGTCGGGTGCTGTTTTAAGCAGTGCGGGTACAGGCGGGTGCGGATTTACAAAATCGGACCCGTGCAGGACTCTGGTGTACACATAAATCTCTGACCCATCGTCGTCTTCTTTGTTGAATATCTGTCGCTCTACATACGTCATCTGGTATAACTGAAACGATTGGCTATGAGCTACGTACAGGCGCATTTGATAGACATTTGTAGCGCCCAATAAACGGCTCTGGGCATTCGTAAACCACGCCTCAAATACGAGAAAATGCACATGTGGTTCCCAGACCACGTCTCAAAGAGAAAGTGGTCTGACGTTAGCCAGGCTAGGGCGATATGGCCTAAAAAAAAAATCCCTGATTTTTTCACAAAAAATACGATTTACGATTTAAACTGATTTTTTTTTTATTCCCCTACTTAAAATCAATCTGCAGATGACAAAGAAATTGTTCAAAACAATTTTTAACTTTATTTTGTTTTGATTTTCCATTCTGGGATTTGATTTGGATTTTCCCCTTGGGGTTAAAGTGCAATCAGAAACAAGCCAAAAAGACAAGATGGCAGGCCCTGCCTTTGTAAACAGTGAAAATGTCACATAACATAACATAACAGAACAGAACAGAACAGAACAGAACATGAAATGGGTGGATTGGGATTGGTAGGGAACGTGAAAAAAAAAATGTACATCACAACATTTTATTAAGTTTAGTGACAACACAATGTTTACATGGTACAATGACTGGTATGCTACTGTTTTTATTATTGCTTTCACAATTTCAATTCAATTCTTGTGATTTGATTCTGATCTTGATTCAATATCGATTCCTTTGGATAAATAATAGGTACAGTAGATAAATGTTAATTTAAAGCCCTGTCAGCTGGTATTATTTTTAAAGGTTAAAAATAACATCTCAAATTAAATATTATGCGTTTTTTTATAATAACAAGTTCAACATTATAATATTTTAATGATATAGGTAAAAATATAATAAATATGTAATATAGTTATCATATTTAGCAAAATACTACTCTCTACAGCAATTATTTTAAAGTCCAACTAACGTGCTATGGTCATTAATGGGCTTTCCAGAGGTAAAAGTAACTTTACGTGACGTATTGTCCTCTAGCTGTTATTATAGACCTCTTTCCGCAGTTGAAAAACACAGATGATCGATTTTATTTCATTTCGGTAAGTTGAACTGTATCTTTCAAATTACCTATTGATCATTCGTGTTTATTTAGCCTACTATTAACTAGTAGTAGCCTAAAGAGTTACGGATGATCGGTTCACGTGCCGCTTGAACTCTGTCAGCGATCTGTCAAGCGCCAAAACGGTGTTTATTGTTTGAATTTCGTAATTAAATCGACAGAATCTGAGAGCTGAGAATTTGTTTCATAGCAATAGTAACCTTCTCTGTCTTGTCTGTCGGTGTCAGTGTCCTCTTTGCTTCGCGACTTTTCTCTGCGTGAGAAAATGGATGTGTGGCGTGAGAGCGTTTAAAAAGTGACAATTGCGTGAGTCTCACGGTGAATTCGTGAAAGTTGGCAGCTCTGCGGATTCAGTTTGTAAGACTGTAGGTTGTTTTTTGGCGGGTGTGTTTGTGCTGCCGCGGTCTTGCCGTGTTGTTTGTGTATCTCTATGCCAAACCATGTGCCAAACGCGCAGGGGAAGAGCTGAGCCCGTTCTGGGGCCCGTTCTTCGTACGTTGCTTATTACATCCGAGATCAAATGACACATCCAAGATGATCTCATCGTGCGAATCATGATCTGGCTAACTCGGTTCTTCGAACACACTTGCCGGATATGATTAGTATCGCTGGATTGAGTTATCTGAGATAACTGCGCGTTCATGCGCTGGTTAAAAAGGGGATATGTATCGATAGTAGAAACATTGATCAGCAACGCTGCTATTGGCTGTTCAGCGTGGCCAAAGAGCGTGCTCAGTTTTTCTCCTCAGCAGAGCAAGAACTAATAGTCGAAGTTTATTCAGAATTTTAATGTTTAATCAAAACGCCAGAGAACACCTCAAAGTCTGCAAAAGCCAGGAGAGAGGGCTGGCAAAAAGTAGCAGACAATTTAAATCCGTTAGAAGTGGCCATGTTAGATGTTTTTATCACTTATTAGCCTATATTTTTGTATTTTAATAATTGCATAATTACTTTGTTCATTGTAATGTCAGTCACCATACTAGAACATGGGAACAAATAAAATTTAAGTACAAAAATATTCTACATAATGGTAATTTTTAGTTAGCCTATTATAGTCTGTTTTATAAAAGGCACTGTTAAATAAATGGTGTTCTGTTTATAAAAGCAACCAAGAAAAAGGCTGAGAGAAAAAAAAAAAGAAAAGATCTTAGTAGCCTACACTGTAAAATCATTTTTGCTGCATTAAATTAAGGCTGTATAGTCATTTCAACTGTTAAATCTTGAGTAATGATGAATTGCTTTGGATTGTGAAAGTGAAAACTGATAAACTTATGTTAATGTAAAAATATTTTGCCATGAGTTATTGATCACATTTTTCCCCAGTGTAGTTCATTGTAATGACATTGTGTTTTCCTCTTTTGTGCACTTTTACATAATACACCAACACTTGTATCTGTTCCCAAGAAAGTGGTGGCTGAAATATGTGCAGTAAGTGGACATTTTCTAACTTTCCAAAGGAAAAAAAAGTATAAGACTTTGTAATGTCCATTTGTTTCCATTGCACTGGACAGTGAATAAACCCTCTCAGATAACTGTCATATGGAGGAACTAGCCTACCTGCAAGTGCATAAATAACTTTACTTCATTTATACTTGTATGCTTTATTGCTGCAATATGAGTTGCAGGATTCCACATCAACAGAAAGGCCTACAGAAGAGTCTGCACAGACAGAGGAGACATAGGCCTACAGGTGGGCAGTGTATAGACAACTTTTCCTTTTTATTTGTTGCATGAGGCATGTGTCTAATATCTCTTGCAGGCACTTGACCACTGGCTTTTCTTTACAAAGGACAATTGAAATAAAACTCAAGGAACTAAGCATATTTGTCTTTTATTAAACATTTAATTAAAAGTGGGGTTTTTTTGGCAATGTTGTGTAATATGGCACATGCAACAATGTCACAGGCCCTGTCAGGTGTGCAACCCCTCAGACTTTTCAGACACTGAAATATTCCCTTTAGTTAGCCAAAGTTCATTTCATTGTGTGCCCTTGTCCTGGCTAGAGCGGCATTGTAACTGGTTTGGGTCAGGGAATGGGGTCATAAAACACCTGTCTGCAGGCAGGAACATGTCATAATCACCTATGAAAAAATGCAGTTCTGTTAGGATCAGCATAAGTGTATGTAATACAGCGAGCTTGATATTTAATTGTGGAACTTTCCTTACCACTTTCAAATAATGTGCATAAATGTGAATCTCTGAAAATCCTTAAGTCATGCACAGATCCTGGCCATTTTGCTTTCACTTTTGTGATATGGGAGATTTTAGTCAACTGCCTTTTTTTTTTATTTGATATAATATTACTAATCTGGAATATTAAGAATCACAATAGTAACTGGGCTGCACATTTACATTGTGAACCCCCTTTCTGTTCACATAATCCCCTTCATTGAGGCCTTGATGGCAGTCTATGGTATAGTCTATGGTACCAATGACGTTAGTGAAGCCTGAGTGACATATCTGTAATCGGCATGGTCATGATTGTATGATCTTCATAAAAAATTATGATAGCCTAAAAAAAAAAAAAAAAACTGCTTTACAACATTGGGTCTTAAGTGGCTTGGAAATGCCACAAAAAACAAAAAAACAAACAAAAAAAACAAACTAAAACTGTTTTTTAAACATAAAAGCGACAAAAAACGACAATCTCACGAATCACGAGAAAAAATATATATCTCAGAAAGAAAGTGCACTCGCGCTGCGCTGGACTTCCCGTATCAGCTCCGCTTATGAAGCCGGGATCTAATCCTGTTAACATGAAATAAGCCTGCTCCCGAGCAGGTTTAAGTTTGCGCACATGTTGCTATGACAGCAAGTCCAGGATGAGCGTTGAAGAACCAAACAATCCAATATCATGCCAAATCGCCAACAATCAAATCCAGCTAAGTGAGTTAGCGACGTACGAAGAACGGACCCCAGAGCTACGGGAGCCCAGAGGGGAGCGGTGAATGTTAAAGAGAAAAACGATTTTCATTCAAAAAAATCGACGTAAACTGCACATTCGAATTAATCGATAAAATCGATTTATCGCCCAGCCCTAGTTAGGAGTAAGGAGAGTAAAAAGTAAGGAGAAGCTATGAATTAAATCAATAACATCCTGTTTCTGTTTGTCCTCTTAATGACCTACATAGGGTGATGGAACTATGATATCTCATTCAAAACCATTGCAGATGCATTTTACACAGATTTCATTCCTGCCATCTTTTGAGTTATGAACAGAGATTTACTGTGGTAGTAAAAAAGAAACTCTTTCAGTCAACCATTCAATAACAATTGCATTAATTATGTGTGATCTAAGCATAATAGTCACATATATAGGTTGTAGACATGATATAGAAGTATGCAGTTGAACAATGTTTGATTATAAGTCTGTCTAGCATCATTTTGGGATGATCTGATTCACTTTGATATGTAAAGTCTCAGTCTCTGTGGGTTTTAAGAGATTTCAGCCCTGAGTTTGAGAGGTCATTCAAAGGTCTTTAAGAAGAGGAAGGTCTGTCTTATCTCTCTTGTCTTGGGGATGAAACAATCCTTGGTGTTTTCTTCATGGGACTCAAGCTGTGCCATCTCCAAACCAATCCGTCTTTTGAAAATTGCCTAATGTTGACATCTTAAGTGGTTTTGCTCTGGTTGTACAAGGTTTCATAGTCTTAAAGGTGTAGAGTTGGTTAGTTAGCTCAGACTGAATGACAATGTCAGAACCTAACAGAGTTAAATTCCTGCGTGTTCATTTGGGATTTCTGAGTAATTCGGTTTGAACAAATCATCTCTGTCCAATCTGCTCAGTTCCTACAGTATTATTAAACTTTCTCACAACAATGTATCGATCAGAAAAAAAAAGTGCTGACAAATTACTGACATAGTCCAACACATTACTCTGTGGAGCAGTAGTAACCTCCATCCTTTGTTCCGTTAGAAATTTTTAATGGGCCTCAAACAGTGTCCAAAAATCAACTTAACAAAATTTCAAAGATTCTTGTGTAGCTTCTCTTGCAGCAAACAACACTAGTGGAACACCCTAATCCACTCCTTAACAGTCCCAAAGCAGTATTTCCTAATCAGCTTCCATCAGACGTGTTTGTCTTATTAACTCTCTGGGGTCTGAGGTGTTTTCTGGGCCCTGGAGGTGTTCTGACATACTCTGACATTTGTGCTTATTTCTGTTACTTGTGACATTTTCATGGCTAAAGTCTGAGTACACTGTATTCAGCAGCATGTATGTAAAAGTTTGTAGTTTTGAAATAATGACATTTATGCGTGGTTTGTGAAAAAACAAAAAACAATTGTCACTGAAGGTCATGAAACCCATACTGATTATTTCTTCACAAGACTTTTGAAAATTGTATGACGTAGCCTAGAATATTTGCTCCAAAATTATGTGAAAATCATCCTGCCTACTCATTCAGATAAAACCATATTGATTTAAAATTTGTAAGACATGTTTTGTGTAAGAAAGCTTTATGCGATGAGGGCGTGAATCATCATGAATATTGATGTGTTTCACACCTGAGAAAGACAAAGACCCTCCCATAATGGCCCTATCAGGTGTTATCAGGCCCTATCATTATGAAGAACCTTGCACAAAGAATGAGGAGAGACTTAAAAAAGAATGGCTTTTTGATTGTTTGGATTTATTTATAACACAACATAATCCAAAGATACACAACAAATGACAAAAAAAGCACATTATTGAACACACCGATCTAAAGACAATGGGCCCTATCTTGCACCCAGCGCAATTGACTTTGTACAACGAAGCATGTATCATTCCTATTTTGCACCCGACGCACAGCGGACTTTTCCCTCCACAGACGCACGTCGGTAAATTAGGGAATAAACTTGCGCTCCCGGGGGTGGTTCAGCGAAAAGAGGAGGCGTGTTCCAGCGCAAACGTTCCCTCGTGCTATTTTGCAGTTCCAGAAAACAGTTCCGCCACAGACCAGGAAAAACCTAGTCTAAAGTCAGTGGTGCATTTTTCAGATGCTATTTTAAGGGTGCATGCTTGGCCATAATGTAGCATGTGCACAACACGCATACAATTTGCTTTTCTACTCTACACAGACGCAGCAGTTGCCATTTTTGCAAACCATACATAATTACAAGGAAAAATATTCCACACAAGGGAAATCATTGTGATGTCCATGAAGATGTGAAAAAATAAGCATAAATCTAGTTTACACATTTACCCAAATTAGTATACGCCTATTTAACCGAAGCTAGTTTGGGTGTGTTTCTCCCATCCCCATACAATGTCACTTCTCTGTCTTTTACCGCCCTGACGAGAACATCGGTCTCCTCGGCTGTGAACCGCTCCTGGCGTGCACCTGACAAATCTGCCGTTATAATAGCAATCCGCCATGGAACAAGCGCGTCTGCTCTTAAAGGGAATGTGAGATGATGCTCTGATTGGTTTATTTCACTTTACGCCCAAACCACATCTATGAGTAAAGTAGCTACTTCAGACCAACCCATTTTAGATTTGCGTCGGGCGCAAGAGTCATTTATCCGCCGGTATAATAGCAACAGCGTGAAATTCGCCCACAAAGTTACTTGCGTTTCGCGTTTGATACTTGCGTTTCAGATCGTTAAAATAGGGCCCAGAGACTTGAACAGTCACACACCTTTGTGCCATTCCTGAAACATAGTACATACCTGTCATTTCCAAGGTGTTTGATTTTTCACTTTACCATGTTCATGTACAGAGTGAATGTTTGATTGGAGTAAAACCTTGAAGCCTAATGTTTTGCTTTTCAAACGCACAGTGCGACTGACTCAAACTCACAGTGCGTGCAGAGAACATTTACTGAAGCGATCGAGCCGCTCCAAACTATGAAACATTATTGTTACCATATTATACATATCTACGTTTGTATTTAACAGTAAACATGGGTCTAAACATTATAATATTCACCATATTAGAGTAAACACTCATTCTAGCCTACTTTTATCATGCTGTGTTTTATTATCAAACATAAAAACATCCTCGTGTCATACATGTATATAAATTTAACATTGAAAGGTTGCCTACCAGTCTAATTCACATTTCAACAAGTTTCTGTCTATATATTGTTGCATATACATGTACGACATTAGGCTTTGTGTTTTTACTCCAATCTCATTTCATAACGTACATTTGAGTCTGGCACCAGTTTAACATGTCTTACCTTAAAAATCTTCTCATCTTCAAATCACGTTCTTCTAATTCTTCTGAGGTAAATCCAAGTGAAACAGCACAGCACAAACACAGTCTTCCAAACTCGATGAAAAGCAGAGAAGTACGTTACTGGAGTCTCTGATTCTTTGTTTTGAAAGAATGTTCCTACACATGGACTATTTGCATGTCAATCGCTCGTGCGCACGTGGCTGTGGTCACATTAGAGTTAATGAGGACCCGTTTGAGAAACTGTAAATGTCGTTGCTTTCATACGGATTACTTAAACAGAATATTTGTTTTTGATATAAAGAGACTCCAAGCTTTGTAAAGACATACGTCTCAAGTCTGTGTGACAAACATTCTCTGAGTTACAGGTCATTTTCTATCGCTTTTCAGAATGAACTTCACATTGAGAGAGATGGCAGAATACGCATCATGTTTATTTTCTTTATTTTACGAAAAACACAACATTTTGTTTTTATTATGTACACAAGAGTGTAGAGTGTACACAAATAAAAGAAGACATTTAACAGTTTTGAATGATACAAAGGGCCACTGTCCTGCAAAACTTCAGCTCCAACCCCAATTAAACACACCTGAACCAGCAAATCAAGGGCTTATTAGGAATACTACAAACTCCCAGGCAGGTGTGTTGAGGCAAGCTGGAGCTAAACTCTGCAGGATAGTGGCCCTCCAGGACAGAGTTTGGACATCCCTGGATTAGTTGATTCAACTTTACCATCAATAATACACTACAGTATTTTTTAGGTTGTGAGGAAATATAAAACTGAGTATCGTCAGCATAACAGTAAAATCGTTACAAAAGTAATTGTAATGTCTCTCAGGCGAAGCGTATACAAGGAGAAACGCAGAGGACCTAATACTGAGCCCTATGGCACACAGTACTTTTGCTAAATGCGAAATGGTAGTAGTTAGATAGATATGACTGCTTGTCCACAAATGCCAACATAATTCTCATGCTGGCCAAGCAAATGTTGTGGTCTGTGTTGTTAAAAGGTGTAACTTTAATAAGGACAGTTTCTGTGCAAAGATAGAGCTTAAATCCTGACTGAAATTCCAGTTCTTTGCAAAACTAAACATTGCTATTGGTCTATAATAAACCAATTATCCTGGGTCAAATGATTAGGTGTTTGATAATTGCCAGCTTTCTTGGACTGCAGGTTTTTAGTGTTTAACAATGTTGAGAAGAGATTCTGAGATTATAGATTTTGAAACAATCTATTATCTATCTACTATCTATCTATAATCCTTTTTCGCAAACTTAGTGCATATAGGATCTAGCAAGCATATTGTTGGTTTTGATGCTTTAATGCTTTTAGGTTAGTTTTGATGTGTCTTGCTTTGTGGAACTAAACTGGTGTTAATTTTTTTTATTTGTCTTTTTTCACTTTAGACCTGATGCTGCTGAAAGAAGAAAGTGAAGTACTAGCTGAAATGCAAGAGAAATATCAATATGAGAAACATCATGGATTCATAACATCCAGTACTAAAAATACTTCCTCACGAAACAGAGCTCAGAAGACCAAAACTAATAGTTACCTCACCTGCCATCAGTGTGGAAACAGTTTCACTCATAAACAAAGCCTTGAAATCCACATGAGAGTTCACACTGGAGAGAAGCCTTTCACCTGCCAACATTGTGGAAAAAGTTTCACTCAAAAACAAAACCTTACAGTCCACATGAGAGTTCACACTGGGGAGAAACCTTACACATGCCATCAGTGTGGACAGAGTTTCACACATAAAAAAAACCTTAATACCCACATGAGACATCACACTGGAGAGACTGCTTTCACTTGCAAACTATGTGGCAAGGACTTCACACGAAAAGAAATTCTTAATTCCCACATGAGAATTCACACTGGAGAGAAGCCATTCATTTGTGCTCAGTGTGGACAGAGTTTCACACATAGAAAAAACCTTAATACCCACTTGAAAATTCACACTGGAGAAAATCCTTACACCTGCCAACAGTGTGGAAAGAGTTTCACTCAAAATGGAAGCCTTAAAAGCCACTTGAGGATTCACACTGGAGAGAAGCCTTTCACATGCCCTCTATGTGGAAAGAGTTTTACACATAAAGGAACCCTTAATGCACACATGAGAAGTCATACTGGAGAGAAGCATTTCACATGCCCTCGATGTAGAAAGAGCTTTACACATAAAGGAACCCTATATAACCACATGAGAATTCACTCTGGAGAGAAGCCTTTCACATGCCCTCAATGTGGAAAGAGTTTTACTCATAAAGGAACCCTAAATAGCCACATAAGAATTCACACAGGAGAGAACTGCTTACGCTGTTTTTGAGAAACACCCCTGCACATTCACTATGGAGGGGATTAAATTGTGATCAGTGTAAAATTATTATTTTTTGCTTTCACACTTAAAGACACAGGAAAAGGCATGCTTATGTGAGACCTTGGCCAAAGGAGAACTTGCACCCCAATTTAGCTTGGATTCTCCCAAGGGTGTTTTCTCTATTTCTGTCACAGATGAAGTTTGGGTTCCTTGCCACTGCAAATATGTTAAAGAAGGCTGTGAAAATAAATATGTATTGTTTATCCTTTTTGATCTTTCATTAAAAAAAAAAAAAAAAAAAAAAAATTCTAACCTTTAAACAAGTAGGACAAATGAAAGAGTGTGCATCATGCCTGACACCTACATGAACACCTTACAGTTGGTTTTATGACTAAGTCATTCTCTTCAAATTCTATTGAAGTTAGAAACGTGTATACCAATGTCATCTGTAACTTTAGAGATGGACCCTAAATGTGCGAATATCGAACATTCAATGTCATTGTCAAGCCAACTATGCCAGTATATCACTGGGAAACACTAAGCGTGAGACTTTGCGGGTTGCGTTCATATTCTGAGTCTGCTTGCCTGTAGCCTAAATAGTATACCCTATATCCCAATAAGGTGCAAGTTTGGTATTTTATATCACTGTATTTAGTCAATTAAGCTACGTTAAGCGTCCCGACAGCAGGGGAATCCTGGAGTATGACGTATTGAGGGAACCCACAGTACTGCAGCACAGCATTGCGATATAAAGTTAAGGAAACGAAACAACTGAGAGAAATATGTCTACCTCATATGTAACGTTTGATCTGTACATCAGCATCGGGGAATAACAATCTCATCACGGTAGAGAAAGCTACTTACATGTACAAAGTAACCATGAAGACTTAAATGTAAACACAGTTTTTGTATCTTTATCAGCTTTTCCATATATATTGTAGCAAATTAGCTCTAAAGAAATACTAATATTTAATCATAACTTGTTATAATTGTTTATAAATATTTGGATCAGTTAATAGAATTAACTTAATGTTGTAAAATTAATATTACGATCAACCCACCTGTTCGTCCTATGAACACTCAGCGTTAATTGTTTATTAATTCTAAGAAATATTCATTTCTGGGGGAGGGAAATGTCTTTCTTAATGTACAGTATTACTAAGAGCCTGTAGTCAAAATCTAAATCATAATGTAAACTTTGTTGAAAGTAGAGAATCAGAAACAAATACGTATTGTGCACAAGTTTTATTAACTAAATCACAAACATAACTAATCTAAACACACATGCATACATGGATAGGTAAAATGGTGAGTGACAGAATGAAACCGGAAGGAGGAAATGGAACTATGGAGCTTATCAAGAACCATCAGCTTATCATTTTCAGAGCACCTCATTAAATGTATACTTGTATGGCCTTTGCAGTGGAAACATTTCATGAAGTTCCTGAAGAAGGATTTTGATGGTTCTATTAGTCTCAATCGATTTCTTCGGCGTTGAATGAAGAAAAGTTGGTAAGATTGTGGCCTGCCGGCCCTGGGCCGGAGAGGCCACGCAGGCAACCAAGGAGTGAGGAAGTCGGAAGAGTTGATAGTTGCCCATTCAGTGATGGGAAAGTTGCAGTTTTCTTCTGAGTTGGGTTGAAGAAAATACAGTCTGACTCTGTTGGGAGAGTGAAGGCATAGCAGGCACATCAACCCGAAGAAGCAGCAGTAGAGGCCAGAAGAAGAGAGAGTGGGTCACTGTGAATTTGTCTCTATAAAGCCTGAGAAAAGCCCCACCTCTCTGGGTTTGCTTGACCAATGAGAAGGGTGGAATTTCCAAGCAGGAAAATTCCTCTGTTGTTGATTTATGGATCTTTGTTTTAAGAGTGCTCATTTCCATGTGCAGCTGGATTGGTTGCTGATGAAGAAACTATAAAAGATTCTTGTAATACTTATATGTTGTGCAGCTATCGACATATCATGTACACAATCATTTCGATCATCAAAGTACCAATTTATAGAGACCAAACATGGTATAGGTGAGGTTACATTGACCATTGGTTCTATCATAAAATACATATACTCAAAAAATTAATAGAATTAAAAGACACTACACAAGACAGTAAATCATTCACACAATGTTCTGGGATGCATGTTCATTCATAGATCAGTATGTATATAAATTAATACAGGAAAATATGTTCTATGACCACATTATTCAGAGCAATGAAATCATCTTATCTGATGGTCGCCCTGGCGACTGAGGCCTTTTCTGCTCTCTTGCCTCTTTTGGGGGAATAAGCCAAGGCGACATCTAGTGTATATATCTATGCACCAGTCTGCGTACACGTCACACACCAGGATGCGTGCGCGCCCTCAGATCACTTGGACGTGGCTGTGTACAAGAGTTAAAAAACGATATAAATACTGTTCATTTTCTCACACAAACCGCTCGTTTCGTGTCTTAGGCCATCAATGTGTACTTACGATGGGAAATTGTTTAATTTGGACGATGGGGAATTGTTTTAATTTGGACTCTGTGCATGCTCTTTGAGACAGTGACCACAGACCTGCATTATAGGACTGACAGACAAGAACGGTTTGACCTAAAAATATCAAAATTGAAACTACTGCGGAAAAAAGACACCTACATCTTGGATGCCCTTGAGGTAAGCTAAAACATACCAAAATTTTATTTCAAAGTGAACTATCCCTTTAACGATAGTTAACAATCCAACTGCTCATTGTTAGTTCATATTTCTATTACATTGTTGGCTGCCATTTACTTCCATTCTATGAACATAAACATCTGAAAACTTCTACAAATTCTATTGTGTTCAGATGAACAATGAAAGGCATACACATGGAATGAAAAAAGGCACACACATGGGTGAATAAATGAGTTTTCATTTTGGGTGGACTATTCACTTAAAGGGGCATTCCACCCATTTGAACATTGTTTTTTATTTAAAGTGGGTCATATATGTAGTTCGAAATGTAAAATAAATTTTGAATTTGGTGCCTTCGTGACCGAGGAAAGACAAAAAATAACTTCAGGACGCATTTGTATGAAAGACAACAACTCCCACAATGCACCACATAATCACCTTAACTACTACTACTAATTAATCTTGCACTTGTTCATAGTTTTTGTATTATGTCTGAATATATTCAGTTGAATTTTGCCCATACAAATTGCCTTATCTGACCGTGTTTATGTCCAAACTCAATACCTCATATTATGGTCTTATTATTATTTATAAAGATTGCAAAACGTCAAGAGATGACAGGTTTATGATATACAACTTTGTAAACAGTATACAAAATGTATTAACAATATGTTAAATGTCACCAAAATACACATGAGAAAAAGAGTTCCTCATATTATTATTATTTTTTTATTTTTTATTATTGTTTTACATTTGAAAAGAAATAATCTGGATTGAATTGACAGATGGGGAAAAACTTGCTTCTAGTATAAAATAAATAAATAAAAAATACAATCCTTTTTTAACCTTTTGACTTCCCGTACATTCAGTTGTGCTTCTTGCTCGTATTCAGTTCTGATGGTATGTATGGTAACTGGGCAACTACCATTTATACAGGTGCTGGTCATATAATTAGAATATCATCAAAAAGTTGATTTATTTCAGTAATTCCGTTAAAAAAGTTAAACTTGTATATTATATAGACTCATTACATGCAAAGTGAGATATCTCAAGCCTTTATTATGACCGCCGCTAGCGTAGCTAGCGAAAGCGGTCATATAGGGATTGTCAAAGTTTTTTTTTTTTTTTTTCCCGTCACCTTACTGAATTTTTCGTCAACGATACCAGGGACACCGAAGCACCGGGGAACATGAAATTTGGTGGGCATGTAGCCCCACTAGACTTCTAAGGAAAAATTTTGTTTGTTCCCCGGGGGCCACTCCCCCCCCCGCGCTGGGCCCCCCCAAACCCAAAAAAATGCAGTTTTTCCTAAATAACTACCTGAACCGTGGCACCGAGGATGAAGAAATTTTTATGGTATGTTGGTCTACTAGACTTTTACGGAAAAATTTCGTTTGGTCCCCGGGGGCCACTTCCCCCCCCGCGCTGGGGCCCCCGTAAATTTTTCGTCAACGATACCAGGGACACCGAAGCACCGGGGAACATGAAATTTGGTGGGCATGTAGCCCCACTAGACTTCTAAGGAAAATTTTCGTTTGGTCCCCGGGGGCCACTCCCCCCCCGCGCTGGGCCCCCCCAAACCCAAAAAAATGCAGTTTTTCCTAAATAACTACCTGAACCGTGGCACCGAGGATGAAGAAATTTTTATGGTATGTTGGTCTACTAGACTTTTACGGAAAAATTTCGTTTGGTCCCCGGGGGCCACTCCCCCCCCCGCACTGGGGCCCCCGTAAATTTTTCGTCAACGATACCAGGGACACCGAAGCACCGGGGAACATGAAATTTGGTGGGCATGTAGCCCCACTAGACTTCTACGGAAAAATTTCGTTTGGTCCCCGGGGGCCACTCCCCCCCCCCCCGCGCTGGGCCCCCCCAAACCCAAAAAAATGCAGTTTTTCCTAAATAACTACCTGAACCGTGGCACCGAGGATGAAGAAATTTTTATGGTATGTTGGTCTACTAGACTTTTACGGAAAAATTTTGTTTGGTCCCCGGGGGCCACTCCCAAACCCCCCCCCCCCCCCCCGCGCTGGGGCCCCCCTAAAATTTTTCGTCAACGATACCAGGGACACCGAAGCACCGGGGAAAATGAAATTTGGTGGGCATGTAGCCCCACTAGACTTCTACGGAAAAATTTCGTTTGGTCCCCGGGGGCCACTCCCCCCCCGCGCTGGGCCCCCCCAAACCCAAAAAATGCAGTTTTTCCTAAATAACTACCTGAACCGTGGCACCGAGGATGAAGAAATTTTTATGGTATGTTGGTCTTAAGGGCCCACATCAACCTAGCCCATAATCGATTGTCAAAGTTTTTTTTTTTTTTTTTTTTTTTTTTCGTCATCTACTGAATTTTTTCGTCAACGATACCATGGACACCGAAACACCGGGGAACATGAAATTTGGTGGGCATGTAGCCCCACTAGACTTTTACGGAAAAAATTTCGTTTGGTCCCCGGGGGCCACTCCCCCCCCCCCCCCCCGCGCTGGACCCCCCCAAACCCAAAAAATGCAGTTTTTCCTAAATAACTACCTGAACCGTGGCACCGAGGATGAAGAAATTTTTATGGTATGTTGGTCTACTAGACTTTTACGGAAAAATTTTGTTTGGTCCCCGGGGGCCACTCCCAAACCCCCCCCCCCCCCCCCGCGCTGGGGCCCCCCTAAAATTTTTCGTCAACGATACCAGGGACACCGAAGCACCGGGGAAAATGAAATTTGGTGGGCATGTAGCCCCACTAGACTTCTACGGAAAAATTTCGTTTGGTCCCCGGGGGCCACTCCCCCCCCGCGCTGGGCCCCCCCAAACCCAAAAAATGCAGTTTTTCCTAAATAACTACCTGAACCGTGGCACCGAGGATGAAGAAATTTTTATGGTATGTTGGTCTTAAGGGCCCACATCAACCTAGCCCATAATCGATTGTCAAAGTTTTTTTTTTGTTTTTTTTTTTTTTTCGTCATCTACTGAATTTTTTCGTCAACGATACCAGGGACACCGAAACACCGGGGAACATGAAATTTGGTGGGCATGTAGCCCCACTAGACTTTTACGGAAAAAATTTCGTTTGGTCCCCGGGGGCCACTCCCCCCCCCCCCCCCCGCGCTGGACCCCCCCAAACCCAAAAAATGCAGTTTTTCCTAAATAACTACCTGAACCGTGGCACCGAGGATGAAGAAATTTTTATGGTATGTTGCTCTTAAGGGCCCACATCAACCTAGCCCATAATCACTCATTTGTGATTTGCGCCCCTCCCATAAAAAATTAAAATGCAATATTATTCTGCTTTAATCGCCCCTATCTTCAGTTGAGATGTTCAGAACTGCACCATATTTCATGTGTATGATTAACTTGACATCCTCTGGGGGTATGCTAAGTTTCGTAGAATTTCATCCATGGGGGGGTATAAAATAAATTCATTTATGTGCACATTTAGTGACTGTACACTCATCGGCCTGTAGATGGTGGTGTTGAGCGAAGGGTTGCTGGTTTAGGATGATACTGTCACTAAGGTTGCCAACTGTCCCGAATTAGACGTCCCGTATTTTGGGCCTAATTTATTTGTCCCGTGCGTGACCTCCCGTGTCCCGTTTTTTGACAAGCTGATAAACCACTGACTGATACAACAGCAACAGCAGCAGTGCTGACCACGACACTTGAGAATGATCACCGACACCTGTCATCATCCAATCACAGCTTTTTTTAATCACTGTTTTGAGACAAATCATTGTTTGATTTGCGAACATCCTCTGCCGTCTGGTCGCTTCCGCTTCAAGCCGGACTCGTCTCACGCTAACGGTAATTTCCTTTCACTGTCCACGTTTTGATTTCGGCTAATCAATTTTGGCGAATGCAAACAACGTGATTATTGTTCATGAGTCTAACATCCAGCCACGCAAGAAAACATGTAATCTGCCTGAGGGAATAATATGCTCAAAAAACATTTCTGATTATTATTAATGTTTTAAAGCTTTTAGAAAGTACATAGAAAGCTTTTGTAACATTACCTTAACTGTCACTTTTGATTAATGTAATGCATCCTTGCTGAATAAAAGTAGGCAATTACTTTCTTTATTTTTTTTCCCAAAAAATAATCTTACTAACCCCAAACTTTTGAACTGTAAGCCTAGTGTATAATGTTAAAAAAGCTTTCTATTTTAGATAAATGCTGTTATTTTGAACTGTGGTTTGTTTGTAATGTGACTTTTTTCATGTATGACATTACAATTATTTTTAGAATTAAATACATAAATAGGTTAAGCAATACAAATGTGTTTATGTCTGATAACCTTTTAAACACAAACTTAACTGCAGACACTGAAATGACGTACACTGTGTGATACAGTACAAATATTTTGAGTGTCCCTCATTTTCCTATAAATAACCACGATTGTCCCGCATTTTCCTTTTCTGAAGTTGGCAACCCTAACTGTCACACACGCAAGCATGCACACACACTGACATCCACACGCACAGACACACACCCATACACACACATACAAATCCACATGCACAGACACACACACACAAACACACACGCGCACACACATGTACGCACGCATACATACACACACACACACAGACACACACATACACAAACACACACACATACACACACACACAGACAGACATGCACATACTACTACTTTTTTTAGGTATATACATAAACACGCAATACAGCCAAATTGCTCCACGTCATTTATTTTTGTGGAAAGCCAGTGCAGGCCTGAGCGGCGGTCATATTTTGTACCGCCATGCGGTACATCTAGTTTGTTATAATTTTGATGATTATGGCTTACAGCTTGTGAAAACCACAAAATCAAAATCTCAGAAAATTAGAATATTACATGAAATCACACAGTAATTACACAGTGATACCATGGTCATTGAAGCAGGTTTTGGTTCTTTTGGCAGTGTGGGCAGGTGCAAATCCTGCTGGAAAATGAAGGAAGCATGAAGTGCTCTGGAAATGTCCTGGTAGACGGCTGCGTTGACTCTGGATTTAATAAAGCACAGTGGACCAAAGTCCTCTTTTCTGATGAGAGCAAATTTTGCATCTCATTTGGAAACCAAGGTCCCAGAGTCTGGAGGAAGAATGGAGAGGCACACAATCCAAGATGCTTGAAGTCCAGTGTGAAGTTTCCACAGTCTGTGTTGGTTTGGGGAGCCATGTCATCGGCTGGTGTTGGTCCACTGTGCTGTCCACTCAACACAGCCGTCTACCAGGACATTTCCAGAGCACTTCATGCTTCCTTCAGCAGACAAGCTTTATGGAGATGCTTCCTTCATTTTCCAGCAGGATTTGCACCTGCCCACACTGCCAAAAGAACCAAAACCTGGTTCAATGACCATGGTATCACTGTGTACTGTGTGATTTCATGTAATATTCTAATTTTCTGAGATTTTGATTTTGTGGTTTTCACAAGCTGTAAGCCATAATCATCAAAATTATAACAAATAAAGGCTTGAGATATCTCACTTTGCATGTAATGAGTCTATATAATATACAAGTTTCACTTTTTTAATGGAATTACTGAAATAAATCAACTTTTTGATGATATTCTAATTATATGACCAGCACCTGTATACTGTCTATGGTAACTATGCATGATTTGTAGTATGATTGCGTAAAGGGAACAGGAATTCCGGTAGGGAACAGAGTCGACTGCTACACCGGTCGCGTGCAGCGCTGCAGCCACGTAAACAGAGTTTGCCCTTCCCCTACTGACTTTCACTTTCGGTGCCCGAATGGAAGTGAATGAGGCTTTGCGATTTTTTTTTTTTATCTAGGCCTACGTCAAATTCTGCATCCATTGTACGATTTATTTTTATTTTTTTTCCCCTCTCGGAAAGGCAACGTGAGTTTAGAAGGGCATATGGGCAGTTGCCCGGGCAACCTGAGCAACCCCCCTGTGCATGTCCCTGATAACAGGTGAATTATATGATGAATATTACGCTATTATGATGAACTATATGCCTTTCTCCACTGAAGTTCTGAGTTGTTCAAAGTGTTTCTGATGATTGTTCGAAGGCAGACTGAGATGGCGAACAGAAACATGTTTTGTGTAACATTAGCAACACATTATTAGCTGTTTGATAACGTAGTCAAGCAAAAGGCTAATCATATTCTCTGTGACTGTAGCTGAAAAAGAATGCGCTACAGTTTTCCCTGTACATGCCCATTTTCTAGGTGGGGCTATAGAGCCCATGTATGAACCTTGGCCAAGCCATAATAAGAGTGTGCAAAAGATCATGAAATTTAAAGCATGAACAAACTCTTATTGATGAGAACATAAAGACTGATAACTAAATTGTTCAGACATAAATACTTCCTTTTATCAGGTATTGCATTTTCTGGCTTTTCTGACTGGTAAACAAAGAGTTTACAGCTGATCCTTAGATCTTACTATGCCTCTGTGTGCTTGTATGTGTCTATTTTACACTCTAGATCAGGGGTGTCAAACTCAGTTCCTGGGCTGCGTTCCAGTCCACTTTTAGACACACACTTGCAAACTTCCCTAAGCACTTCCCCTCGGGGGAATCCCTGCCGCCATTTTGAAGTGCGTTCCACTTCCTGAAGTAGACGAGGGAAGTATATGCTGCGTTCCAGTCCAAAATTGTCATGCCCTTCACTCGCTAACTTCCCCCCGTCTCGTTCACTCGGATGTACGTCATTGCTTACGTTGCACGAGTGCCCACTACTGGCAGAAACTGCAATGGGCTGAATTGGAACGTCCTAAGCCCTTGATCACTTGGAATCAGCAATGGAGTTGATTTATTATTGACATTTTTTTTCCTTTAAGAATTTGTTTAATGCAGCATCCAAATGTTTATAGGTGTGTTTGGGTTGTTTTAAATAAAAAAATAAAAAAATAATATATCATAGTGTTGTCTGTTGTGGTGGTGATTAGACGAAATATGTGGTGACGTCACAATCGTACTGCATTGTGGGACATATAGGTGCCTGAAGTGTACATTTGAAGTAGACTCGCTCCCTCTGTCAAAATCGAGGGAAATGGTGGTGCCAGTGGCCCTCCAGGACTGGAGTTTGACACATGTGGTATAAGGGGGTAATTTCGGGTTTAGAGAAAAAAAAAGTCAGCTGGCAGCAGAAAGTGGCTGCCATTAAAACCAGACGTAAACAGCCGTTCATAACAACCAAAAGTAGGAGGTGTATGGTATGAATAATACTAGTGGAAAACTAATTAATCTGCTTTTATATTATATTATTGTTCTTGTTTAAATAAAGTAATAGTCAAAATAATACCAGTCAAGTAATAAAGTATCCATAATAAACACAGAAGTCATAAAAAAATGTATGAGCATCAAATGAGACTGACAAGGGGCAAAAGCAGTTAAAAACATGATATTCTATGTAAAGAAAAGTATCAAATCAAACACATAGCCCCACAAGTAGAATAAGGAATGATGTTATTCTAAAATCAGGAACACTAAATACAACAATGCTTTGAAAGTTGTAATATTTTATTCAAATTTATGTGCAAAGCTTTCAGGTTTAATTTTTGTAATTCGTACCCGAAAGATGGTGAACTATGCCTGGGCAGGGCGAAGCCAGAGGAAACTCTGGTGGAGGCCCGCAGCGGTCCTGACGTGCAAATCGGTCTGAAACTGCTGGCCAGCGGGCCATTTACGGCCCCCCCTACCTTCGGCCCCCAACTGATGTAAAAAATCTAACATAATCCGGCCCGCAAAATTACTATTTTTGTATATATTTTTTTCTAGTTGCTTCATGCTTATTTAAACTACCCTTTCATGTTAAATTGAAACAAAGACACGATTCTATATAAAAAATAAAAAAAAACCTTTACGCGTAAAAAAAAGAAAAATGCGCATGGCAGCATATTTGATAAGAAAGCTGATTTTGGTCCTAGTAGGTTATTTGTTGTTTGGCTGCGAACAAAAATGAAAATGTCTCTTTCCAAACCGAAAAGGAAAGTTTTCTAGAAATTTCAAGAAAGATGGACATTGCAGTATTTTTTTGTGGTGTTTAATGGAAATGCTACCTGTCTGATATACAAAGAAAAAGTCGCCTTTTCCCACCGAGCAGCAGAGGGTTAAGTCATTCAGCTTAGAAATGCGATAGCAAAGAGCAAGTGAATGTTACGTAAAGTATACGCGGATGCAAGTAAAATATCTCTTTATTGGAAATAACAACTAAAAGTCCAAACGCCGCAGACAGCAGGAGAGTGGTGATGCAGGGACTTCGATGGGCAACCCCGGAGCGATGAGTGATGATCAGAGTGTAGATTTCATCGGATCGATGAGTGACGATCAAAGTGTAGAATCCACAGCGGGACTGGAAACAGGAAACCAGCACAAACACATGAACTCAAAAACCAGACGAGAGAACACACAAGGAGAACAGGAACAGGTAACGACACGGGGAAGCTCCAACAACGATCTGACAAACACAAGACGAAAGACAAGGCATTAAATAGGCTGGTTGATGAAATGCAACTGGCGCTGATAAGAGAATCAGGTAATCAGCGGTAACGCCCACACGAAACAATCAGTGCGACACCACACACACACACACAAGATGAGAGAGAGACAGTGGATCTAACAACCGTGACAGTGAAGCCCTTTTTAAGCCCATGTTTCCCCTGATACCGACTCGGTTTTAGAGTGTCAGTTTCACCACCACATCAGCAGTTGCGCATCACCTCTGTTTTTTCCCGCCCTTCCGCAAAAAAGCTAAGAAGGATCTACTGAGCTTTGAACTTGTAGCCAGTGCAAAGTTGCCAGCTCATAGAAAATAGTCTCTTTTCTTTGTGGCCCTTGGAAACCGCGCTGCAGCAGCTGCACACATGCTAGGGATCGATCCTCGCTGTTGTCTTTGAGAGCGATGGACACCTGCTCTTTACATCGTCGAGGGGAATTAGCTCAAATGGTAGAGCGCGCCGCTCACTGCACAAAAGAAGGGGCCCAATCTTTGCGCCCCCGCATGCAAGCGAAAAAGACGCAGAAAACGGGAATACACCCACAAATTTCAGCTGAAATAATATTCAGGCTATATTCCTTATATTGATAGATATTTATTGTGTATATTATTTTTAAAAAGCATATTACATGTTTATGGTTTAATAAAATGAATAAAAATGTTTCTTCAAATGTGTTTTTATGATAGGATTTGATTGATATGATTTATCAGTAAACAGTATACATAAACAGAATATATATAGGACAATATGAAAGAGTGGGCGGGCCACTCTAAAATCTGAGAGGATTTTAGACCACATGGGAGTGCAAACTCCAGCCTTCTTACTGTGCATAAGAAGGGGCCCAATCTTTGCGCCCCCGCATGCAAGCGAAAAAGACGCAGAAAACGGGAATACACCCACAAATTTCAGCTGAAATAATATTCAGGCTATATTCCTTATATTGATTGATATTTATTGTGTATATTATTTTTAAAAAGCATATTACATGTTTATGGTTTAATAAAATGAATAAAAATGTTTCTTCAAATGTGTTTTTATGATAGGATTTGATTGATATGATTTATCAGTAAACAGTATACATAAACAGAATATATATAGGACAATATGAAAGAGTGGGCGGGCCACTTTAAAATCTGAGAGGATTTTAGACCACATGGGAGTGCAAACTCCAGCCTTCTTACTGTGCATTCACACCGGACGCGAATAGCGGGTCAAATTCGCGCCTGCCGCGTCTAGTTATACGCTTGACCACTTTGTGTCCATTCGCGCGTAAAAACAAAAGTTTGAAGCGAAATTTACGCACGTCAGAGGCAAAAGTTTTTACAAGATGTCTGATGTTGATTGAGCATTCATCGAGAGAGTCACCGCTCTGTATTTGCTCTGGAGAGCAGAACAGCGGCATAGGAATCATCGTCGCTGTATTTGGGTCCACCAGACCCTTCGGAGGCGAACCCAGTTTGGCGAGTTTCACCATTTGCTCCAGGAGCTGCGCCTGGATGACGGCCGCTTTCAGCGGTACTTCCACCTGTCCCGCGCCCAGTTTGATGACCTGCTGTCTCGCATCGGAGCGAGGATCGCCCTCCAGGACACCAACTACAGTGAAATTTGTATATCTTACAACTTACCAGGTTGTAAAATCTCCTCACCAATCTTCTTCCAAGCGAGGTCCTTTTTGTTCCTGTCTCTATACAAATATGAACTTGAGTCATATAATTCCGGGTGACCACTCACAGCTAAAATGAGTTTCTCCTCCATTTTTAATGAGTGACTTCGAGCGGGAGTTTGTTATGCTATGTCACTTTATGCCACGTGAAGCAAGCAGGCTCCTGATTCGTTAACGCGGCGCGAATTGACGCAGAAGTTCAGATTTTTCAACTCGGGCGGCAGACGCGAATTCGCGTCAAACGCGTGAATGCACAAAAAGCACAACATAAAATCATTTGCGCTTAACGCGCCAGATACTCAATTCGCGCGAACTTGACGCGCGAATGAGACGTATTCGAATTTTTTACGCGCGTAATGCGTCTTCGCATTGACTTTACATTGAAATCACTCGAGCATGACGCGCTATTCGCGTCCGGTGTGAACGCACCATTAGTCGGCGACTTGTGTAAAGCACACAGCTTAATACAAATGGCCTCAACCAAGAGGCTGGTGCTGGGCCACTGTGCTGGACCCCCAGGATGTCCAATCAGACACCGTTTCACCAGACCGCTTCGGTGTCTTAAAGCGTCCATGTGTCAGCTGAGGCTGATGTCGAGGCTGATAGTTGACCCGCTGTTTGTCAATATCATGGAGAGCTGTCCACAGCTGGATGGCCTCTGTCACCTGCAGGTCAGTGAGGTAATGAGCCTCACGAAGACCAACCAGGTAACCAGCCAGATCCTGGACCTTGTCCCACCCAGCAATGCCATCAGGTCTAATGACTGCTCCCTAGTAAATGCAGATTAATGTTAATATATCTGGAATAAAACGAGATTGTAATTAAATAAAGCCCTTAAGGTTTCTTACTTGAGCCTCGCCAGGGAGACTGCTTCTAGTATCAGATGGCTGTGACAGCACGGAAGGGGCAGGGGCAAGATGCTGTGCATCTCCAGATGATGTGGACGGCTCAGCCAGTGACACGTCAGCCAGTGATGATGGGGACTGAGGCTGAGGCAAAGATGAGGGGCTATTTGCGAGATCACGGCAGGGGTCATCCTCATACAGCACTGGAACTGTGATGTCCTCCGTGATCTCTTCCTCAAACCCCTCATCTTGCAGGTCTTGGTCATCAATTTCCTCCACCAGCCTGTCTTCCTCCTCTGGGTTCTGGATCACTGGAGTCAATGTTTTGCCAGTCTGGGTGTAAAGATACTCAATTCCGAGCAAGTTTTCTTAACATTTTGTCTAGTACATTAAAGGCTAAATAGATAACTTAGTAGAATATTACAAAATAACAAATTAATGATTTTCTTGCCTGTATATGCTCCAGGAGGGCTATAGCGCTCATCCCAGGGCTTTCCAAAGACTGTCTGGCCTAAGCTGGTCCACAGCCTCTCTCATGGCACTGTCATATGAACGCTCCTTTTATAGCATCTTCCATCCGGTCATCATTCCAACGCATCAAGCCCTCAAGGAGATAGGCCTGAAATTGCGCATCACTGGCACTGGTTCCTAAAAGTTAAATAAACAAAAAAGGGTTTTCTATGTCACATATGTACAAGATATGTACTACACATGAGGTGCTATGAAGTAACTGGTTACATGTAATTACATGTACACGAGTTATGTAATTACATTAAAAATTGTCGTTATAACTAGAGTTACTAGTGACTTGTCAGGCAAGACAGCTTTGTCAATGCTTATGACATCGGAAAAGAACTGTAATATTACAGTAAAATGTGATATTTATTAATGTGACATTGCTTTAACGTAATGGAAGCAGTTACAGTGCTTATATTTTTTACAGAAAAATTAGTAATCCATATGTATGTAATACCTGGAATAAAACGGTTCAGGTGGAGGTGGAATGACTCCAAGGAGGTAGAGCCACGAGCACACCTGTAGCAGCACAGCTCCACACCGCCTTTCTTCAGTGTCCCCTTCTTTATGTAGAGCGGAAAGTACTCTGGGTCTTGGATACACTGTACGTGCTTCCGCTGTTCTTTCCATATCTGCTGGATCCTTTCATGGTTCAGCAGTGGAACTCCCAGAGTGTCCTTCCTGTCCACACTGTCAAACAGATCAATCAGTGACCCAATCAATCTGGTAGTCTCATCCTCCCCCCTGGTCCTCCTCCGGCAGTGCAGTGCCAACTCCCTCCGGTTAATGCGATCACTGACCTTTTCTGAGATGTAGACAGTCTTCTTTGCCGCCATCTCACATGAAGATCCCGTAGAGCGGATGAGCCTCTGTCGTGACACCTGCAGCAAATCGCTGCATGAAATGCCATATGTCGAGGCGCACTTCAAGCTCATCCCACTCCGAAAACATGGCCTTCACCCGAGACTGGCCATGCTGACTGCAGCAATCTCTGTCCACATTGTGGTGAGTTCTGGTATTACACTCACTTTCCTGATTAGCCCCAAGTATCACTGTGTCAAGGCGGCCTTTTGCTGTCAGGTCAGAATTGGTACTATTCCCTCGATAGCTTGTTATTTATACCAGTAAGTCTAAGTGTAGTCCCTACACTCCCAGGAAAACAATAATAAACATTTCTAAACTAAACATGTGAATCAAACTCATGCTCACCTTCCAGCAGAATCGCTCTTGGAACCTTGTTATCTTCAGTGGTAAGAAGGAATTAAAATAATTGCTCTGTCTATTGTTTTTAGAACTGTCTTATCAGCTGAAGTAAAAACTTAACAGTGATTGTCTTTAGAAATAAAAATTTATTTATACAAAAGATTAAAAACACTGGTTATACAAAAATTAATACTCGTAGCAAATCAAAAGAAAAAGTTACAGAGTATAAAACTTCAGCTTATTCAATCTCAACAGGGCAGTCCTGTATGAGTGAATATTACAAAGACTAATTACCTTGTAAGCAGTTCAAGCAGTTAGGAGTAAATATGAACTTGTTCTCATCCGAGAGTTTCCAAGTTGCAGTAATACAGCAGAGCAGCTCAAACCAAAAGCAATTTAGCTAGAATTAATCTAGAAGAGAATTTAATTTCTCTCCCGGGTTGCAATCGATATCAAGATCAAAAATGCAGCGTTCAACAGTCAGAAAGCAGTTATATTTATATGGAACCTGATTACATTGTTCCAATGCAGTAAGCTTGGGTTTTTCCAGAGGAACTAAGTCTCATGACAGGGTCTTGCAACATTAACCTTCTATAGTCACTGAGGGGGTTTTGGTGACACTGTTGTTTCCCATATATGAGCATTCTTGCGTCCCTTCCGTCCTCTGCGCCTCGGGTTCCTCTGCCTGTGTGTACGTGAATATGTATCAGGGAGTGAGCTCATAGGTCCACAAAACCTATTAAAATTCACAAATCCTCTGCCACCCCCTTCTGGACGCATAAGATCACTACCATACATAATTCCCTTGTCATTGCCATCAAATTTCCCAGGGTAAATCACATCCAATTCATTAATTTTAACCTTATAAACAAATTGCGATGGCATCACAAAATCAACGCAGCACTCATAGAATCTAAACATTAAATCATTTTCCCGACGGAAAAATCCCATCGTAACTCTCCCGTGCTGGGTCAACAGACTCTCCATGCTCCTGCGGAACCACCGCTGGGACACAGGCTTCCACCTGAATAAGCCCCGCGGCCTCGGGGCTTGATCCAATTTCACCAGATCCTCTGGGTACAGAGCCAGCTCGGATCCGCTGTCCGCCAGGCTCTCGCCCAACACACAGAGCTCCCACCGGGATCGTGTCAGGCGCCGCAAGCAAATCTAATGGATCAATGATAACGGAGTAAGCAACACGCCCATCAAAGCGCAGCTGTTTAGTACAGAACCCCGCAACTACCTTATTATTCCAAAGGTAGGTCTGGATGTCAACACAGCACGTAGTTTTGGTAACACGTTCCCTGTTCCCAATTAATAATTCAATTGCTTCATCTAATTCGATGATCAGCCATTTCATTGCAATGATAAATCTCATTGCGTCATAGGTTAAAAAATGAGTGCAGCCTTGACCCGTGAAATTAGCCCCGCGATCATAAAAAGTAAAAGTCTTAATTTCGGCCATGAAATAACCCTTGGAAACTATACATGATTGACAAAAGTTTTTAAATGCAAAGTGGTCCCGTTTGTTTCTTTGTCGATTAGTTTACTAATTATGCAATAAATCAAAATGAGACCATATAGCAATAACAACTGTTTGAAAAATTGAATCACAACGAAACTAAATCCCAACAGAAACTGTATGGTCCACACAACTAACTTATTTCCTGCATCTGTCTAGTAATTTAAACATAAATGAATAATCATTTATTCCAACCAATATACCAAGAAAAAATAACTTTGGTTCATTCGAAAGTTTCGAACTTCCCGCCATCATTAATACTAAAAAATACAGTATTGCCAGCTTAATCACCAGTGGTCTTAAAACTGTATTTCGTCTATAGCTAATGATAACCAAAAATATGTAGGTAAGGAACGCCAGTCCCAAACCTACGTATTTGAGCCAAATCATTTTAATATAGCACTGTGTCAAATTATACACAGTGATGGCAACGGCAAAAATCATGACTGCCACAATGCCCTTAAAACCAAAAATTTTAATATATCTAGAACTCCTTAAAAGTTGGGATACTAATATTAACACTAATGAAAAATCATTAAGGACATTATATAAGGTCAGGCTTAAAAACATCAATACAATTTGTTCTGACATGCGACCGGTCAATATTCCAGTAAGCCAATAGGAAATCAACCAAAAGTTAACAGAGATAATACTCACTATCTCCTTAGGGGATTCGTCGCAACGCCATGTAGAATTGGTGTAATTGCCTGCCATTTCCCAACTTGTCTCTTACAAAGTTATTAATTATTGAGTAGGCCCGAGTAGTTGCTTCAACCGTCAAATCCAGTAACATAATTCCAGACCCAGACCTCCTTATAGCCCCTCTCTCAGTATTACATCACACCTCTCAGCTTTTTTGAGGAAGTGAGAATCTCCTGCTCCCCACTGCTAGCTGCTGCACCAGAGACTTGCGAAAGCTTCCGGCACACCAGCCCCATTTTCGTTGACTTATTAATCAAAACAAATGTGACAATAACTGCAATCAGAACTGCTACAATTATAATTGCAATCTTTATGTAGTACCAAGATCCTACTATTAAGTCCCAAAAAGAAACCGCAAGTCCTTTGACGTTTTCTACTACCCATAAAATTGCTTTTTTCTGGACCTTCCAATAGACTGTAAAAATATCCCCATTATTAGGTTTAATTAATTGCGATGTAATATCCGTTACAAATATCCATCCTGGGCCAAAAGAAATTCCTTCAATGAAATCGTCCACGGGATAAAAGAATCCTTTTAATTCAGATTGACTATTAACCAGTCTGGCAAAAGCACATTTTTTCATGACTTGATTTTGCGCAATCATCATCAGCGGAGCCGCGCTAGTGACGGAACTAATGTCATACCATGCTTTAGCACTACTAGCCGTCCCAGCTCCTATTCTCATAAGATTTTTAAAAGTACAAAATAGATGTTCTTCCTCATGCATCCAAGATATATTTGGACTAAATCTTACTCCTGGCGTTTTAACCTTCCAAGAATCAAACATTTCAGAACTACAATACTGCTCCTTACCCGGGAACCATAAATATTTAACGTCCTAGTTTCGTCTAAATTCAAACCTGCCCAAACCGAAATTCCATGAACCTGACCTAGTCTGTTCCTGATCATCATCAGAATTCTCCGGCCTCAGGCTGTTACGTGAGAACGGTTCAGATGCCTTAACATCAAATTTCGACGAGGCCATCATGACCTGATATTTACCATATTTCAGTTCTGACGGCTTCATCATTGGTATATAATATTTAGTACTCCAATAACCATGAGCTAAAGTCTGACTATTAAGTCCTCCAGTTCTATTATGTCTGTAAGAAATTTTTATGGGGAATATATTATCATCAGCTTTACGCGTATGAAAAGATCTCCATGTCACTGTACGATTACTGGTCTTGTCCAGTCCCATCGCCACAGGAAAAACGTCCCATTCCCTGTATAAAAAATTAGTCAGGCCAATCCAACGTAAAGTCCCTTTATTACTCGCATCACTATGGTTCTTCCAGATGCCTTGATTAGTATGAGTAACTCGGTGGACACCAGACCAGCCCATACAATACAGAACGATAGCCGATCTATATTGCTGTTCAGTTATATTATTTAAAATATAATCCATAATACCCGAATGATTCGCCAGTTCCAGTGAAAGACCCGGTCTGGGTGCGTAATTTAACGTGACTGGATGAAGTCTACTTCCACCAACCCCGTTTGCCCACAAGGTGGCGTTAATAGTCCACGTTGTACGTTTACTTTCAGCTTTCACCATGCTATTATCTGGATCCTGAATACTCATCCATTCATGCCACAGCTTAATAATATTAGCACCATGTCTTTCAAAAACTTTATAATTCCAAATTGAAGTATCATTTAAATAACATACCCATGCAGATGTTGTTTCATAAGGAGACATACAGTGCTTATCAATGTCATACCATAACTGATTTTCAGCTATATCGCTTAGAAATTTGTTTTTCTTCAGAAACGGACATTTCTTGTGAGTTTCACACATTTCAATTGGCATAATCAGTTTTTCACATGTCACCCATTCTAATTCTACATAAGCTGGTTTAGGTTTATTTTTATAAATACCTACTATCAATACATATGGGTTAAGGCTTTTCGGCCAATAACCTTGTTGAACTGGGTTCCGGTTATCCATATTATCCCATGTATTCTTACTAATTATATATCTCGTGCCAGACGAAGCAGATCTCCCACTCCGTCTTCTGCTCTTTCTTTTATCGTCAATTGATAGGGCAATCGATTTTTCAGAATCATCCTTTCCCGGCCAAGATCTCTTAACTATTGGTACTATTTGTTTAGTTAAACAATCCCAATCATTCTCTTTTGAGATCCTTAGAAATGGAGTATTCCAAAATCTATATATGATCACAGCAGACGTCAAATTAAATACATCTGATAGATTATACTTAAGGCCTTGTAATTTGACGTGCGTCTGATTGTATTTCTTTAAGGAATTCCATCTCAATCTAGTTTTATTGTTAACAATCTTGTTACCATAAATACTAGGCACTTTTGTTGCACTAATACTTTTAGTGCCTGTGCAATTCCAGAATGACTTGTCTATATCTTTTATGAATCCTTTAAACATATTTTTAATCATTTTAGGACCATATTTAGTATCATCAAACCTTACCGTTTGATTATAACAAATTTTCCGCACAATTTTTTCAGCAATAGAACAGGAGGCTACTCCAACCTCATTTGTTCGGTTTTCAACTGTGATTCCAAAACCTACTATAAGGAGACATACTACCAGAACCATCTGTAAGGCTAACAGGAACAGGCCTACTTCCCTTCGAACACGAAGCCTCTGATACTTCTCCTTTTGTCCACTTCCTCTTTTCACCATCCTGCTGCTGAAAAACACAAAAGATATAGATGCACAAAAAACCTCCTAAACTTTCCCTATCTGCCCTTTTAACCATAAGGCCATTTTGCTCAGTTTATTAGGTTTTTTGATGTTCATTCTTTCAATTTTAACCCCCTCAATCGATTTGCCTATACCTAGGTAATCCGAGGTGGTGGTGATAAAAACTTTCACCTGCCATAATTCACTAGTTCTTTGTGAATCTAGCTTAACTTTAATTCTTTCTGTCCCTAAGAAAGTCTGTTGTGACCTTGCTCTGACAGTCAATGAGGTTTCTCTTACATAATGACTATATTCTCTAGGCATATATATAGGAAATTCCTCCTGAAAAGACATTTTGGTCATTAATTCAACAAGCAGGTCATGTACATTTAACTCTTTATACATTCCTTCCTCTTTAAACTGAATTAAACAACCATTGTCCCAAATTGGATCCCTCACAACCCTTTTCCAAAGGTTTAGATCAGTATCCCTAGACAGTGTTTTATCCAAAACACTGTCTTTCAGCAGTGGATCAGAATCCAAAGTCATTGGGCCGCCAGCACTTAACAGCCTTTCCCACAGGAAGGCCTTCTCGCTGCTACAGACCAAGGCCAGTGGATTCACCTCCCATCTGCTCATAATTTTGTCATCTATTAAGCATCCTAGACTCATTTCAGTCTTTCTAGACTGCCAAATATCTTTCAAGCTAGTGATTTTCAACCATCGTTTCCTCAACATTAGCTTACATCTAGGACACTTATTTAGTTGACCATGGCTGTCAAGTGTGCATTTGCACTCTTGACCCCGAAGACTGTACTTTATCTTACAGTCTACGCATGATTTACATCCACAGTTCCCTGTGGTTAATTCATATTGCCAGACAGACCAACGCTGTCTGGACAACCGGCATGATCCACAAATACAAATGTCTCCTACGGAACACGCTCCAATGTCTCCCGAAGGATTAAACCATTTAGGAACAATGTCCATTTGGCTTCTAAGCCAGTATTGACTTTCTCTGACCTCTCTAGGGCCTTCCCAAATCAACTGGCAAACCTCCTGTTTGCCACAGATTACACAGTCAGTAGGTTTCCTACGGATTGTTGCAGTACCTGCCTCACAATCCTTATGCCATAACTTCACTAAGAAGGAATCACTAAAGTCTTTACACACTACAACAATGCCATCTGCTGGACACGTAGTGTCTGACTGGAAACTTACTGTTGGTCTGTACACCTCACTCATGTTGTCCCAAATTAATCTTTGCTCTTCACAAGATCTCTAATGGACCAAATGCCGTTAGCTTCTAATCTAACAGTAGTATTAGAAGTTAATTCAGCTACTCTATCTTCAGTGCCAGTTTTGCTACGAAACCGACCCTGTTTTTGTTTTAGTAAGATAAATACTTTATCTCCTACCGTGAATGGATTTTTGCTTGTGTCGGCTGGCTCACAAATTCTATCGGTCTTCGGGACTCTATAATTAAGGAAATGAATGCATTCATCAATTAAAGAATCCCACTCTCCCCGATCCTGATTCTTGACGAACCAGTGCTTGGCCGATTTGATAGCCCGTTCGGCGACGCCATTGGAGGCGGGCTGATAACGAACTGCCTTAATTAAAGTAATACCCTGCTCTTTGCAGAAGTTCTCTACTTCACGGCCAGTCAAATTATGCGCATTATCTCCACGTACGCGTTCTGGCCTAGATCGATAACGAATCCATTCCTTGAGGCTATTAACAACGACCGCACTTGTTGCCTGCGAACACGGATAAATCTGCGTAAAGTTAGAACAGTTATCCACAATAATTAAGAAATAAACGTTCTTCCTCTTAGTAGCTGGAAAAAGAGGTCCAGCAAAGTCGGTGCTGATTTCTACGTTCTCCTTATCAGTTTTGATTTTTCCAAAATCATGATATATACTGGTCATCACTTTCCTACAATCAGGACAGTTTAACTTGATTTTCTGATAGTTGGTTTTCAAGTTCTGTATGTGTAGGCCCATCTGCTGACAGTATTTCGCAAGATACGTAGTTGAAGGGTGAAACAGCTCATCATGCAGTTTCTGCAGTAAGTTCCCCTCACTCTGTTTAGTAACTGCACGTACACGTACATATTGGTCAATTTCCTTATTTCCAACTGCCGCGGGCGTTGTCTGAACTGTGTGGCTAGACTGATGCAATACCTTTGGTTTCGTAACCTTGTAGTTATCACTTATACTCTTCCACAGTTCGGCCTGAGCTAAAGGTTTACCCTTAGCATTATAAAAATTATTTTGTTCCCACCTTTCCAGGTGTTCGATTAATCCAAGGTAACAATATTCACTATCAGTGACTAATAAACAATCTTTATGCTTATTTTCTCTCATGTGAATCAAAGCCTTTGCTACAGCAGTAACTTCAGCTTCCTGTGCGCTTTTGTCATCCTCTAATCTGCCCTTATCTCTGTGAATAATTTTACCCCTCGATTTAACCAAAAAACCCCACCACGTCTGTCCTTTTTCTGAACTCCCGTCAGTAAAATAGCACAAATGTGCAGGGTTTATTATAGTCTTTTTCTCCTTTTTAGGAGTTTTTTCATGTCTAAATTCTATCTGATTGTCACTGATCAATTTAGTCCATTTAGACCAGGTAAAAGTGTGAACACGCTTATTTTCATTCACTAAATTCTTTGCTTCCCTGGCTAACAATTCGATGCCATCACTTTTTGCAGTGACTATAATCGATTTTTCTGCAGCCAAAGATTTAATAGGTAGCAAGTTTCTTGCTACCGTGGCTAATATATCTACTGCAGACAAATTTTCTTGTTGTCTTTGAGTTGCTGGTTTTTCATGAGAGATAAACATCACTGGGCTTTTAGTATTTCCTTCATTATAGAGAACAACCTCCATTTCCTCAGGTGTGTTGTCTATTTTAACTATCAGGTTTTTATCAGGATCTCGTCTGACAATTCTTCCAGAATTTAAGGCCATTTCTATTATTTCACATTTGATTTTCTCTAGGTTGTCATCCCATTCAAAATCTCCTCCTGAAGTGGCCTTATACAGCTTTTTTGCTTTAGCACTGTATCCAGGTATTAAATCTCTCACAAAATTTAATCTCCCTAGCAGACTTTGTAATTCTTTTAAATTCGTTATCTTCTTATTTTTTAATTCCATTAATTTTTCCTGGGTTGACTTGGCGATACCTCTGTCTTTACCTGATATCTCAAACCCTAGGAAATCAACCTTTTCCTTTCCTAACTCCAATTTTTTCAAGTTCAAAAGAAAACCTGCATCTGCTAACCGTTTTATGGTTTCTGACAGTACTTTCATATGTTCTTCCACCGTTTGCGTGGCGATCAGTACGTCGTCCACGTATACCGTAACCGGCAGGTCTGAAAGAACGTCTAAGATCGCGGACTGAAAAGCGTTAGGTGCATTGCATAATCCCTGAGGGATTCGGTTAAACACGAATTGGCGGCCCTCAAAAGTAAAGCCGGTCTTTCCTCGACTTTCCCTTGCCAAGGGAATTGACCAGAAACCATTAGCTAAGTCAATTTTCGATAATATCTTGCCACCACTTAACCCGTTGGTCGCATCTCTTGCATTTATCAAATACCTGGTATCAGGTACCGTTACTTTATTGAGAGCTTTATAGTTACAAACGAGACGCCATGTGCCGTCCCCTTTGGCCACGCCCTGTATGGGAGAATTAGTCGGACAATTTTCTCCTATACTAATTACCCCTTTTTTCAACAATTCATTTATTGTTTCTCTTATTTCTTTATATGCAGCTTTATTCAGTGGATATTGCCTCTGTGGTGGTGGTATTCCGCCTACAATAGTATATTCATATTTGTCAGACAATTTTCCGCAATCATTTTTACTCTTTGCGAAATGGTTTCTATATTTTTCCAGCAATTGTCTTAGTTCTTCTTTTGGCAATAGGGTCTCGTTTACAACCCTATTAATTTCTGACTCCAGGTCGACCGGTTTAAGCCACCTAATTATCTTGTCCGAATCATTAACATTTTCATTCATTTCCTTAATCAAAATGGCATCCTTTAAACACATCAAATTCGAGCTGTCAATTATGCAATGTAAACCTTTCCAATAATACCTATCTCTGGTTACTGGATTCATTTCATTACTAAAACCGTACACTCGGTATTTCCCTTTTAACTTTACTGCTCCTTCGGGTAATTCTGTTACGGTTGTTACCTCAGCTCCCGTGTCCAAAAGGAATTTAATACCATTATAATTAATAAAAAATTCTTGGTCTTCTGATTCTGTGACTAGACTAGAGGCAATGGTCGCTTTTCCTGGAGCTTTTACTTCCTATTGTCTTTTCTCTCTTTCTGCTCTGTTAGTTCTAACAGTGCGTGCCCTTTCCAGTTTCGGTTCTGCTTTCTTATTTTTCTTCTCCATATGGACCTTTCTCTGTTCTTCACTCATTTTTGCCCATTCTTCTGGTTCAATATACCTGCTATTTCTTTCTGGTTTTTTGTTTTGTGCCTTTCTGGTCTGTGGTTTATATTTCCTATCATTATTTTTTGAAAAATCATTTCTCTGAGATTTCATTTTATTTTTCTCACTGGATTTGGTGCCAAACTTTTTGAAATCAGTCCTCTGCTTGACTCTAACCCCCTCTGCTGGTTTGCCTTTGAATTGACCTTGGGTTTCTTTCAACTTCTTCCTTCTTTTAGTCTCCCTGTCATATCTAGCTGCAAATTTTGATAGCTCTGTCCAATCAGTCTCTGACCCCCAGCTTGCTATCACCTGGCAGCCTGGCAGTTCAGGAGCTAGTTTCTTCAGTTTGGCCACCATTTCCTGCTCAGTCCAGCCTTCGCTGGCTTTGTAAGAAATATAAGGCCACAGACCTGTAGCTCTCACAGATTCTACTTCTTCTAGAAATTCCTCGTCCTCATCAGTCCCTATTACTTGTGAATGATGCGCGTTCAGGATTTCTAGCTTTAGAGTTAACCCAGTATGGAATTTAATCATTTGTTCTATCAGCGTTTTTGTAGCGTTTATGGACTTTCCTAAATCTGCTACCATTTTTGCTTTCATCATTTTATCATCCTTTACTCCTGGGAATTTCATATTCTGCAACATCTGAATTGTTGTTATACCATCGCCCTTAGCCTGTCTCGATGGACCCCGTCTGGGCTTTTATCTAATTTTGCTTTAGAACTTGTTCCTGGCATGTCCAGGATCTCATCAGGGGTGGGACCACATGCCAGTTTTAATATTTTCTGATTTGTCCCTTTTACAGCTGATAACTGTGAATCTCTGGGAGCAAAAATGAGCCCCGGACATGTCAAAAAGGTTCTTCCTCCTAGCCTGTCATGTTCTCTCTGGTGAGAGCTGCTTCGCCTCTCACGAGATTGACTTCTAGATTTTTTATAATTAACGTTCTTTCTACGTGGTATTTCCTCGTCTTCAGTATACTCTGAACTCGAACTTTTTTCAGACTCTTCATCTGTCTTTATTTGGTATCTATCTTTGTCTTTCCTATCCGTGGAGGTTTTATATGGCCTAAAACCTATTTTTTCTCTTTCCCAAGATGCTTCCCCTGTTATCAGGGGACTGAATCCAGCTATTACATTTCTTTGTTTAGGGATAGCTCCCATCTCTACCGGAGTAATATCATAATTTATGCCTAAATGACCATAGTCACTTCCAGCCGCTCCTTCTCTATCAGTTTGTTCTGAAGGGGAAGGGGAGTCAGCTGCGATCAAAGCATCCGGATCAGGAACACCATTCCTGGTCACCCTTATGTCGGTTCCTTTAACTATTGGTACAGTAACGTCACTATCACCAATTTCAACGGAAACCTTTTTACTCCGACTTTTATGGCCTACCACCTGGACTAATTTACTTAATCCAGCTTCATTAGAAGTGTATAAGCTATCTTCAGTAGCCAGTAGTTCCTCATTGCCTACTTGCCCTGCATCTTTTAATCTTTTGGTCAATTGATCTTGTGAAAGCAAAGTAATATTGGTTATTTTTTCCATGACTTCGTGAAACTGTACACTCCTCTGAATCTGTTTTTGGTAACTATCTCTTTTATATGAGGTTTCTAGTTTAGGTACTCTATGGTCCTACAGCGCTGCCTCGAGATCTCTTGTTACCTTTGTCGTGCCTAACTTAAAAACCTTATCTCAAGCGTCCTTGAGATATTTTCTAAGTTTAGAAGGAAGTAACAATTCTGTTAGCTTCCTCAAAGCACTATGGAGACTTTGTTTTGCATTTGGATATAGCCGTTGTCTTAGTTTTTGAAAACTATTGTTCCCCTAGGTTCTTATGGGTTTTATTGGGCAATTCTAAATTGTCCCAATCCCGGACGAGCCCCCATGTGGTGAGTTCTGGTATTACACTCACTTTCCTGATTAGCCCCAAGTATCACTGTGTCAAGGCGGCCTTTTGCTGTCAGGTCAGAATTGGTACTATTCCCTCGATAGCTTGTTATTTATACCAGTAAGTCTAAGTGTAGTCCCTACACTCCCAGGAAAACAATAATAAACATTTCTAAACTAAACATGTGAATCAAACTCATGCTCACCTTCCAGCAGAATCGCTCTTGGAACCTTGTTATCTTCAGTGGTAAGAAGGAATTAAAAGAATTGCTCTGTCTATTGTTTTTAGAACTGTCTTATCAGCTGAAGTAAAAACTTAACAGTGATTGTCTTTAGAAATAAAAATTTATTTATACAAAAGATTAAAAACACTGGTTATACAAAAATTAATACTCTTAGCAAATCAAAAGAAAAAGTTACAGAGTATAAAACTTCAGCTTATTCAATCTCAACAGGGCAGTCCTGTATGAGTGAATATTACAAAGACTAATAACCTTGTAAGCAGTTCAAGCAGTTAGGAGTAAATATGAACTTGTTCTCATCCGAGAGTTTCCAAGTTGCAGTAATACAGCAGAGCAGCTCAAACCAAAAGCAATTTAGCTAGAATTAATCTAGAAGAGAATTTAATTTCTCTCCCGGGTTGCAATCGATATCAAGATCAAAAATGCAGCGTTCAACAGTCAGAAAGCAGTTATATTTATATGGAACCTGATTACATTGTTCCAATGCAGTAAGCTTGGGTTTTTCCAGAGGAACTAAGTCTCATGACAGGGTCTTGCAACATTAACCTTCTATAGTCACTGAGGGGGTTTTTGGTGACACTGTTGTTTCCCATATATGAGCATTCTTGCGTCCCTTCCGTCCTCTGCGCCTCGGGTTCCTCTGCCTGTGTGTACGTGAATATGTATCAGGGAGTGAGCTCATGGGTCCACAAAACCTATTAAAATTCACAAATCCTCTGCCAACATACATCACTTTTGGGGATGCCTCTCCTGCCTCCCGGTAGTGTTTCATTAGGCCAGCTGCCATGGGGTCCAGTGCATGTCCCTCAGCGGCTGTTAGCACAGAGACAAGGACTTGGCCGTGTTCGTTTCCCACATTTGTGCACCAGGCAGCAGTTCCTGAAGCAGCACCAGCAAGTTTCTTTGTGACCTATTGGGAAAACTAAAAGGGTCAAAAACTCTGTGTCACGGTTCATAAATCATTGTTTCCTTCTTGTCTCGTGTTTCTGTTGTTATGTGTGTATGGGTGTGTGTGAGTGGGCGTTACCGCTCATTCCGACTGATCAGCGCTCAAGCTGATCTCATTCATCACTCCAGCTGCAGCTCATTCACGCACCTTTAAAACCTCACCACACTCTCCTCTCATTGTCAGATCGTTGTTTGGTGTCTCCCATGTGTGATCCTGTTCCTGTCGGCGTTTCCTGTTCGTGTTCCTGTTCCTGTTCTCTGTTCACTTGGATATCGTCTTCACTTGGATCGTCACGTCTGCATCACGTCACTTCACGGACACCACAGCTGATCATCTAGTCCCTGTGTCACCAGTCTGCCCAGCTTCATCACCGGACTTTATTATTATATTATATTATATTTATTTCTTCAATAAACAGAGTTTACTTGCACTTTGCTTCCGTCTTTTGTAACCATGACAGAACGATCTGACCATGGCATGGAAGCAGCAAGCAACCCATCATCATCACTCGAGACATTTGTCAATACCAGCATACAGCGAATGGATCAACAGGAAAAGAATCTCAACGACACAGCGAGAGCAGTTCAAGCGCTGGTGACACAGGTGTCCGAGCTCACCCAGCAACTTCAACTTCTGCGAGGTCCCGCTGCGCCACCCACACCGGCCGTTCCCTCCATACCACCGGAGAATGCTTCCCAGTCAGAGCCCCGCCTTCCCGCACCAGAGCTCTACGCAGGTGAGCCCAGTTTTTGCAGAGCCTTTTTAACTCGCTGCTCGATGCATTTCTCCCTGCAACCTAGGACTTTTTCCAGCGAATCGGCCAAAGTGGCGTTTGTGCTGACGCTCTTGACTGGGAAAGCAGCACTTTGGGGAACGGCGGTGTGGGAGAATCAAGACCCATGCTGCACCTCGTTCCAGACACTCTCCGCCGAAATGAAGTTTTTGACCGCGCCAGCACCGGGAGAGAGGCGGCCCGCATATTAGCAGAGCTCAAACAAGGAGAGAGGTCAGTCTCTGACTATTCTATTGAATTCAAGACTCTGGCGGTAGAGTGTCAATGGAACGAGGAGGCGCAGTGGGACATGTTCCTGCATGGGCTGGCTGACCGCATCCAGAGGGAGATCTACGCCCTGGACCTGCCCACGTCCCTCAATGGGTTAATGGAACTGGCTCTTCGAGTAGACGCACGTCTATCCCGGGTCGAACGACGGAGGCTGCCTAGCCGACTGACGGAAGGAATCGAACACCAACGGTCCAGCGGCGGGGATGCGGTCAGCGGTCAGCGGTCAGAAGGTAACTTTATGGACTATTCTTTTGCACACAAGTTTCAAGTTCCCCTCCTACCACTCACCCGTAAGATTGAATTTCATGCACTCAACGGTCAAGACCTACCCAACATCTCACTCACCACCGGACCTGTCACGCTCGTCACGTCAGGCAACCACACTGAAACCCTTTCATTTTACATATTGGACTCCCCCCTCGCACCCATTGTCCTAGGACATCCCTGGCTTATCAACCACAACCCCAAGATAGACTGGCAGCAGCGAGCAGTATTGGAGTGGAGCACCAAGTGTCATGAGTCTTGTCTTGTGTCTGCCTGTTCGTCTGTTTCTGTCTCTGTGTTTCAGGAGGAAGCAGTGGATTTATCTAACGTGCCCGCGGAGTACCAGGACCTGAAGGAGGTGTTCAGTAAGTCTCGGGCTGCGTCTCTTCCTCCGCACCGTCCCTATGACTGTGCAATAGATTTACTGCCAGGTACTACTCCGCCTAAAGGCAAGTTATATTCGCTTTCTGTTCCAGAGAGGGGGGCCATGGAGAAATATATTTCTGATTCTCTAGAAACGGGGTTCATTCGTCCTTCCTCTTCTCCAGCGGGGATGAGGTTCTTTCTTGTGGGGAAGAAGGATGGATCGCTGCGACCTTGTATTGATTACCGAGGGTTGAACAGCATCACGGTAAAGAATACTTATCCTTTGCCGTTGATGTCTTCAGCTTTCGAGAGGTTGCAGGGAGCATGTATCTTCACTAAATTGGACTTACGCAATGCTTATCATTTGGTCCGCATCAGGAAGGGGGATGAGTGGAAGACTGCTTTTAACACCCCCAGGGGGCACTTTGAATACTTGGTCATGCCTTTCGGTTTGTCCAACTCCCCAGCAGTCTTCCAAGCACTCGTCAACGATGTGCTGCGAGATATGGTCGATCAGTTCATATATGTCTACCTGGACGACATATTGATTTTTTCATCATCTCTCCAGGAACATGTGCAGCACGTTTGGCGAGTGCTTCAGAGGTTGCTAGAGAATGGGTTTTTTGTCAAGGCGGAGAAATGCGATTTTCATGCACAGTCTGTTCCTTTTCTAGGTTACATTGTGTCGTCTGAGGGAATTCGTATGGATCCTGAGAAGGTTAAGGCTGTAGTAGAATGGCCAAGTCCAGATTCCCGTAAGGCCCTACAGCGGTTTCTGGGGTTTGCCAATTTCTACAGATGTTTTATTCGTAATTTCAGCCAACTAGCCTCACCTCTGACCGCCTTGACCTCCCCCAAGACTACATTCAGGTGGTCAGACGCAGCTGAGGCTGCGTTTGCCAAACTCAAGAGCCGCTTTGTTTCAGCTCCCATCCTAGTTACCCCTGATCCATCACGTCAGTTCGTGGTGGAGGTCGATGCGTCAGAGGTCGGGGTAGGTGCAGTGATATCCCACCGTTCTCCCACAGATGACAGAATGCACCCATGCGCGTTTTTGTCCCACCGTTTATCCCCTGCCGAACGTAATTATGACATTGGTAACAGAGAGTTGTTGGCAGTCAAGTTAGCGTTGGAGGAATGGCGCCACTGGTTAGAAGGGTCGGGGGTACCTTTTATCGTCTGGACCGACCACAAGAATCTGGAATACATTAAGACTGCCAAAAGAATGAACTCCAGGCAGGCTCGGTGGGCACTTTTTTTCCGGACGTTTTGATTTTACTCTCTCGTACCGCCCGGGTTCCAAGAACATCAAACCCGATACTTTATCGCGCATTTTTGACCGTTCCGAACGCCTGTCTACTCCCGAGTGCATTTTACCCAAGAATCTATTTGTCTCCACACTCGTATGGGAGGTCGAATCGAAGGACAAGACGGCCTTAGAAGGGGTAACGCCTCCGGTCGGTTGCCCACCGAATCGTTTATTTGTGCCGGAGGGATTAAGGTCTGACGTCATTCAGTGGGGGCATTGTTCCAACGTGGCTTGTCATCCAGGAGTTAGTCGCACCAAGTTTCTGGTTAAGCAGCGATTCTGGTGGCCACGTATGGCTCATGACGTTCACAATTTTGTATTGGCTTGCTCAGTTTGCGCCACTGGTAAAACTTCCAATCGACTCCCTGATGGGTTACTTCAACCGCTGCCGGTCCCTTCGAGACCCTGGTCCCACATTTCGCAAGATTTTATCACCGCCCTCCCACCCTCCCAGGGTAACACGGTAGTTTTGACCGTGGTCGACCGGTTCTCGAAGGCGGCCCATTTGTGACCCCGCCTGTGAAACCCCGGCTAAAGTCGCAGAATCGAATTATGAGTTAATGAGCGTCAAAGTAGTCATAGCCATAAAAATGACAAAAATAGTCCATGTGTGTTTATTGCTGTAAATGATAGATTATACCATTGGTTTTGAGATGCAATACTTACATTTTCATTTATAACATGATAAATACTGAAATTAATGATTTTATTGACACTACGTTATACTTTTGCGCAAAAAAAAAAACGGACGTGGGCTTCCTAAACATTCATTTCAGTCGTCTCTGGGTTTATTTCGCGCAACAACACTGCTGATTCGTATATCAATCGGTTCAGGAACTTCTTTTCTGTGTATTTTCTATTAGAAAGAGTAAAAACAGACTTTAATATCAATCCGCGAGCGCCGGTAATCAGGTCAACACAATGCAAAAAAAGAGAGAGATGTCAGCCGCGTTTAGATGTCTGTGGTGATTTTTTCTTGTCATAGCCAATATTTTAAGAACTGCTTATTTGTTTTGTAGCTTAGTATTCTGCCAATAATATTAAACTTATTTTAAGGACATTTTTGGCCTGCTACGTGTTATTTGCTGGATGATGGTAACGTAATGCGTTGTTTTGACATCTGACATTTCTGATGTCCATGACTTCGCCGGCGACACCGAAGTATGAGCAGGAACGGAAAATAGCTGCTTGCTTAAACAGCTAGCTTGATATTAATCTCGGTGGAATTGAACCCAAATTATGATTTAACCGGTTTTATTGCGGATTATTTTCTGGAGGATGGTTGTGATGATGAACAGGACACTTCTTTGACGAAACTGACGAGGAATTTGATGGTAAGTTTTTGTTATTATTGTTTTATGCTAAATATGTAAATGTATACTGTCAGTGTCCAGCCAATGTAATGCTAACACATATCTGTGATGCAAAAATAGTGGATTTAAATGTTTATTACATTTGTTGATTGGGATTTAGTCAGTTTAAATTAATTACATTTATGGCATGATGTTTATTTGTTTCATTACACTCTGAATTGAAGTCTGCTAACCACCTATAGGCTGTTTCTTGTTCCTATGCCCTCCCCTCAATTAATCAGATCCAGTCTGACTAAACTGAAAAAATATTTTCTGATATTTTCATATAAAATGCTTCATTATCCATTTTAAATGTGAAATTAAACCCACTTCCCATTCTTGCATGTTACACAATCATGTTTTTAGGTATCTTGCTTTGAATTGAAAAAAAAATGATCTTTGCTTTTTCAGGCAGTGACCAACATGATGAGGAGGACAAGCCAGTTTTGGTGATTGAACCCCAAGCTATTTGTCTGGCGAACATGAAGAGGGAACACCAGCAAGAAGAATTTGCTTCGAATGCTGGAAGTCCAGATGTGAAACTGAAAATCAGTTTCTCTTGCAACTGCAAGTATTTCAATGGGGAAAAGTGTTCTTGATTTTTCAAGGAGGGAGAGTTGCTGTCACTCAGGATTTTATTTTGCATCTAGACAATTTTAGAATGTGTACAAAGTTTGAGACTGACCTGTTAAAGGGACAGTTCACCCAAAAAGTGATTTACTCATACTCACCCTCATGTTATTCCAATCCTGTATAAGTTTATTGCTTCTGTTTAACAAAAAATAAGATATTTTAAAGAATGTTGGTAACCAGACAGTTGGCGGCACCTATGGAAGTCAATGGGGTCCGTCAACTGTCTGGTTACAAACATTCTTTAAAATATCTTATTTTTTGCTCAGCAGAAGAAAGAAACTCATACAGGTTTGGAACAACATCAGGGTGAGTAAATTATGACAGAATTGTAGTTTTTGGGTGAACTATCCCTTGAAATTTTATTTGTTTATTTATTTTTTACTCCAGATTTACTCAATGTTACACCGTGGGCCAGTAAGAGAATGATAATTTCAGAGAATGAGAAATGGTATGTTATTTAATTGATATATTATTGACATTTCACTGATATTTCATTTTACTAATAAAGTTATACAAATCATTCCACTGAATTGACATGGTAATTGTTGCTACGATAAAGCTCTTGTGGTACCCCCATTCGTTTTCAATGTTTTTATGCTTTTAGCTTTTTGGACATGTACATCATAATAAATAGATCTGTTTTACAAAACTTTAAGAATTTTTCCACTGATGTGTCATATATCACTAAAAAGGGGAGAATCTCAGCTTTAATGTGTTATAAGTCACATATGCAGGATAACTGGATCAAATGTGTTGCAGTTTTAAAAAATAACTTATCTTTAAATTGGAATTTCTCAAAAATATGATTTTCTGAGGCCGAATTTGAGCAAATCTTTGACATGGCCTTACTCAGTCAATTTTAAAGATATCAAGGTTATATTTTCACAGAATGTTCTTTACATTGTGTAGGATGATTTTATGTAAAAAAACACTGAATCACAAAAAAATTACTTTAGCTGGGTTTTCACAGGCAGGGTCACATTTCATTCCCTTGCCCAAATTACCCTCAGCCAAGGAGACAGCGTTGACCGTCGTAAATCACGTCTTTCGCTTACATGGCCTCCCGAAAGACGTGGTTTCCGACAGAGGACTCCAATTTGTGTCCAAATTCTGGCAAGAGTTTTGTAAGTTGTTGGGGGCGACTGTCAGTCTGTCCTCAGGGTTTCATCCCCAGAGCAATGGTCAAACTGAGAGAGCCAACGAAGATTTGGAGAGAACGTTGCGATGTCTGGTCTCCAAGAATCCTTCCTCATGGAGCCAGCAACTATCTATGGTGGAGTACACCCACAATACATTACCAGTGTCATCTACGGGCCTATCTCCGTTTAAGTGTAGAGTAGGTTACCAGCCACCAATTTTTCCTAGTCTGGAGTCCGAAGTCGCGGTCTCCTCCGCTCACGCCTTCGTCCAGAGGTGTCATCACACTTGGACTAGAGACCGCGAGACTCTACTCCAAGTGAGAGCGCGCACCAAGGCCAAAGCCGATCGCCACCGGTCTAGGCCTCCCGTATACGTCGCTGGTCAAAAAGTGTGGCTTTCTACTAAGAACATTCCTCTCCGCTCCGTTTCTAATAAACTTGCTCCAAAATTTATCGGCCCGTTTACTGTCACCAAGATCATTAGTCCGGTGGCAGTCCGCCTCAACCTCCCTCCAGTGTACAGGAGAATTCATCCCGTGTTTCATGTATCCAAAATTAAGCCCGTGTTTTACTCTCGAATTAATCCGCCAGTCCCGGTTCCCCCACCGCCGCGACTCGTAGAAGGGGAACCATCATATTCGGTAAATCGTATTCTGGACACAAGGCGGAGGGGACGCAGAGTCCAGTACTTGGTGGACTAGGAAGGTTACGGTCCAGAGGAGAGAAGTTGGGTTCCTGCCAGAGACATTCTGGATCACTCCCTTATTGATGATTACAATCAACAGGTAAGGGAGTCTAGGGACGCCAGGAGGCGTTCCTAGGAGGGGGGGGTACTGTCACGGTTCATAAATCATTGTTTCCTTCTTGTCTCGTGTTTCTGTTGTTATGTGTGTATGGGTGTGTGTGAGTGGGCGTTACCGCTCATTCCGACTGATCAGCGCTCCAGCTGATCTCATTCATCACTCCAGCTGCAGCTCATTCACGCACCTTTAAAACCTCACCGCACTCTCCTCTCATTGTCAGATTGTTGTTTGATGTCTCCCGTGTGTGATCCTGTTCCTGTCGGTGTTTCCTGTTCGTGTTCCCGTTCCTGTTCTCTGTTCACTTGGATATCGTCTTCACTTGGATCGTCACGTCTGCATCACGTCACTTCACGGACACCACCGCTGATCATCTAGTCCCTGTGTCACCAGCAGTGTTGGGGAAGTTACTTTTAAAAAGTAGTGTTTGCTCGTTACTCGTTACTTTTTTAAAAAGTAATCCGTTACTTTACTTAGTTACCCCATTTGGAAAGTAACTTTTTACGTTACTCGTTACTATTACGTTACTTTTATGTTGCTTGACTTTGGGCAGAACCCAATATCTGTTCCTAAATATGTAGACATAAAGTTATACAATGGAGGACATAACAGGTAATTATTTTGTGCTCTTTATTATAAAAAATAGTATCAATTTCGAAAGAAAAAAAGTCCTTCTCATTGTCGCTGCTGTGTGCGGCAACTTTTATTCTCAGCCGGCTCTGCATCATGGGGTAGAGTGCGACACTCCGCGATGAGCAGAGCGCCCGCGCCGCTTCTCTCCGCTCCGCTCCCCCTATCCACCGAACTTTAAATTTCGGCAACAGCCAATAAAGCGCTCCTGCTCTCTAACACCGGTGCGAATCGCGTCTTGATAGCATAGGACAAAATGATATAGAAGACATAAGCTTAGTTTTCAGACATACGACTCACTCTAAGGGAGTAGGAGAAAAAAAAGAGATTTTGAGAGAAAAAAATATATTTTGTTTAAAAGTACACATATTCAAGCTTTCTATATATTTCTCAGGTCTGTGAGACAAGTATAGCTTATCTGTGTTTCCGTTCATTTACAGTATGGAGACGAGCTCCAGTTAACGCGCTGGTGCCGTCATGATTATTTTGCATGCCATATATACTTATTTATTAAATTCAGGCAATTAATTGGTTGGTAAAACATTGATTAAAATTAAGATACAATTAATACACAACGAAATTCGTTTTAAAGAAAGTCTTTCTACAAAAACAAACTTAATAAAGTGGTCTAAATCATGTTTGCCCACTCCATTTATCTCCCGATATATTGCACAAAATTATGATCTTACTCATGCTTTTCACTTTTCATATAATCAACATAGATTAAATTATTGATTTATTTATTTTATTTAAACATAAATATTAAACTAAATAGTTTTCTTTAATTTACTTCTTATTAAATTCAGGCAATTGATTGATAAAACATTGATTAAAATTAAGATACAATTAAAGGGCACCTATTATGCAAAATTCACTTTTACATGGTGTTTGAACATAAATGTGTGTTGGCAGTGTGTGAGCAAAACCACCCTAGAATGATAAAAATCCACCCAGTAGTTTTTTTACTATCTCTAAATCATAAGCACTGTCTCAGAACACCCTGTTCTAGATTTTCCTCACTGTGACGTAGAAATGAGCTAAGCCCCGCCGACGTGATTTGATTGACATCTGGTTTTGGCATAGACCCCGCCCTCGGTGATCTGCATCCTCCATTGTTTCAACGACAGCCGGTAATGTCTCCTAAGAAGTGTGTTGTGGGATGTAAGAATGGACATACTAGTCTTCACTGACATCAGAGCCACTGAAAACGCAGCGGATGGATTTTATTTATGAAGAAAAGGCACCACTTAAACGTCCTAAATACGAGATTCATTTTCTGACTGACTGTTAACGAGGGTCAAAGTTAATCCTAGAGTGTGGATCGTTGCCTACTGTTCGCGATCCAACGTCACCTCCAGAAAAAGTAAGTGTATTTTATGATTTTTGAGCAAATAGTCATTTTAATCGATGTCAGCCAGTTCAACAACAAATGCGTCTAAAGCTATTTATTGTCGTCGTCATAGGATGTCTCAACAAACAAGGTCAGACAGTTTTATGTCACGTATCATTTTTTTTGCAGCATTTACAAATGTAAATAAATTAAGGTCTGCTCTATCTCCATAGACAGTAGGCTATATAAACGTCTATCTCCCTCCCCTTAAGAAAAAAAAAAAAAAAATTGTTTGTACTTCACAGTAGTGTGTGTGTGTGTGTGTGTGTGTGTGTGTGTGTGTAGTTTCAAAAAATTGCGCGAACGTTATCACAGTTCGTGTGTGTGTTGCACATCCATAATGGCAAAAGGGACGCGATTAAAACTTTGTAAGTACATAAATGTATCAAATAACCATTCCGAGACGTTTAGTCCATTCTCATTCGTGTTTATTCTGTGCCGGAGTCTCTTCATCATCTAGGTCCAGCAGCAGGGCGGGGATATGCAGCTCATTTACATTTAAAGTGGTAGACGCCAAAACAGCTCTTTTTAAAACAGGCCCCAAAAATGACATTTTCAAATGGTTATAATAAATTAACTGTGGGGTATTTTGTGCTGAAACTTCACAAATACATTCTGGGGACACCCAAGACCATTATTACATCTTCTAAAAAGGGGCATAATAGGTGCCCTTTAATACAAAACGAAATTCACTTTAAATACAGGTTTTCTACAAAAACAAACTTAATAAAGTGGTCAAAATCATGTCTCCACACAAAATTGTTATTTTACTTAATTTAAACATAAATATGAAACTAAATCGTTTTCTTCAGTTCTCAACAGTTCTCTTCTCTCAAGCGCGCAGCTGAGGCAGTGTCGCTGTCAAATATATCCATGGGAAAAGTAACGTTGCGCCGAATTGAAAAAGGAACTACGTTTCGTTACCAAATTTTTAGTAGTAACGCGTTACACTACTTTTTACCCGAAAAAGTAGTTACGTTACTGTAACGCGTTACTTTGTAACGCGTTACACACAACACTGGTCACCAGTCTGCCCAGCTTCATCACCGGACTTTATTATTATATTTCTTCAATAAACAGAGTTTACTTGCACTTTGCTTCCGTCTTTTGTAACCATGACAGACTGTTCATTATGTACGCACACATCCATATCTGGCAAATTTCTGGATATAAACAGGGCTGTGATACCTTTTTTGTGGAGTCCATCTTGAGAACACAGCCAAAGACAGATGTAATTTTGGCCTTGACCTCGTGCAGTCGCCCCAGAACATCCCTGCGTACACGGCTAACAGCCTGTCACAATAACGAGTTCCAAGATCCAAGTACAAGTAGCAACAGACAGTTTATTTAGACAGAGAAAATTCTCAGGTCAGACAAGATACAGGAGACTGATGAAACTCGACAGACGATACCACAAAGTGGCTGTTATACTGCTATATCTATCCGATTTTTCATATCAACAGAAAAATATTCTGGGATAACCTGGCTACTCTTGAGACTCCCCTGCTTCAGGGCATAGTTAATGCTAAAGCCCCACCCCTTCATGACGTGATTGGTTACAATGTAGTTTGTGACATCACAATTTTAAATGAAGTTCCTAAACGCAAGTTAGGGAGGAGTGAGCCCATCTAATCTTTCAATCAACAGCCTGAGTATATAAGCAGCCGCTTACCTCTTTAGCATCAAGCTGTTCCAGTATCCCTCCACCTCCCCAAACTCCACCTTCATCTCCGGTACCTTGCCCTTCAATTATCATATCCTACATTTAGCCACTGGGGGGTATATCAGAGCTCGAGTTGAAGCTGCTTCATCGAGCCCCTCTTCAGTGGACAGCAAGCCAAATAAGTTTAACCTAATATCTGAAAGATTTTATGGGCAAGCAAACTCGTTAAACACACTTTAAAGAGAAAATACTCAGCATTGGTGTTGACTTATGACTTATATGCACCATATGCACATGGTTTGTCTTAAAGCACATTTAAAACACCACATAGACATATAAACAACATTAAAAATAAAGATAATATGCTACTGCATAATATTTTATGAAATAAAGCTAATAAATGTATCCATCAAGAGCGGCGAGCTGTATTTACGTTTTCTTGACAGTATTGTTATCTTAAACATCACATTAGCAACAATCCTTCTGACACGCATATCCATTTTTCTGTGTGTTATACAAACCAACAAACTACATGATAGCGGATAAAGATGGGGACTTGGAGTGCGTAGTCGTTTAACTATTTTTATGGAGGGGAGAGAGAGGAGATATTTGGAAAACTTATTTTACTAAATTAAATGTTTTTGTGGTTTTCATTCAACTCTCAGGCATACGAGCTGACAATGTAATGTACTGTATAATATAAGAATTCATAAGAGTAGGGGAATATACAGCATAACAACTGGATTTAGTGGGCCCCCTGGGCAATGGGGGCCCCTATAATTGTCACCACCTTTTACCCCACCAGTGACGGCCCTGCATGCTGGTGCCGTCCAGCTCTTCGGCTCCACCTTCTCCATTAGCTCTGTCCAACTCAGGGCTCACGATCCACAGCTCGGCTCGATGAGGCGGACTCCTCGGCTTCATCTTGGAGGGATAAGCCATGGTGGAGTTTTGGCTGTCGGTACCAGGGGATGACCAATGGAGATGAGTCCCTACGCGCAGACATAGAGCAGATGGGACCTGTCAGAAAGCCAATGACTCCACCTTGGCTCCTCCCTCCGTCACCTTCGCCATAGGGTTGGTGTACCCACGAAAAAAACACAAGATATTCTCCATTCACTTCAGCTCCTAGACTCCTCCTCTGATTCGGCACCCAGGACCACCGCCGTCACCCGGTCCCATCTGCTCTCCGTCTGCACGTAGGGCTTCACCTCTATCAAGTTTCACATTTAATGAGATTACAGCTTTTAAAGGGTTAATTCACCCAAAAAGAAAATTATCGCATAATTTACTTACCCTCAAGCCCCCCCAGGTGTATATTACATTCTTCTTTCAGCCAAACACAATCAGGGTTATATTAAAAAATATCCTGGCTCTTCCACGCTTTATAATTAATAAATAAACTAACAATAGGACAACAATATGTAAGTGCTGTGACCCTTCTCAGTTTGGTATAACACAGTATATGTAATTTGTATATCCATATTCAATTTCCATATTAATCCAGATTAATAACTTTATAAACTATAATCACTTGCTTCCGGTAACGGTCGTATGTGTATCTAGTTCCGGCGTAAGAATGACCTCTGACCTAACCTATGATATAGGATATAGGAGTAGCCTAAGCTTAGGGGAGAATAGACACATCTCTGGGTTCAAACAAACAGGGCTGGGCAACAACCTCAAGCTCCTTAAGAGTTTTGTTATCAATTACTTTATTTTTGTTTATTAACAAATTAAAACAAGACTATTTATTTGCACTTTTATTTTTTATTTTATGTGTTTTCTCAAACACATTATGTTTGATTGAATAAAAAACAGAGGTGTAAAGTCCAGGTTCAGAAAGTAAAAGTCCTGCTCAGTATTTTGTTCCAATCACCTGGATTTGCTAATTTGCTAACAGTTTTTCAGCCAGGAGATATAACTAATTTGTGAAATCAGCTGGCTGAGTTCATGGGTGGAATAAATACATGGCAGGACTTTTACTTTCTGACCCCTGGACTTTATACCTCAGATAAAAAAAGACACAAAAGTAATTCCATATGGTATCAGGTAGAAAAAAAATGGGACTTTTATTTTGATCTGGCGATATGACCTCATAAAGCTGCGCTGCGCTCCCTGCATCAGTTGTCATTCGGATTAAGAAGGTTTGTGTTTAAGCATTTTAGGTGTTTAAATCGATACAAAATGTTCAGTAAATTTATAGTTTTTACAGGAAATGGAAAGCGAATTATTTATCATTGAATATAACATTGTAATGCTTTATCTAACATTAATGAACGGGATTTTTTTTTGTCAGTCAAGTGTATCCACACATGAGTAACAGAAGACCTGTGCGTCTAATTTCTCTCCCTATATCGTGAATGAATCAGTTTATCATAAACACGAATTCGGTCACTGGCAAGTTGTGATGGGTTTGCCAGTTGCAAACGGAGGTTTTGAAAATCCAAGTCATGAATTAGGAAAAGCGCTATCAAATTTGTGAATTGAATTGAATTGAATTGAATTGAACCGAACCAAATTATTCAGTGATTCGAATCGCTCGATTCACCACACGTAGTCGCTGACGAGACATGCTGTTCAAAACAGTGTAAATGCAACGAGAACACAAACACTAACGTGTAATGACAACTTTAACAAACAACTGCAAATGTTTTCATCAAAATGCAGTCTATAATGAACGAAAAAAATATATACCAAATGTGAAGCTTCGATGCTTAATGAACCACATATAATTTGTGTTAATTTATTGGTTAGTAGTGCTAGTTTTGAGTGTTCTTGGCTATTCAGACCATTAACTCTCACTCTGACTGACTCTTACCAGTGCACTGAACTACTGAACTAGAGCTGATTGAGACACACTGAGATTTAGTTTGGATTTATTTTTCTTTCTGTTAATTATTTTTTTTAATCTCAATCATGACAGAGTGTGCCAAACCCACAGAAAAACTTTTGGTGAAGCGACTGAGATACGCATGACACACTTATAGAGATGGCGTCTATTAAAGAGGAGAGTGAAGATATGAAGATTGAAGAAACATTTAGAGTAAAACAAGAAGATACTGAGGAACAAACAGGTTGGTTTCATTCTCAAAGCTGAACTCAGTCATTTGATCCTTATTAAAATGTCCAGCTCTACATAAATGAATGCTATTTTTTAGGGATGCACCAATCCGAAAATATTGGTTCATACCGATAATTCTTTATATTTGAAAGCCGTTAACTGATATATTGGCCGATAAATCTAAATGTAAATCCAAATTTTAAAATAAATTTGAGAGCCTGATTACAAAAGCAAAAGTCTAGCCTAACCAATAAAAACACTTCAACCTATATCAAACATATACATTACAGTGGCCTATAGTGAACCAGTGTACATTTTAAAATTTATTTTACACTCCAAATTTCTTTATCAAAAAATCTGTTGCCTTACAAATAAATAAAATAATGCCTCTATAATGCAAACAAGTCATTGGACAACATTACTTGCGTATAAAGAATCAAAATGCATATGCCATGGTTAAATAAAAAAAATAACTGCATATGCATGAAAGTAATGCATCAATGTTTCTGAAAAAAACATCTAAAATGAATATTGCTGTTTCAAGTAACAGCATTGCTGAAGCTGAAGAACTTAGCGGCTTAATTGACTCAAAGCATTATGTAAATAATCAGATATTTATGCATCATAAACATTACAACTACAAAAAGTTGCAAATGCACAAGTAAATGTGAACTTTAAGTTCCGTGCTAGTCAGAATGTGATGTGGATGCGCTCTTCCTGTAACAACGCGCTGAAACACGGCAACTAAACCCAAAGAATTCACAACGTTTTATTATTATTGTGTATACAATTATAATGTTATGTAATATAACAGTCCCCATTAAGTGATGGGAAGATCGGATCATTTTACTGACTCTTGTTCGATCTCGTTCATCAAAATGAACGAATCTTTTTTCGAGTCAATTCGTTCATTTAAGTGGCTTTAAATGTTATACGTTTAACTGCTGAATTCCCCGAACACATCCACCTACGCAATCTTGATCATATTCTGAATTAAGAAATCATTATAATGCAGTATAATGCAATTACAAAAATAATTACTTTACCTTCCGAGTCTTTCGTTCATTTGTCTCGTGACAGACGCAATGAACAAGGTTCATGAATGACCCAATAGTTATTAATTTTGTCCATTGCTGTTTGAGCTGCATGTGCTTTATTACTGTGTTAATAAACTTAACTAAACGCATCTAGGCCTATATGAGAGAAATCAGATATACACACAAAAACTATTAAACTTATAATTGCACATAAGGCTGCAAATGCACAAGCAAACTTATAGTCATGGTGTAATTCTTTTGTGGACGTGCTCTTCCCCTAACGCGCTAAACACGGGAGAACAAAGAATTCACAACATTTTTTTACTGTGGTGTTTTCTTTATAATTTTATGTAGCCTATATGACAGATTTGTGCTGCACATGTTGCACTGAGCTGTATTTTCCCTTTCAAAGTGATTCCAATCATATTTCAAACAATTAAAAACCATCATGGTGAACAGTGCGCATCTGAAGTCTCTCAGCTGAAGGAAATAATACATTATTTATCAGCTTTAAGATATTGGCCAAATCGTCTTATCGGAATGATAACGATAACATTAAAAATGAACATATATCGACTGATAACCGATATGGCTGTCAATATATCGTGCATCTCTTATATTTTTGAAGAATGTCATACGAGTGTCCTAATTAAAGTGGTTTTATCTGACATGAGGTGGGTCCCTCATGTGGACGGTATTGTATCATTGGCTGGGTATCGTTTGGGTTTTTTACGATACCGGTGCCAAATTGATACTTTTAAAACAAAACAACAAAACAAAAGAATAGCTTTTTTATAAAAAAAACAAACAAACATTAAATTGAACAATATATTAAAAGTTTAAAGTATACTTAAATATATAAATATAAGTAGATGCAAAACACAACAAATGTAGCCTACATTACAAATTCACAATAAAACCTAAGCCACCTGACCCAACTATAATAATTTAACACTAAATAACAGTACTAATAACAGGCGTTAGTAGAGGAATGCAAGCAATCACGATTTTTGCGTTTTTTCTTCATTTGCATAAGGCTACGTCCTTCTTTCTTTGCACTTTGTGCATGTGTATTGAATGTTAAATAAATTAATAATGATAATAAGACTGTGTTTATCATGGTGGCTCCGTAGATTTGCACTTAAAGGGGGGGTGAAATGCTATTTCATGCATACTGAGTTTTTTACACTGGTAAAGAGTTGGATTCCCATGCTAAACATGGACAAAGTTTCAAAAACTAAGTTGTACGTTTGAAGGAGTATTTTTGTTCCAAAAATACTCCTTCCGGTTTGTCACAAGTTTCGGAAAGTTTTTTTCGAGTATGGCTCTGTCTTACGTAAGATAGGGCGGAATTTCCTTATATGGGTCCTAAGGGCACTTCTCCGGTAAGATCGCGGCCGCGCGCGCACTCGTAGACTAGAGCAAGAGAGTGAAAGCAGTTCGCCATCAAAGCGCCCTGCCCGGCTTTTGGGAAGTCAATGTCACCAAAGAAGTGTGTTTTTGGTTGCCAGGGCAAGACAACCCTGCACAGATTCCCAAAGAACCCAGCGTTAAGGAACCCGTGGATGGAGTTTGTTTTCCTGAGCATAAACGGAGTTGTGTAACTGTTAGACTGTTTGTTCCCTGCATTTCGACGATGATTGTTTTATAAACAAAGCCCATATCGACGGATTTGCAGATCGTCTAATGCTTAAAGGGGTCATATAATGGTACATGCACTTTTACAAGTTGATTGCACTGAAATGTCTGTTGGCAGTGCCTGTACACAACCATCCTATCATGATTAAAATCCATCCAGTGGTTTTGTTTTAATCTCCATATATGTTTGACCATCTATGAAATCAAGCCGTTCGATATTGTGACGTCATAAGATCGTACGCCCCTCCCGCGATTGTGATTGACAGCCGTGTTTCAACACAAGACCCGCCCTGAGCGAGCTGTGACAGCCGTCGTCATAGTAGTCCGCCATTGTTGATATGCTGGAGTAGAATGGCGTCTAAGCGATTGTGGTGTTCTGTTCTTAGATGTAATAAGGAACACAGCAGTCATTTGGATGTTCCTAAATCTGAGCCGTTGAAGATGCAGTGGCTGAGTTTTGTTTTTGAAGCAATATGCCCAAAGGATTGACGCGGGGATTCCCTCACGGGGATTCCCCACGATGTCCATGCTTTCATGTTTACGCGAATCATTTCACACCAGACAGCTTTACAAACGAGAAAAAACGGATCGGTACCAACGTGTTACTGCTGAACCTCCAGAAGATGTGAGTGTAATGTTTTATTAACCTTTATATTAGTATTTATATTAATATTTGCGAAATTTGCAAACCTTGCTGCAGGCTTCACAATGAATGCGTCTAAGGTTTACACTCAGGGTACATTACGGCATGTTTTCTATGTACGACGTTCTCAATATAATTCATAATCACACGTTTATAACGAATAACACGTGGTTATTGTGTTAGATACGGTGTACCCACAGAACAGAGGGGCGGGGTGAGCAAAGCTCATTATCATTTAAAGACACATGCACTGAAACGGCGTGCTGAAAACAGAGCTGTTTTTGACCAGGTAAAATTAGTGTTTTCTTACAATACTAATGAGAATTTTTAATTAAAGTATATTACAAACTTTTAATTTAGACCCTAAAGAATCATATTAGCTTGTACAAAAATGGCATTATATGACCCCTTTAAGGATCGAGCAGTCACAATGATAAAGGTTCGCGGTCGTGCGTTGGAACCGGACGGTGAGTAAAACTGTTTGTTGAACAAATGTCTCTGTGTGTTGTCACTAGCTTGGCGCGTTAGCACAGCTAAGCTTCGCCCACAGGGCCCGCCCCCAGCCGCTCGTTTTTTTCCGGAAAGACTCGGTACAGCCTATCTTTCTGTTAAAAATTTAATAAAACAAAAGACTTTTTGGAGATATGAAGGATGCAATATTACTCTATAGGTACTCAAGATTAACAGGAGATTGAGTGAAAATGAGCATTTCACCCCCCCTTTAAGTCTAAACAGACCTTGAATGAGAGAGAGATCGACTGAGCGCATGCAATTACCGGCATCTGTCCTTCAGGTCTTATATTCATAAAAAAATAATTATAATAAGATTGCCATGTCAAAGGAATGTGAAATCTTTGTTGTATCATCCTTTTAGCGTCATTTAAAGAATGGCGTCAGCGCTGTCAATGCTTTAAACCAATATTGATCTCTATGAAGTGAAGCATCAGTTTCAGCGTTACCTATGAGGCGCATTGCTGCTTTGTAAAGTGGCTCTCAAAGTTAAAATAGTTTCAACACCTTGTTTAATTACATCTATCTTTGAATGAATGTGCATTAGTTGAATGAACGGTTTAATGACCATCAAAGACAGTCCCTTGCCGCCACCTCGACTGGTCAGGCATTTAAGTGGCACTGAAATCTGCGTTCTGATTTGGTCCGGTACATAACAGTCATATAGGTACCGGTGCCATATTGGTTTCGGTAGTCAACCCTAGGGGACATGCATGTGGGGATCACATGACCAGACAAATAGAGTGCTGCAGGTATGACGTCACTTTGAAGGCCAACCGACAGTTCGCATCACACTGGTTTCCTCGACGAAAACCTAATAGGATTTTCCCATAGGCTTTTAGATTATCGCTAAAAACAAGCTCTGATCAACAAAAGTTCATGATACTTGCACGTTTTGTCCATAATTATCACTGATGAATAGAGCTGTAGTAGTTATCGATTATTTTAGTAATCGAGTATTCTACTGATTATTCAATCGAGTAATTGGATAAAAAATTGTGGTGATAAAAATGTGAACAACAGCCTTTAAAATGACTTGAAATGCAAATATAGGTAACACTTTACAACAAGGTTCATTGGTTAACATTAGTTAACATATACTAAGAATGAACAATACTTCTACAGCATTTATTAATCTTAGTTAATATTAATTTCAACATTAACTACTACATTTTTAAAATCAAAGGTTGTATTTGTTAACATTAATGTACTGTGAACTAACATGAACAAACAATGAACAGCTGGATTTTTATTAACTAACATGAACAAAGATTAATACAGTTACAAATGCATTGCTCATTAAAGTTCATGTTGGTTAATACATTATCTAATGTTAACTAATGAACTATTGTAAAGTGTTATCCAAATATATAATAACAAGCAATAATTATTGGTTCAAATAAAGTATCAAAGTAAGTAATCATTTGGGTTTTATTGAACAACTCTGTCAAAATACACCATGTAAAATAAATTATATTAAATAATATAAACATAACTTACATTACACATTACAACAAATGCCTACAGAGGGCGCCAACGGCCTGGTTACACTACGACATGATCAAATCCTTGTTTAATATTGGCCAAACAACATTTAATTCAAATGTCAACTTAATCTTTAATATTTGGTCACTTATGTACGATAGAAATGCAACAGACGCTGTAATTTCTTGAACAAGAACGTGCACATCAAAATTTTACACTTTTATTTTGAAATCGCGATGAACAACAATTTGCATATTCAGAAATATATTTATGTATTCTCCTGTGTTGGCATAGATTTACAAATGAGTTGCATTACAAATCTTGTGAAATGGCGCACACTGCGTTCCCAGATGAATGTTATGAGCCACACAAACTCAGAAGCATGCAGAGATGTAGTTTGAGAAACCCGAGACACGCTCCACGGATTTAAATGTTTACAGTTACAGTGTAATTACCAAACACAGACCGCGTCCGATGTTTTGCGCTATCAAATACACGTTATTGGAAACCTTAACAAACAGCACATGCAGAGACTAAAGCTGGCGACACACTGCTGCGTGGCGTTTCTGTTGCGTGGCGGCTGCGTGGCGTTTTCTATGTCTTTGCACACCAGAAACATGTCTGACGTGACGCTGCTGCTGCTAGGTGACATATGATAAGTCTCATTGGTGATATATTTGACATATTGGGATATAGTTGGGGAAGGCCTATACTTCATGTTAAACATATAGCAGCAAAGACAACGTCGGCAGTGTTGATGGCAAAATAGGCTACAGACTATTTCGTTCTGTATTGACAGGTGCAGTATTTGAAAATTGATAATTATTAGGGCCCAAGCCCTGAAAGGGCGGAGGCCCTATTGTTTTCGTAAGGATTTTTTTTTTTTTTTTTTTTTCTTCATTATTTTTTTGTGTGCCTTTTTGCCACTTTTGGGGTCCTTAACATGCTCAAAAACTCTTGAAACTTTGCACACAGGTCAGAACCCGCGGCCATCAGGGCCGGACTGAAGCTGGTACCCGGGCGTGGCAGGGGGGCTCGACAGCGCCCCCTGGAATGGGGTCCGAAATCTTGGTCCATATATCAAACACGCTTGCATGTAATAATATAAAACTCAGTACACATATAGATCTCATCGGGCCGCACAACTTTCGTGCTCTAAGTTTTACAAAAGCCCAACAGGAAGTCGGTTATTATATGTTGTTTGGAAAACGCATACAATGGAATGTGAAATACTCCTCCTAGGGAATTCATCCGATCGCCGCCAAACTCGGTGTGAATGAAGTCAAGACATTGAGGATGAATTCTTGCGAACAGATTTTTGATATCTCGAACGGTTTGGCCGTTGCGAGGAAACGAATTTATGGCGAATAATGGGACACAGGAAGTGTGTTATAACTTCAGCATACATTAACTGATCTTGCTGAAACTTCAGCAGTGTATTCGTTGTAAGAGGCCGATCACATGGATGTGACCTTTGTGAGTCAAAGTTATAGCGCCACTAACTTGCAACAGGAAGTGTGTCACTTTCAAAATGCTTTGAAATCACTTTCTTATTTTTACCCGATTTGCTTAAAACTTTGTGTATAATGTAGACCAAGGGTGGGGAACGTCCGGCCCCCGGGCCGTAACCGGCCCGCAAAACAGTTTGATGCGGCCCGCGAGTCAATTCCTCCCCAAAAAAAAAAAAACTTAAGAAACAAAAATCTCAGCAATTACTTTTCCTGTGATAGAAAACACAAAATAGGCAAAGTGGCAAGCAGCACGAGTCCACGAGCCGTAAGAGCAGGACGAGGCCAGTAGCGCGAGAGTTAATGAGTCACCTGCGCGCCGCATCGGTTTCAAGTTTCTCACGGATGAGCTTCGGAGGCGCGCGCGCCGTACCGGTTTCAAGTTTCTCACTGATCAGCTTCGGGGCGCATAAAAGGATCGGAACGAAGACAGCAGAGGACCAGGCATGGACTTTACTGTGTGTGCATGTGTGTGTTGCGTGTGCGTGTGTGTGGTAGTCGTCCACGAGGGGCTGCTGCTTTTACTTTCGTTTTGTCATTTGCGTATTAAAGTGGAATGAGTGGCCGACTAAAAGTGGCCGACAGCAAGTAGAATGTGTGGCCGACTAAAACAATTATTTTAACTATAAGTAACCCAATTTGTCTAGATCTGTATTATTTCCTTTGTATAATGAGCTTAAATATTGCTGCGCAGTCGTGTGATTTAGTCTGCTTGATTAACATTATTACAAAGTACTCTGATATGTAGCCTATATATATATAAGGTCCTCGAGTCGAATGTGTTCGAATATTTCACCAGCATCAGCCTTTTCACAGTTTGTATCACTCCGCTTGTCTGTGTTTGCGCAACTTGCATCATTAAGCCAGTAGGTGGTGACAAGTGACTGTCTTTATGAGTGAACAATTGAAATTTAATTGAACTGATTTAATAGTGCCAAAAACATTGATTTACTCAAGAAAGAAACAAGATGCTGAAACCAATCTTTAATGCTAAAAAGTTTACATCTATGCAAAATAATCCTTGAAAGATTTCTCATTTAAGGCCATTCCTGTTTGGAATATGTGATTGTGTATTGTCAACAATAAGCAGAAACATTTTGCATTTCCATTTTGTAGTGTGGATCATTCATTTCAACATTTATCCTCATTCTCATGTTTAAGAATCTGTTATCTTGACAAATAATTTATGCTACTGCCCACTGACATGCTTTTAAAGCTATTGTTATAAAAAAATGTTGGCCTTCAAACACCTTAAAATGCACATATGTAGGTCCGAGAAATCCAAATTTTCTCGGGGGAGCATGCCCCCGAACACCCCTAACTACTTCACATTTCAATGTGAGTGTCTGTGTGGTAATATGGGCTGGTGTGCCAACAGTGCCAGGACTGAATTTTTTAACCAGTCTGCTCCCCTGCATATAGGCCTAAAATATACATTATTCTCTGTATCGAATCATGTTATCTTGTTACCCACCCCCAGCCCTTGATGTTTCGGGCTCAGCCCCTGATGTTTTTAAAACCTAGAAACGCCCCTGCTCATTACAATGGCCCTTAAAGAATGTTAAAAAATAGTAAATGGCCCTTGATAGGAAAAAGGTTCCCCACCCCTGATGTAGACACACGGCAGATGTAGACCTGTGAAAGGATTATTGATATCTTAGATACTGTTGCCGTGGCAACGCATCAAACTTTAATATTCTTTTTGGATGCTTTTGAGACTCTTCACATGCTTGAAAATGCATGAAACTCGACAGACACATCACATTTATTATACAGTAGACATGTGCAAAGTTTCAGAAACGGGTGTGGTGGAATGGCTCAGTAGCGCCACCTTCAGTCAAAAATGGGGGCTTAGTTTTTCCTAGAATCACAAAACTTGGTAGGTGTATTGTTCTCATCAAGCAGGACACCTTTCTAATTTACAGTCATAACCTCAGACCCACAGGAAGTCAGATATTTTGGTTTCAATGTGGATTTTCTGGAGAATTTTCTCTCTCTCTTTCTGTGTCTGTGTGGGGTGTGGGGTGGGGGGGGGGGATTTGTCTATTCCATTTAATCTTTGTTTTTCAAGGTTTCAGGGGCTTTTGGGGCCCTTAACTTGCTCAAAAACTCTTGAAACTTTTCACACAGGTCAGAACCCACGGTCATCAGGGCCGGGCTGAAGCTGGTACCCGGGCGTGGCAGGGGGGCTCAACAGCGCCCCCTTGGACACGGTCTGAAAACTTGGTCCATATATCAAACACGCTTGCATGAATTAATATGAAACTCGGTACACATATAGATCTCATCGGGCCGAACAACTTCCGCACTTTAAGTTATTAGCTCCGCCAAAAAAGGAAGTCGACTATTATGGGTTGTTTGAAAAACGCATGCTGTGGAATTTAATGTACTCATCCTAGAGAATTCATCCAATCGCCTCCAAACTCGGTCAGCATGAAGTCAAGACATTGAGGATGCTAAATTCCGGACGGATTTTTGATATCTCGAACGGTTTGGCCGTGGCGAGGAAACAATGGCGAGAAAAGAGAAACACGAAGTAATATAACTTCTGCATACGTTAACTGATCTTGATGAAACTTCAGCAGTGTTCGTGGTAAGAGGCCGATCAGATGGATGTAACTATTGTGAGTCAAAGTTATAGCGCCACCAACTGGCATACATATATATATATGTGATGGAGCGATGGAGGGCCCAAGCCGGTGACACCGCCACCCCGGTGGCTTTAGTGTAACTAAAGGCACCAGGGTGGCGGTGCCACCGGCTTGGGCCCGCAATCGCTGCTCGCAGCTATATTTATATATATATTTATTTTATTTTTTTTAAATTACATTTATATCTGCATTTATGTTAAAACCTAGAGACTTTCAAACATCAAAATATCATTTATTAATATGTATTCGTGTCAAAATTACATATAAACATCTTTTCTTATTTTATTTTGCCTGGAAACGCTTCAGTGTCGCGTGAAAAATAGGCGTCGGTTCTATTTTGTTTTCCGTGCAACTCGAGCCGAAAGTGTCACGCAGGCAGTGTGCAAGCTTTAACCTGTTAACATGGGAGCCGAAATAAAAATGCTCACGCCATGCAACCACTGTGTTGCTGGCCAAAGTTTGCATGGAGCAGCATTTAGGCCGGCGACACACTGGCTGCATCGTGTGAGCGTCTTAGCTGCGTGGCGCAGCTCTCTCCCCATATGTCGAATATATCACCAATGAGCTGAATATAGGGAATATGGCCAACTCTTATTTATTTATTTATTTATTTATTTTTTGCTACAGATTAGAAGTGCTTTATTTCCATAGGGTGAAAAAAATGCAGTGTTTATGCAACTTTACACAAAATGAAAATATTAATATGACTTTTTAACATTTCCAGGCAATGTTATGCACTGGGGAAAACATGTCTCGAAAGCATTAAACAACAACATATCTCTCAAAAGAACACTTGGGTCATACACTTTTCCCTCAGCTCGCGCTGTGGCCTCCACCTTTTCTTTTTTTTATAGTTGGCATTATTCACTACTGTAAAATTATGTGACTGGTAGACGTTTTCCATGCACAGTGCGCTGTCCTGGTTAAGTGATAATCAAATTCAGTGATTTTTTTTTCTCATTACTTTTGTTTCAGTTTTATTGATTAGTTGATGCAGCCCTAATATCAACAATGCATTCCACAAACTTGTAAGGTTGTGCTTTTTTTTTTTTTCAGGTTGTGAGTAAATAAAAACTATCATTGGCATTACAGTGAATACGAATGATAAGCTTATACATGGAGAAAAGCAGAGGACCTAATACTGAGTCCTGTAGCACACCATACTTGTCTTTGATGAGATGTCTCTTCATTTACACAAACAAAGTGGTTGTGGTAAACCATGCTGGTCCGCAAATGCCAACATAATTCTTAAGCCATCCAAGAGAATATTGCGTTCTATGTTGTCGAAAGATTAAATAGCACTTGATTTTGGCATCTGTTTGCAGCTACATCTCTCTTCAAGTCATTTGTAACTTCAAATTGTGGTTTAATAAGCGCGTTACAATAATAACTATGATTGCAACTGGTTCAAAATGCCACTGCTAGACTATTGACCAGTACGAGAAAGATGGACAGAATCACCCTGATTTTAACATTCCTTCAATGTTGTGTTTGTATTGTTTGGTTTCGTTGATTGCTTTGTACAGCACTTTGGGCTGCACTTGAGGCAGTAGAAATGTGCTTCATAAAAAAATAAAATAAACTAATAAGGGGTTTGATAACTGACAGCTTTTTTGGACTGTAGGCATTTTGGACGTTTCCTAAAGAAAGTGAAGTTAACTATTGAGAAGAGGTTCTGAGATTACAAGAAATGCCTCTGTTTTTTAGTAGGTTATGATGTTTGTTGCTTTGTGCCATTAAATTGGTGTTAACTTGTATTTGTTTTTTTTCGCTTTAGACCTGATGGCACTGAAAGAGGAGAGTCCAGAACTGAATGACATGGAGGGTAAAGATCAGTATGAATATCATCATGATTTCATGGCTGGAGAAAAATCCACAGAGACTGAAAAGACATCATCACGAAAAAGACGTCGGAACAAGTCTAACAAGTATTTCACCTGCCATCACTGTGGAAAGAGTTTCAATCATCTTGGAAACCTTAAAGTTCACATGAGAGTTCACACTGGAGAGAAGCCTTTCACCTGCAAACAGTGTAAAAAGAGTTTCACTCAAAAACAAAACCTTAAAGTCCACATGAGGCTTCACACTGGAGAGAGTTCTTTCACATGCCAACAGTGTGGAAAGTGTTTCACTCAAAAAGGAAACCTTACAGTCCATATGAGAATTCACACCGGAGAGAAGCCATTCACATGCAAACAGTGTGGAAAGAGTTTTACATATAAAAACTACTTTAATTCCCACGTGAGCAGTCACTCTGGAGAGAAGCCGTACACATGTGATCAGTGTGGAAAGAGTTTCACACGTAAAGCATCTTTTAATTACCACATGAAGATTCATTCAAGAGAGAACTGTTTTGTATGTCATCACTGTGGAAAGAGTTTCACCTATAAAATAAGCCTTAAGACTCACATGAGAGTTCATACTGGAGAAAAGCCTTATTCATGCACTCAGTGCGGAAGGAGTTTCACATATAAAGCATCTTTTGACTCCCACATGAGAAGTCACTCTGGAGAGAGGCCTTACATGTGCAACATGTGTGGGAAAGGCTTCCCACAGAAAGGAAACCTTCAGACTCACATGAGAATTCACACTGGAGAGAAGCCGTTCATGTGTCTTCAGTGCAAAAAGAGTTTCAGATATCAAAGAGATTTGAAACATCATTTGCAGACTCATTGTGGAAAGAAATTGCAGTGTTCTGAGGGTGGTAAGAAGTTTAAAAAAAGGAGCCATTTTAAAAATCACCGGGGCACTCACCCTGGAGGAAGACAATTTAATTGTGATCAGTGTAATAAAAAATTTATTTTGCCATTGCATTTAGAGATACACTTGAAAAGTCATGCAAATGTGAGACCCTATTCTTGTTCTTTGTGTGGAAAGTGTTTCAAATGGCTTGGCCATTTAAAATGGCACCAGAAAATATGTCTCTGTGTGAAGTCAAGGCTGCATTCAGACCTCAGCTAAATGTGGACCAAATCTGTTTATCCACCTTCATGAATTTTTTTTTTTTTTCATTTTCTTTTGTCAAGTACATATGATCACTTGTGGCCCCACCTGACTTTCTCCTTTGCTATAGTTTCAAATATTGAATGGTTGCAGGAAATGCCCTTTAATTTCTATTGTATGGAGACGTTGCTGCATTCCAAATCTTTCTTGCTGTGAAATTCCACAATGTGGATGAAAGTTTATAAATAAAAGGACAGAAACTAAATGAAATAATTACCTTACTTGATTCTTCTTTAGTGAGAAAACACAAGTGTTGTCAAGTAGGGCTGTCACGATATCAGATTCTTCCACACCACGCTTATCGTGTACAAAATAATTCACTGTAACGATATATCGCAATATCTGCAGAAACCTTAAAAAAAAAAAAAACTGTTATCACTCAAATTCATCTTTACTTTAATTTTTTTAGCCAATGAATCACATCATTACATACCAAAATGACAAAAATTGAGACGCTGGCTTCTTTGACACTACCTAATTAATAACCAGGAGAGAGAAAATTAAGGTCAACAGTATTATAAATAAGCTTAAACAAATATTGCATGAAGCTCTAGATCAGGGGTGCCCAATCCTGCTCCTGCCAATCGACTGTCCTGCACAGTTAATCTCCAACCCTAATCAAACACACCTGCCTTTAATTTTCAAGTGATCCTGAAGACCTTAATTGGTTGCTTCAGGATCACTTGAAGCAACCAATTGCACCACACCAATTAAAAGGTGTACACCCTGACATGTGGGCCCTTGAAAAAAATCTGTACTGTATATCCAAATGAATCGATATTGAATCAAGATCGAAATCGAATCTCAAGATTATGAATTGAATTGTAATTCTCACTCCAAAAGTTGGCAGTCTTGCACAATCATCTATTTTGGCCTTGTACCGATATCATACTGTAATGCAATTCCTGTTATACAGTCCCTAACAAGAGATGTGGCCTGTCAATGTGATGAACCATCTTTGAAGAGTGTGTCAATTCAGACAGAAATCCAAAAGCTGAAAAGACGGAGTAAAGTTATAGGCTGCTAGCTATGTTTATCTTCATTCAATTAGCTGGTAATAGTCTTCTTGCGTTGTGTTTCATGGGTTTGATTGTCATATGTGTGTTTTTTCAGCAGTTCAGGTGAAGCCTTTAGACCACTCTGTTGGTGTGAGTGTTGGCACAGGTATTGAATCTCCATGTCTCACTTCAACACCAATTAAAAGGCCACAAATGAGAGACACTGCATCTGATGATAGCTCAACATGCAACTCCAAACAATGTTCAGATGTCACCTATGAGCCTGATATCACTCAAGAGGGCAGTGAAAAGTAAGTCCATATGTGGTAGAGGTTAGTTTTACATAGATGTATACACAAGCTATCATTAAAACTTCAGACATGTTAAAAAATGCCAGGGCATCTAGGAAGTTTGAGATGGTAAAGCAAGATGCCTTATTAGAAAGTATAATATGACTTACTGACTTTTGATTGTCCAGGGTTTGCCAACAACTCTTCAAAGCCAGGAAATACATGGTGTATGAAGACAATTTGCTACTATTTCGGAAGTGTGCAGCATGCTGCCATACCTGCAACAGTTGACAAATTTGTAAATGGGACATTTGTATCCATCACACAATGGATGATAAATGTAAAACTGACAAATACGCACAAAACAGGCCCTGAAAGAGGCGAATGCCACTTCCGACACATAAGTTGTGATTTATAAAAACAAACTTGACGGGAAAATGTGTGCACGCAAACTCTGACCCATGCGTACGAACATTCTAGAGACGGAGCAGTTTGGCGACACCGAATGGTGAGCTGGAGTTAAATGTCTCTTTGGTCACTTTTTAGACAGAAAATTTAAAGGAAATTATACATATACAGCAAGATAATACAAATATAATTTCTCTCACCAAGCATCACATGAAGCAAACATTGAAATTAATTGAAATACATTTCTTACATACGGTTCCTTTAACTACAGAGAGGATTGCTTATCTTTTTTTTCTTTTCTTTTTTTTCAGAGGATTGCTTATCATGATAATAGCATTGCATATATTATAATATACAATATTTTTGTGCAAATAATGCACAATAGACCTATCTGTTTCCATTAAAAATATAAATCAATTAAAAATAGTATTTGGCCAGTGGAAAGATTTAGAAAAACTTTATCTGAAATGTATTTTATATTATTTGATTTATTTATTCAAAAACAAGGCAAGGCTACTACATGTTTTTTAGCAATGTAATGTGACAGCACATCCATATCATATTTTCCTAATGTCTTGTACTGTTAAACATGGTATCACGTGGATGAATATGCATATGCAAATGATATGCAGATGAGGATATGCATAGTAAAAATAGGCGTTAATAGCTCCATATATGGTTATTTCGGGGAGGGGACGCATGTGCGCACAATCTTCTGATGACTGGGATTTATAAAGGGAATTTTGCGCCATTTTTGTCTTTCGTGCGCTTTTAGTAAGTACACTTTTAGTAAGGATCCTACGCACAGTTTTATAAATGGGTTTGTTAATTTTGAGTGAAAAATAATGACATTCAGTTTCATCTGGTCATTCCAACCACTGTATAAGCATTATGAAATGTCTGGTGCTATGAAGAATTTTGTGTTTTGGAATACACTATAGAGAGATTGGATTAAAATGTTTAAAATTAAATTAAAATTAATTGAATTAAAATTCAATGTGACAATGTGACAATCTCACTCAATAAACCAGTAACTTCCTACATCTTTTTCTTTTCTACTCTGATTCCCCCTGAAGGACACTGTGCCAAGTATGGAAGCTACACGATGATGGACCTGGATGACAACAAGGTGGTGGACATTCAGTTAAAGGGGTGATACAATGCCCCTTTTTACGATATGTAAAATAAGTCTCTTTTGTTCCTAGAGTGTGTGTGTTAAATTTTAGCTCAAAATACCCCACAGATCATTTTTACAGCATGTTTAAATTGTCCCTTTTTTAGACTGTAATAAAAGATGGATGACGCCCCTTCACTCTCTTCCATTGGTAAAAAGTGAAGCCACCAATGTCCTAATATGGCGCTGACACCTTGCGCAGATTTGGGACCTGCCTCTGTGCATTCCCCATTCCCCATTCCCAGCCCCATTCTCCTACCGTAAATCCCCAAAAAAGTCTGTTGGTGCCTTGGTGACTACTTTGTTTACAGAAGCTGTCAATCACAGCTGTCAATCATGACATCACATTCCTTTTTTTTATAGCATCAAATAACAAACTAAGATCAAACTTATTTAAAAAAACGAACACTTAAATCAGCGTGATAAAAACTACCTAAAATGACAAAAAAACATGAGAAAAATTTATTTGAACCGTAATTTGATTGTTTAGTTTCCATCGTCCATTAGACTTCATGGAGAGGACATGGTTTATGAGCTATAGGCTGATTTCACGCAGCCGCCATTTTGAAATCGAAAGTGAGGCTCCGGTGGGAAAAACCCCGGAAGTAAAGATAAACAACAATGCCTTTGGACTACCAACCTGAAGCTGCTGCCGCGATTTACACTATTGGATGTTAATATCCAATATAGGATATGTATATAGGTCATTCCTGCTTCTTTTTTTACTTTCTGAATTATATAAAAAATATATTTTATTTATAAATGAATTTCACTGTATATAGTCTAAAGTAAAAAAGAAATGTATGTACAGTTTTAGAATTGACACAACATCATTAAACACAACAATACGCCATCGCATTCACGACTCTCCTGTGATTAAAGGCGACACTTCCGGTTTTCTTCCCACCGGAGCCTCGCTTTCGATTTCAAAATAACGGCTGCGTGAAATCAGCGTATACTGGGACCAACCACCGGGCGGCGATCAAGATGCTTTGGCTTCACTTTTCAGGACTTGCGCAGCACGCTTGGTAAAAACTCATTGTTTCGTGTGTGTCCCTTTAAATGCAAATGAGCTGCTGCACTGGAGCTTCAACAGCTTGTGTGTGTTAGCAGCTCCGATTACCTCACGTAGGCAAGCACTAAAATGTCAGAAACTGTTCTGCCTTTTATGTTTAAACTGGAGTCGGACAACGATGGAGAGACTCAAGAAGAGATAACATGTTAACTATCTTCAATAAGCATATTATGTGTTATGATAATCTATAAAATCACTCATATGGGAACTGTTGTAAGATGCCTACAGAGTGACATGCTATTACATTTGTGTTTCTTACTGTATTGCATGTGAAAAGACGGATGCGACAGCTTGAGCAGACTCACAAATGTGCTCTACTACAACAACTCTTCCTCTTCTCAACATGGACTGAGCGTTCCCGGGGGCAGGGTTTATGTAAATTTTAGGGTTGGTGATGTCACTAACCTGGGAGGAATGTCATGTAGCCCCACCCAGCCGTTTGTTGTAGTCCTTAAAAAAAGATTTCTTTAAAAGCAAATATCTTGCTTTGAACTTTGAGCGTTAAAGTTACAGCACTCAAAGTTAAAAGCAAAGGAAGATATTTGCTTTTAATGAAATCGTGGATGTTGTTTATGCTCAAACAGCAACTTTACACACTAACTAAAGTTAGAAAAGTAAAATCATAATCAACCACCCTGTTACGGAGGGACTGAGACGAGAGGCGTGCGGATCCATATGCAAAGCCTTTTATTTACAAAAGATGTGTTCAGAACAGGCCCAAACAAAGGCAAACGGCTATAATATGGACAAGACAAAGAGCATTCCAGGGACAGGCGAGGGTTAACAAACAGAGACCGTAATCCAGTGGACAAGGCAAGAGGATAAACCAACTAACCAGGCTAAAGTCCAGGCGTGAGGCAAACAGTATCCGAACAGGGCAAGACAAAAGAGGTAATCCAAGGCGAGCAAAAGTCCAGGGCAGGCAGAGAGAAGGCAGAACACGGGAAACCAGGCTAGGATCAAAACGCAGGGCAAACAAGCAAGAGTTAGACTAGAACAGACTAGGAAGGAACACTAGGATTGGCTCCGTAAAGTAGGGATAGCAGACGTGAAACTAACGTTCCAAAGCTTTGCGAGATCTCGAAGCGCAGATGTTTCGAATCACTGATCCGAAGCGTGATTCAAAACACCCATGTCACGTGACTACGGCTAATTGAAGCTTCGGAGTGTTTCACAAGTGTTTTGACAGGTGGCATGGTCAGAGTGTCCTCTCTGTGAAATGGGTCAAGCACCAGGGCATTGAGTACCGTTTGTATTCTCAAAATTTGTTAGATTCAGTTTGGCAGCAATGTCGGAGCCTTCTGCAAAGTCATCTAATGTTATCATCCTTCCTGGACCCATGGTTAATTTGGAAGAGCTTATTGATTCCCAACTATATGCCATAAACCTTTGGTGTTTTTTAGCTAGAGTCTTTGTGATATTTTTGAAACTTTTAAGTTGTCTTTTAAAATAGTTATGTTTCCCTTCATAACACATGCACCACATATGAATGACAGGCCCAATATGTCTAATAGATCGAGGGTAATGTGTTAACAAATGGTGTTTTGGCAACAGAGACCTTTCTGGGAACAAAAGCTTGAATAGTCTATGATGCTCACCTATCAAATATTTCAGGTAGACTGTTAGGCCTTCAGTTAACACAGGGGAAAATACAATATTCACTATCTGTATCAACAATAAAAGAAGGGACCAATGTTCATTTCCGTCTGGGACAATGTCACCAAACATGAGTGGCAGATTGCGAAGTAAACACCAACATTGAATAGCATTTATACCCAAATCATTACGATCATCATCCAATTTAATAACAGGTGGGCGGTTTTTCCTTTCTGTGTAACCATAGTTGAAATGCTGTACTCTCAACCCGATTTCTCTGGAAATGACAAAGTTTGCCTTCAAATACTGCAAAACAAGCTTAATCTCAAGCTGACCTATTCCCTCCAAAATGTCGTGCATAACATCGATAGAGACATTTTCAGAGGTATTAAAGTACTGTAAAGTATTCAGTAAACAATGCCGCTTTACACCACAGACATAAGATAACATAGGATTTGATTGTGCTGAATTACAATGTTGTAAATGTTCGTCTTTTGTCCTGAACTTAACAGACGAGACATCATCATAAAACACTCTTTGAAATTCTTGTTTTTCTAAAAGGCAGAAACGGCAGCAATAGGCCCAACTAAACGATTCAACCAATCCAAATATACAGTTTAAGCCAAGGTTATCACCCACAACCTGAACAATGCTACCACGCACACGGCTAGATAGAGTGGGAATCTCAATACCCTCAGTCTCAAGCATCTTCAAATCTTGAACGAGTGGTTCAAGGATGGCATTAAATCCATATGTCTTAATGTCTTGTGAGTGGAAGAGTGCACATAAGTGAATGCTTGTTAAGGAAGAGTTAAATTTTGGTGGAAAGTTTCATAATGTAAAATATATTGCCCCTAATTTGTAAATACCCTTCTTCTTCGATATATATATATATATATATATATATATATATATATATATATATATATATATATATATATATATATACATACAATTGAAGGAGGCTCGTCTGCCATAAGTCTCTGTTTTACAAAAGATTGAGCTGAACTAACCATGGAGAAGTTTTCTGTGATCTAAATATTGTATAAGTGTGGAAAATCAAATGCCTATTATTTAGGACAGAATTGACTTTACCTAACCTGAGAATAAAAAAATAAATAAGGTAAAAGGTGTTTAAAATTACACACCATAAAACAAGTGATATGCAAATATAGTCTGAATCATGAATGAAAAGCGTTTTGGTACAAAAGCCACATAAGCTTATTTTTATTTATTTATTTGTATGTATCTTAAGCAGAACAACAGGAATACATTGCACAGATATACACACATGTTACAAACCTTAGATAGCTTTGTTTATAAAAAATATATTTTTATTTGCAATATTTATTTTATAGGACATTGTAAACAGGAAATAGAGTCAGAGCAAGGACTTTAATTCTACATTGACCTAATAGCTGGATTTGAACTCGGGTCCTTGTGATGTGTCCCGATTAAAGGCAAACACGCTACCACTACTCAACTTGTTTAAACATACTTCTATTTAACAGACCATTTTTTCCAAAGGGACTTAGTCTACATTGCATTTCAGGGTGCACATGTACATTCTAATCAGTTCTTGCTTTCTCTGGGAATCGAACCCTTGACCTTGAAGGTGCAAGCACCATCGCTCTACTGTTTGAGCTATATCACAACATTTTGTCAAAAAAATTCCACCATTCAAAGCTATTACACCTCCTGGTCATGTGACCCGATGACATCACGGCTATTGTATTTTGTTCACACGCATTTCCTGTCCATCATACACGACTCATATGGTCAAAAGAACAATCGTTGTATTTTTAAGAATTTTTTCCCCCGTTCAAAGCTATTACACTTCCTGGTCATGAGACCCGATGACATCACAACGTGTCCACTTTGTTCACACGCATTTCATGTTCATCATACATGACTCAGAAGCCTTAACAGTTGTAATTACAGATTTTTTTTTTAACAGTTTATTTTACAGTGTCTTTGTTACGCATGTTACATGTACTTACCATAGTAATAACAGTAAATTATGCATAATTACATGCAACTAACCCTTAACCAAACCCTAATCCATACCCTAACCCTATGATAAGAAGTATGCTGTTAATTATACTTAAATATATAAACTGTAACAACATTAAAATAGACACCTTAAAATAAAGTTAAAACTTTTTTAAGTAAAAACACATGTACTCAATAAGTGAAAGTTATATCAAATGATTAATTTAAATAGGGACACCTTATATAAATGTCACCTAATTTCTTGTTTAGTACTCATTGATTAGCAACTAAAGTTAAAATATAAATAACTATTTATATAGGTGACCCTTTGGTGATATTATGTAATGGGGGCATTTACTATTTAACTATAATATTGATCTTATTTCATCTATTATATGTGAACTCAACAGAGTCTCATCCCTTTTTTTTCTCCAAAGCTGCAGATGAAATGTAGCCAACTGAATCAACACTGAACTGTCACAATGATAATACTGTTCTACAGCCGCTGTTCAGCTGAAAAAAACTTTGTTTAATAATTTTCCTGTTTTCACTGTAAAACTGCTTTGAAACAATCTGTAGCCTATTGAAAAAAAAAAAAAAAAAAACGCTACATAAATAAACGTGACTTCCCAAGAGTGATGTTTTCTTTTCAGAACTTCACACATGGACAGCGACATAACTTTATAAGTGCGTAATGGGATATGTGTAATGCTTCACAATTCACTTTTCAGACCGCACATTGCAGATGCAATATATATATATATATATATATATATATATATATATGTATGTGTGTATATATATATATATATATATATATATATGGTGCGTAATTTAAACATCTTAATTATAAAACACCTTTTACCTTATTTTAATTATTCTCAGGTTAGGTAAAGTACATAAATCTGTTGTAAAGACTAAGCATTTAAATTTCCATACTTACAATATTTAAATCACATGACAAGAGGGTGTGAGAATGACTTCTCAGTGTTTAGTTCAGCTCAATCTTTTGTAAAACACTGTAAAACACAGGCTAGTTTCTTAATATCAATTATATATATATTTTCAATTAAATACAGGTTAACAAGTTTACACAAAAAAAACCCCGAATATATATATATAATAAAAAAAAGCATTAAATAAAAAAATAAACAGTTTACAAACTTTGACTGCAGAAGTCACAACAGCAAATACATCTAACACACTTTGACATTCCTTTACAGTTCTTTTATAGTCCATCATAATTTTTGACATTTGGACATTCCCTCGACACACATTCCGTCCTTTACAGACAATCTGTCCAATCCGAAGTCTTGAACTATCATTAGTTCTGGAAAGTACGGAAGCCCTAAGAGGCCATGGATTGTTATTTTTTTCTATGTTTTCTCGTGATCTCGAGATAACAAAAGTTGTTTTCTCGTGATCACGACTTAATTTTCTCGTTATCTCAAGATAACAAAAGTTGTTTTCTCGTGATCACGACTTAATTTCTAATATATGATCTCGACATAAAACCGTTTTCTCACGCCGTCATGTGTATCGCGATTCGCGAGAAAATCTCGCTCCTTCTGAATGTTGTGTAGGCTATATCATGATGTAGCCTACGTGCGAGCTGGCTTCTTTGATTTTGAAATCTACTTCATAAAAAACCCGCAGAAGAGATGGATTTTATAACTGCTTTGAGAGAGAGAGGTGTCCCAGAGGAGAACCTGGCCAGACTTAACTGAACCTCTCTGACCATTTGTCGGGTCAGCCGCAAAAAAACATTAATCTGCATCTTTCAAACATAATTCTGGTAGACATGCAGACGTCCAGGTCCCTGAAGTTGGCTGGCAATGAAACTGACTACACGTTCAGGGTAGCTATTGTCTTCTACGATGAAGTTGCAGACCTGACAGCCTCCTTTAAGTGTCGGACACTAATGTGGAAGTCGTCAATCACTGACAGACATAGAACTATTTCATTTTGAGTGAGCCCGTTATCAAAGTAAAAGCGAATGCGATCATCCATGATGCTGCTTTATTCTGCTTTTGGTGCTTATACTGTTCTTGCCGACTACGCAGAAAAAAAACAAGTCGTGATCACGAGAAAACAACTTTTGTTATCTCGAGATAACGAGAAAATTAAGTCGTGATCACGAGAAAACAACTTTTGTTATCTCGAGATCACGAGAAAATTAAATCATTATCACGAGAAAACAACAGAGAAAAATAAAATAATCCATGGCCTCTTAGGGCTTCCGTAGGAAAGCCCCTTAAAACCTTCGAATTTAAAACTCTCAATCTTTTCTTCCTTTTTCTGCTGGCTCGGATTCTCGGCTTTCTCCTGCGTCTCGTCTGCAACACATCAGTCGGTAATACTGACATCCTTTTCTTAATATTCAGTAAATGCTTTCTAATACAGTACATAGTCAATTTCTCTCTACTATTTTGCTTAATAAATGCTTACAACATCAGTGGGGTATTTTATTATTTTTCTGTATCATCTTTAAATGATTTTACAACAACAATTACAGTGTTTTCCTTCATAAAACATTTTCTTAAATAAATAATTACCATTATACGTGTCTTACATTATACAAAACTTTATCAACAAAGTTATAATTGTGGTTAAATACAACATAAGTAGCCTATATATATCAGAAGGCACAATTAGCATAGAATAAACTGCATTATAACACAGCAATATATAAACACCTTAGGAGTCATTCACTGTTTTATGACATAATGCCCATCATCTTCCTATTTTAAATGTTGCGTGTTTGACTGTGAAAAGAGGTTGAATGATGTGAATCTGTGTGGCTGAAATTTTTTCATTCTATAATTCAAGCAACATGAAATACCCATTTCCATACAAATGCAAGTATTAAACATTACATTAGGCAAAATGATTTGTAGAAAAATAGAACATTTGGCTTGGAAAAATATATCAGCATGGCTGTGATTCGGCCATAGGTAGCTAACCGTACTAAATGCACTCTTTATTAAAGATTTTAAGAAACTCCATAGTAACAATCTGTGACAACTACCTAGTAACACCATAGCAACCACTAAATATACCTTAGCAATCCACCCTGAACACCCTAGCAATGTCTAGAAATGCTCTAGTAACCACTCAAAAAACCATACCCAGAACACCCTAGCAACTTTAAACTACTTGTAAACTTAAATTAAACTTTAAACTACTTGAAACTTCAAATAATTAAAACTTTAAACTACTTAAACTCTCTGGTCCGGCTTTCTCAAGCCGACTTAAAGTTTGTCTCAACAAACTTGTTTTTCTCTAGTATGTTCTAATAATATATATTTATATATAAAAACACAATTCTGTTAATGATAGCAAATGCATGGAGAATTTAATGTATATTAATAATGAGAAGAACCCAGCAAATTGGAAAGTGCAATAACAGTTAAGGAAATGCAGATTTTACTAATCTCTGCAGATGTTGAAAAACTTTCAATATAAATTCAGTTCAAAATGAACAAACAGCATCATTTTTCAAACAGTAGCAATTATTTTATAAATAAATAAATACTATAAATCAAATTCTGTTTTCTCACAGACAGCCCGACAACTTAGAAATATGAATGAAATAAAAACTTCTCGGAGCACAAAATAAAATTGATGTCGGCTCACACACCTTCAGCTTATCAAAAAAAAAAAAAAAAAGAGGAAATGTTAAAACACAAGACATTATACATTTCAATTAATGTGAAAATGCAGTAAGATGGACTATAACAATCTATACATGTTAGATGTAGCATGAATTTATATATGAGAGAGAGAGAGAGAGAGAGAGAGAGACTAAATTGACTTTCACATCAATTACCTTTTAAATGGTGCACAATTTACAGAACCATGGTGAATCCATTCCCGAGGTCTGTGTAGCATTGAAACCAACACATGGACTATGAAACCATCGTGCACATTTTTCACACTGAACCTGCAGGAGAATGGAAGTTGGTGAAAATATAATAAGTTATGATCATATTTATTGTGTTGGCTTTGTGCAATTTACCATGCATTTTTTCTTATTTAACTAAGTTACAATGTGCGATTAGCATTTTAGGATACCACTTAACCCCAAAATCACAAATTGTCCAAATTATTCACCATTGTCCATTTAGAACCGAATGACTCTCTTCTTTACAGCACAATAGGAACAGTGTAAGCAGACATGTATATGTCTTTCACACACCTCTGATGGACAGAAAAACTCTGTGCTCTTTTTAGTTGTTAATAAAGTACATATATTAGCAAAGAAAATGTAAATTATTCCGTTTAGAAGGATTATCCCACATGCTGATGCATTTGGGTCATGGTTTAGGCCTATTCTAATTTAACGAATAAGATATCAACAATTAGTAAGCAGAAATATACAGGAATATTAAAGTTGCAAGCAGTAATTAAAAGGCCCTCACACCCGTGCCATCCACAATTACCCAGTCTATGATGTCTGTGCTTGTCCTTTGAGGGAGGTCTTTCAAAGCACAGATCGAACAGTAGTCCTCTTTTGATTCTAAAATGAATAGTTGGAAATAATTTAACAGTTAACTGAAATTTACACTTTTTTCCATTACACAATAATTGTTTCACAGTTTGGAGCAACTAACCTGATGCAAGGAAAATTTTCACAGCCATTTTCTTTCTTAGGTTTTCTATATTGTCTGTTGATGGATCAATTTCGAATCGTTTTGGGAGATCAGGAAACTGTTTTATAGTTTCTTTAGCCATCTTTAAAAGATATATATTATTATTATTATAACAATCAGCATAAAAAAAAGAAAAGAGACAGAACACGGTCTTAACACTTTTTAGAAGTCAATTATCCAAAGTGACCCAAATTATTTAATTGCAATTTTGAAACCTTAACCTTTTCATTAAACCGATACTTGCAAGACAAACACTCCACAGCTTGTCGAATCATTTTGGACCGTGTGGGAAATGTGTCCAAGATTCCATTAGATGTTGACCCATCCCTCCTTTCCCAGCTGGTTCAGGCGCATCCTGAAATACTGCCTATGTGTGAAAACAATTACCACAGTTTTCAAAGTGTTCAAAAGAAAATTAAAATTAGTGCAAAGCATTTCATAATAATGTGTGTGTGTTCACTTGAGTGTCGGAAATCCTGAAAATAAAAGGTTTTACCTGAATTTTTGAGATGCAGCTGTAAGGAGCTTCATATCAGGTTCATCATTTGCAGGATCCACAATAAAAACTGAATTTGAAGGAACATGAAGATACTAAAAAAAAAAAAAAAAAATTAGTTAAGAATAACATTTTATATATTGTAAGGTCATATTCATGTTTTATACACGAGTGAGTTAATGAGAGAGTTTAAGTGATTTAAGTGAATCGATTAAATTATAAATTCAACTTTGAATCTTGAATTCTTTTTTTTAAACACCTTCTTATTGGCTCTAACCCTCCAGAGGGTGTGACACCTTCACGCATTAAAAATCACTGATAACAAGATCATTCCTCTTAGCTCTCTAGTCCATGGAATCCTGATGTGAAGATGATGCTGAACTAGAAGTTTCTAAGTTGACCGTGTCTCAAGCTCATATCTGGAGTCCTAAAAAATATTTTGACTACTTGCTCTTAGTAGTACTGTAATATAAGTAGCTGAGTAGCTATAATATAAGGTTTTGATTGTACTTTATTGTAGCCTACCTACTACTCGTTTTTTGTTTAAATGAATGTATACATGAAATTAAAAAAGGGAAGAAAAAAATATATAAATACACATCTAAATTAAAGCTGCAAGCAGCGATGAAAGGGCCCTCGCACCCGTGCCATCAACACTCGGTGGCTTTAGGAAGGCAGAGCATGGTTGGGAAATGTACATTTAAGGAGGTATATATAGTAAGAGTATGTCAAAGTCAGTTACAAAATGTTTTGTATAATGGTGATAATAGCATGCTTCATGACTCAGCTAAGTGTTGCTAGCATGTTCAGTCTGTTTCTAGCATGCTTAGTACACAATAATTATGTGGTTAGTACTGCATTACTGTGTTAACCATGTCAGTTTCTGTTGCCAGTAGGTGGCGTTATGACTATAACTGAATATGAGCATGGATGTGTGTTCAGGACAGAACTCTTATCAAACATGTGAAGTTTGGTGCAAATTGGACATTGCCTTCTTGAGTAACAACAAAGTCATGTTTCATTGAATTAGCATTCTTTAGAACTTAGCTAAGCATTGTTAGCATGTTTTAACATGTTGCTAGAACGGCATCAACGTGTTAAACATGTCACTTCCTCTTGCCAGTTGGTGGCGCTATTACTATAACTGAACATTCTCATGTAGATGTGTTCAGGCCATGACTCTTATCAAAAGTGTGAAGTTTGGGGCAGATTGGACATTCCATGCCTGAGTTACAGCAAATTCCTATTTAATTGCAATAATAGCATGCTTTAGCACTTGGCTAAGAGTTTGCTAGCATGTTTTAGCATGTTTCTAGTATGTTGTTAGCATTTTTAACACTTGCTGGCACTTTTTTATATGTTATTAGGAGTCCACAACAGTGTTAAACATGTCACTTCCTGTTGCCAGCAGGTGGCGCTATGACTGTAACTGAATATAAGCATGGTCATGTGTTCAGGACAGAACGCTTATCAAAAGTGTGAAGTTTGGGGCAGATTGGACATTCCATGCCTGAGTTACAGCAAATTCATATTTAATTGCAGTAATATCATTCTTTAGCACTTAGCTAAGTGTTTGCTATTATGTTTTAGCATGTCTCTAGTATGTTGGTAGGATGTTTAGCACCTACTGGCATTTTTTTATATGTTATTAGGAGTCAAGAACAGTGTTAAACGTCACTTCCTGTTGCCAGCAGGTGGCGCTATGACTATAACTAAATATGAGCATGGACATGTGTTCAAGAGATAACTCTTATCAAACGTGTGACGTTTGGGGTAGATTGTACATTGCCTTCTTGAGTAACAACAAAGTCCTGTTTCATTGAATTAGCATGCTTTAGCACTTAGCTAAGTATTGCTAGCATGTTTTAATATGTTTCTAGCATGTTTAGAACTCAATGGCATTTTTAACATGTTGCTAGAACGGCATCAACGTGTTAAACATGTCACTTCCTGTTGCCAGTAGGTGGCGCTATTACTATAACTGAATTTGAGCATAGGCATGCGTTCAGGCCATGATTCTTATCAAACATGTGAAGTTTGGGGCAGATTGGACGTTCCATGCCTGAGTTACAGCAAATTCCTATTTAATTGCAGTAATAGCATGCTTTATCACTTAGCTAAGTGTTTGCTAGCATGTTTCTAGTATGTTGCTAACCTGTTTAGCACTTGCTGGCTCTTTTATATATGTTATTAGGAGACCACAACAGTGTTAAACATGTCACTTCCTGTTGACAGCAGGTGGCGCTATTACTATAACTGAATATTCTCATGTAGATGTGTTCAGGCCATGACTCTTATCAAACGTGTGAAGTTTGGGGCAGATTGGACATTCCATGCCTGTGTTACAGCAAATTCCTATTTAATTGCAGCAATAGCATGCTTTAGCACTTAGCTAAGTGTTTGCTAGCATGTTTTAGCATGTTTCTAGTATGTTGTTAGCATGTTTAGCACTTGCTGGCACTTTTTTTATATGTTTTTATATGTCCACAACAGTGTTTAACATGTCACTTCCTGTTGCCAGCAGGTGGCACTATGACTGTAACTGAATATGAGCATGGTCATGTGTTCAGGACAGAACGTTTATTAAAAGTGTGAAGTTTGGCGCATATTGGACATTGCCTTCTTGAGTAACAACAACATCCTGTTTCATTGAATTAGCATGCTTTAGCACTTAGCTAAGTATTGCTAGCATGTTTTAACATGTTTCTAGCATGTTTAGACCTCAATGGCATTTTTAACATGTTGCTAGAATGGCATCAACGTGTTAAACATGACACTTCCTGTTGCCAGTAGGTGGCGCTATTACTATAACTGAATATTATCATGTAGATGTGTTCAGGACAGAACGCTTATCAAAAGTGTGAAGTTTGGGGCAGATTGGACATTCCATGCCTGAGTTACAGCAAATTCCTATTTAATTGCAATAATAGCATGCTTTAGCACTTAGCTAAGAGTTTGCTAGCATGTTTTAGCATGCTTCTAGTATGTTGTTAGCATGTTTCGCACTTGCTGGCACTTTTTTATATGTTATTAGGAGTCCATAACAGTGTTAAACATGTCACTTCCTGTTGCCAGCAGGTGGCGCTATGACTATAACTGAATATGAGCATGGCCATGTGTTCAGGACAGAACTCTTATCAAACGTGTGAAGTTTGGGGGAGATTGGACATTCCATGCCTGAGTTACAGCAACTTCCTGTTTCATGGCGAAACATCGAAATTTGTAAGGCCGCCGAGGACCCGCCCTTCGACGAAAACTCAAGATCTTCGCAATTTAACGTCGCAAAGGCCTTAAGATTACACTCACCAAATTTGAAGATGATCAGATTAAAACTGTAGGAGGAGTTCGTTAAAGTACGAGGCCTGAAAATGGCAAAAACTGCACAAAAATCTGAGAGGAAGTTCAAAATGGCTGACTTCCTGTTGTGTTTAGGGCTATGCTCCAAGAGACTTTTTTGTAGGTATTAGGTCATTACACGTATGTACCGAATTTCGTGCACGTACGTGGAACGTTGCAGGAGGCGCACTCCGTTGAACTTTTATAGGTGGCGCTATCGAGCCATTTTGCCCCGTCCAATTCTGAAACCTATATCAGATGTAAATTTTCGCCAGTTCTGACGCGTGTGCAAAGTTTCGTGAGTTTTCGCGCATGTTTAGGCCCTCAAAAATGCAATTCAATGCGGAGAAGAATAATAATAATAATAATAAACAGAGCAATTCCAAGAGGGTCCTCACACCATCGGTGCTCGGGCCCTAATTAAATGAATGTAGGCCTACAAAAATAAAAATCATAAAAGTAGTAATGTGGGAAATATGCTTCAAAGACTGTCCAAAATAGGGATGAATTAAAAAAAATAATGTATGCAATGACTTGCACGTGCACGAAAACATGTATTGGGCATTTCTTGCTGACCTCCTTCCCTGATCTTTGAACACCCCTGTTTGCAGAAATACCAAACTAACTGCAAACAGTCCCATATGTTTTGTTTTTCCTTATTTGGTGTCCTTTAAATCTGTTAAAAATAACATATTTGTTTTTCGCTCTATCTCCTAAAATTTCAATAATTTCATATTTTTGAAGGTATCTTTTTTTTGTTTTTGGCCATTTTGTCAGTGCCCCCGCCAGTGATAGGTACTTTATAGACTTGCCTTGATTGCTAACACACAACATATTAGGTTCAGAATACGATTCCATATAAGTTTAAATTTCAGCACTTCGCGAATGGACAGCGACTCTTAAGTAGCACGTAGAAAGCCTTCTCGCGCGTTCATGTTTTGGGAAACGCGCGTAGAATTGCGGCGAGCTTTCGTAACCTTACACGTAGAGAGCGCTATTAAGAGCTAAGAAGATACATCGTTATCTGGAAACCCGGCCCAGGTTAGTTGATTGTAATATTAATTTACAACATTAAGTTAAATATTAACTGATCTAAATATTCACAATCAATTGTAACCCGTTATTGATTATTAATATTTCATAGAGCTTATTTTATTCCATTTTTCAATTACATATTGCCTAAAAGTGGCCAAAGAGCGGTCCCTTCAAAAAGCTGACACTCATACAGATTATTCTCAACGCCGGCGATATGTTATGCCCCTAAATTAATACATAATTAACTAACTTGTTTTCTATGTACATTTCTGAAATGCATTTTCTGTAAAGCTGCTTTGAAAAAATATGTATTGTGAAAAGCGCTAAATAAATTTAAATTGAATTTAATCATACATTTCCTTTACAATCAATTAAGCTGTCTACACTGCAAAACAAATCTCTTAATTACATAATGTCTGATCATGTTATAATGACATGATTATTTAGGTCCATGGGCAAAACAGAATTTTAGCAACATATTGGCATTGCACAATTCAGCACCACGGACAGAAACCCAGCGGTCACCACAGGTGCGCCTTCCAGAGCCGAATGTTTTTGCTTTTGTTTTGGGTCACAGAATGCCTACATTTGATTTAATTTAGATAGGGCCTAAATATACAAATACAAAACAAAAACGAAGTTTCTTCACTTACCACAAACATCCAGTGGTTGTTTCGTACATTCACAAACGAAATCGCACCATCAAAGCTTTCAAAATTAACCTGCATAATGTGACAGGAGCATGATATTTTTTACTTATTCATATATATATATTTTTACATTATACTTAGGCCTATATTAAATGTATAGCTTACATTACACGTCTGTTTCCATAATTTACTTACGTTTTTCAACCCTTGTCTAGCGACCTGGTGTCTCGGTCCATACAGAATGACACCGGTGGTGTAGTGGTTTAGCTGGTACAGTCTCCCAGTCTCATCGTGTTCGTTGAGGACTGCCCGAATGTAACTCTCCATAACCTACAGAATATTTATAACATAATTATATACATTTGCAAGCTACTCTTTTTGAAAGCCATAGAATAATAATATGCACTTACTTCACCATTTAACAGTTTGTGTGGTCGCAGAGTAACTAGGTCTGCGTGCCTTAAAACAATAGTCAATTTGTAAGGCACAGCTTTTACCTTAGCAACAACTTGTTCACTTTCTTTGCATCGCCAGAGGGCTTCAACCTGTAGATGTATTATTTGGCATTATTGAACCATAGGCTTAATTATTTTTTTATTTTTTTTACATAATGAAAACCTACTTGCTGTACAAAATGTAAATATTATTGGATTTACTTTTCACAATTTTTTTCCTATTCCAAGTCAAACAATTAATGTAGGGATTAACGATGCAGTACAGCCATTTACAGTACTCTCGTTTTGTAAAATGCACACATACATACATATATATATATATATATATATATATATATATGGCTATATAATAATGCAGGACACTAAATTAAGCACAATTTAAGTCACAATTTGCAGTCAGAGTTATTATAAATGACACAGTTATTATACCTCATCTGCAATTTGCCCTTCCATTTCTCCCGCAGTGGCTGGGTCTGTGTACTTCACTGATGTGTGTGTGTTTTTTTTCGTTTATGCTTAAGTTTAACCTTTGGAATGGCATCTTTGATCTGGAAAAAAATGTTGGAACTGAAATTAATTCCCAGAATAAAATAATTCTGGATTATTATTATTATTATTATTGCCTCTTGAGCAGCAGTTTCATTTGCATCTTTCGATGGATCGATATGCTTGGGTGGTAATTTAGTATCAGGCAGTTGGACTGTTGCGGCCTGTAAAAAATAAAATTAAAAAAAATAAAAATAAAAATCAATACAAGTTAAAACACATTTTTTTTTGCTCATTCTAATATATTTGGATAACTGAAATTACTTTTTCAACAGCATCTTTATGGGGTTGAGGTGAAGGTTTCCTTGAGGTCCATTTTGACTTTGCCATTTCATATGGGACACTGAAATAGCGAGAGGTTTGTCTGCCTCTTTTCCTGGATTTTTTAGACCACCTCTCTTCAGCAAACGATTCATCTTTAGATGACTTCCTAGGTCGGGTAAGTACATCTTGGGGAAGACTATTATTTAAGATGTATTCCCTGTATCGTCCCTTCAGTGAGGTGTACATGGAGGTAATGAACTCTGCTGGTCTGAGGTTATGCTTTCTGCAGAGAATGGAATTTTTCACAATCCCAAACCAATTTTCTGCATGACAGTTGGTGTCTCTTGTTTGGCATAGGTCTTCAGGAGGTGGCAGAGTCACAGAAAAATCCACAGAATACCTTTTTAGGTCACCCAACAGTATGCCGCTCCAAAGTGGGAATATTGGCATGTAATTCTCTAAAAGAAATGTGACCATACCTGGGCAGTAACTAGGATTTGGTTCACACTGCTCATGTTTTTCAACCATCAAAGTGTTCAGTACCCCTTCGACGATGCTTCGGAAGAGTCTACTGTATGGAGAACCACCAGTGATTGTTCTTGATGTTTTTTCATCAACTTCCCAGTTTGGGGACTCTTCGATTGTTTCTAGCATGGGTACTTCTTGATTTATCACCTCCTGCAAGAATCCTACACTGCTTGACACACTTTCGGTGACATACCTTGAAAGCAGCACAACGCACAGGTTTTTAAAAATGTGCAGCCCATCATCAACACACACCGTGTTTTGCAACCTCGCAAAGACAAATGTGGCAAATATTGCCAAGTCTTTATCGCTGGTCTTTTTGTGAAAAGCAGAAGAGACTGCTTTAATTACATGTGCTGCACAGAGATGCAAAATGGTCTTAGATTTGATTTCTGACCATTTTTTCTGCTTTTGGCAGATCACATGCACACTTTTGAGGTACAGTATGCGAGCACTGATTCCTTGTTAAAAGATAGAAGAACCGCTTGCATTAGTGACCAGCTGTAGTCCGTCTCTACACGGTGTACTTTCACAGTAGTATAAGCAGATAATTTCAGCAAAAATTGCATGAGCTAGAATGTTATTGGCGGGACAGAATGCTCTGAAGAAATCATCTCACTCACTGGCAAAGGTGGGGCACCTCTTCCTCTTCCTGGTAAAGTCAGAGCATAGTACAGGATTTTCTTCTTTTGTTTTGGGAGACTGGAGATTACATTCCCTGTTGCATCTAAATAGAGAGTTACTTTAGATTTTTTTTTTAAGCAATTTGCTAAAATAGTCATCCCCGTTTCAGTATAAAGGTGGGCCCTAAATGGGTCAACTTGAAAATTGTGAACATATCCTGGTGTGTGGTAGAATTCTGTATCCGTTGCCCTAATGATGGACTGTGTCAGCTGTGTCTCCAGTAAAATGTTGTCATGAAGTTTCAGGTTTTTTTTTATTTCGTATGAGATTCCCTTCAGGATGTTTTTATTGAGGCTATGGGTTATGTTTCCTGCCACAAGCTCCTCCACTGGGGTGTTTTTCAATCGGTTATAGTACTCTTTGCTGACGCCTTGAATGACACTTCTGGCTATAGCCCCCCGCCTGATGTTACTTGCTTGTCGGAAGCGCTTATGGGATTTTCGATGAAGTATTTCACCAGAACGATACACGGTCACTGGAACGAACTGGTGTTGCAAGGGTTTGTGTGTGATGATGAACTTGTAATTAGCACATGAAGGGAAGGTGCATTTGGCCCGCACAGTTATGTACGGACAGTTCCTTTTTCGGCTTCCTGTCACACGAACGTGTTGGTAGGTAAATTTGAGTGGGCAGCAAGGAGTGATTTTACGAAATGTTTTATACATGTAGTGAGTCCATGGCTGTCTAAGTTTATTCATCCCTTTCAAAGGTGATATTCTTTTCCAAATTTTTGGTTCTATGACCAATTTAAAGGTTTTTGGTAGGGGGGTTGACATTTTCCGAAAGTCGTCATTTGTACATTTATTTTCACCACTTTGAAACTCGATTGGGGGTTGCACATCAGCTCCACTGGGAAGAGGCACATCATCGTCAGTTTCACTTCGTACACTCAGCTCCACTGGGAAGAGGCACATCATCTTCAGCTTCGCTTGGTACAGTCAGCTCACTGGGAAGAGGCACATCATCTTCAGCTTCGCTTGGTACAGTCAGCTCACTGGGAAGAGGCACATCATCTTCAGCTTCACACTCCAAAGGTTTCACTGCTCTAGGTTTATCTGCTCTTGTATGACAGTTAGAGGGAGTAGAATCATCTTCCTTTTGAACACTTTCTCTAATGTTCCTCCTGTTGTATCTCCACACAACATAAAGCCACTGTCTATTGTTTTGAGTGTTTTGTCCAAATATGTTTGTTGAAAGTGTATGCCAGATGGGTGCATTTTGTTTTGTGTCTTGTTGATTTATGTTTGCTGTCTTGAAAAGCCTAACCATTACCTCTTTTCCGCCAGCTGCCGTCCACAAGTCCTTTCTGGCAGCCCCTTTCCCCCTTTTCGTTTTTTCCATGACTATAACAATTGCACATGCAATTTAGTGGCTGACTTAATAAAACTGAAACACTATGTGGCACCTTTATAACCCACGGCCTAAAATTTGAAAAGATTTGTAGCAGGTGTGGCAATGGTCTGTAGCATATTAAAGGTGATGGTCATTCAACATCTGCAATAATACTAAAAAAGTGGCAACAGGTTACACTCACCCTGTCACCATTATGCATATCTAAGGCATAAATCAGCTGTGACCTCAAGGCTAAACTAAAAAGAAATGCTGGTGTAAAATATGGAGTTGGTGTAAAATATGGACAAACCCAACAGTTGAGTTACAATTGTAAATTACATTTTAAACCAATGGTTGGGTTGGTCCAAATTTAACCCAAAATGTTCTTGTGTGTTTTGTGAGCGCTTGGTTATTTTTTTTTGGTCAGGCCAAGAGGTCAAAATGTTGTTGTGTTTTGTGTAGCAAGCGTTTGTTTTTTGTTTTTTTCATGGTGTGTTTTTGTCTAGTACAATGTAGTATGCATGCATTCATGTTTTTTGTGAACATATGGCATATGAGTTTTCTCATAGTTGTGTTCATGTCTTGTTTTGTGTAAGAACAATCACAAGCCATATGCTTGTTTTAGTCATGTTTGTTGTGAGCACATGGCACAAGGAAACACACGACAAGCCATGTGCTCTCCTGTCTATTTAGTCCAGTCATTTTTGAAAAAAGGTTGAACAAATTGCAACAGAAGCAAACTCAACTGATTTTGTATCCTACATGTCCTGAGTAAGGGGGAAAAAAGCCCAGAAGAATTCCATTAGGGGAAAGTTTAGAAAAAGACCAAAATATAGCCTATATTCATACGCCTATTCATTATTTTTCTCATGTGAATAGGGTCAAAATTAATCTTTAGATATCACCATGAAAATGAATGAGTTGATTACTTGCATCAAGACAAACAAAAAATGTATTACAAGTTTTTTAAATTGTTTGTTAACATGGGCAAAAAGAGCATAATCTATAATTACTTATGTGCTAATTTGCAAAAATAGCACAACAGATCTAAACATTGGGTATAGCCAAGTGAAAATGTCTTGTTGAATCTTACCATATAACAGTAAAAGACTTAATGTATTGTTAAGGTCTGAATGGAACCCATTTAGGCTACCCATAAGCATAAATACATAGAGGCAGGAAGAAGTACTTTAAAACAGTATTGATTATTGAGTGTATTAAACCAGTATTTTTATTGCAGAGATGGCATTTGGGGCTCGGTCCGTGGGACTGTTTTTAGGGGACGAGTCTGAGGGAAGAATGGTAAGGAGAATGCAGAAGACAAAAGGTAGGTAAAATAAAAAGTGAAACCCCAGTCCCACGGACCTAGCCCCAAACCCCATCTCTGCAATAATAATAATTAATAAAGGCTGGTTTAAAGTACTTCTTTCTGCCTCTATGCTGATGGGTAGCCTAAATGGGTTACATTCAGACCTTAACATTAAGTATTTTACTGTTATATGTTAACAAGATTCAACAAGACATTTTCACCAATGCTATACCCAATGTTACCCTATTAATGCAAATTAGCACAAATTTGTAATACATTTTTTAAAAACTTGTAATACATTTTTTTGTTTTTCTTTATGCAAGTAGGCTAATCATCTCTGTAATTTTTATGGTGATTTCTAAAAAGGTTCAAATTTTTACCCTAATCACATGAGGAAAAATAATGAATAGGTGTATGAATAGGCTATATTTGGGTCTTTTTCTAAACTTTCCCCTAATGGGATTCTTCTGGGCTTTTTTTTCTTCTCCCTTACCCAGGACATATTGAAGATACAAAATCAGTTGAGTTTGCTTCTGTTGCAATTTGTTCAAGGTTGACCCCCATTTTGGCTTACAAATGACTGGACTAGCCTAATTGTTTACCTGCCCATCTTACCGAACACTTGGGCAAAATGAAGTCGGCCACAAAAACAACGTTCATATAACCTCTGGTGTTTGGTGATTATTGGTTCAGTTAATTGCTCCACCTGTCTCTCACTCGTAAGCTCCTTGTTTAGTAGGAACATGGGCGGCTATAGGGAGGGTCTAGCAGGTGCTATAAGCACCCCCAAGAAAGACCAAAACACCCTGATAACACCACAAAAAAAAAAAAAAAAAAAAAAAAAAATAAAAAAAATAAATCTGCAAGCAATTATATCCAGGCTGTATTCTATGGAAGCCCTGAACTCACGGTGAATAAAACAAAAAAACTATCTTGTTATTTTGATATAATATCTTATTTCGACATAATAAGTAGTTATTTTGACATAATTATTTATTTCGACATAATAGCCCGTATTATTTCGACATTCGTTATTTTAACGCGTTGCGTTCATATTCTCAACTCATCTTTTTTTTTTACATATAAAAAATACTTTATTATGATTCTAGTATCATAATGATTAGGCTACTAAATGCACGAACAATTATGCGTGACCTTTATAAATGTCGCAGGGCCAGGTTTCCCAATAAAGATATCTTAACTCTTAAGCGCGCTCTCTACTGACGTGTACGAACGCTCGCCGCAAGTCCACGCGCGTTTCACAAAAATGCACTTAACATGATTTAACAGATTACAGTGCAATGTGAGTATATATAAGGTTTTGATTGTAGGCTACTTTATTGTACACTTTATTATAGGCCTCCTCTTTTTTTGTTAAAATTAATTTATAAATTAAATAATTAAAAAGGGGAGAAAATAGAAATAGGCCTACACATCTAAATTAAATGAATGAACAAAAAATCATAAAAGAAGTAATGTGGGAAATATGCTCCAAAGACTGATCAGAAAGACCTCCTTTCCTGATCTTTGAACACCCCTGGTGTTAGTAAAATTAGTTTGCAATGTCCTCCCAGATGTTTTGTTTTTCCTTATTTGTATGGTGTCCTTTAAATCTGTTAAAAATAGTATCTTTGTTTCACTATCTCCTCTAACAGGACATTAATTCCATCTCTTTGAAATATATATGTATATATATTTTTCAGCCATTTTGTCAGTGCCTCCGCCTGTAGGTGCTTTATATAGACTCACTTGTCTTGATTGCTAATCGACAAAAAAATGACGATTATTAGGTTTAACGTTTAGAATACGATTCCATATAAGATTATATTTCAGCACTTCACAAATGGACAGCAACTCTTATAATGCGTTCTCGCGCGTTCATGTTAAGTAGACTACATTTTTGTGAAACGCGCGTGGAATTGCGGCGAGCGTTCGTTACCTGAGAGCAGGCTTAAGAGCTAAGATGCATCGTTATCGGGAAACCCGGCCCTGGGGTGCGTTTCCCAAAACCATCGTTGCTAACCTGTTAGCAACTTAGTTGGTTGGCAAAGGGAAATTGCATTGCAACCAACAAAGTTGCTAACTTAGTTGCTAACGATGGTTTTGGGAAACGCACCCCTGGTTGACACCATACCCTTCTCAGTCGTAACTAAAATTGGGTCTGGGGAAGGTTCATTCACAGCCATTTCACCCTAAGGTCACCCTAAAACTTATTTATTAATTAATACATTTGTTAAATAATGTATTAAAATGTATTACATGCATTACTTTAATAAACAATTAAATCTTAATTATAATTAAATATTACATATTGAGTGGAGTTAAATATTTCAAGTTTTTGACACTTTTGGGACTTTTGGGCTTGAAATATCTTGAAATTTTGCACACAGGCCAGAACTCGCGGCCATCAGGGGCGGGCTGAAGCTGGTACCGGGGCACGGCAGGGGAGGGGCTCATTATCATTTGTTTATTTATTTTTTGTTGTTTATTTTAGATGTACTGCAAAGGTAATACAACACAATTTACGCAACATATAGGGGCCATCCTTGACCATCAACCCCACCTCACCCCTGAAGTAGGCCTAAATGGTGTAAAAAAAAAAAGAAGATGGATAGCCTATTGATTGTTTACTAAATGAAAATATTACTGGAATGTTGAAACGCATCATCCCAGTCCGTGAAAGGATAGGGGTCCATAACCGAGGCCAGAAAACCCTGAAGGTAATCCTCATTTTCTTTTAGACATTGTCTTGTGACCAACAAATGACAAACTGTTGAGTTTAGTGTGCTCCCATGCCGGTGGCTGCAATCAGCACAACATATTAAGACCATTTATAAACCAACCTTTTTTTAAAAACAAAAATACAATATACATACTTATTTTATGGAATAATTTGGAGAAACACAAGATTTACATAATTGTCTGAAATTCAAAATTCATAAAACAGAAAAAGGACAACCTTTATACTAAAATTCTTTAAAAAGAGACAAAACATTACATAAAAGGCCTACTTTATTTCCCACAATACAACATACCAATTTAAAGCAACAATTTTATTCGAAGTAACAAAAAAAAAACAAGCAATTACAATATTTAAAGAAAAAATATATAAAATGTTTTATTTGAACTGTTTCAAGGTTGCAGGAATTAGTGATGACAAGGGAATTTCTCTTCTCTCCTTGATGAATCTAAAAAAAAAATTTAAAAAGACAAGCAAGATTAACAGCAGGGAAACCTTCAGTCACATGATCCTTCAGAATATCTAAATGGTGATTTGCTGCTCAAGAAATCTGTCACAGGTCGGGATGGGCCAAGCCGGACTGCGCCCACCCCTGAACCAGGACCACCCTGAGGAACGTGTCAGAGACGAGACGGAAACAGAATTCAAGGGAATAACAGTTATTTTTATTAAAGTTAAAAGTAATTTGAATAACCTAAGCTAAAATCTTCCTTTCCTCTTCTTCCCCGGAATCGAGGCAATGCAGCAGTCTCCGGGGCCCACTCCCACGCCGGTACAAGGTTCGCAATGGCCTGTGATGGATCGATGGATTTCCACAGATGAGTATGCGGTCGGGGCTGTTCCTCTTCCCACACTGATGCAGGGTCCACAGGGACCTACGACGGACAGGTGAGTTTCCACAGGTGAGTAGACAGTCAGGGCTGTTCCTCTCCCCACACCGATGCAGGGTTCACAGGGACCGACGACAGACAGGTGAGTTTCCACAGGTGAGTAGACGGTCGGGGCCCTTCCTCTTCCCACGCCGCTGTAGGGTTCACAATGGGATGCGGTAGGCAGGTGAGTTTCCACAGGTGAGTATACAGTCAGGGCTGGTCCTCTTCCCACACTGATGCAGGGTTCACAATGGGATGCGATGGGCAGGTGAGTTTCCACCCGTGAGTAGATGGTCAGGGCTCTTCCTCTTCTCACACCGATGCAGAGTTCACAGGGACCAACGACGGACAGGTGAGTTTCCACAGGTGAGTAGACAGTTGGGACTCTGGGGCTGCAGCAAACTCGAGTCAACAGGCTGAACGGAGCTTTTCTAGGACAGACAGTTAGGACAAACAGAGTCAGCTTCAACAGCAGTATATAGGCCTCACGTGTGTTGCCGGGGACAGGTGACTTCACCCCATGCAGATGGGCCGGGGGCTATAGCAGACTCAAAGGCGCAGGCCGAGCGGAGCTTCTCCTGGACAGACAGAATCAACTTCAACAGCAATATACAACTCACGTGTGTTGCAGGGGACAGCTAACTTCACACCATGCAGATGGACTTGGGGTTGTAGCAGACTCAAAGTCGCAGCTGAGCAGAGCTGCTCTAAGACAGACAAAATCAACTTCACCACAGTATACAGTTCTTACGTGTGTTGCAGGGGACAGATAACTTCACACCATGCAGATGGACTTGGGGTTGTAGCAGACTCAAAGTCGCAGCTGAGCAGAGCTGCTCTAAGACAGACAAAATCAACTTCACCACAGTATACAGTTCTTACGTGTGTTGCAGGGGACAGATAACTTCACACCATGCAGATGGGCCTGGGGCTATAGCAGGTTCAAGTCGCAGGCTGAGTGGAGCTTCTCTAGAACAGACAGAATCAACTTCAACAGCAGTATACAGTTCTCACGTGTGTTGCCGGGAACAGATAACTTCACACCATACAAATGGGCCGGGGGCTATAGCAGACTCAAAGTCGCCGACTGAGCGGAGCTTCTCTAGAACAGACAGAATCAACTTCGACAGCAGTATACAGCTCTCACGTGTGTTGCAGGGGACAGATAACTTCACACCATGCAGATAGACTTGGGGCCGTAGCAGACTCAAAGTCGCAGGCTGAGCGGAGCTTCTCTAGAACAGACAGAATCAACTTCAACAGCAGTAAACAATTCTCACGTGTGTTGCAGGGAGCAGATAACTTCACACCGTGCAGGTGGGCTTAGTGCTGCAGCAGACTCAAAATCAACAGGCTGAGTGGAACTTCTACGAAGACAAACAGAATCAACTTCAACAGCAGTATACAATTCTCACGTGTGTTGCAGGGGGCAGATAACTTCACACCGTACAGGTGGGCTGCAGCAGACTCCAAGTCAACAGGCTGAGCGGAGCTTCTTCTAAGACAGTCAGAACCACTACTTCAAAACAGAAAGGTTAGTTTGACTTACAGATGCTGTTCCTTCTAGTCCTCAACAGATGGAACCAATCGACATTATTAAGCTCCAGTTACTGACAGTAGACCAGCATGGCACGAGGGGAGTGCACGGCAAGAGAGAATAAATCTTCCACACACACACGGCAATTTCACTCCAAACATACAACGTGAGGGGGGAAACGTCAATTTAGGCACTGCAATCCACTTCAAATAAGTGCAGATAAGGCCAGCACTCACCCAGGGGTCTCCGTGCCACAAGCAACGAGCTTCAATGTTGGGAAAAAGATGTTTCAGGATTTTCCTCCACAGACATAGACAGGATTCACATCACCGTTCCAACACGGGGGAAGAGGGTAAGAGATCGAACATGAATCAGTATAATTCACTCAGTGACGTTTAGATAGCACAATCAAAGCACTCCAATCCACCTCAAATTCAGTGTTGAAACATGCAGGTACGAGATACGATGGTCGATTACTTATCTCTCTCCCTTCCAGGCAAACGGTGTGTTTTCACAACTCTTCCACACTCCTCGAGTCCCCTCCAGCAGCACTTCCCTTTGCACACCACAATTCTTCTCTGCAACACTCAAATAGAACGACTTCTCACGGGAGAGAACCACACAACAGTCTCTCTTCACTGGCTTTTTATATCCTTCTCAATGCCCCCATTGGCTTCGTCATGGCTCTAGATTAATTTCCCACACCTGGTGTCAATTTCCTCATCCCGGTTGGCAGGGCAACAGATATACACTTACACGGGGGTAGTGTTTCCTTGTTATTATACCGGAGGGGACACAATTGCGGCGAACTTTAGTTCCGCCCTCATTTGTCACACCGTGACAAATACATATGATTATTATCAGTGTTGATTATTTGATGAACAGAAACTTAAGAAAAGCATTGTCTGAAATAGACACACATATATAAATATATATAGCCTATAGGCCTAGAATTTTTTTTTCTAGAATTATCATTTTTATCAAGCTCGTAAAAGCTTGAAAAAAAAAAGATAATTCTAGAAGAAAATTTCAGATGGCACTTAGAGGCATCTGAACTCTTCATAGGCTATAATTAAAGTCTTCAAGTCACAAAATACAAACGTCTATTAGACAGTGTTGCATTTTTGCCACACTCCCTTACTTGTTCAATAGGCGGAGATAACTATTTTAGGCTTCACACGTTTAAAAGGCATTTTAACAAGAAAGAACAATATACAATACAACTATCACATCATACCATTATATCAACGTAGAGATGTCCACTTCGAGCGCGTTATTCAAGTAAAGGTAAGGAAATTCCGAATGTCAAACGAATGTCCAATATAAAACCAACTTTACCGCGGTCAGTTAAAGCTGCTCGTCAACCGATCATCTCTTCCTTCTAGTTCATTTATAGCATCAAATAAACATGAATGAACATAAGAAGGAATGTTGTTTTAAACCGCGGAAAGGCGTCTGTACATTCCGTTTTTCAAGTTAAAATCCTCCCATGTTAATCTGCTATCTCTCCTGCCTGCTTTGTCGGACAAAATGGCGGATGGCGGATTATGATTGGTTAGATCGCCTGTCAATCAAGCTCCCTGCGAAGGGTCAATTCAGTCCATCACATGATACGTGTGTGTGGACTAAATTAGCCATTCTAAAGTTGAGTATAACGTCCGCATACATTGAAGAACGATACAACGTCTACGTTTAATAAATGAATCAATTAACGTTACTCGGAACACACCGTCAAGGTTCACATGCCAAGTTTGCATTGCATGTTATTATCAAGGGCGAAGCAAAGCAACAGACTAACATTACATAAGAAGGCAACCGTGCCTACACACAACATTAAGTACGCGCATCGAGGATTTATAGTTAACACATACCATCATTCAGAAAAATTCTAAGCTTCGGCTCTGTAACACAAACAAACTTTTGTTCAGTCTTGAATCTGACTTTTATCAGCATCCTCTTGGGTTAGTCCTGTAGAGCAAATCAAATGATACACAATTAGGCGATGTGTTTGTAAGCCTATGCCTCACGTTGACCTTACGTGGCATCTTGCAACCATGAAAAATGGTTTACTTTAACGTTATCAACGGACATCTCTTATTATTTCGGCAGCCCGTTTGCTTTCGAAATAAGTTCCGTCACACTAAAGAGTATAGAAAGTTAGTAACGTTTGCTAACATTCGCGCCTAAAATAGGTGCTAGTTAACGTTATCATGGACTAGCCAAGCTAGTGCTAGCTAACTATTTTAAGCGCGAACAAAAGCAACAAAACCTAAGAACTAAATTATTAACAACGTAATCCAACCGATGTCATTTTTTTAAATAAATCATGCCTTGTGGTCAATTTTCCAAACAACAATTGACTTACACAAAATATTTTCATTAAACTCACTGTAAATCCCGTGCAACTGTAACTCCGTGGCAAACAGAAAATCCAACAGGAAAATTTGAAATCAGTAGAGTCGCGCGCAGAGCCGTTGGCCGTTTTTGGAGGCGTGGTTACCAACATACTTTCTTCAGAGCAAAGTGGCTGGTACTCTGATGATCGACTCATCTTCTTCTTCTTTTTCTTTAGGGTTTTATGGCGGTTGGCCAGGGGCGTCGCACCCGTGGGGGATGTGGGTGTTTTAACACCCACACTTTTCCCGATGAGAGGGTTCAACACCCACACTTTTTCTGCAGGTTTTCCGCAGTTTTGCACAAACGCCTTACTACAGTCGTTCCTCCGTTTCTGCCGGAGAAGAGGCTGCCTCCTCTCCCCCTCCCTCTCAAACGTGACACCGGCTTTGAGTGTGACCGGCTGATGATTGGCTGTTCTGCCTTAAGTCCCGCCTCTCTTGGTGTGTTAGATGTATCGCCAGCTCGTGCTGAGGCGGGAACTTGATTAAAGTTACTTGAATGTTTATCGTTATTTACGTCTCCCCTTTCCAGGTACTTTGAATGAGTGTTTATGCTTTGGAGGTTTTTAAATAAGCTTGATATGTGTTTGGGAAGATGTTCTTTTTATGTTTTGTTGACATGTCGAGTGTTTTCTGTATTATATTTCGTTTTTTAGACTAATGCTAATTTGGATATTGTTCAGCAGCTAGCTAAATTCAGTTATGTATGTGGTATGTAGTGTATAAAGTAACTGTGATGAAGAAGGCAGGGGATTGACGAGGAAGAGGGACAAATTGCCATTATTAAGCAGTGTATTTATGGGTTTATTGCCAGTGCAATTGATTTTGATGTTTTGAGCGTTGTTTGTTGATTAGCTGAATACTTTAGTGGATACTTACCTGTTGTGTTTGATTGTACCTTTTGAGGAGAAAAAAGTGAGAAATCATGACCTTGGGTCTCATTCATGAAACATTCGTAAATATACGAGTAAATATGTGAGTGATTTGCGAGACATTCCCGAAAATTCTTCTCCTGATTCACAAATACTTCGTAAACGTCAGATTTGATAGTGAAATGTGTGTGTGGGTTAATGAATTCCAATCAGTCGTAAATGGGACGCGCGTCTACGCTCATTCTCTCAATTACCATAAATCCCGCCCATTAAAACCAACTGACAACTATATATGGGCATCATATTATGACACGAAACGAAGGATTTCAACATGTCTTCTCAAAAGCGAATGAAGAAGAGAAATTTCTCAGATGCAGAAATTGAAGTTTTATTATCAGAAGTTCATTCAAAACGCCACATTTTATTTTCAAGCATAGGCCTACATAGTGGCGTATCAGGTCCTAAAAAAAAAAGGATTTTTTAGGTGCTTTAGGTAAAAATGCTTGGCAGCATATTACAGATGCAGTTAATGGAGTTTCATCTGTTAATCGAACAATCCCAGAAGTGAAAAGAAAATGGTTCGACATGAAGCTTGACTGCAACACTTGTGACTTGCGGACTTGTAAAAAAAAAAAAAAATGAATAAACAGCTTGAATATAAAATAAAAAAATAAATAAAAAAAATAAAAATAAAAAAACTTGCGGACTTGTGTGCCGTTTGCAGATGCTATTACTGGCTCTCGTAATAAAAGTCAAAAGAAAAACCGTATGTAATTACTATATAGGCCTATAATATTTTTTCAAAATGCTGTGTAAATATGTAGCCTACCCGATTAAGGTGAATTAAAATGCAGCCTTATTAATGAGCAAAACGTTCGGATGTTAAGCGCACTATTTACGTGTGGCTGGGAGCAGATTTATCTGGGTGTAGATTTCTTTCGTACCAACTAACATTTGGAAAATACGAACATTTTAATGAATCCGAAAATTTACGCCAGAACCACTTTACACACGATTTACACAAAAATTCGTTCTGCTCGTGTTTCATGAATGAGACCCATTGTTTGCATATCTGTTGAAGAACTATGAAAGAAAAGTGTATATTATTTTAATGTTTAAAAACAGTAAATTGTTACATTATTTATACCACCTGAGAAAAAGCTTTGGGTGGCCTTTTTTTTTTTTTTTTTTATAAATATATCTCCCCTCTTCAGGGCGCAAGTAAGCAAAATTTAGCAGTCTCAGTCACAGTCCTGTCAGACCCATGTCACTATCAAGCTTACCACTGTCTTTTTGTCACGCAGTATCATTAAGATGCAGAAAAGAAAGAGGCAGGAGAAGATTGACATCTTTTTCAAGAGAAATCCTGTAAGTGAAGTTGAAAGCTGAAAGTTGAAAAATGTTGACATTAAACAACAGTAGCCTATTATCATTAGATATTGTTACTGAGGTTTGCTCACTGAGGTTTGCTAGTGCCACAGCTGTAACTGTTTGACCCTATTCCTTTACCACTGCACCCTTGTTTAGGAGAGAAAGTTGCTGGAGCCATCAGTTTCAGATAGAGCACAGGAAGGTTCACAGGTGAGCAATGAAATGAATATTACAGTTTCTGAAAGAGTTATATGAAGGAAGAGAGGCCATGCGTGTGTTTGTGTAATGTTTGGTGCTTATTTCCATCCCAGGTGCATGCGTGTGTCTGGTGTGTTTATATCAAATTCACAATTTCATTTCAAACGTTTTGATTAGGGTGTATGTGAGGATGTGGCCAGGAGTGAGGAAGACAGAGATGAAGAGGGAGGAAAAAGCAGACCCGAAGCAGGCAGGCACGAAGCAGGCAGGCCCGAAGCAGGCAGGCACGAAGCAGGCAGGCCTGAAGCAGGCAGGTCCGAAGCAGGCAGGTCCGAAGCAGGCAGGCACGAAGCAGGCAGGCACGAAGCAGGCAGGCACGAAGCAGGCAGGTCCGAAGCAGGCAGGCACGAAGCAGGCAGGCACGAAGCAGGCAGGCACGAAGCAGGCAGGCACGAAGCAGGCAGGCCCGAAGCAGGCAGGCCCGAAGCAGGCAGGTCCGAAGCAGGCAGGCACGAAGCAGGCAGGTCCGAAGCAGGCAGGCACGAAGCAGGCAGGCACGAAGCAGGCAGGCCCGAAGCAGGCAGGCACGAAGCAGGCAGGTCCGAAGCAGGCAGGCACGAAGCAGGCAGGTCCGAAGCAGGCAGGCCAGAAGAACAGAGTGAGGGAGAGGTCAGAGAGGATAAGGATGAAGATGAAATGGTTGAGAGAGGAGCAGAGAACTCAGACGTGGCTGTTACTCGCCATCAGTTCAGTAAGCCCAATCAACCAGATCCAAAATTAATTGCAAAACAGTCCTTGCCCAAATATACTCTGAGTTTTCAAACTCAGTGGTACCAGAAATTTCCATGGCTCCATGTCAGTCCTGGTGTTGAGGGTGTATTGTGCTTTTACTGCTCCAAAGCCTTTAACTCTGAGACATCACCTCTTGCCAAGAATGCTGATTCAGCATTCATTTCATCTGGGTTTAAAAATTGGAAAAAAGCCCTTGAGCGATTTACTGTGCATGAGAGATCTGATAGTCATAAGACAGCCATGACAACGCACATCTATGAAGATCAATCAGTACAGGTTCAGCTATCTAGTGCGAGTGTGAAACAGCAAGAGGAAGCAAGGGGATGTCTTCTCAAAATCATTGGTGCTGTGCAGATGTTGGCTAGGCAGGGCTTACCTTTTAGGGGCCATGAATGTGGTGAGGGAAATTTTGAACAGGTTCTGAAGTACAAATCAGAGGATGACCCCTCTCTAACCAAGTGGTTGACAGGTGGTAGAAAGGATGTATATACTTCAGCTATGGTTCAAAATGAAATTCTAACTTTGTTCAGCAGCGTGATCATACGCGAAGTAGTTGAAAACATCAGATCACTTCCACACCTTCAGTTCTCTGTGATGATGGATGGGACACGAGACGTGTCTGGAAAAGAGCAAGAGGCAGTGTGTTTGAGATATGTTGACAAGGATTTAGTCCCTCGTGAAGAATTTATTGGTCTTTATGAGGTTTCTTTGACAACAGGAGAAAATCTAGCAAAAGTAGTCATGGATGTTTTGCAGCGCCTAAACTTGCCTATCACTGGGTTGCGTGGCCAAGCATACGATGGGGCCGCAAATATGGCTGGCAAATACAATGGAGCACAGGCCATTGTAAGAAAAACACAACCTCTGGCTCCCTATGTTCATTGTGCTGCCCACTGTGTTAACCTAATTACACAGAGGTCCTGTACTGCCTCAATATTTATACGGAATTCTCTGGATTGGGTCAATGAGTTGGGAGTGTTGTTTGGGCAGTCAGGGAAACTGAAGGACATCTTTAAGGGAATTGCAAGGTCTGAGGAGGGTGAGGGTCCATGTCACACTATAAGACCTCTGTGTCCAACAAGGTGGACGGTCCGCACTAGTGCCATCCGAAGTGTGCTAAACCAGTACGAGTGCATAAACAAGGCTTTGGCTGAGATGGCAATGAGTGAGTCTGATGCGGCTAGTAAGGCACAGGGGCTGTATGAGACATTTCAGCAGGGAAATGTTGTCCTTGGTCTTGTGTGTGCTTTGGAGATCACAGGGGAGTTGGAGGTTTTGAATATGTCCCTCCAGAGAAGAACACAGACCCTAGATGGTATGCTTTCAGCTGTTGCCTGTGTTAAGGAAAGTTTCAGCAAAAAGAGAAACACAGAGAGTTTTCAGGCTCTTTACACAAAAGCAACAAGGATGTGTGAGACACTCCATCTCACTCCAATTGCCTCTCCTCGTGTCCGTATCCCACCTAGTATCCCACAGGTAGTGCTCCTGCACATGTACATGTGTCCCCTTCTGACTACTACAGGACTGAATTCTACAAAGTTCTGGATGTTGCTGACATGCAGTTTAGAGAAAGATTTGAGCAGGAGGGAATGCAAATGTTAAGGCACCTGGAACAAATTCTCTTAACTGGAAAGATAAGAGACAGTACCCAGAAATCAACAGTACCCAGAAATCAACCCAGACATCCTCAAAATTCAGCTTGCGTTGTTCAGAATGAAGTACAGCTTCCAGTCTAGTACTGAAATTGTTGCTGTTCTTCAACGGATGACCCCAGAGGTCCGTGGTCTCTTTGACCAAGTCGAAACAGTTGCCCGACTCCTCCTAGTTGTGCCTGTGTCATCAGCAGAGTCAGAAAGGAGTTTCAGCAGCCTCCGGAGGCTGAAAACATGGCTACGCAGCACCATGACCCAAACCCGCCTCAACAGTGTTGCTGTGTGCCATGTACATAAAGACAAGCTGGACAGGGTAAACAGAAAAAAGATTGCTGAACAGTTTGTCTCCTGTAAGGAGGGCAGAAAGAGCACTTTTGGTTCTTTTAAATGAGAGGTAGTTGGTCATATGTTCATTGGTCAGTTTGGTTGTTGTTGTTTGCATATATATATATATATATATATATATATATATATATATATATATATATATTGTTCTTAATATATATATATATATATATATATATATATATTAGAGGTGGGCATAGATTAATTTTTTTAATCTAGATTAATCTAGATTAAATTTGAAATTAATCTAGATTAATCTAGATTAAAATGGCTCATTTGAATTCTGCCGAAGGCATTCAGAGTATGTGTGCTACCCAAATAATGACTATAAAAGTAAGTCTTTGAGAACGGGTTTCTCAAGCCAGGTGGTGCATTAGACCAGGGGCTCATCTCCTGTTTCCCAAAATATATCACAAACTGCTTGAGAAAGCTGTTCTACTCAGACTTTAAAAGGTTACTACTGTACTGTTACCGTACGTAGGCAACATTAGGTAGGCCTATGTTATTATCAACTACTATAGGCTATCAATTAGGGATGGGCGATATGGCCTAAAATCCATATTGTGATATACATTGCAGCCTCTTGCGATAACGATATTAAAATAAAACCATTTCAGAACAGGTTACACAGACCCTGCTAAACAACTGCTAAATGTTTGTTGTTGTTTTTTTGTTGTTTTTTTGAAAGGGTGTATGTAGTTTTGAGAACATATATTGTGCAAAACTGTAAGTATACAACATAATTTTGCAGATAAATAAAATTTAAGTACACTAGCTGCAGAGACTTTTAGGTCTAATGTTTATTATGGCTTGGAGCTTATGAAACCCCAAATTTAAAATTAGAATATTGTCTAACTGATGTCTTTTCAGTTAAAAAGAAACACAACAACGATTCTTAAAATCGGGCGCTTTTAATAAAAAGAGATTATGTGCTACACCACTCACTAAGATATATTGGGAATAATACACGCGCGCTGGTATTCAGTGATATGTTTCGTTTTGAATTTGAGGTGGTAGAACGGATTAGTCGTGTGTTAACTTACCGAACTGTTACACCACACAGTCTACGTCGGACGGCTTAAATCCGAACCTAGTCCAAATAATGGATGTTGCACCGATCTTTTACACCAGCTTTCACTTTCAGCCGTGTTTACTTAAGATGACGACGAATATGATGCGTTGCAGCCGGGTGTTCCTCGCGGCCGCGGGTAGATTGCGTCATCATAGCTTGTGTAGCTTGAGCCAGCTCCCAACCCAATTTGGAGAATAGATTAACGGCGATATTTTTTTTATCGCGCGATAAGAGTCTCGCGTTAACGCAGCGCGTTAACGCCGATAACGGCCCACTGTCATAATTCAGAGGCGGAAGCAATATGCAAGTAAACTCTTTATTGTAGGTCAGAAGACACAGAAATAACACACGGGTGGGCTGGTGGCGCAGGGACTTGATGGTCAGCGTGGAGGTGAAGACAGGTGACGGTGAATCCAGTGAAGTGAACATCCAACACGACGAACACCATGAAAACACCGAACAGGACACGAACTGGAACAGGAACTGGAACCGGAAGAGCTGACGACGACAACACACTGAGGACACCAAAACCAACGATCTGACAGGGAAAGGAGAGTGCGATGAGTTTATATAGCAGAGATGATTGGTGGTAGCTGATGAGGGGAATGAGATCAGGTGGAGTGCTGATCAACTGAACGAGCAGCCACGCCCACTCACACACACCCACACACACAAAACAACAATTACACGAGACACGAAGAAACCAGTGAATTCATGAACCGTGACAGTACCCCCTCTCCTAGGAACGCCTCCTGGCGTCCCCAGACTCCCTTACCTGTCGATTGTAATCATCGATAAGAGAGTGATCCAGGATGTCTCTGGCAGGAACCCAACTCCTCTCCTCCGGACCGTAACCCTCCCAGTCCACCAAGTACTGGAATCCGCGTCCCCTCCGCCTTGAGTCCAGAATGCGATTAACCGAATACGTAGGTTCCCCTTCTACGAGACGCGGCGGGGGGGGAACCGGGACGGGCGGATTAAACTGAGAATGAAACACGGGCTTGATTTTGGAAACATGGAAGACGGAATGAATCCTCCTGTACACTGGAGGGAGTTTGAGGCGGACTGCCACCGGGCTAATGATCTTGGTGACAGTGAATGGGCCAATAAATTTGGGAGCTAGCTTATTAGAGACGGAGCGGAGAGGAATGTTCTTAGTAGAAAGCCACACTTTTTGACCAACGACGTATACGGGAGGCTTAGACCGGTGGCGATCGGCTTTAGCCTTGGTGCGCGCTCCCGCTTGGAGTAGAGTCTCGCGGGCTCTAGTCCAAGTGTGGCGACACCTCTGGACAAAGGCGTGAGCGGAGGGGACCGCGACTTCGGATTCCAGACTAGGAAAAATTGGTGGCTGGTAACCTAGACTACACTTAAACGGCGATAGGCCCGTAGATGATACTGGTAACGAATTGTGGGCGTACTCCACCATTGACAGTCGTTGGCTCCATGAGGAAGGATTCTTGGAGACCAAACATCGCAACGTTCTCTCCAAATCCTGGTTGGCTCTCTCAGTTTGGCCATTGCTCTGGGGATGAAACCCTGAGGACAGACTAACAGTCGCACCCAGTAATCTACAAAATTCTTGCCAAAATTTGGACACAAATTGGGGTCCTCTGTCGGAGACCACGTCTGTCGGGAGGCCATGTAGCCGAAAGACGTGGTCAACGACTGTTACCGCTGTCTCCTTGGCTGAGGGTAATTTGGGCAAGGGAATGAAATGGACCGCCTTCGAGAATCGGTCCACCACGGTCAAAACTACCGTGTTACCCTGAGAGGGTGGGAGGGCGGTGATAAAATCTAGAGCGATGTGGGACCAGGGTCTCGAAGGGATCGGCAGCGGTTGAAGGAGCCCATCTGGGGGTCGATTGGAAGTCTTACCAGTGGCACAAACTGAGCAAGCCAAAACAAAACTGTGAACGTCACGAGCCATACGTGGCCACCAAAATCGTTGCTTAACTAAAGACGTGGTACGACTGACTCCTGGATGACAAGCCACATTGGAACAATGACCCCACTGAATGACGTTGGACCGTAATTGCTCTGGCACAAATAACCGGTTCGGTGGACAACCGGGCGGAGGCGTTACCCCTTCTAAGGCCGTTCTGACCTTCGATTCGACCTCCCATGAGAGTGTGGAGACAATTAGGGACTCCGGAAAAATGCACTCGGGAGTAGACGGGCGATCGGAATGGTCAAAAATACGTGACAAAGAATCGGGCTTGATGTTTTTGGAGCCCGGGCGGTACGAGAGAGTAAAGTCAAAACGTCCGAAAAAAAGTGCCCACCGAGCCTGCCTAGAGTTCAATCTTTTAGCGGTTCTAATGTATTCCAGATTCTTATGATCGGTCCATACGATAAAAGGTACCCCCGACCCTTCTAACCAGTGACGCCACTCTTCCAATGCTAACTTGACTGCCAACAACTCTCTGTTACCAATATCATAATTACGTTCGGCAGGGGACAAACGATGAGACAAAAACGCGCACGGATGCATTCTGTCGTCTGTAGGAGAACGTTGGGATAACACTGCACCTACCCCCACCTCTGACGCGTCGACCTCCACCATGAACTGACGTGATGGATCAGGGGTAACTAGGATGGGGGCTGAAACAAAGCGGCCTTTCAGTTTGGCAAACGCAGCCTCGGCTGCGTCTGACCACCTGAACGTAGTTCTGGGGGAGGTCAAGGCGGTCAGAGGTGAGGCTAGTTGGCTGAAATTGCGAATGAACCGCCGGTAAAAATTGGCGAACCCCAGAAACCTCTGTAGGGCCTTACGGGAATCTGGACTTGGCCAATCCACCACAGCCTTAACCTTCTCAGGATCCATGCGCATCCCCTCAGACGACACAATGTACCCTAAGAAAGGAACAGACTGTGCATGAAAAGCGCATTTCTCCGCCTTGACAAAAAGACCATTCTCTAACAACCTCTGAAGCACTCGTCTGACGTGCTGAACATGTTCCTGGAGAGACGAAGAAAAAATCAATATGTCATCCAGGTAGACATAAATGAACTGATCGACCATGTCTCTCAGCACGTCATTGACGAGTGCCTGGAAGACTGCTGGACTATTGGACAGCCCGAAAGGCATAACCAAATATTCAAAGTGCCCCCTGGGGGTGTTAAACGCAGTCTTCCATTCATCCCCCTTCCTGATGCGGACCAAATGATAAGCGTTACGTAAGTCCAGTTTTGTGAAGACCGACGCTCCCTGCAACCTCTCGAAGGCTGAAGACATCAACGGCAAAGGATAAGTATTCTTTACCGTGATGTTATTCAGCCCTCGGTAATCAATGCAAGGTCGCAGAGAACCGTCCTTCTTCCCCACAAAAAAGAACCCCGCCCCCGCAGGAGAAGAGGAAGGTCGGATGAATTTGGATGCCAGAGAATCAGAAATATATTTCTCCATGGCCTCCCTCTCGGGAATAGATAGAGAGTAAAGTTTGCCTTTAGGCGGAGACGTACCTGGCAGTAGATCTATTGCACAGTCATAGGGACGATGCGGAGGGAGAGAAGCAGCCCGAGACTTACTGAACACTTCCTTCAGGTCCAGATACTCCGTGGGCACGTTTGATAAATCCACTGCCTCCTCCTGAAAAGCAGAAACAATAACAGACGGACAGGCAGACGCAAGACAGGACTCATGACAAAAACTGCTCCACTCCAACACTGATCTCTGCTGCCAGTCAATTTTGGGGTTATGCTTGATTAGCCAGGGGTGACCGAGAACAACAGGTGCCAGGGGGGAGTCCAGGATGTAAAATGAGGTAGTCTCTGTGTGATTGCCGGATACAGTGAGTGTAATGGGTCCAGTGGTGAATGCGATGGTGGGAAGGGCTTGACCGTTGAGGGCGTGCACAGCAATGGAATGGGTGAGTGGTAACAGGGGAACGTGAATCTTGTGAGCGAATGTGTAGTCCATGAAGTTACCTTCTGCCCCGGAATCCAAAAGTGCAAGACAGTCGTGAGTGTTGGCTGACCATCTAAGTCTTACCGGAAGGAGAGTTGATGTTGATGAGGTCTTCTCAGCGGAGATCCCACCCGACAGTAGCCTCAGATTTACTGCCGGGCTTGCCCTTTTACCGGGCAGTTGTAAGCGAAGTGACCAGCAGTCCCACAGTACAGGCAAAGGCCCTGGGATCTCCGCCTTTCCTTCTCCTCCCGGGAAAGCCGAGCTCGCCCGACCTGCATGGGCTCGTGATCGTAGACGGGGCTGACCGCGTCCCCGCCGCTGGCTTGCGTGGTCTCCACGGTGGTTGAAGCCCGAACCGGTAACTTCATCCGTTCAACACGAGAGAGACGAGAATCCACGCGAAGCGCCAGGTCGATGAGTCCGTTGAGTGTAGCGGGTAAATCCAACGCGTAGATTTCTCTCAGGACGCGGTCAGCCAGCCCATGCAGGAACATGTCCCACTGCGCTTCCTCGTTCCATTGACACTCAGCCGCCAAGGTCCGGAACTCAATGGCATAATCTGATACGGATCTGCTTCCTTGCTTGAGATCCGCCAGGGTTCGTGCTGCTTCTCTTCCCGCGACCGCGCGGTCAAACACCATCTTCATCTCGGCGGCGAGTGTCTGGAACGAGGCACAACACGGATCTTGATTCTCCCACACCGCCGTCCCCCACAGAGCTGCCCTCCCAGTCAGCAGTGTGAGTACGAATGCCACTTTGCTTTGTTCTGTGGCAAATGTTCTGGGTTGCAGAGAGAAATGCATAGTACAGCGAGTTAGAAAAGCTCTGCAAAAATTCGGCTCACCACTGTAGGGTTCAGGGACCGGTAGACGGGGTTCTGACTGGGAGGCGCCTGATGGTGGAACTGGGGGAGCGGCCGGTGTGGGTGGTGGCGCAGTGGGAGCTCGTAGATGTTGAAGCTGCTGGGTGAGCTCGGACACCTGCGCCACGAGAGCTTGAATGGCCCGACCCGACTCCGTAGATGTCCTCTCTTGAGCCTCTATCCGAGAAATGGTTACTCTGATGAAGTCATCAAGCGTAGAGGATCCACTTGCTGCTCCCATCGTTTGGTCAGATCGTTCTGTCATAATTCAGAGGCGGAAGCAATATGCAAGTAAACTCTTTATTGTAGGTCAGAAGACACAGAAATAACACACGGGTGGGCTGGTGGCGCAGGGACTTGATGGTCAGCGTGGAGGTGAAGACAGGTGACGGTGAATCCAGTGAAGTGAACATCCAACACGACGAACACCATGAAAACACCGAACAGGACACGAACTGGAACAGGAACTGGAACCGGAAGAGCTGACGACGACAACACACTGAGGACACCAAAACCAACGATCTGACAGGGAAAGGAGAGTGCGATGAGTTTATATAGCAGAGATGATTGGTGGTAGCTGATGAGGGGAATGAGATCAGGTGGAGTGCTGATCAACTGAACGAGCAGCCACGCCCACTCACACACACCCACACACACAAAACAACAATTACACGAGACACGAAGAAACCAGTGAATTCATGAACCGTGACACCCACCACTAATATATATATATATATATATATATATATATATATATTATTCTTAATATATATATATATATTATATATTGTATATCTGGAGTTTGCTGTAACAAAAATAGTTTCCCCCTCTGATTATTAAAGTATTTCTGATTCTGATTCTTTAGCAAGTCTACTGTTGCGTATTTTCACTTATTTTATTATTTTCCGTGTTCCGAGTGTGTTTTTATACTTTTCTAGTATCACTAATTTAAATGGGAAGCTTTTTATATCTTTTTTTTTTTTTTCGAAGAACTATACCATACAAAATGTTATCAAGAAACAAAAAAGTAAAAAAAGAAACAGAAAAAGATGGAAATACAAATTACAACAAACAAAACAATTGCCAGGGGGAGGAAAGTATTATACACGCATAAAATCAAATAAATAAATTGCAAAATTTACAAATTTTTAAAGTTCTTACTGCTTTCTTATTCTGAGTCTCTGATACTGTCAATATAAATACATATTTCAGTTAACAAAACCATAAAATTGTTTTTTTTTTTATTGCTAAATTTACACTTATGAATGTGAAATTTGGTCAACAGAATAAGTAAATTAATTAAGTAAAAGTACTGTTCTTTTTGGTCAGGATAGTCAGTTAAGCCAAAAAGTACATCTTCCCATAAGAGTGAAAAATGTTTTAAACACTGAATATTCTCCCTAATAAAACTTTGGACCTTACCCCATAGTGTAACTGAGTGCACAGTGCCAAAATAAGTGCAAGGCAGTCTCCTCATATTCATTACAAAAAGTACAATTTACATTTATTCCTTTTTTAAAAATTTTGTAAGTAATGACTTGCTGGATAAAATCTGTGAATAAGTTTATAAGAAACTTCTTTAATCTTATTTCTAAGATAGCTTTTTATATCTTGTATGCTATACCTTTTGTACCCTTCTGTCATTGTATTCATCGTTTTTATTGTTAATAAACAAACCACATCCATCCCCCCCACTTTTAAAAAGCTTGCTACGCCCCTGCGGTTGGCAACCAACTTAATAGGAGCATTACCGCCACCAACTGGGCTGGAGTGTGGAACAGGTAGATCGGATCAAATGAACAAAACAATAAAAAAATAAAATAAAAATAATAATAATTTTTAAATCCTCTGGGCTAGTCCAGTCTCTTTGAGAAACCTGAGAACAAAATGATATATGTGGCTAGATGCCTTACCCAAGATGCCAGATAGACTAAAACTGTTGTGTTTTACTGTGCTTAATGACTGACAAAGGTTTCTTCTTTCTTCCTCATACTGTTTGCAATGAAATAAAACATGCTCTACTGTTTCTGGCTGGCTACAATAATCACAGTTTCCTGTGTGATGCTTACCTATTATTTTAAGTGTACAGTTTAGTCCTGTGTGACCAATTCTTAGACGGGTTATTAGGTTCTCATCTTTCCTGTTTCTACCTTCCATTCTTCCTTTTTCCACCTGTTTTTGGATGTTATATAGATGCCTACCCTTTTCATTGTCATCCCAGTATTCCCTGCCATATTGATTTTACATGATTCTTTATAAGCACCTTGACCTCATCCTTACTCACAGGGATTTACAAATCTACTTCTTTATGTTTGAGCGTCTTTTTGGCTAACTTGTCCACCTGCTCGTTACCCTCAACACCAGCATGTGCCGGTACCCAAAGAAAATGAGTTGCTATTCCTCCTAACTCTAATTGAAATAATGCTTTGTACACTTCATTGATGAGGTCGCCCCTGAACGACTTACCTGACTGTATGCATTGTAGAACTGAATAACTATCTGAGATGATAACAGTATTGTGAATTTTGTTTTCTTTTATCCATTCCAGGGCCAGCCAGATCGCTACTAACTCCGTAGTGTACACAGATAAGTTGCCATCTATTATTTTCAAAATGCTTACACCACTTGCTGGAATATGTACCGCTGAACCAGCACACTCTCTTTTTGGATCCTTTGACCCATCAGTGAATACATATGTATGACCTGAGAAATGTAACTCTAAATAATTCTGTACTACGGTCTTTACTGACATCTCTTTTGGTTTCTTTTTGATTTCTAAGTGAACTCCCATGTCTACAGAATGTAATGGGAACAGCCATGGCTGAATAGAGGACAGTGAAACAACAGGACTGTTCTGCAACTGATGTAGCTCTAAACTCTCTGCTTTAGCATCACCTATCCACCCAAAGCTTCTGAAGTTGGACCTGTTATGCTCCCAACAGTCATTTAAAATATATTTAGCTGGATGATCAGCATATTGCCCTTTATGGTTAACCCAGTATGTTAACATCAGTTGGATTCTTCTAATTCTTAGTGGCATTTCACCCACTTCCACCTGCATTGCTGGTACAGGGGATGTTTTAAAAGATCCACTACAGATCCCCAGAGCCTGAGCTTGCAATACATCCAAGACCTTCACGTTGGACTCTGCTGAAGACATATACACTATGCAGCCATAATCAAAGACAAATCTCATAAGTGCCCAGTATATATTAAGCTCTGCTTGCTCCCCAGGACTGCCCTGATAAACAGCGGAGAATGTTGACAACCTTTTTACACTTGCTTTCTACCTTATTTATGTGAACTTTCCATGTTAACTTTTCGTCAAACCATACCCCAAAAAATCGGATAGCCTTAACTTGCTCAAGAGGGTGATCATAAAGTTTTTAAAAAAATGGGGTGATTTTGCGCCTCCTTGAAAAACAAATTACTTGGGTCTTTGACACTGATAGTCTAAAACCCCATTCATTAGCCCACTCTTCCACTTTCGTTATTGCTGCTTGCATTCTTGTCTTGATATGTGATATATTACGTCCTCTGGCCCATAATGCTCCATCATCCGCATACAAAGATTTGCCTATACCTTGCTCTACATTTGAGAAAATATCATTAATCATGATATTAAACAATAATGGGCTACACACACTACCTTGCGGTGTACCATTCTCCACTGCATATATTTCAGAATACTCTGTACCTACTCTTACCTGTATCTTCCTATCAAATAAAAAAATCCAAAATCCAGTTGTATGCCTTACCCCCTATTCCCATTGACTTTAGCTTAATTAGCAAACCCTCCTTCCAGAGCATGCCATACGCTTTCTCTATATCAAAGAATACTGCAATTACTGTCTCCTTATTGGTTTGTGCTTTCCTAATGTCAGACTCTAAACATAAGACTGAATCCATTGTGTTACGGCCCTTACAGAAACCGCTATGATAGGGAGAGAAGAGACCTTTGCTTTCCATGTAGTAGGCTATTCTTTCTGTGACTATCCTCTCCATAACTTTGCCCAGTTGTGATGTTAATGCTATAGGCCTATAACTACAAGGATCAGAGGGTTCTTTCCCAGGCTTAAGAACAGGAACTATTATTGAATGTTTCCACATTGATGGAAGATGCCCAGAATCCCACACGCTGTTAAATAGTCTCAGTACTATTCTTAGTGTATAGTCTGTCATATTTGCTAACATTTTGTAGCATACCAGGTCTTTCCCTGGAGTAGTCTGTTTAGCAGATATAATGGCTTTCCTCAACTCAAACATAGTAAGAGGCAGATCCAATGAGTTCTCTGAACTTTCCTTCCTAACTAAGACAGTTGGGTGCTTTCTTAAAATGTTGCTTCTAATTGCCCTAGCCTCTCTAGTCAAGTTTTCTAAACTGTGCACCTTCCTGAATGTTTGTGATAAAAGTTCAGCTTTTTCCTAATTACTAATGGCTACTATATCGCCACTATTCAAGACCGGTAACTCATAATTTCTTCTAATCCCTCCCATTTTCCTTATCATGCCCCATACATCAGACAGCTTAACAGTCCTTCTTATACTATTACAGTATTCCCTCAAAAAATTACGCTTTCTTGCTTTAATTGTTCTCCTAACAGCTGCTTGAGCTCTCTTATATTCTATCAAAGCGTGTTGAGATTGAGAATGACACTTTTTAAGATCCTTAAAAGCTTTATTTCTTGCCTTGACTGCTTTACTGCAATCCTTATCCCACCATGGAACATTCTTATTTCTCTCATTTCCTTTAGTTTTAGGTATGGATTCCTCAGCTGACATTATTATTTCATCAACTAATACACTATTAAAGTCATTAACGTCTATTTCTTCCACCTCCCGTAATTTAAGGCATCTTACTGCACATAACACTTGAAAATTCTCCCAATTTGCATTTTCCATTTTCCATCTTGGTATTCTTTTAATCTTTTCATGACACACTTCTGATCCTATTTTAGTTAATACTGGATAATGGTCACTACCAATTGTAGTTTCCTTCATTACCTTCCATGAGCTAATACCTGCTAGCGTACTAGATATGAATGTCAAATCAATTACAGATTCAGTGTTTCTGATACCACCGTATCTTGTACCTTCCCCATTGTTAATACAAACCAAACATTTACTGTCAATAAATTCTTCAATTATACGACCATTTGAGTCTATGTGATCACTGCCCCAAAACAAATGATGTGAATTAAAATCTCCACACCAAACTATATTACCTTGTACTGTCTCTAAAATGTTTTCCAGAATATTTTCATCTAGCTTCCCACAAGGATTATAATAATTCACTATATCTACTGGGCCCCTTTTAGTCCATACCCTAGTCACAATTGACTCATGATTCTTGTTTACCCCAAGAACTTTATAACTCATTCCATTTTGGATAAACGTTGCCACTCCTCCCCCTCTACCATTTCCTCTATCTCTTCTAGTTGCAGTATACCCTTTAATGATAAACTCTAAACCAGGCTTCAACCAGGTTTCCTGCACACAGATTATGTTAGGCTTTTCTTTTAATTTATCAATGTATTTCTTGAATTCTTGACCATTGGCAATCAAGCTTCTGGCATTCCACTGTAATATTATTAATATCATTAAACTAATCACGACTTGACACATCTTGAGAAGACTGACTATCTATATTTAGGTTATCTCTGACTGTCTCCCAAAGTAATCCTTTTATACCCAGGTACTTTTCAGCCGATCTCACAATTATCTTTAATCTTTCCGTTCGATTTTGAGTCTGAGCTGAACAATTAATAATCTCTGCCATGAAGAACACAAAGTCGCTCTTATTGATAGCAAGGCTTTCCTTTTCCATCTTATTACACCCCTCACAATTAGGCCTATTAGTAGATTTGTCATTATTGCCTTCTCTGCGTTCATTTTGTTTCAGCAATGGTGAAATACTAGGGACTTTCTTCACAGCTTCTGAATAGCTAATACCTTGGGAAGCCTTAACTTTCTGCACCTCTTTAGCTCGCTTGCTAAACTCGCAACCTTGATAGGCTGCACTGTGCTCACCACCGCAGTTACAGCATCATTTGTAATCCTTGTCACAGTCCCCATACTCGTGTTCTCCGCCACATTTACTACATCTCACCTTGCCCTTGCATACAGCTGCTACGTGCCCAAATCTTTGGCATTTATAACACCGAAGTGGTGGTGGGATGTATAGTTTAACATCATAACACATGAATCCAACAAACACTTTATCCGGTAATTCCTTCTCTTCAAATGTAATCATTACAGACAGGCTATCACAGATTTCACCGTTTCTCTTAGTCTTAAGACGCTTAATTGCATTCACTTTAGCATTCTTGATATTTACTTTTAGCGCCTCTACAGTTACATCAGTTGGAATTCCTGTAATGACACCTCTAGTGAACTTTTTATCATTAGCCCTTGAACATTGTACAGACTTTCCATTGATCTTTTGTACCTTTAAAGCTTTCTCATATTGCTCGGTGCTATTACAGAGGACCAACAATTGTCCACTTTGCAAAACCTTCGCACTCCTTACCTCTCCCACTTCCTTGTTTAGACCCTTCGTGAGTTGGATTGGATTCCACTCTTTAAAAGTGGCAACCATCTGCGTTAACTTAACAAAGACCTTATAACTTTCCTTTTCACACCTTTCTGAGTTAGGTTTAGGGTCAATGGCAGGTTTTTTCCTCTTTCTCTTTTTTTTACTATACAATTCCCCTCGCTCCGGTGAGCACTAGATCCATCACACTGAAACACTCCTCTCTCACTTCCTGAATCGTCACTTCCATCATCCATCTCCTGACCAGTCTCAGCCCAGCTGTTCTGATGATCGACTCTTACTCTTTGGGTTATTTTACACTTGCATGATTAAAAGAAACTCTTTAAGTGCATATGTAATTTTACACTCCAAATTTTACACTGCTGATTTTACTGTGTAGTCAGTTTTTTTAACAGTTACATGCTGTATTTTTGGTCTCAAATTATAGCTTTTTTATTTCTTTCAATTTAAAATTTATTATTTTTATTTATATTTTGAATTTCTGTCATGATGGTTCTTTTCCATATGAATGTGGCACTAAAAAGTTGGTAATGCTTTAAACTTTATCTATGATGGGTAAAAATCACTTTGATAAAGATACCTATATAGCCGAATAACAACATACAGTTACGTGACATAAAACTGAATGACTCGACCCGAAGACTCGAGAGATGAACTAATCAATTCTGTATCCGGTACTACAGACTGCAAAGATCAGTTTATGAGGATGTCACGGGATGAACAAACGGCTTAGATTGGGAGGTGAGGTAAACTAACAGACAGCTTAGCCTGAAGACCCAGATAAATGAATGAATCATTTCTGTTTCTCATAATATGGCCTCTTCTTTGCATTGAATGTTTTTCTTATTCTAAATGTGATCAACATTTGATGTGTTTGGGGAATTTGACTATTAAAGTAACATTTTAAATACATTCTGCTGAAATTAACGTAATGACTTGAAAAAAGATTTGCTCATTTTGATGAACGAGATTCAAAGATCTGAGTCAGTAAAATGATCCGAACTTCCCACTACTATCCCACTGAGATACGAGCTGGGCTGACACCAAGTAAGGATTTTGTTGATTTGTGATGCTACATGATTAGCAAAATCCCCCCCCAAAAAACATCTTTAACTAATGCTTTAAACTATAATACTGAAAAATACTTTAAAGTACAATACTGAAATCTAAAACTAAAATACTGATTCTGCTCAGAGCGAAAATATTTTTTATAAGCCATGACTATAATATTAAAGGTTAAAATTGACAACAATCTGTTCAATTCAAGTGCCATAGTTATATACAGATGTAATGGGATTTAGGAATCTATATCAATATTTCCAGACATAAAAATAACAGTACTGTTGTTACATATGTTGATAAGGACTCACTGTCTTTATTAGGCACTAAAGCTTGTGAACGCTTCTGCGACCTGATGATGCACCAGCGACTCTTGAAAGACGTGGCAAAACTGAGCCCTCAGAATCAGACCTCCTCAGTTGAAGGCTTTCATAGCCTGATGCTAAAATTTGCTCAGAAAAATGTGGCATTCTCTTTTGTGGGAATGTTGAACAAGTGACAGTTTAAATGTAATTTTAGTTCATAAATAATACTGCATGTGCATGTCACAATGTCATATATTGGTCAATACATAATTCTTCACACTTTACTCAAGCCCCTCTTACCAATTGTATCCTTTTATCTTAATTTAACTATTTAGTTTGATCCTTGCTGCTCTTCACTACAACGAAAATGCAGATCGTGGGTATGCATGCAATCAGAGTGGTGAACTGTCAATCAGAGTCAAATGGCCAAAATACAAAAAAGGGGAACATTCCCTTTTCTACATAAAAACAGCACCAACCTACAGTAAGTATATAAGGATCTACTTCTGCCAAATTAGATATTCAATTTACATGTAAATTGCATTAAGTATGTTGTTTATGATAAATGTTGTATGATCCTTACTGTGGAAAAATGTCTACTTAAAAACTGCCATGTTCATCGTAGTAGTTTGAATCTCGTTCATCAAAATGACCAATCTTTTTTTCGAGTCATTTTGTTCATTTCAGCAGAATGTATTTAAAATGTTACATGTTAATAGCCAAATTTCCCAAACACATCAAATGTTGATCACATTTAGAATAAGAAAAAAATTGCAATGCAAGGGAAAGGCCAAATTATGAGAAACAGAAACGATTAATTCATTTATCTGACTCTACAGGCTACCGGTAAGGCACTATTCAATAGCAGTTATGTAATTTAATTAGAATCCTATAATACACTCTCAGCAACTATGCACTCATCATCTTTTATGTATTGGTTAATCTCTGTTCCCCTCTAGCAACAAAGGCCACCTACAAGCTGAAGAAGGTGCTAAAGAACCAGCGTTTTCTTAGTGATGTGAAAAAGCTAAGCCCTCTTTACCAAACATCTGCCTTGGAGGAGTTCCACAGTGGGATTCTGCGGTTCGCACCAAAAAACATGGCCTTCTCATACTTATGGATGCTCTGCAGGTAAATTGTATAGTATAATGTTTCCAATATTGTGTAGTAACGGCTGAGCCCCACTGTCACACTGCAGCGCATGTGCGTTGCGGAAGCTTTTAATTTGGCACCCATGTTAACAGATTAGAGCAGCCACACATGTAGAGAGAGAAGGGCAGTGTGGCCATAGCTATGTTGGAGAAATCCCATACAAATCCTTCTCATTACAAACTTTACCTGGCCGCACTGAATTTTCTGAAAACAAGCGAGGACTGCAGCAGGAAAACTGCATAAAATTGGATAGTTTTCTTCTAGAAAGACAAAAACGATGATAACGGTGATAAACGACACGTCACAGCTGTCAGATGACGCTTCTGAGGAAGACTGCAGGTTGCAGTCGAACCATGTCAAGGTAAATAAAAAGCTTTTTTCTCCACCCGAACTTTTTGTCTTTCTAGAAGAAAACTATCCAATTTTAATCATTAAGAAGACAATATGAAAATCTTTGAACTAGGAAAACTGCATTTCCAAATTAAATTTCCCAAGGCCAAGAGAGGGGAACATGTTGTGTCCATGGTGAAGACCAAATATACTACTAGTTAGTTAGTTCTCAATTGTCTGTCGGCATCTCCATACTAATATATGCATGATTCTGCATTTACGCATTTGCTTTCTCCTGTGTTTTAGAATATTTGACTGAGCTTACGGACATCCTCTTTAACGAGGTCATGTCACGGTGCGATTGATGAGGATGTAGGCGCAAGTGCAAAGTAAAAGAGAGTTTATTATAAACAGGTAAACACACCACACAGGAAGGAGGAATGATGTAATGTCCAGATAGCAACAATGATGATCAAAGGATAACGGTGGTGAAGAGTGCTGGATGATTGGTAGTGGCGTTGGTGGAAGATGATCAATGGTGAAAACCAGGAACAGACCGGAACATCCACACGGAGACGACACGAAGAACAATAATCCAAACACGAGACAACACGGTAATCCAAATGAATATAGTAAATAAATAAAACTACAACACCATTAACACAGAAACTGAAACTCAGACAATGAACCAGCAACTGACACAACACAAGACAGAGTATATATACACATGACCTAAATAAGTGGCAGCTGGAACAAGGAACAGGTGTAATCAGAGTTAATGAGTCCAGGTGAACACAATCAACACAGAACCAAACACAGAAAACACAGAACACAGTATATACTGTGACAGTACCCCCCCTCTAAGGAGTGGCTTCCAGACACTCCCAAAGAAAGTTCAGGTGGGTGGAGGAACGGAGGTGGATCTAGGGGAGGGTAGGCGGGCCAGGTCCGTGAAGGGCAGGCAAAGCGGGCAGGGCAGGAAGCCAGGGCGGGGCCGGCAGGGCAGGAAGCCAGGGCGGGGCCGGCAGTGCAGGAGGCCAAGGCGGATCCGCAGGCAGAACCTGAGACCAGGGTGGAGCTGCAACCCATGGTGGTGCCGGCGGCAACAGGAACCTGGGTAGAGGGAGAGAGCAGAAAGAGGCCCTCTGGCCCAGGTTAGACAGGGCAATGAGTTCAAATTCGGCCATCTTGGGCCAGGCAGAAAGTTCAGGGAGCTCGGGATCGGCCATCTTGGGCCAGGCAGAGAGTTCAGAGAGCTCGGGATCGGCCATCTTGGGCCGCTCACTAGGCAATTCACTGGGCAGCACACTAGGCAGTTCACTGTGCAGCACACTAGGCAGTTCACTGGGCAAGACAGAGAGACTTTGAGAGTCGTGCACGACCATTTTGGCAAGGGAAGAGAGTCTATGGGGCTTGGAAGCGACCATGTCAGCTGACCCACAGGATACTGGAAACTCAGGAGTAACCATCTCGGCCTTCACAGGAAACTCAGGGAACTCGGAAACAGGCCTTATGGTCAGGACAGGAAATTCAGGAGACTTGGGTTCAGCTAACTTGGTCGAGATCAGAGGCTCAGGGGACTCAAATTCAAACCTTTCTGCCATGATAGGAAGTGCAGGAGACTCAGGTTCGGACCTCTCAGGCGTGACAGGAAATGCAGGAGACTCAGGTTCATGGGTTTGAGAGACCTCTTGTGAAACAAAAGAGCAGAAAGCCGACCACACACACCACAGAGCCATAGCCAACACAGGCAGCACAGAAGTCAAAGGACATACCTCAGGCACTGTAGAGACCACAGAACTGGAAACAAACGGACTTAGGATCCCAGCCGCCCGTACCGACATCATCTGGGTATCCACCAGACTAGACATTAACCTCTGGGTCCTAGTATGCACTGGAGAGGTGGGTGAGGCGGTCATCTTGTGAAGTGGCTCGGGTGTAGCAGCCATCCTGTGAAGTGGCTCGGGTGTGACAGCTTTCTTGTGAAGTGGCTCGGGTGTGACAGCCATCTTGTGAAGTGGCTTGGGTGTCGCAGCAGTAGTCCTCTTGTGAACAGGCTCATGTGTAGCCATCTTGAGGATAGGTACAGGTAAGACAACGGCCCTCTGGGGAACGGATGCAGGTATGGCGACAGCCCTCTGGGAAACAGATGCAGGTATGGCCACTGCTGTCTCAAACACCGGTGCAGGCATGATGACGGCCCTCTTGAGAACTGCCACCGGTTTGGCCGTGGCCATCTTTAAAACAGGAGTTGACGTGATAGGCCTTGTGGAGAAGGGTGTTCTTCCAATTGCCAGTCTAGAACCTCGCCCTGGTCTAGCTGGTGTGATCGGTTCTAGACTGGCCCTCCTAGGACTAGGAGTAGGACTGGCAGCCATCTTAAGAACAGGTGCAACAGTGGTAGCCATCTTGTGAACCGGCTTGGATCTCCTTTCCACCTCTCTCTCTCGTGGTCGACGCTCGGGAAAGAGTGAAATGATCATGTCCATCGCACTCGCTACATCCATGAGTGGCTGGTTCATTCTGTCACGGTGAGATTGATGATGATGTAGGCGCAAATGCAAAGTAAAAGAGAGTTTATTATAAACAGGTAAACACACCACACAGGAAGGAGGAATGATGTAATGTCCAGATAGCAACAATGATGATCAAAGGATAACGGTGGTGAAGAGTGCTGGATGATTGGTAGTGGCATTGGTGGAAGATGATCAATGGTGAAAACCAGGAACAGACCGGAACATCCACACGGAGACGACACGAAGAACAATAATCCAAACACGAGACAACACGGTAATCCAAATGAATATAGTAAATACATAAAACTACAACACCATTAACACAGAAACTGAAACTCAGACAATGAACCAGCAACTGACACAACACAAGACAGAGTATATATACACATGACCTAAATGAGTGGCAGCTGGAACAATGGAAGCAAGGAACAGGTGTAATCAGAGTTAATGAGTCCAGGTGAACACAATCAACACAGAACCAAACACAGAACACAGTATATACTGTGACAGGTCATCCATGACCCTGCACTCTTTGTGGCTGAGATCAGGCCCGGAGTGGGTAATCGGGAGAATCGGGAGAATTCCCGGTGGGCCGCTTCACTTTTGGGCCGGCCGGCCGGCCGAGGTTTTTTTTTTTTTTTTTTTTTTTTTTTTTGGTAACGTTTGAGTCTATCTTCTCTTTTAAACACGTTCCGCATTCTGACACCGCAGCGCGCAGCCTCTGCATGGGTTGTACCATATGAGGGAGTTCTCCCCTCCCCTCCCATAGAGTTGGTTGGGTCCATAGCCCGTCTTTTCCAAATCGTTTTCTCTCAGGAAGGCTACCGCGGCACCGCCGGCGCCTACTGATAAGATAGGGTCAGCCCTACGTAACGGTTCGCTTCAGGGAGGATGGATGGTAGGAAGAGACCAGGGGGGGCTGAAAAAGCCAGATTAAAAAAAAGAAAGGCATTGGAGGAGGATGCTGCCAAATGTGTTGAACTTACCGAGTTATTTTCAAGAGGACAAACACAAGAGGCACCAGGTAAAGAGAGATAATGTTAGGCCTATGATTAGCATTAGCAACGTAATTATTCTGCTAATACCGTTGTCAACTGATTCACAAGCAAAATATAACATTTAATTTAAATATTAGCCTTTTTGTATCACCCAATACATGGCGATTCATAGACTTTGCAAATATTATGCAATTTAATATTGATAACAACTCAAGCTTGATCTGTGTAACGTTATGCAGTAAAATTACTTTTTATTATTATTTTATTTTAATTACTAATTATTTTTTGTAGCATCTGAGCAGCAGATAAGCCAGTCCCCTGCTGAAAATCAGGAGGCCATGATGACTACAGCTACAGGTAGAGAGGATACCAGAGTAAACAATATGAATTAAAGTTATAACCCTCAGGTTGTGTTCAAAACCCTATAACACCTTTTTTGTTCTTGGTCAAAAATGTCCGGGCTACAAAAAATCTTATAAATCACTTGTTATGCTATATAATCTAAATATTGGATTCAATCTTTTTGTCAACTTGTTTTCTTTCAAATAGGCCTGGTTTTATATTTCTATTTGCATCTGATTAATAATAGGCCTCATTTATATGAGAGTAGGTATCATGTTTTAAAGTAAAAAAGGCATTATTTTTGAATAAATTTGGAAATATTAAATAAAATATGAAAAAAATTGGCAATGACGGCCCACATGAGATCTCATTCCAACAAATCCGGCCTACTGTCTAATCTGAGTCTGACACCCCTGGTATATGTCCTTCTGTCCTATTTGTCATGCAATATAGGTGAGTCAGATGCTGAAAGAGCAGATATAGAGACAGCATCCAGTGAGGCAACAGCCCTGCAAGAGATTCCAGAGGCACAGGCAGATGCAAGTGTAGATGAGGAAGCCAGTCATTTTGATTATTTTGCTCGTCCTCAAGCACAGGATCTAGACACATTTTTCAATTACCATCCTCAGCAGCCCACAAAACACCACCCACTAGCTAAAGTTTTTCACAGCAAGCATGGTACCAACCGTAAGTGGTTGACATACAGTGAAAAAACACAATCACTGTATTGTTCTGTGTGTTTGGCATTTGCACCTGCTGCAAGTGAAAGTCCTTTCATAAAGGGAGGTATGAAAACATGGAAACATGTTCATCAGCGGATAGAAGAGCATGAGAAAAGTAAGATCCACAGAGACAGTGCTGATGCTTACTTTCTGTTGGCTAAAAGGGCAGATATAAAAAGCCTTCTGGCAGACAAACAAATGTCTTTACATCATGAGCAGGTGAAGAAGAAGCGTCAGGTGATGGAACGCATAATAGATGTGATAAAAGTCATAGGCAAATGTGGACTTAGTTACAGAGGGGATAAAGCAGAGGCTGCTTATACACTAGAAAATACTGCAGTCAATCAACTTTCTAGAGTTGGTAATACTTTTGAGTCGTTATGATCTGTGCCTTCAACAGCACATTAGCAGTTGTATAGAGCAGAGCAAGAAGCATCATGACACTGGTGCAAAAGGTAGAGGATCTCTTGTGACTCTGCTATCAAAGGACATTGTTGGGAAAGTTGTGGATGCTCTCAGCCAGGTCATAAAGGGCACAATTTCAGATGAGGTTAGAGAGGCGGGTCTGTTTTCGGTTCAGATCGATACAACCCAAGATGTCACATCAAAGGACCAGTGTGCTATCATTGTCAGATATGTCACAGATGTAGTTCATGAGCGGTTGGTTGCTGTGGTGAACTGTGAAAAATCCACAGGTAAACATCTGACACAGCTACTAAAGAACACATTGGACAAACTTGGCATTGATATGGGCATGTGTGTGGGCAACTCCACTGATGGAGCAGCAAATATGCAGGGACCGTATAAAGGGTTCTCTGCATTCCTGTCTGAACAGTCTCCAACACAAATTCATGTCTGGTGTTATGCCCATGTTTTAAATTTGGTACTGGCAGACACAACAGGCAGTGTCATAGAGAGTGCATCTCTCTTCTCACTTCTAAATGATGTGGCAGTTTTTCTCAGGGAGTCTTATAAACGCATTCAGACTTGGGAAGAGACCAGTGAGGACACACATCACAGGAGACTGAGCCCAATAGGGGAAACCAGGTGGTGGGCTAAGGATCAGGCTCTCACTAAGGTCTTTGGGTCTTTTGGTAATCCCCAGGATGCATTGTTTGTTGACCTGCTGCTGACTCTAGCCTCTGTTGAGAAGGATGGAAGTATGAAGTCAACAGTGAGGGTAAAAGCAAAGGGATTAATTGAAAATCTTCTGAAATATGAGATTATCCTTATTGCTCAAACTTTCCTTCGCATTTTCCAACATACATCCCCCCTCTCCAAGTACCTACAGACACATGGAGTGGATATTTTGTCAGCTCAGCGTCTGGTTGAGGGGACAAAGGATAACCTCAAAAAATATGTCAGGGACTTTGAGGGAGTGAAAGTGGCAGCTGATAAGTTTGTGAGTTGGGCCAATGACAAGCTGGAAGAGATGGACAACTATGAACTACTTGTGCAGACTGCACTTCCAGAGAAGCGTGTCCGAAAAAATAAAAGAATGCCAGGAGAGCTTTTAGATGATGAACCAGTAACCTCATCTGATTCTGCCTTTGAGGTGAATGTCCATAATGTTATTCTGGACACTGTGGCAGGTAGCATAGATAGGTTTTCAGCAAATGCAAAACTTGCCTCAGATTTTGCTTGTCTTGACCCCAAAAACTTTCCTGAAATAAAGAGAAATGGGCTCCCTAACTCAGCACTCCAGGAAATCAGCAAATGTCTGCTTAGGTTTGATGACAGAGCTACTGTTAGCACATTACAAACTGAGCTTTCTAGCCTGGCATACCAGTGGGACAGACTGAAACAGTCCTCTCTTGAAGGTTATACTGTCAGGACATGTAGTGAGGTGACACAGGAAGGTCAGGAGGATAGTGGCGGACTGCCATATATGGAAGAACCAGAGATGGAACTTGAAAGCAGGACCTGTTCCTCCTGCAAAAACTGTGCCATTTGTGTCCATTTAATACTCTCGCAGTATAACCTCCTCACAGATGCTTATCATGTGATTGGGTTAGCATATAAGTTTCTGTTGACTTTGTCCATCACGCAGGTTGCATGTGAGAGAAGCTTCTCAACTTTAAAGTTTGTGAAGAATAGGCTACGAAGCTCATTGAGTCAGGACAACTTGGAGGCTTTTATGTTGATGTGCACAGAGAAGGAAATCCACATGTCTATAAGCAACGACACAGTTATTGATAAAGTGGCTGAAACCAGTGCACTGCTTAGGCGGCTACTGATGCTGTTGGTGCTGTAAACAGTTCAATTTGCCTCTTTGTGGAAGAGTGTTTCAAATGCTTTCTTTATTTCTTTCTGCTTTTGTTAATTTATCAACCTATCCTTGTGGAATAGTGGAATATTTTTTTTGTTAACTTATCATCTTAAGTGAATTATTGTTTAACCTTTAAATTATTTGTTTGTTGAACCATAGTATTAATAAAAACTACACAATAGTAAGAGCTGAACTGTTGCTTCATTTATCCAATTTGGAAAAAGTGCTAATTTAGAATTCCACCATGGAAAAAGTGGGCCGGTCTTGGGCCTGAAACTCCCGGGCTGAAAAGTGGTCCCACTCCGGCCCTGGCTGAGATGAAAGCAGTGGGTGTTCCTGGATTCCTGTGTTCACAGTATGAGCGACCTGAAAAATCAGACGCAATAGCTAGCCATGTATCCAGGTTCAGCTGTCCAGGTTGGGTGGGTTCCAACACATGGTGACCCAACACCCACCTAACGCCACAATCCCTTTCCTAATCAATTAGCTGTTTTCTGCCAACATGTAAGTCACTATCTCCACCGTAGTATTCTGGCCCTTGCTCAATTATATACATTACATTAGGTTTGTCGCGATAATTACATTATCGACTTATTGTACAATATATGGACATGATAGTCCAGATTTGACACCAGTGTTTTCCCCATGTGCAGTTGTCAGTGTCTTCCTCCATCCCTGCACTAGAGCCCCACCAGCCTCCATTTCAAAACAGTGTTCACACTACAAGCGACTTTGTCGCTGCATGTCGCCAGTGGTTGGCGATCAGGTCGCTAGTGGGCATTCCCACTACTGGTTGCCTAGTAACGTTTATGAATGACATCCAGTGACAGCGAATCAGTTTTCTTGCCGCAAAATACAAACATTCTGGAGGGAAAAGACTGAATATAAATTGACTCAGAACATAAAAAAGGCTTAATATTAAAAATGAATGAGAAACAAAGGGCGAAAAAAAAAATTATTCCCTATTGTGGCTGTTTATCCACGGTGAAAGCGCAAACGCCGGTCTATCTGGGTTCACAAAACCATTCAGGCTCGGAGTCAGCTCAGCGAGTACCACCGGCTGGTGCAGGAGCTGCGGTTGGATGAAGTCCAGTTCCAGCTGTACTTCAGGCTGGACAGGACCCAGTTTGATGAGCTGCTGTGGAGGGTGGGTCGCCTGATTGCAAAAGACAACACGTTTCCGACGGGCCATTTCCTCCGGTGAGCGGCTGGCAATTTGCTTATGGTGAGTAGGCCTTTATAAATGCGTTTACTGAACCAGGTTGATTTAAATATTTTGATCGATTTAGATCCTTTTATATAGCATATCACGTTTAATTCAAATAGAATATGTAAAATGTAATATTTACTGTAGAATTAACTGCAACTTTGTATGATTCAAAATGTTATAATACTGTATATGGTTCTTTGGTTGTAAATACACACACACAAGTATGTATAAATACACATACACACACATATACTGTATATACTGCATATATATGTGTGTGTGTGTGTGTGTGTGTATTTATATATATATATATATATATATATTGTTAGGGGTTAACAGTTTAGGACCCAAGGACCAGATGTTTGAAAAGAAGACCCGGAGTCAGAATTATAAAAAATTGAAGAAAAGTTTTACTGAATATAGTTTGCAGTTTCATCAGCAGAAGTCAGCTTCAAGACTCACACAGGAGTTCGTAGGCCGCCCCCCTTACAGTTACAAAGATCACAGCAGTTATACCATTTCCAAGGTCTAAGCTACGTCATTGCTTACAGGTTGAATGATTCTCATTGGCTAAGAAATTGATAAACATAGTAATTTTCCACACATATACAGATAGACAGAAGCATATCTCCATAGATTATGCCGCTGACACTCAGACCCTGAAGTTAGGCACGTCGTGACCTTCCAGGTTGCAGATTTGGGTGGCTGGGTGCCATCATGTCCTGAACAACAAACCAGTCAATCTCCAATAATGCCAGTGGTTCCTTAACCTGTAAGCAAGAAGACTAACACACACACCCAACACACATCTTTTCCAAGGTTGAATATGGCCAGGCTCTAACTATAAACAGGAGTCTCGTCTCAAAACATCAAGATAACAAGTTCTTTCTCTCAGGACAGGACACTTTATTCTAAATGGAAAGTATAGGCTTTAAATGACAAATGGTCCCTTAAACTATAGACTTTAATGACCCCTATGTGTTTTAACATGTTGAAGACCTTTCTCAAACACAAAACCAGTCCCTATTTCATTTCTGGAAGCTGGGATAAATAGGCAAGCACTGTTACTGCATTCAGATATCAAATACAGACATTAAAGAATATATGAAAAGAACATTTCCGCAATCACACTGGTAACATCTATAACAAAGTAAAATCTCCAGAGAAGTCATTCAACTAATTTGATATTTACAAGGAAAAGTATTGATTAATACCTTGATTATAATCACTCATTACATATACATTGAAGCAGCAGTGGATTACAATCCACCCCCTTCAGTCCCCCGTTTTAGACCAATGTGGGATCCTAAACACCACATCTGGTCTTTCCATAAAGGCTGCTTCAAAATGTTTGGTTTCTGACCCATGCTCCTCTATCAGGGTAATTTTTTTTTCTTATAAAACAGACAATATATTTTTACTTCAAGGACTTAACATGAATATAATATCCCACATAGCACATATATATATTTGATCTCCAGAACCTTTGGACATAGCTGTCTTTACATGTCTTACACAGCTGTAATTCATCTTGGCGAATTTGGTATTATCATCCACTAACTGATACAAAACAAGTACATATTTATTCTCTGGAAGCCGGGCTAAATAAGCAAGCACTGTTGCTGTATTCCTAGCATGGGCTAGACCCGCAGTCACTACTCAGATCCTAAATACAGACATGGTCTATAATCATAAATACCAGGATATGTTCATAAAACTATAATTTCCAATTCCTTTTATAATAAACTAAGAAAGATAGTTAATCCATTATTTTCACTACCCCCATTATAGACCCTTTAGGTTCAAAACACCATGGTTGTCAAATTGAAAATATACGACAAAATAAAAACCTAATAATAATAAATAATAATTAAGACCCATAATAATCCATCTAAGTACTTTAAGTTTCTACTGAATTCATCCTTCAGTTAACAGTCACAGCATGTAACATCTTGTACTTTTTTTTTTCAAAAATAGAAATAAAATAAAACAAACTCACATCATCATTTCAATCATTATTTTACCACTAAAATATAGAATTGTGCCATTCTGCTTAATAAAACTTTTGTTCATTCCTCATCTTTATAACCCGTCAATCCCTGTTAATCATACTCAATGCCTTATTATTTTTTTATCTGAAACTCACTTTTCATATCATTTCAACTTAATTTGACTTAACAGGTGTTCATAAATAGTTCCATAAATTCTATCAGAAATTTTATTTTCATAACATACATTTTTCCTACTATATTTACATTGTTTTCTTACAATCCCCACACACACGTCAACAACCCTTTTTGTTTTTCACTGTCAGCCTAGTGACACTTAAAGTTCCCTCTTTAGGGAAATAATGGTATTTTATTAATTCTTCAATAACCTTGTTTTCATAACATTAATTTTAACTTTATTTTCCATTATAACTACTTCTCACAGTATTCCTCTATCAAATGGTTAGTCTGAAAATCCCCCAAAAATATTATCAGTATTGTCTCAGTCTCACTTATATTTACTGTTTTTCGCAAACCAAAATATTATGTTACTCGAATCTCAACCCTTAAGACAGCCATATAGCTGCTTTCTCCTTTAACCTTTATTACCTAAATTGTAGTTTTCTTAGACATCTAATGTCATACATCCATTTAATGGATTGAAAAATAAAACCTTTTTAGAAGTTATATCCACTCTTCCTTTGTTCGCCCACCGGCCTTTCATAAAAATGAGGGAGCTCTCTCTGGATAATTTGGATAGTGACTTTGCCAATGTGTCACTGTCTCTCTGCCATCAAGTCTATTATTTTTACGTTTACCATTATGATCCTACATAGGTGTCTTATTTAAATTTAGACCCTCAGTTGAATTTAGACAAGAGTTTTTACCCCATAATGGATGACAATCTTCAACTTCACAATTCCAAATTACATAAATACTAATCCAGAGAGTAATTCAGATCAACATCATAAATGACAAAAGTAGTCCTAATTACCAATAGCAGACAGAGCTGGAAAACCAATCCAATTAAAGCTCGTCCCATGTTCTGTATCGTCTTTTCATCAGATTGACTCAGAATTATCAGCTTCTTTAAAGTTTGTCGTTTCACTTAACCCATCTGTAATGATAAAACACTCATTCCAGAGGTTAATGACAAAATATTCACAAAATCAGGAAAAAAATAGTACCACAAACTAACACATACAAGACATGAAGTGCAGTCACCATCACACGCACTCATTCTAGACACACACATATGTTAAATGCTAATTTTCAATGTTCACTTTTTATATTAACTCTAAAAATATTTACTTCACATTTTTCTTTCGATTTTACCTAATTTTACATAGTCTCTTAACCAGTTTCAAATCACGTCTGTTCAGTATTCATTTGATTTTAGAAAAGTCAGGGTTGTTTTGGTTCATTATCATTATTTTGCTTCAGCTTGCTTTAGCAGGCAGATAACAGAAAGACAGACAGAGCACCATCCCTGCCTCCATTCAGAGTCTCTCTCACTATACACAAATAATCTTTTCAACAGCCTCCTTAGACTGTAACTGAATCATAGTCTAGAACCCTTAATAGTTCACAAATGTTAAAATACAAATGTTTAACTCAAATTAGTACCATTACAACCATCTAAAATGCATTATGCTATGAGCATTTCTAAGGTTATATTTAGTTTAAATACTCAATTCACCTAACCCTTTGTTATCCAGAAATTTCTCTTGACTCATCACAAGCTGTCTTCATCTTTAGCCACCACCATGTCTAACGACCTTCAGGAGTTAAATCTTATAGACATATTATTTCAATATCAACACTATCTCTGCATTTTCCTTGCCAACCAGCAATACAACCAGCATCATGTTCCTGATATAAATTAAGTTTTGTTACTGTCTCCACAACAAATAATGACAATCACCTCACGGTCTCAGCTGACTCTTGAAAGCCCATTCCCATCAGCTCTTTATCTATAATCTTCATCAGGGTGTTGTCCCCTGGCATGGTTGCAAACACTTGTCATAATGAAAAACAAGCCATACAATGAATGCGGTTTCTTGCAAGTGGTATATAGAGGAACTCACATTTTCTGGGTCAGACTGCCGTAACTCCTTACAGCTCCATCTCCCCTTAATGATTTAAGGATGCTGCTGGCCTCACAGTCATCCGTTCCACTCTCATACCTTTCTCACATAACACACCTCCCTTCTATATTGGGCAGGTGCCCAGTGGCGGCGAAGCCCTGTCTTAGGTTGTCCCCCTCTGGCCATCGGAGAATCTTACCCGTCTTTGGGTCGACACCTCATGCACACTGGTAACCGCTCTTTCCCATCACAAAATCAGTTTTCTTCAACAGACTAAGTTGTTTTCTGGAGCTTAGGGAAGGCACATTCAAGAGTCACCAGAGCACTCTGGACTGCCTAATAGTGTTAACACAGGGAGACAGGTTAATAACAGCAGTATTTAATCACTAAAATTCATTAAACATCTTCAAATCAGCAAAATCGCAATACTGAGCTTATACTCGTTGAATTTAGATCAACCGTCCATTCAGTGTACATCTACGTCTGTAGCCGGAGCCATCAGCCCGTTTCATGGTGGAGACTAAAATGAGACAAAGAAGTTACAGGCCCTGAATTAAACTAGTCAAAAACGTCACTTCTATTGTTTAAGACTTCTTAAAAGTCATTCAGTTTTACTTTTAAAATATTTACAAATTTCCCTTTAAATGTATGAAATCTGAACTGCCTTATAGCATGATTTCTTTTAACATCTCCATGTCTATGATTTTTAAACTGAAACACTGTGCTTCACTATAAATTATTATCTTATTATCACTTATGACACAGGCTCAGATAACAGCTTTTAGCTGACATTGAATGAGGGAGACTCTGAGACATTCAGGAGGACTGGTACACTGCACTCTCATCAACTTATAAAAAAAACCCTAACTTTATCTAACATCTTTAACTCTATCCCAGCGTAAGGCATCTTTGCCAGAATTTACATGCATTTTCAAACAACCATATTTTATATTTGTCTTTTGCCCACATCAGGGAATTTAGCCAATCACAAGCTTATCTTTTGAAAGCAAAACATCAGCTCCTAGTTCTTTCATGGTCAACCTCCACGTCTTTCTACACATTTTACATTTAGCAACTGTTAATCCAGTAATACTGCTTATTTGATGACATTTCATCTCAATTTTAGTTGTCAAGTTCTAATTACTTCAATGTTTTTTTTCTAGCAGTTTATCAATCTGCAATTAGGATTCACACTAACTTTGAGGAGGCTAGCACTCTCCGCTTGTGATGCATCTTTTGCAGTTATCATTGTAAATCATTTATGAGACTAGTCTCTCAATATAATCTAAACCCTTTCTAAAAGTGTTTCATTAACACGCAATCATCCCTTTAGTTAATTTTATGTATTTTGCAACTCATATTTTTAGTCATTATCTATCATTTTACATCAACCTGTATTCATCAATTCACTTATGAAAAATATTATTATAGATCTTTCCTTCAAAAGGATTCCCTTAAGACTTCAATATTTTGACCTTGTTTTTATCTCTTATTCTTTCTCAGACGAAAACTTTGATATCATCGTTTAAACACTGATCTAATTTCAAACCCACATTAATACCAGAAATTTCTGTTACTTTCACATTATTTTTTTTTTTTACCTTCTGAGTGGGCATTTACAATTATGGGCTAAATGGCCCTGCTGACCACAATTAAAACAACTCTCTGTCATCTGGTGGGTTCATGTGTCAGCCACAACTACAGCAGCACACACCTTTACTATAGTTTGATCACTGTGAGCTTGCAAACGGCTCAAACTTACTGCACACCCTTGAAGCAGTGTGTCCCAATCAGGAATGTAAACACAGCAGTGATAAGCAGTTCTCTGTATTCTTTTACACCAGTGGCGTATTCAATAGCCAAATCATAATCTTCATCATTATCATTGGCAGCACATTAATTTTCATAAGCTGCACAGAAAATCACTCAACATATTCTTAGGGGTTTTCACAATGTTTCTGTTTAACTTGAATCACATTTGTCCAAGGAAATGATCCCAGACCCATAATTACATTGACTTGCTTTTTGTAATTATCTTAAGCAATACAAGGATAAAAATTACAAATTTTCAGTTTCTTTCTTTGTTTGTAGCCAGTCAAGTTGTTGTTTAAATTTCAAAACAGAATCAAAACCCTGACTACCCATTTTCTTATAAATTTCTGCACATTTCTTTGAAGTCAGAGCACAGCTGCTTACAGCGTTTGCTCTCTTCTGTCTTACTATTTGTAAGGTTCCTTAATTCATCAGCCATATATTAATCATGGTTCAAACTCACCTGAAGTTATTGCAGAAATGGAGGCGGCGATCTTTGAACAACACAGCTTGGCTTCTGCGTGATGAAACTGCAAAGTATGCTCCAACATGACAGTTACATATACTGGTCCACGCCAATTTGGGTCACAAGTTGTATTTTTCTCTCGGGATCATTCCTGATGCATCCCTGGCAAACAACCCTATTTTTGTTAGTATCCCTAACTGCCTGATTCACTAAATTCGGGGATCCCCTATCTGAGATGGAAGAGATGGAGTAGGTTTGCGGCGCCCTGGACCTTCAATCCAGGGACGTACTCTGCTGGGGTGTTGCTACACCAACAATGCCCAGTGGGGCCCCCACAGAGCACGCTTCGCTTGCGCTGTCTGCTCTTGTTAACTTTAAACTTTAAACAATACTATCAGCGACTTCTTATACTTTTAAACTTAGTATAATTAATCTTCACTCTCCTCATCGGAGTGAAGCTCTCCACTCGCCTCGTCGGAGTGGAGCTCTTCCGTCCCCCTTCACAATCTCTTCCATTCAGACAGCACTACCAAATAATTCTTTCTACCTTGTTTGCTGATTTGCCAGGGGTGTCACCAAGAATATTTGCCCGCATTCTCCACCATTACTGTTAGGGGTTAACAGTTTAGGACCCAAGGACCAGATGTTTGAAAAGAAGACCCGGAGTCAGAATTATAAAAAATTGAAGAAAAGTTTTACTGAATATAGTTTGCAGTTTCATCAGCAGAAGTCAGCTTCAAGACTCACACAGGAGTTCGTAGGCCGCCCCCCTTACAGTTACAAAGATCACAGCAGTTATACCATTTCCAAGGTCTAAGCTACGTCATTGCTTACAGGTTGAATGATTCTCATTGGCTAAGAAATTGATAAACATAGTAATTTTCCACACATATACAGATAGACAGAAGCATATCTCCATAGATTATGCCGCTGACACTCAGACCCTGAAGTTAGGCACGTCGTGACCTTCCAGGTTGCAGATTTGGGTGGCTGGGTGCCATCATGTCCTGAACAACAAACCAGTCAATCTCCAATAATGCCAGTGGTTCCTTAACCTGTAAGCAAGAAGACTAACACACACACCCAACACACATCTTTTCCAAGGTTGAATATGGCCAGGCTCTAACTATAAACAGGAGTCTCGTCTCAAAACATCAAGATAACAAGTTCTTTCTCTCAGGACAGGACACTTTATTCTAAATGGAAAGTATAGGCTTTAAATGACAAATGGTCCCTTAAACTATAGACTTTAATGACCCCTATGTGTTTTAACATGTTGAAGACCTTTCTCAAACACAAAACCAGTCCCTATTTCATTTCTGGAAGCTGGGATAAATAGGCAAGCACTGTTACTGCATTCAGATATCAAATACAGACATTAAAGAATATATGAAAAGAACATTTCCGCAATCACACTGGTAACATCTATAACAAAGTAAAATCTCCAGAGAAGTCATTCAACTAATTTGATATTTACAAGGAAAAGTATTGATTAATACCTTGATCATAATCACTCATTACATATACATTGAAGCAGCAGTGGATTACAATCCACCCCCTTCAATATATACAGGTGCTAGTCATAAAATTAGAATATCATCAAAAAGTTGATTTATTTCAGTAATTCCATTAAAAAAGTGAAACTTGTATATTATATAGACTCATTACACGCAAAGTGAGATATCTCAAGCCTATATTTGTTATAATTTTGATGATTATCGCTTACAGCTTGTGAAAACCACAAAATCAAAATCTCAGAAAATTAGAATATTACATGAAATCACACAGTAATTACACAGTGATACCATGGTCATTGAACCAGGTTTTGGTTATTTTGGCAGTGTGGGCAGGTGAAAAAATATATACTATTGAAAAAATACACAGAAGTGTTTTATTAGTGTATTTCTTACAAGTACATTTTTAACACATTAAAAATAGTTCATTGTTAGTGCACTTTTAGATAGCTATTATAAGTTTAAATTAAATTGATTTTACTTAAAATATATTCAAAATGTAATAGTCAAAAATTGAATTTTCCCAAAAGTAGTATTTAAGTACACTTTATAAAAATAAACTAAATATTACTAATTCTTTAAATTGATTTTAAGTGTATAAGGTACTCCCAGGTGAAAAAGACATAGTATTAAATGTATTAAAAATATACTTGAAATACAAATAGTATAATACATTTGTATTACCAACATGCTTATTTGAAGTGCATAAAAAATACATTGAATTGTATTTTAATATATTTCTAAAAAGTATACTAGAAATACATTGGTAATAAATATATGCTTAATTATACTTTAAATAAATATGCTAAACACAAGCATAATTTTAATATATTTCTAACAAATGCACTACAAGTACATTGGTAATAAATATATGCTTAATTATACTTTAAATAAATATGCTAAACACAAGCATAATTTTAATATATTTCTAACAAATGCACTACAAGTACATTGGTAATAAATATATGATTAATTATACTTTCAATAAATATGCTAAACACAGGCATACTTTTAATATATTTCTAACAAATGCACTAAAGGTACCTTGGTAATAAATATATGCTTAATTATACTTTTAAGAAATATGCTAAACACAAGCATACTTTTAATATATTTCTAAAAAAAAGCACTACAAGTACATTGTTAATAAATATGCTTAGTTAAATTTTTAAGAAATATGCTAACACAATCTACCATTTGTGTGAAGTTTTAGTGTATTTAAAGAAAACATACTTATGTTGCTCTTAATTAAAGTACATTTGTGTAACTTGTGTAAGAACATAGCTAAATCTAAAATATTAAAATGGTTAATCTAAAATATAAAAAGCTTTTAATGTGTTTAAAGTACTTTAAACACTTAGGCCTACTGCAATATATTTGTAATATTTATCATTTTACCATTTTAATATTTTAGATTTTTTTGTATAATGTACCAACTTCTAATGTATTATAAACATTTGTCAACTATCATTAAGCATTGCAATAAGCACTTAAAATGAATGTTGTTCACTTTTACTTGTTTGTAGGCTACTTGTAAAGGGCTGTTGTCCATTACATGATATGTTTTTACTACTGAAATTCCCACATGGATATCAACATCATATTATTTTAAATGCATCATAGATACATTTTCCAAATATGTTTAAATGTTGTCCAAAAATATGTTGTACTTGTTTGAATTTGAAAAACACTAATAACACACGTGACTAATCCTGATTGGTTCCAGCTGTTGAACGTCTGTGATTGGTTCTGGTGTAATTATGAGCTCACACCTCACTCAGAGCTTGCTGACGGCTGTGCGTTCATTGAATGTGATTATATTTCGGCGTCGCGTCGCGTGTAGTTAGGACACGGTGTAATAATTCAGAGATAGAAGTCTAAATTCAAACTAGAGCGATCGTGTTTCTTTAGAGGACTTGGAGGAAACCACGCGATTCATATGGATTAGGTAGTGATGGCCAGATCGAGGCCTCGTGAAGCAATGAAACAGTTGAACCAAATGTGCCATATTGTTTCGAGGCTTCGAATCAATCCGACACCCGTCTCAACGGTGACACCTAGTGGTCACTTGCAGGTGTTGATCTGAAACAACCTTGACGAGCCATTAAAAAAAATGTGTTGTTTTTTTATTATTATAATTTTCTAATATGTGAAGCTTGTAACCTACTCCTCACTGTGCATAATGTTATTTTGGTCCTGCAAAATGAATATTAATAAAAGAAATCAAGCCACAATGTCTCACTTTTTTAGAGATTTTTATTCAAAAATATTAATTTCTCTGCTGTGGAAGGACTTAGACTACTACTTTTTTTACAGATGATTTCTCCAGCCTTTGAAAAAATCCTCTCACAAGGGACACTTGTTGCTGGCATGCAAAGATATATATATATATATATTGTTTTTGGTGATTTTCCTTTTATTGTGACAGGACAGAGAGATGACAAAAAAACGAGGCGGGAAAGGTCCACGAGCCGGGACTCGAACTCGGGACGCCCGAGTGCAAAGGCGCTACGTGTCGGCGCACTGACCACGAGGCCATTGGCGCCGACTGCAAAGATATTTTTTAGCTAGGACATACAAATGAGGAAAGATTACTGCTATCTCTTTCCAGTTTCATTTAAATTCCAGTTAAATTTAAATGTAAGCCTAAATAGCCTATAGGCTAACTAATCAAATCGCATATCACCAAAAATCCGCTATCTCAAAATCAAACTCCTCTCACAAAAACCCACGAGGTCAATATGCGTTGATTTCACTTTTATACAGATGTGCGACTGTGTGGTCTGTTCCCGACCGTGTCAATCAAACGCTGATTCGGCGGACCACACCTGATGAAACACTTAGTGAAACACTTCGAGGCTTCGTTTGGCCATAGTCACGTGACATGGGTGTTTTGAATCACGCTTCGGATCAGTGTTTCGAAACATCTGCGCTTCGGGATCTCGCAAAGCTTCGGAACGACTGTTTCGCGTCAGCCATCCTTAGGATTAGGTGAGTTTTTTTGCGATTAACCTTTTCAAACGTGAAGGTTTCATTAGTCTACGATATTTCAGTTTTTATTTCTAAGATTAACGGAATTCTTAAATGTTTTGCAACTAATGAGTGATCATGACCCAGATAGCAGACCAACATTGAATCTACATTGAATCAATGTTAATGCATTAACCAAAAGATCATTGAATCAATGTTGAAATTTAACATTGATTTTTCATCAGGTTTGCACCCTGAAATAATGTTATATCAACGATGAAAAATCAATCAATATGGTCATAAAATCAATATTATTTCAACCATAATTAAATCACTTATTTAACATTGAATCAACATAAAATCAATCTCACTTCATGTACAGCAAGATTCTATGCTAGTTTATCATGCTTGTACTGTGCATTTTTAAATGACTCCTTTCAGACAGAAACCATGTAGGTGTTATGGAGTAACAGTTGGGTTGCAATTAAATATGTTTTTTAATCAAAATGTCATTCAAAGTAAACTACATCCTTCAGTTTACAAGCAAATGTATTTATTTATGCCCCCAAAACTGAACATGAAATTTCACATTCAGAAAAAAATGCATTTTGTGGTGACAAAGACAGTGCAGTAAGTTACTACGGTAAGAAAGAATAAAACATTACTCTGATAAATATTTCAAGTTCAATTTTATTTATGTATCACATTTAGAACAGACCAAAGTACTTTACAGAAGAACAACATTAAACAATATAGCATGCATTCTATAAAAAAAAGATATAACATGCATTATAAAATAAAACAAAAATAAGAACAACATAGCTACCATAAAAAAAGAACTAGAACAGAAATCAGAACTCAGATATAAATTAATAACACCAACCAAAGAAAATAATCAATATACTAAATAAAATAGGTAGGTTTTAAAACAATTAAAACGTAACGTTAGGCAGAGAAGGGGCTGCTCTAATAGGCAAATGCACACTTACCTCTAACGTTACTTGGGTAAAATACCATACTGTAATTCTAATGAACTCAGGGGTTTCCACCAAGAGCAATACCCCCAAGCCGTTCAGGGGCGTAACGGAGCCATCTTTGTACCGAAACAGAAAAAAATAAACTCTGAGGCTCTGAGGCCTCCTTTTTCCTCTGCCGCCTGCTGTTGTAAGGCATCTAAACAAAACAAAACACAATTAGAAAATATTTGGAAATATGACTAATTATAAATGACAAATGTACTACAAAATTAAGTGAAACTTGAAATTTTGAAAAATACCCTGAATTCAAAATCATTTGAATTTATTTTACTATTTAATTAATTTTAGTATAGACCCTATTACAGCTGTTATTTCTATATTTTTTACCCATTTTTGGAAGTTCTGGAAACGCTATATCATCATGGATAAAAATAAATAAATAGCTAGCTATTATTGGAATACAAAAATTATATTAGCTGTCGTGCCCGTCGTCTCCCATTTGCGTGCCCAACTAACGTTATGAACTCACGCTTCTTTGCGCCTTTTTTGACTTAAGGGTTAGTTCACACAAGAATGAAAATTAACAATTTACCCACTGTTAGTTTTACCCACGATGACGTTTGGTAAAAGACAAATTGAAATTCAATATGGGAAAATCCCGGCCGTTGGTTTGTTCATGTTATTAATAAATTTAACATAGCAGTTCATTCCGACTCACCCAGGAAAAGCAAATAAGTTGTAAGAAATATAGATACATAAAAATGAGAAATGAAAGATTAGAGATTTAAGATTAACTTACCTCTAAAAATCACTCTGTCGTTGCCCGAATGCTTCGTCTGTCTGTTTCGCGCTTGAAATCTGTTAGCCGCGTTTGAATTCTGTTGACTGTTATCCACGCTTCGATCTGATTGGCGGTTGGCAACCAATGTTAGGATTGTCTAGGCAACCAGTGGAGAAATTTAAGCTGACCAAAAATCAACATTGATTCAATGTTTGTCTTTTCAACACTGAAAAACATTGAATTATCAACATTGATTCAATGTTTGTCTTTTCAACACCGAAAAACATTGAATTATCAACATTGATTCAATATTATTTTAACATTGAATTTTCAACATTGTTCCAATATTATTTTAGCATTGATTTTTCAACATTGATCCAATATTATTTAGCATTGTATTTTCAACCTCAACCAAAATGATGATTCTGATGGAATTTCAACATTTAATCAATGTCACCTTGCTATCTGGGGACAGTATTTAGATTTTTTTTCTAACGTTAATAGAAAAAGTAACTGTTAGTGTTGTTTTTATTTTTTCCAAGTCGAATCTCGAAGAGATGAAGATACTGCTATCAGAAGTTACTGGTAAGTTTTAGTTGCTGTTTTGCATAAATAAATAGCTCACTGTTTAGTTTTTGTCCTAGTTTTTTTCCAACATTTTTTCCTAGTTTCTTAGTCTAGTCTAATTTGTGTTCATTCATGTAAAAATCTATTTAATTGTTTTTTTGGGACAGCTGCAAGTCACTTGTCATGGCTTACAATATTTTGCACTACTTCTAATTTCCTTAACTCTTTGAAGAGTTTGAGAGTTTGTGTTTCTGCACATAACTTTTTTTTTTGCTCTCAAAGTCAAAGGGGGCTGACTAAAACAAGATTAGCATTTGTTGTACATTTTAATTATTATTCTTGTTGGCTGCGTATACTTTTTCAGTTAAACGGTTAGCCTAAATTGCCCTTTTTTGCTGTGATACAGTGACATATGTAGACTTCACAGTTGTTCAAGAGCTATTTTATTAACTCCTTTTCTTAATTAACATGTTATATTAAATGTCTACTGTTAAAATATATGAACTAAGCATTACATGCTATGTTAAAGAATTCCATTTTTACTAGGTGAAAAAGACTTACTATTAAATGTAATAAATATGTACTTAAGTATGTTTTTAGTACAAAACAAATATACTTTAATGCATTTATAATACATTTAACAGTATGTCTTTTTCACCTTGTATGTACAACAGAGGGAAATGTCAAAACATTATACACTGTAAAAAAAAAATTACATCCCCAAGTCAAAAATTTCTAGTGACTGATCACATCTAAATTTTTCAATTAGTCTGACGTATTATTTCTCATTGAGCCAATGTTAACAGACTATTGCAACAAGAATTGCACTTGGGCCAATTAAAAAATTTAGATGTGACCCGTCACTAGAAAATTTTGACTTGGAGAGGTTAGAATTTTTTTACAGTGTACTGTGTTGTAATAAAAAACGTCTAGGTTACGACCTCTGTTCCCTGAGAACAGGGAATGAGACACTGCATTGATGACGATATGGGGAACACCCTCCATGTAAACCAGTGTTTGAAAAGCTGTACAATCTCGGCAATAGAATTTGACTGGCGACAGCCTATGACACGACTAGTGCGACTCAGAAGAATGAAAGAGGCGCCTAGAGAACATTGTTCCCCAATAGCATCATCGAAGCAGTGCAATTTCCCTTTTGATAGGGAACAGTTACTTTTTTAACAGAGGTTAATTTTGCTTTAATATAAAAATAAACTCATCTTTTCCCCCTTTCATAGACACTGTGATCAAACAATTTCCAACACGTCTGAGGTGCGAGCACTGATTCGAAGGAAATGCAACAATAAGGCAAACTCAAAGACCAATCAGTAACAGTACTGTAACTGTTTGCAGCTATTAATGATTGCACTTTATTGACTAGTTGGGTTTATTGAAGTTAGTTTTTTTGTTGTTGTTTATAATACCTCTGCAGATCACTGTATTTTATGTTAATGTATTTTTTTTTTACAGTTTACATATGCTGCTGTACTGATGTACACTGGGTAATACATTAAAGTTTACTAGCTTTCAAAGTGTGTGTTTTATACAAATTTTTTTTTAATGTGTTTTAATACACCATTAACATATTTAATTGTTTTATAAAGGTACTGTTCACAGTATTAAAACATATTTGAAATGATTTACTATATAAAAAAAAATGTGAGCAATACATAAATATGATTTGTATATATTATATATTCTTAAATTTTAAATAATTTAAGTGTATTTAAAATGCAATAAAGATGGGTTCAATTGTACTAAAAGGGGTAACAAAATAAAATAAATTAAAGCTGAAATAGTATGTTAAAAGCGTATTTTAGTTCATCTTCAGTGTGTCTCAAAATAGCACAGTTGAGTACACTAAGATGATCTTAAGTTTATATTAAGCAGTACTAAAGGTAAGCTTTTAGTATATTAAGTGCAAAATAAGTATGTCGAAAATAGAGCACTTTAAGTACATTATGGAAGTGTATTATGGAAGTGTAATAAAATGTATTTTAGTGCACTTTTTTTAATCTCGGAATACATTCTAAGTATAATTTGTAAATAATTTAATATTACTATTATTATAATTTAAATAGTTTATTATTGTATTTAAAGATGGTTTCAATTATACTAAAACTGGTAACGAAATACATTTGTTGAAAATATGAAATAGTATATTAAAAATACACTTCAGTTTATCTTCAGTGTGTCTCAAAAAAGCACAATTGAGTACACTAAGATGATCTTAAGTTTATATTAAGCAGTACTAAAGGTAAGCTTTTAGTATATTAAGTGCAAAATAAGTGTGTCGAAAATAGAGCACTTTAAGTACATTATGGAAGTGTATTATGGAAGTGTAATAAAATGTATTTTAGTGCACTTTTAATCTAGGAATACATTCTAAGTATAATTTGTATATAATTTAATATTATTATTATTATAATTTAAATAGTTTATTATTGTATTTAAAGATGATTTCAATTATACTTAAAGTGGTAACAAAATACATTTTTTACAAATATGAAATAGTATATTAAAAATACACTTAAATTCATCTTCAGTGTGTCTCAAAAAAGCACAATTGAGTACACTAAGATGATTTTAAGTTTATATTAAGCAGTACTAAAGATGAGCTTTTAGTATATTAAGTGCAAAATAAGTGTGTCGAAAATAGAGCACTTTAAGTACATTATGAAAGTGTATTATGGAAGTGTACTAAGTGCACTTAAATAAAATGTATTTTAGTGCACTTTTTTTTCACCTGGGTCTGAGGGGCTGTTTACACCTGGCCACTTCATGCGTTTTCTCAGATCGGATATCTCAGCCTATAACATGCTCTCACACGTTTGTTTTTTTAGCATTTTTGGGAGGGGTACAATTTACATATGTGGTTTCAACAACCAGATGCATTTACACTTGTCCAGTTTCGTCTGGAATGCGGCCCAGACCTCCTCCTGAAGTGGTTTGAGCGATCAGATTCAAATCCGTCTCGAATGCGTTTCGGAGGGCATTTACAGCTGGGGCCGTATTCACAAAGAATTTTAAGGTTAAAAGTAGCTCCTAACTGGCAAATTTAGGAGCAACTCCTAAAAATAATGGGCGTGTCACTCGTAACTTTAGGACTCCTAATTTTTTTGACTAAGAGTAATTCACGAAGCATTTTAGCCCTAAAAGTACAGCTTTTGGTACAGCTTAAAAGACGTCGAGAGGACTCCTAACTCATTAAGACCTATTCACAAACTGCTTTTTGTGGCATTTCACGTTGGGATGTTTTGAAATGCGTATGCGGCGGCTACAGGAGCTTCCAATCGCGAGAGAACAATTTTGCATTGTAGGCATAACTAGGGATGCAATAACGCCACCAACAACAACCAAAACTAGGCTACTCATTGCATGTAAACTAATTGTAACGTTTCATTGTGAATCAAATTAAAATGTTCTTCTCTTTGCAAACGTAGGCAGAGGCATATAGTGACAGATTCATTCAATAATGTTGCAAAGATATTGCATCAATCCATATGTTTCATTAGGCTATAGGCTATTTGTTTTGCCTTACTCTTTATTCATTTAGGCTATTTATTCAGTTATTCATCATCTTCCGTCCTTCGCACTACTTGTGTAGCGCACGCATTCTCAGACCTGTCACCTGTCACTCATCATCGTAGGGGAGGTGTTTGGAATCATTCCCGCGTTACAATCATCAGCCAATCAAGGTGGTCACTTCAGTCAAGCTCGTGCATGAGTAATGACGTCATCCATAGCAACGAAGACTCACTCTTAGTTTAGGAGTTGTCATTTTTCTTTACTAAGAGTAGGTCTGAAAGGCATTGTGAATAACTTTTAAAAGAAAAATCCTAGCTAAAATCTTTAAGTGCGATTTAGGAGTACTCCTAGTGGTAAGATAAAATGCTTTGTGAATACGGCCCCAGGTCTATCCCATCACAGAAAACGCATGAAGTGGCCAGGTGTAAACAGCCCCTGAAGGTGTAAAAACCATAACATGTACACCCAGACCCAGGGATGGGCAAAAATACATCAAAATCAATACCAGTTTTGTATATATTTCTTAAAATGAACAATAAAACGTGAACCAAACAGATACAAATTTATTGAAATGGTTTGAACTGATAAGAACTGATTAGGACTGTCAGTAAGAGAAATATTATCATTCTGTAAAAGAAGAGTGACAGGCTGTCAGAATCTAATTATCTAGGGAAGCATAGAGGTAACAAAAAAAAAAAGTCAATTTTTTCTTTCATTGTTTTGGTGATTTCATTGTCTCTGGGAATCCTCTGAACAAACATGTCTTCCTGATGGCTAGGACTCAGAAGTCTTTTTGCAAGGTTTTCAGCAGAGCTCTGTCCCCTGGTGTGACAGACCTCTCTGAATTTGGAGGAGGTGATGTGAAGCCAGCGTAGTTTGTGCCACTCAATGCTGGAAATCTGCTCTTTTGTACTGTTGCCAATTTTGTGTGCGGTCTCTAATGTTGTTGCCAGCGACATCATGTGGTGCTGCTGATGTTCAGTGCTGACAAAAGAGCAGGCAGAGGGTCCCAGCCTGTAACCATGAGGTGGCAGCTGTGGGGGAGAAGGAGCATGTGTGTGGACAGGTTTTCGGCACTCTCTTTGCTGGCATGTGATAGGATAACACTTCCTTCTTGCACTTTCCCAAACGCAGAGTCAACCAGAGGAACATTAACGTCCATAGCCATAGCAGTTATCAGTGGAGCCGCATCACTTGGAAGATCATGAAGAAAGTTCAGTCAGAGGTGAACTGACACCCTTATTCAAGTTGCTCCTATGGAAAATGCAATAAAATACAAAATGAGCCATGAAGCAGGTTACACATAAGTTGATCAAACAAACAAAATAAATGAATACAAAAATAAAAAAGGCTTTATTTGTTACTAGAACGACTGATAGTATAAATACTAAAATACAATGTATCATATGATCAGATGATTACTTTATCTGTGGTCTCACTGATATGATTACCACAGAAAATGTCTTTAATGATTATAATAATACTAACCTGATACCGTCTATAACCTTCTGTAAAAGAAGTGACAAAACAGATCTCAGTTTCTGTGAATCCCAGGGCTTAGCATTCATATTTAAATATTCCAAAATATACCAGTGTTATTTATGGTATATGAAACAAATGCATTTAAAATGGACTTTAGGAGGATTACATGCGATGATTCACAGAAACTTGATCTGACGAACGGAACCAGTCTGTGCTGAACCTGCAGGATATCTTTCCCTTACGCTCAAGCTGTGAGGCTTGTGGCTCTTCCTCATTGATCGGTAGCACTCAGGCCTAATGGCAGGTTCCAGAATCAAATCACAGAAGGTGCTCTAGTAAAGTCCAGATGTAGGCAAAGCACAATAGGTCATCACTTTTACCTATAATTGGAATAGAACTGCAAAAATATAGTCAGCAACAAATATTTTTCTATTATTCTATTAGTCTGCCTTTACATTCCTTTAGTAGTATTTTAACATGTCATATCCTCCTGAGAACCAGAAAAAAAATGTTTTGTGAATTTAGTTTTTTTTTAGGTCATTGCATTGTTTGGAGCAAAAGAAACAGCATAACATTCAAAAATGTCTTTATTCCATTTATGTCCTCTGGACACCAGGAAGAAAACATGTTTTTTTTTTTTGGTCATTCACCAATCAATTTTTAGGTTTCAAGCTTTGTAATAAGTTCTTTATTATGTTTATTATGGATTCTCAACTATGTTATGAAAGACATAACAGAATGATTTGATATACCATTTTACTTTATGAAATAGGCCTATGTATAAACATAGTAAACATGGCCATAAATGCCATTCCCATTCTATGCAATTAATCTATACACTAATTTGCATTCTATAATTCCATAATTTTTATCTAATTTGCATATTAATTTGTTTTTGGGGCAACATGTAGGGCCTAATGAAAAAGCAAAATTTTGCTCTTTTTTTTTTCCGCTCTTGGCAGATGTAACTGTAAGATGGAGGAACACATTTGTGGTCAAAGTTATTGTAGCATAAATTTATAAATTTATGAATTGGATGGATTGACTAAACATCCACCTAAGTAATTAGAAGAGTTAACAAATGATTTAATAACAGGCTGATCAAACTCTTACATCCACAGGTCTTGTTAGCTGTTGTGTTTTTTTTACCACAGGTATCTGGAGGTGCAGACGATGAGCTGTCTCCAGAAGTAGATTCACTGGCTCACAGGTTGTGTCCTGGTGGAAACAAACAAATATTATGAAAAATTATGAATGTCATAAATTATGGATTTGTTGCTCAGTCATTGATGAAACTTCACTGGACGCCTACATTTTTTAGTCAAGGACCAGGCTTAACCCACGTCTGAGCAACCAGCCCTTTACGAAGGTAACATAAAACAATATCTGTTACTAGCATTAGGAAGACTTGTCAATGGCTATGTTTACATGCAACCAAATAATCCGTTAGTAATCGGCTTGAAGGCTCAATCGGACTGAAAAGCCTTCATGTAAACACCTTAACCGATCCGATTGAGCTCGATCCGAATGAAATTTCGATCAGATTGAAAGGGGTGGTTTATTCCTTGGCATTTGTACTGCACGATAAATATAAGCGCACGGCACAACGGTTCATATGCTCATTGTCTCCAAATTATGACCAGAAATGGATAAATATTAAGTCTGCTGTTTAAAACAAATAAAGAACCAATGTAGGAGAATAGTTATTATGTGCAAACAGCAGGAAACATATGCTAACATTAGTCAAAACAAATACAAGGTCATTTTTTAGAGTCATTGTTATGTTACATGTAGTTAATATAGTAATAACTATAAATGATGTATAATTACATGCAACTAACCCTTAAACAAACCATCATCCTAACCCTTACCCTATTGTAAGTATGCAGTTAAGTATTATTATTCCGTACTTAAATGTATAATTACACTGTTACACAGACACCTTACAATAAAGTATAACCAAATACAACAATTCATTGTTATTTAATGTTATCTCAGGTGTATTAGTAAAAGTTTAAATTAACATTAACCAAGATTAATAAATGCTGTAAAAATAGAGGTATTTCTCATTGATAGTTTATGTTAACGTGTAGTTAACTAATGTTAAAGGGGTCCTATTATGCCCTTTCATGTTTTGGGGGTGTACTACAATGTTTTCATGCTTGATTGTTCAAAAAATGCATTGTTTTTCACATATTTTACATTATTACAGCACCTCTCTCCCTAGTCTGTCTCGAACGTGTCGTTTTCGATGAAGCCCCTCCTTCCGGGAGGTGTGCTGTGTTGTGATTGGTTAGCTGGCCCAGTGTGTTGTGATTGGCAGAGCTTAGCATGTGTTCAGGAAATGTCACACCCCCCCATAACCATGAACTCTACTCAGAGGTAAATGTTAACAATGACATCAATTTCAAACCATGTGATTCAGACTCTGACAATGTTAACAATCAAGAGGATAGTGCAGAACGGATTTCAAGCACGGATTTCACAGGACATTTCAGAGTTTTTTATTTTTGTTTCTGATAGATTATAGAAATTACGTTATCCACCATTTAATCATATTTGTCGGAAAACTATGGTAATACAAACAGTAATCGATCACAAAATCATGGATAATTTCTAAGGGGTGGTGAACAGCCTTACAAAAGCAAGAGCTTACAAAAGCTTAAGTAAACACTACACCAAAACTGTAATGTTAGCAGGCTAGCAGAGGCACAGATTTGCCTTTGTTTACATCATAGCAACTAAATAAAACTTATAATTGGAACTGTCAATAGAAAACACAACTACAAATAATAAGACAAATAAAAAGACATACTTACAAGTTGTGATCCATGAACAACAGATTGTCCCGACAAAATGGGAATGGCTACATCTTTCAGGAGAAGCTTTTGTACGTAACCTGCATTGCACAGCTTAACCAGGCCTCGCCAACTTTTTCTGTTTATTTCGTGGGAGGAATGACTTGATAAGATCCGTAAAAAATAGCGCTGTAGTTCTTAAAAAAATATCTCCCTTTGGAGTGGACTTTGAGCTTTGTTGAAGTTGAAGAAGTGAAAAGCATAATAGGACCCCTTTAACAAATGAAACTGTGGTACCCAAAATTTATACACCACTTGCATGTTACAAAAGCCTATGCAACTTTCAAATCATAATTACTGAAGTTTAGAGTGAAGTTAATGTTATTTTGGGATATTTGACCTACCTGTCTCGATATCAATTTCATTGCTGTCGGTTCCAATGATGTAGTTCCACTAACCGGAGTTCCAGGCTGGACAGGTGATCTGACCACGACCACTTCGTTGGTTTGCAACTTTAGCTTCTTTAAATATTTATTTAAGGTTCTGAAACTATCTCTGACACTGCAGCCACGTTCTCCATGTGGCCCTGTTCGGCCATTTGTAACGCTACACCTTCAAACACAAATCTGTTGAAATAAGACCCCTCAAACTTAGCTTGCATGGAGCTGTCACCCCAAATACTTAATAGGTCTATCACCTCACTATCTCTCCACTGACTGACTTCGCTGCTTTCCTCCATGATGCAACCAAAAAAATTAACCGATAGCACACGACAGTGCAAAATGAAGACTCATGTCGATCAAGAATGACATTGAATGAACGTTGCATGAATTCTGATATACTCTCAAGACTGCGGTCGCACTGTAAAACATCGGACGGACTTTTATCGAATTTAGGACCACATATGGAAGTAGCAAAAATCAAAATTGAAAAGATCAGGTTCCATGTAGTTTGTGCTGTTCACACTGTCATGACAAAAACAGACACATGAGCAAAAATGAGAATGAGTTTGCAATTGACATTTCAGGTCTGCTCAATATGTGAAACTCTTCTTACACTGAAGACATATGAAAGGCTTCTCTCCAGTGTAAACACTCAGTTTTCTCTTGAGTGAATCCTCATGTGGGAATTAAGGGTTACTTTTTGTCTGAAACTCTTTCCACATTGAGGGCATATGAAAGGCTTCTCTCCGGTGTGAACTTTCATGTGGACTTTAAGACTTTCTTTTTGAATGAAAAATTTTCCACACTCTTGACAGGTGAAAAGGTTCTCTCCAGTGTGAACTCTCATGTGGGCTTTAAGGCTGTATTTTTGAGTAAAACTTTTTCCACACTGTTGACAGGTGAAAGGTTCCTCTACAGTGTGAATTCTCATATGCCTTTTAAGGTTTTCTTTTTCAGTGAAACTTTTTCCACACTGTTGGCAGGAAAAAGGCTTCTCTCCAGTGTGAATTCTCATGTGGACTTTAAGGCTGTATTTCTGATTGAAACTCTTTCCACACTCTTGGCAGGTGAAAGGTTTCTCTCCATTGTGAATTCTCATGTGGGCTTTAAGGGTATATTTTCGAGTGAAACTTTTTTCGCACTGTTGGCAGGTGAAAGGTTCCTCTACAGTGTGAACTCGCATGTGTCTTTTAAGGTTTCCTTTTACAGTGAAACTTTTTCCACACTGTTGGCAGGAGAAAGGCTTTTCTCCAGTGTGAATTCTCATGTGGACTTCAAGGTGCCTATGTTGATTGAAACTCTTTCCACACTCTTGGCAGGTGAAAGGACTTCTAGCTCCCGTCTTTTGTGAGGAAGTATTTTCAGTCTGTGAGCAAGATTTTTCTCCAGTTATGAAATCATGGTGAATCTCATAATGATATTTCTCTTCCTTCTCATACAGTTTTTGATTCTCCTCTTTCAGCGCCATCAGGTCTAAGGTGAAAAAAGACAAATAGAAATGAACCTGTTTAATGGCACAAAGCAACAGACATCAAAACATTTAGACATATAAAGCATTAACACCAACATAAAGCATCTAAACCAAAAACATGCATGCAAAGCCGACCTGTCCATTAGGCGACCTGTCCGCTTTGCAAGGGGGGCCCCTAAACCTTGGGACTATTACAATATATAATTCGTTGACTGATGATACCAGAAGCTCGGGTGTGCGCATTTCGACGCTTATAATTCAGATATGAAGCATTGCATGGACCCAACTAAACATGATACAGTTCACAAAGACGGTGAGTAGCTATTATACCCAGACCCACTACATACATAAAAAGGATAGCTCTGTATAGTTCATACATGACACATTTCCAAAAAAGATAATAAATACATAATAGAATGAATAAAATACGAAAACATAAGAAATATACACAGTAGCGCGTCACACACTAATTTGCATAATACCGCCCACGATATAGTGGGAGACCTCGAGTACCGTAATTACCACAGTATTCACACACACGGATTCCACCACACTTCTCTCCAAAATGCACATGTTTTAGAACGATATATTATATTATATTATATATTATATACACTATATATTGTATTAGGCATTTTGCATGACAGAAAATGTGCTGTCAAAAATAAAATACCAAATATTATAATCTCTATGGTAATATCGACTTCACATATTTGGATTGCCTCTTGTCTGTCATAATGTCACGAAGTCTTGTCAGAGTCGTAGTCATACAGCAATGCTATTTTTAGTTAATTGAAATAAGAATAGATGTTAAGCTGTGGTAGAAATGGCATCCAGATGCCATCTTTCTGGAGCTGAAAAAAGGAAGAGGGGAACGGTTGAGGAAGAAAGACAAGCTCAAAGTAAAGGTATGTTCTTCTGACTTCTATAAATAGTGCGTTATTTATTGCTGTATTATTAGTTTTAATAATAATAAATGTAACAATGCCCATGATCGCAGACAGACAGACAGACATGGAAAAACTGGGCCACATTCAGTGTGTCAAGAATTATCTACCCATGAATTTTGTATAGATTTTTACCCTCTGATGAAGTTATCATAGTTGTTTAAATTAAGGCGGGCTATCTCAGGCCTAGATGAAGGGTAGGTTTTAAAGAGCACTCAAAACGGCCGTTTTACCCCTTGTGATTTGCTAATTATGCAATTAATTTAATTCAATTTTTTCATATGTATGTTGAATGCTACACTTAAATATTGAAATTGTCGTCTCATGTGCTTTCTCTTCCTTCATAAAATTATGACAGTTTTTTACTCCAGTGGGGCCAATTTTCATGATCTTGCCTAGGGCCCCACAAGCCCTACGGGCTGGCACTGCATGTATGCTAAATAAATCCTATACCAACTAAGCTACCGAAAGGTGTGTTGCCTGGAATCTCAGAACTTCTCAGTATTTTCAAGCAGTTGTAAACCCCCTTCTCCGAAAAAAAAAAAAGTTTTACTTGGGAGAAATGGTTAATTATAAACATCTCAAAACTCCTGTTCATGTCTTAAATATTAGAAACACAGTGTCCTCTCTCAACAACTATGTTCAGATTTGCAGAAAACAGTATGGATAATTGTGGAGAATTTCAGTTATAATTTAAGCCCCATCATACCACAGAACCCGTGCTTATTAAAGATACAAATTAGTTGCATTTGGCATCTGATCTTAGCTAAATCTCTCTTCTAGTGTAAATATTATCTATTGAAAATATTACTAAAACTTTCTCTTAATTAACTGCCTGTCAGTGTATTGGAATGGTTCATTGTAGAGGTTGACTGACATATTGATTTTGCCAATGCATCTTCACTGATAACCGATTTACTGTCCACTACAGGACATGTCATGCATTAAAGTAATTGATTTGTTGACTAGATGCTGCATTAGTAGAGAACAGCACTATGTTTGTCGACAAGGCTGACTGGATGTTTAAGGGTTAGTTCACCCAAAAAGTTGTCATTAATTACCCACATGTTGTTCAAAACCTGTAAGACTTTCAATCATCTTCTGAACACAACTGAAGATATTTTATTAAAATCTGAGCCAGTTCTGCACTCTCCATAGACAGCTACGCAACTACCACGTTGAAAAAATAAAAAAATTCATGAAAAGATTGTAAAATTCATATGAACAGAGCGATTTAGTCAAAATCTTGTGAACAGACTCGATCGCTTTGATGAACGATTTAATTTAGGCTTTTATTCACATAAAAATTGATCAGCAAACAAACAGAAGCTTAACTGAAACTGCTTGATGCGCTAGAACAAACCTCTTGCTGAAGCTCAAACGTGCTGCGTAACATGAGAATGAACCTCATTGGTTCTCGTCAAGTGAACATGCTTGTTTACTGATGTAAAGTGCCGGCCGCATTGAGTTCTCTTTCGTTATTGAACAGACAAAAACACACAAAAGTATGCCAAAATACCCGTTTTGTCGAGTATCCTCGTAATCACAGTCTTAAATTAGTCAAATAACGACTTAAATGACCGCAAAGAGTTTTGTGGACATCAGATGTGTGTCAGATCCACGTAATGTGCAATAGACCTTGAAGTGACAGTAGACTAATAAACCTGCTGCTGTGATGTCTGTCATTAATGCAAGTAAAAGAACAAAAGAAAAAAAAAAAAAAAAAAAATCACTGCTCTTGACTGAATAACTTTAGTTGCTTTAATAAGGATTAATCTATATTTAAATTATAATTTATGCAGTGAAGACTGAAGTGTTTGATAATCCAATTTCTGTATATTTCCTACCTGTTAATATTTCAAATATGCTGTCCTTATGTTGTTTCTACATTAAAGGGATAGTTGACCCAATAATGAAAATTAGCCCATGATTTACTCACCCTGAAGCCATCCTAGGTGTTAGGGCTGAACGATTAATTGCATTTGCGATAATATCGCAATATGATGAGGTACGATTTTTTTAACCGCAAATCTGCGATTACACGCTGGTCACGTGACATGCGAGAGTAAACCGAGAGTAATTACATATGCAATTAAATATTTTAAGTTTTACTAATAAGATTAATTAATTAAGAATAAAATGAGGTGCCTAAAGATTCCCATCCCTATTTTACAATGATTTATTGCTTGTTTTTGTTGAATAATAGAAAAGATAAAGAGCTTTATCTTTGGAAAAGATAAAGAGCTTAAATAATCGCATATTAAATCGCAATCGCAATATTGGTAAAACGAAATCGCAATTAGATTATTTTCCAAAATCGTTCAGCCCTACTAGGTGTATATGACATTCTTCTTTCAGACGAATACAATCAGAAGTTATATTAAAAAATGTCCTGACTCTTCCAAGCTATAATGGCAGTGAATGAGTGTCTGTCTTCAGAAGTCCATCAAAGCGCATCTATTTATGATTAAAGTGCTCCACATGTATCTGGGGGTTAGTAAAGGCCTTCTGAAGTGAAGCGATGCGTTCGTGTAAGAAAAATATCCATATTTAAAACTTTATCGACTAAAATAACTAGCTTCCGGTAGACGGCCGTACTCATCAATTTATGGCAAAAGAGTAACACTTGAACTTGACGCACAACGTAATGACGGCAATTGACGCCTCTCGCGGTTCAAACAAACAGGGCTGGGCAACCGCGTTCGTCATTACGTTGTGCGTCAAGTTCAAGTGTTACTCTTTTGGCATAAATCGATTTGTGTCGGTTGCTGCAGCGTGGTTTGAGTTTGGAGCTCTGTCAAACTTGATTCTTAATCTATTTTCTTCTTTATATCAATTTTATAAACTATTATTTTCAGTTTTTACAGCGGGTGAACATATTCCCAATATTATTCTACATCGAAAACAATCAGACTGCTTTGATACAGCTACTTTTATTCAATTTTCCAAACATCCGCTACTAGCTTTAGCCCACTAACGTGGTCCCAGTTATCGCCTGTCTTGTTTACACTCATCACTCAAGAAATTATTGTTTATCTGTTCTAATGGCGAATGTTTCAGATGTGTGTATACCTTTTAGAGATATGACAGTCTGGAAATTTTCCGGTACCGGTACCACCAGGTGAAGGGACGTTAAGAGTTTTTTCATCTTTTGCACCTGACTTTTAAATCGCTAATTCGCACAGGCATTCATAACGCCGTGAAGTAGAGTAAGCGTTTTCAATTAATTCCTATGGAAGTTGAGCTTCCATAAGAATCTACAGAAAACACTCGCTCTGCTCTGCTCCAGTGGACATACACCTTTATAAATGAATGCCTGTGCAGCCATGCACATTTTACTTTCACTTTTGAATTCGCGCCAATTTAGGAGCGGCAGTTGCTTACATGGTGGGTTCATTATTATTCTTAAATGGAAAAACAACAACAAAACAGTACAATGACAAACACACTTAAATAGGTACATTTACATGCCGCTTTGAAACCAGATATTCTGCCATCGTCTTGTCAGTCAAGAGCGAGGCAAAATGGGTGAAGTGAGGTGAAATCTGACTCCTGCTGCTGATTTGTGCAGTGACTCTCCTTCAGCTCACGTTGAATTGAGCAGACATACTCAGTTTTTAATTGTAGTGTCTGTTCTCTAACTGAACTAAATTATTTTTATTACTATAAAAAAATCTAAATGGTGGGCAAGTGATGTAACCGGTGTTGCGGCTGAGCTACGGTTACACCGTCAACACCGACAATCGCAGCAAGCCTACTAGCTTTGAGTGCAGGCAAGGACACGTTTGAGCTTTTCTGGGAGTGACCTAGGCTCTTTCCAAAAAAAAATTAATACCTATTTTTATTGTGATTGTGTGTCCACAAATTGTCACTGTCAGCATTAATGAGCATTCTCCTTTCAAGTTCACAAGTTCATTGTTTGCCTAAGCCAGCTGATGTGTCTGTTCACTGTTTGCTCGGTCTGTTGTGGGGAAACCCAGCGACAAATAGAGTACCAGGAAGGGACTTACATAAAAATCAAGCAGGTAAGAGAATATTTTTGAACTGTTTGTCTGGAGTTGAATCATGGCCTTACCCTGGAAATCCAGAGGAAGCGTGAGCGACTTTTAATTTGGTCTGTGTGTATACTGTATACATTATTGGTATTAGTAGTTGTATTAATTTCCTGTTTCATATACATCGGTCAGGCCTGCACAGCATGTGGCTATCAGCGTTACTGGCAGAATCAAAATATGCTGCACCGAAACATGCCAGCCTGCAATCTTCTACCCAGCGGTGCCATTCACTTTTCGGGCTGCATGGCTACTCAGACCATCAGAATGCTGAAGCTGTTTGGGCTGCAGTGCATCAGTGCCAGCACTTTTTTCCGCCATCAGCGCCTCTACACAATTCCTACCATCGTGCAGGCCTGGCAGAATGAGCAGAGAGGGATCATCAGAGAGCTGAAGGAGATTGGGGGTGGACTGATCCTCTCTGGTGACTGCAGGTAGTATGATTCGGCTTATTGCTGATACAGAAAACAGGCCAACACAGTATTAACAGATACATAAAGTGTCTGTGATTTTTGTTTCCATTAACAAAAAAAAAACATCTGAATGTCTTTGACATTCATAGATCAGACTCTCCTGGACATTGTTCCAAATATGGAACGTATTCCTTGATTGAAGACCAAATAAACAAGGCTTTGGATCTTCAACTTGTCCAGGTAGGTTAATATCCTAGACACATAAATCAGGTGTCAGGTTTAAAAGCCACTGATATGACCAAATCTTTTTTTTTTTGTTAGAGCTCAGAGGTCCCAAGCAGCACCTGGTGTGAGATAGAGGGTCTGAAGCGCAGTGTGCGGTTCCTGAAGGACCAAGGCATGCAGGTGTCAACCCTAATAACTGACAGAAATCGGCAGGTAAAGATGCTTGTACAGACCAGAATAGATAGATGGACCTCTATATCATAACATCTACTGTAAAACTGTACTGTGAACTTGAAGTAAATGTTCTCATTCTTAATGTGTTGCATATTATAGGTTGCTAAGTGGGTCGGTGAGGAGTTGTGTCCAGAAGGAACAAGGCATTTCTACGACATCTGGCATATTGGGAAATGTCGGTGCCGTAGTTTTGCTTAGTTTGAATGTTATTTGTGATTCTAGTAGCTTTTTCAATATTTCACGTTTCTGCTCTGGAATAGGTCTACAAAAAGCACTGGATACTGTGGCCAAGGAGAAGGATTGTGAGGACCTGAAGCTATGGAGACCCACCATCATCAACCATTTATACTGGACTGCGTCTTCCACCCCAAATGGCTATTCTGATAAGATGGAGGCCAAGTCGTGAGCTTAGAATTATAAGGTTCTATCTCCGTTTAGGGTAGTTCTGAGATATTGAGCATCAAAGTTTTTACATCCCAGCTGGCAAAACTGTTATGTAGTATAATCTACTATTATAGCTCAACAAGACCATCACCCTACAGGTACTTTGAGGATAGAATATCAAAATCCTGGCACATTTGGAAATGGGATTTTTTAAGATGGCCCAAATGGAGATAGAACCTTATAATTCTGAGAGCTCTGATTCTGTTTGGAATTATAAGGTTCTATCTCCACTTTTACAAATAAAACCCCACATTTCAAAGAATAAATGTATATAACCATTGATTTTAATCAATTTATATATTTATAATACAAGCACACAGCTTGTAGTATATAATATAATATATAATAGTATAGTATACATCAAAGCCAAGCAAGTTTGTAAGAAAAAATAAAAAAATTATTTTCAAAGAACATGGACATGGAAAATTACAGCTAAACAAAAACACCCCACTCTTCTGTACTGTAAAAACATTTAGGAAGCATCTTACATACATTAAAAACGGTTCATTTAGTAGATTAAAACATACAAAATATTGTGTAACATCATGAAAATTATGTTTTCATCCCTTTCCACCCCACCCCCTCTGTGCTCTGAAACATTTTAAAAAATGAAAGATGGATTATAAAGAAAGAAAGAAAGAAAGAAAGAAAGAAAGAAAGAAAGAAAGATGGATTAGGTAGAAAGAAAGAAAGAAAGAAAGAAAGAAAGAAAGAAAGAAAGATGGATTAGTTAGAAAGAAAGAAAGAAAGATGGATTAGTTAGAAAGAAAGAAAGAAAGATAGATTAGAAAGAAAGAAAGATGGATTAGTTAGAAAGAAAGAAAGATGGATTAGTTAGAAAGAAAGAAAGAAAGAAAGAAAGATGGATGAGTTAGAAAGAAAGAAAGAAAGAAAGAAAGAAAGATGGATTAGTTAGAAAGAAAGAAAGAAAGATGGATTAGTTAGAAAGAAAGAAAGAAAGATATATTAGAAAGAAAGAAAGAAAGATAGATTAGTTAGAAAGATAGAAAGATGATTAGTAAGAAAGAGAAAGAAAGAAAGATGGATTAGTTAGAAAGAAAGATAGATTAGTTAGAAAGAAAGAAAGAAAGATAGATTAGAAAGAAAGAAAGATGGATTAGTTAGAAAGAAAGAAAGAAAGAAAGATTAGAAAGAAAAAAAGATGTATTAGTTAGAAAGAAAGAAAGAAAGAAAGATGGATTAGTTAGAAAGAAAGATATATTTGAAAGAAAGAAAGAAAGATGGATTAGTTAGAAAGAAAGATATATTTGAAAGAAAGAAAGATTAGTTAGAAAGATAGAAAGATGGATTAGTAAGAAAGAAAGAAAGAAAGAAAGATGGATTAGTTAGAAAGAAAGAAAGAAAGAAAGAAAGAAAGAAAGAAAGAAAGAAAGATGGATTAGTTAGAAAGAAAGAAAGAAAGAAAGAAAGAAAGATGGATTAGTTAGAAAGATAGAAAGATGGATTAGTAAGAAAGAAAGAAAGAAAGAAATAAAGATGGATTAGTTAGAAAGAAAGATAGATTAGTTAGAAAGAAAGAAGGATTAGTTAGAAAGAAAGAAAGAAATATAGATTAGTAGAAAGAAAAATAAATTAGTTCTAGAAATAAAGATAAGAAAGAAAGAAAGAAAGAAAGAAAGAAAGAAAGAAAGAAAGAAAGAGATTAGTAAAAAAGAAAGAAAGATTGATTAGTTATTAAGGATAGATATATAGATAGATAAAGTTTGAAGACAGATAGAAACAGTTTGAAGATAGATAGATAGATAGATAGATAGATAGATAGATAGATAGATAGATAGATAGATAGATAGATAGATAGAGAGAGAGAGAGAAAGAAAGAAAGAACGATTGATTCGTTATTAAAAAAAAGATAGAAAGATGGAAATGCCATCTTTCGCCGGCTTCAAATGTCCAGGCTAATGTCCAGCCCTTAGCTCTGTGTCCAGGCTACAGAGCTAAGAGGTGGGTTTTGATTGGTCCGTCCGTGTTCATTCAGGGTTTTGATTGGATATTGAATCTACTGGAGATAGAACCTTATAATCCCAACTCGGTTTATGTTTTGTGAGATGGAACCTTTTTATTTTATTAATAACTACTAACAATTTTTTTTTTTTACAAAAATAACACCACACAGGCATTAATAAACACCTAATGGATCAGATTATGTCAAAAACTCAATTTCGACCAAAAGTGGAGATAGAACCTTATAATTCTAAGCTCACGAAGTGGCAGAGCATGCTGAACCATGTTCAGGATATACATGAACACAGCTACCCTTCATTTCCACAATGTGCACACCCACCTCTGGAAGGAGAGGGAAGAAACAAGCAGTGGCTTGAACCAGGTACAATAGTGTGTACAATTGGGGTCAGAGGTCACATTTGCATTGTGCTTGTCAAAGATTTGTTTGAGTATACTACTAATTGCCTTAGAGATGTAACCCATAACCATTTGTAGAGGAAGAATGACATTCTGCAGGTCCCATCACGTCTGAATTATAAATTTGTTCAACAGCCTTATTAAAGATGAAAAGTAAAAAATGTGAACTAAATGTAGTCATGCCTTGTCAGTGTTTTGTAATAATAATAATAATAGTACTTATAAAATACACTGTTTTATACAGGATCAACAGCTGTTGGAAAGTGTTGCTTCCAGAAAGGCCCTGCTGAAGGATATTCGACAGCTCTCACCACAACACCAAACATTTTCCTTGGAGGCGTTCCATTCACTTATCCTGCACTTTGCGCCAAAGCACACCGGCTTCTCTTTTCTTGGAATGTACAGCAGGTAAATGTTGATGAAGGTTAATGGATGAATATGGCTACAGCTAATGCAGTCTAATATAGCAGCCAAAACCTAATTGAAAAAGGTCAAAAATTGTTCATTACAACAGCATCGCATATCCTACTGTCCGTAGAAATAATCATGAAATCGAATCATCACCTCACTAACCTCATGCTGGAATGTATTATATTGCTGGTGTATCACACTACATTGGTTTAGTTGTGGTACCTAATACTCAAGTGTACCATTTTTCCTACAGACTTCTCGTAGCGGCCCTCCACTTCAATAACAATGGAGACAGAGACTTAGCTCAAACGAACAATGGTGAGGTGCGCTATGCAGTCCATTACCCCTGGTTTCGTAAGGGTGGCTGGGTCGTCCGACCCATAAAAGAGAAACCATCATATGGTGAGCAGTTTCATGATCAGTTTCTAATGATAATTTTTTAGGTGACTCAATGAATTAAATAGTTAACTGAATGTGATCTCAATATTTGTTTCCCTCATCAAGAATATGCATCGGCCCTGATGGTCTCCCTGAGAGAGGGTTATATAGAGGGGCAGCAGTGGCTCAGTGGTTCAACCCCCTGTTCCACCTGACCAAGTGTCGAGGTGTCCATGAGCAAGACACCTAACCCCAGCGCTCCCGACGAGCTGGATGGCGCCTTGCATGGCTGACACCGCCGTCGGTGTATGAATGGGTGAATGTGAGGCTATGTAAAGCGCTTTGGTGGCCATAGGTCTGTGAAAGCGCTATATAAATGCAGTCCATTTACCACCACAGGCCCTCAAATAAGACAGCGCCATCCTGTCCTCAGCTGCACCTGCCCCTCTTCCCACGCATCACAAAATCGCCAAGGATGAGGCAGTCGGCCACCATCTTGAACGTCATTCACGTTTTAAGTCCTAATTGTCAATGAAATTAGAAATACATTTTATACACCAAGACAACGTGTGTGATTTTGTGTTCATTTTGTACAAAAATACATATTTATTGATTACCTCCCATATGGGGCCATTGGAAGCCTCTGTATGTTCCTCCTTCCTCTGGAAACTGCCTCCTGATTGCGACCACAACACAAGCAGGTATCGCCTTCCTGATCTCCCTGCCCAGAAACCCATATGCCCATCGGACCACCTGCCTGTAGGCTGTGTATCGGAATTGGCTAGAGCAACGAAGGGGGCAATCATGATATTAACAATCCTGTTATAGTCACTACAATCAAGTGATAGAAGTATTTGATGTAACATTTTCTGTTATTCTATTCCATAATGGTAACGTTAATTGTAGAGCCTCAAGTATGTATGCACATCTGAGTTTGAAAATCTGCTAAACCCTCAGCATCAATAATGCACATTCTTTTGACACAAAGTTTGTTATTTGTGTAGAAAACTGACAACTATAATAGATTAGGTGTATAATAATATAATAGTGGTGTCCAAACACCACTTCGTCTAAACATACTCTGGTCTGTTGACTTGGAAAGGGCCATGCTCCTGCCTGAAGTTGAGGTATGCCACCTGCAGCGAAAACGGGTTGAGGCAACACGCATCAAAGCCGGGATGGAGCGTCAGGCAGGTAATATCCGTGGCCAGAACTAAACCCTCAACTACGGCCCAATAGGCATCCACCTCTTGACAACACATGCTGTCCACCGCCGACGCCATAGACTCACAATGTCTGCACAAGCACCTAGCCAACAAAAAGCCATCAGAGAGACCCTTGCCTCTCTTCCTAATCTGCCCCTCTCTCCCTCCCTCTTGCAGGCAAAACCACGTACTGGATTTTTATACAGATATGATTGTTAGACTGTTGTTATTGTAGCTTAGGTTTTGTCATTATTTATTTATGTTGTTATGGCAAGGTCATTAGTCAATGTAGCTAACGTTAGGTCAATGAATCTATCTAGTGCTGACCAGCTTGGATGGACTGCATAATCACTGTCTCAGCGTTAAAATCTTAGGTTGTAGAATATGAGAAGACAAAAAGTTGCTGTCTTAAATTAAGACAATCTAAATGGATGTTTAATCAAAAACAAGGTCGAACGTATGTTTGCTAAAGCAGATTTATTGCATAACAACAAGGTACTAGCCCTACAGTAGATGAACCAGCGTTAGCCACGGTGCTAACTTACATTAACTCTCCAAGTCCCTTGCCCTATTCGCCACTGGTTTTCTTGACACCACAACTCTACTTCTCTCCTCTGCCCATTGTTCCACCCCCTGATCTCCCCCTGGCCTCTATCTTGCCTAGGAGGCTCATAATTATAGGCCTGTGGGCCATCATAGGCATGCTCGTCGATATCGGAGAACTCGGTTTCTTCATTCACATCTATTGTAACCTGAGCTTGAACTTGACCAGACTCCCTCGCCCATCGTCACTTCCGGTTAGTGCTTTATAGATGCGAAAGTTATTTTATCACAATTTATCTCAAAATATCGTTAATGGCATAGTTACTCCAGTCCTGAAAATCTAGTTGTTTTATCATCAACATACACTATGCTATATAGGGGTGTCCAACCTGCACGTTGCTCTTTAAAGTACTCCACACGTATCTGGGGGTTAGTAAAGGCCTTCTGAAGTGAAGTGATGTGTTCGTGTAAGAAAAATATCCATATTTAAAACGTTATCGACTAAAATAACTAGCTTCCGGTAGACGGCCGTACTCATCAATTTACGGCAAAAGAGTAACACTTGAACTTGACGCACAACGTAATGACGGCAATTGACGCCTCTCGCGGTTCAAACAAACAGGGCTGGGCAACCGCATTCGTCATTACGTTGTGCGTCAAGTTCAAGTGTTACTCCTTTGGCATAAATCGATTTGTGTCGGTTGCTGCAGCGTGGTTTGAGTTTGGAGCTCTGTCAAACTTGATTCTTAATCTATTTTCTTCTTTATATCAATTTTATAAACTATTATTTTCAGTTTTTACAGCGGGTGAACATATTCCCAATATTATTCTACATCGAAAACAATCGAATTGCTTTTATACAGTCCATTTTAATATAGTCCAAGTGACTACAGTGGCTCAATCTTAAGTTTATCAAGCGACGAGAATACTTTTTGTGCGCAAAAATAACGACTTTATTCCACTATTAATTTCCTTCTCTCTGGGCCTCCAGTGAGTTCGCGTAGTGTTTAAGCGTAGCGCGTCTGTGTTGTGCGTCACACGCATCACACACATGATCAGCGTCGGCCAATAGTGAGCCTACGTGGTGACGTGCAACACAGACGCGCTGCGCTAAAACACTACGCGAACTCACTGGAGGCCCAGAGAGAAGGAAATGAATAGTGGAATAAAGTCGTTATTTTTGTTTATTTTTGCGCACAAAAAGTATTCTCGTCGCTTGATAAACTTAAGATTGAGCCACTGTAGTCACTTGGACTATATTAACGATCTCTTTAATAACTTTTCTGGGCCAGCAAGTTTCGGTCCCTTAGAAGCCTATGGAGGAGTGATCAAACTATCAGATTTAATCAAAAATATCTTAATTTGTGTTCCGAAGATGAATGAAGGTCTTACGGGGTTGGAACAACATGAGGGTGAGTAATTACTGACAGAATTTTCATTTTTGGGTGAACTAACCCTTTATTAAACACAATGATGCCTCCGAGCTTGATAATGGTAGTGGATTGAAACCATCAGTTTGAAGCTCAAAAAAGTGCATCCATCCATTATAAACAAACTCCACATGGCTCCGGGGGCTTAATAAAGGCCTTCTGAAGCAAAGTGATGAGTTTGTGTAAGAAAAATATTCATATTTGTAACTTAAAAGTAAAATAAATAGCTTCCGGCCAAACGAACATTCTGATTTTGCGGCGCACTACCTTCAAAAGTAAAACTAATCCATTGCAACCATTAGTGGCTCGGATGATGGGAGAAAATTAAGACTCTTATGTCCACTCTTACACCCAACAACAGAACACCGGGATGATGGCGGATAGCGTACAACTCGCTGAGGGCGGAAACTATGGTAATGCAGGACTGTCAGTCAGCGGCCGTGGGCGGGGCCTGAGCAGTATGAGAAAACACTGCTCAGAAAATCAAAAGGGTATGTCTAATGAGACTGCTTTTGGTTTAATGGGGGGATTCAAATAAAAGGAGAGGGTGGATTTTTAGTAGAGGTCGACCGATTCATCGGTTTTGCCGATATACCGGTACCGATAGTTTATTGGTTTAACTATCGTTATCGGCAAAAATCCATACCGATAGTTTTTCCGGGTTGCGTCCGTTGCTGGAGCGGCTGAGAAGAGTGCGCTATCATTACACAGTATCAGAGCGCTGAGAAGAGACTGCTGGCATTATACAGAGCGAGAGCGGCCTCTAGAGGCGGAATAATACACTATCACTGGCACCACGTGTTGTTTATTGTAACACATGAGGCTGCGCGCTGCACGGAGAGAACAAGGAGAGTGCTGACACTTCAGATGCGCATTTAAAACACTGACAGCAAAACAGTATGAATAAAGAACACTACAGTCCATGTTGCCATATCATTATAAATGAATTAATTTGTTGTCTAGATGCTGCATTAGCAGAGAAAGAACAGTAGTATGTTTGCAGTCGAGGCTGTGAGGACTCTTAACATTAGTACTTCAAGCGGTTAAAACGACGTGACAAAAACACACGCAAACCTGACCCAAATGTTTAATGTCACAATTGTTACCATCTATTTGCATTAGTTTATATACAGCTGGTCACTTGTATGCATTCATTAACCGGCGAAGTTGCATATTTAAAGCTAGTGACGTGATTGCTTTCTCAACATTGATATGTTCATGCAGCCGACAGAAACATAAACAAATCAGAAACGCATTCAATTAAATAATTTTTTTATCACTGCAATACATATTGTTATTTTAATTAGATAATCATCAAGTGTTCTAATATAGAAGCAAATAAAGTGAGATACTATTCATGTAATATACATTTATGCAATTTTAAAGCTCTGACCTTTGCAGATATTTAAAGATGGCCATCTTTAAGCATAGCAGACTCTTTGGATTTAAATGAAATGGTAACACTTTACAATAAGATTACATTTTTAGCATTAACTAAGGTTAATAAATGTTGTAGTATTGTCCACATTTACTAATACATTTTAAATTGACTTTAAATTATTTTATCTATGAACTAACATGAATGATCAAGGTACAATTATCTTGCTCAAATATTAATACATGCTGTAAAAAAATATATTGTATAGTTCATGAAAGCTAGCTAATACATAAGCAAAGTTACCTATGTTTCTAGGTTATAGCTAAAGAAACCTGTAATATTTTAAAGTATAAATTATTTTCTGTAGAACTTTTCATTTTCCCTTCTTGTGCTACTCTTACATATGGGAAGTAAATCGTTTGCTTGCAATTCAGTTCATCCTCGCCTCGTACACCTGACCTGGTAATGACATGCGTTTTACTATATGTGTCTTCTCCTGAGTTTAATGTTACACCACTTTACCCCTTGATTCGAACATACTAGGAGTCATATAGATTATATGACATAGTTTGTTTCTGCTTCTTTTTTTGCCTGTGTAAGAAAATGTGTAATCAGCTTTGAGAATGAGACCAACCTGTTTGTTCCTCAGTATCTTCTCTTTTCACTCTGAATGTTTCTTCAATCTTCATGTCTTCACTCTCCTCTTTAATAAATGCCATCTTTATAATAATGTGTCACGAGGATCTCAGCACCTACACCAGGAGTTTTTCTGTGTGTTTGAACAGTTTGACATGATTAAAATGAAAATAATCAACAGATATAAAAATAAATCTCTGGGTGCGTCTCAATCAGCTCTAGTTCAGTAGTTCAGTGCACTGGTTAGGGTAAGTCAGTCAGAGTGAGAGTTAATGGCCTTAAATGACCTGATTAGACAAAACCTTTTGCTTCAAATTAATAAAAGAACACAAATTATACAGACACTTCATATTTAGACATGTCAGTTATTTGTATATTACACTGTTTTGACCGGCACGTGCGCTGAATCGAGCGCTTCGAATCATTAAATCATTTTCCAGAAACAACTGGTTCAATTATTAACACGGATTTTCGAGTTTAAATTTTCACGTTTCTTCATCACTATACTTGCCAGTGACCAAATTCATGTTTACGACAATAGGGAGCGAAATGAGACGCACCTTTTCTGATACTCATGTCTGGATGCACTTTACACACAAAATAAAGTTAAATCATGTTAGATAAAGTATTGCAATGTTAAATTCAATAATAATTGAGCAATTTTACATCGTTTTTATATATATATCTGCCTGACCGGGTTGCATTGATGTAAACACTTCAAGTGCGTAAAAATAGAAACCTTTCTTCAGCCGAATCACAACGAAAGCAGGAGCACAGCGCAATTTTATGACGTCGATGTCTCCAGTCCAAAATTAAAGTCCAGTTCTGCTGTCTAAAACCACCAAAGTGCAATAATAAATACATATCAAAGAAATGTAGAGTTTAATCATTTGATAAATACATATTTAAATACATGCTGTCAAATGACGTGATGAAAATATTAAGAGCTACTAATTAAAGATGCAAAAAAAAACAACCTGGCTTGCCTTTTTTAACATCGCATCCTCTTATGTATTTCTCCAAGAATTCAACTCTAAATTTCTCTGACGTGTATTTTAGTATTGCACTTTGGTGGTTTTAGACAGAACCGTGTGAACTGGACGTTTATTTTGATGTGACGTCATAAGGCTGCGCCACGCTCCTGCGTCTGTTGTGATACTGCTGAAGAAAGGTTTGTATTTTAAGTTTTTACAAACGGTGAACTAGGGAGCTGATTGAGAGGCACACAGAGATTTAGATTGGATTTATTTTTCTTTCTGTTAACTATTCTCATCTTAATCATGTCAAACTGTTCAACCACTCAGAAAAACTCCTGGTGAAGCGACTGAGATCCTCGTGACATACTATTATAAAGATGGCGTTTATTAAAGAAGAGAGTGAAGAAACGAAGATTGAAGAAGCATTTAGAGTAAAACAAAAAGATATTGAGGAACAAACAATAATGGTGTTTATTAAAGAAGAGAGTGAAGACATGAACTTTGAAGAAGCATTCAGAGTGAAACAAGAAGATACTGAGGAACAAACAAATATGGTGTGTATTAAACAGAGTGAAGACATGAAGATTAAAGAAACATTCAGAGTGAAACAAGAAGATACTGAGGAACAAACAAATATGGTGTTTAATAAAGAGGCGAGTGAAGACATGAAGATTAAAGAAACATTCAGAGTGAAACAAGAAGATACTGAGGAACAAACAAATATGGTGTTTAATAAAGAGGCGAGTGAAGACATGAAGATTAAAGAAACATTCAGAGTGAAACAAGAAGATACTGAGGAACAAACAAATATGGTGTTTAATAAAGAGGAGAGTGAAGACGTGAACTTTGAAGAAACATTCAGAGTGAGACAAGAAGATACAGAGGAACAAACAAATATGGTGTGTATTAAAGAGAGTGAAGGCATGAAGATTGAAGAAACATTCAGAGTGAAACAAGACGACTCTGACACACAAACAGGTTGGTTTCATTATCAAAATTGATTACACATCTTCTGAAAGAGGATCTCCAGATCAAAACACAGGCAAAAAATAAGCCGAAACAAATTATATCATATGCAAGCAGATGTAAAATAACATGATCATCAACATTAAACAGCATATAAATCAAAACTGAAATATAAATCAAAACTTTGATAGCCCTAGTTTTTACACATTTTCCCTGATTCACTTTGGGAAGTCTATAATAAGTTTATATTTTAGACCTGTCGGGATGGTTTTCATGGAAAACTATTTATATGTCACTCACCCATGTGTGTCTCATATCCGTAAATAGAGAAATTTGCTCCAGACTCTTTGACGCATGTATTGTGTGGGAGTAGTTTAAGTTATTTGTCACAACAAGTGAGAAAGGTTGACTTGTCTTGGAGCAGCTAATTCTCCAACCTCCGGGAATCAAAACACAGAACAGAGGATAAATTGTCATATGTAGCTCTCTAACAGAGTTAATTGTAAAGCATTTATCTATTGTGAAGGGTCATTTCATTATGGTTGATCTAGCGCTGCATGTGCCAGAATTTATTTTCAAGGAAGTACAGATTCTATTAATGTGTAAAGCTACAGTAGCATCTTCAGCTATTCAGATTGAGGTCCTTTCCATCTAAACTGGTTAGGCTATATCTCTTAATAATTTATGAGCAGTAGGATAACCATATTCATCCTCACAGTCACGCAGAGCCGAGGCACAACCACAACAATGTTCTTCCGCAAAATGCATGCAGTGTTGTTGTTTTTAAATCACTAGAAACTAAAAACTAACTTTTTTTCCACACCTGCAAATGGCTGGTAACTTAAGTAAATGTACTGGCCATGAATATTTTTTTACTGTCCGTGAAACTGTTTCGGCAAAAACAGGCAGTTATGACACCAGAATTTTAGATACCAGTGTAAATTATTTTTCAGTTTCGATACCACAGCTAAACTACTACTAGCCTAACTAATATAAGGTTTTCAGGTAGAGACATTTACAAGTAATCAAATGTAAAATAACACTGGATAGTCTTCACTGTATAAATTAAACATAGCCTACATTATTCCTTATTAAAGTGGCAAAAGTTATTCAATTAAGAGCAGCGAGTGATTTTTTTCTTTGTCCTTTGATTAACATTAAAAACAGACAGCAGCAGAAATATTAATCTGCTGTCACTTTAAGACCTAATCCATGGATCCAATACACTGATACTGGTACACATCTTTCTCTTCTGTTTATGTTCACTTAAGACATAACCGACTATGTTTACTAGGATACTCTCTGAGACAAGCATATTTTTTTTTTTTGTGAATTTTTATGTTCAAGCGCAAGAAGACGTAAAAGAGCTCAATTCTGCATTCGCCCGCTGTCTGACATGCGGCTTTTCGGATGCGGCTGTGTGTGCATAAAACTTTCCATCTTGGGCTTGAATATTTAAATTGCCAATGCATAAACTTTTGTGACAATCCAGCGCTGCCCTGTCAACTGTCCTGAGCGTTGTTTGTGTTTGTTCACGTTCACAACATTGTTAGAATTTATAAAAAATGTTACCCGCCAACTGGCAATTGACTCCGTTTCATATATTCGCCAACACCGATGTTTGCTCAAATTTGGCACTTGGTGATTGTTAATTTTAGACACTGGCTAAAGGTTACATAGTGTACCTTTAATTTCTCTTCTTTTAATCGTTAAACCATAGAGCTTATATTTTTCACCTTTTTTGTGTGATGCACGTTGAAGATAGTATTATTCATTGAAGTATAAATAGGTTGTTAATAATAATCAATAGGCTAGGTCATATTTCTAAAACACAAGCTTATTAACAAACATTTTTTTATAAGATGGACAAAATTTGTCACCAAAAAAGTCATTGGGTTTAACCATGAATATATCTAAAATTATTAATTTGCAGATAATTATTCATGAAAAAACCTGATTTGACATTGATGTTAAGATAGTATATAGTGTGAACCATGGAAGAAATATAAAATAACATTATCACTGATCACATAAATGTAATAATTTTATTGGACTACTCTAAACTCTCCTACATTTCAACCCTCAAACATTGCACAGGGACAATGAGAAAAGGGCCTAATCTGCTTTATATTTGTATTATTGTAGTTCCTTTAGTTATTAAAAACAATATTATTCTATTAAAATATTTACTATATATCGGTTTTACCGAATGACCGAGGCTGGTTATACCGAATGACTATGTCTGCTAAATAAACAAAGTAAATAAATAAACTAAACCCCCAAATCAAACCCACCTCAACTTTTCGATTTGATAATCGGCCCTCAACTGTAGCTAGTTGAATAGCCCTGCTCTAAAGTGTTAGACTTCGCAGTACTACTTAAAGTTATTGACGTTAATCACAATAAGCCGCAAAAGCACTCAATGCTCACGCTGATGGACACACAGCCGAAATGCACGCACAGATGCCGCCTCTCACATGCATGTGATCGCGAATACAGTTCTCTTTCACAGCTACACTCACAATTATGTCAAAATGCACATCGTCTGGACTGTGGAGTACTTAATGTAAACAGAGTCTGTTATGTCCTTTGGTGACGTCCTATGGTTATGTCCCACCCGAACGAAAACAAATGGGAGAAAATTGGATGTGTAACTAAATCCATGCATTCATTCTTAAAGGAACAGTTTGCAGCCTCATAACTGTTGCCATACGTTTCATTAATTTTAATAAAAAAATGTAAAATGATTGTAGTCAGCTTAAAGGGCATTTGTTTTATAATATTGGGTTGACTAAAATGGGAAGAAAAAATAAATAAATGTCGTTTCACACTTAATTCAGTAGATTTTTTTTCCTTCTAGACCTATTAAACGGTCAAATAAGAAAAGTAACACAAAACAGTAAACTACAATCAAATCTATGCACATATCGAATCGAAATTTTACTCAAAATCGATAATCGATTCTCAATCGAATCGTGACCTCAAAAATTCAATTTGAATCGAGTCGTGAGGTACCAATATTTTCCCACCCCTAGTGCTTAGTACAGTAGAGGTGGTTTAATCAATAAGAATTGGTATTAAATAGGAAATAGCATCTATAAATGCACTGTGCACAAAGCTACTATTTGGTGGCCACTGAATAAATAACATCTGGGATGAAAAAGTGGTCCACTTTTTTATCTATTATACTTGGTTTGATCAAATAGACTGCAAATTGAACCTGTAAAGGGCATGAATTACCCCCTAATGCACAGTCTTTGTCATTTGCATTTGGTTCTCGCCACGTTCCTCTATTCTGTTGACATGTGTCTTGTAGACTGCCCGCTGTGCCTTCATGGATACCACCAGCTCAGCCAGCATCTGAGGGTGACCCATAAGGTCATCAACAGCCAGGAGCGCAAGCTGCTGCTTGCCATTTCCTCGGGGAGGGTCGATGTCCGCAAGGGCACCTGCCCCGTGCCCTACTGCGGCAAGTCCACCTCCCGCATGGATCGCCACCTAAAGGACCATACCGAGTTAACAAGGGTTGCCCAGCAAGAGACCATGCAGGCGCTGAAGAGAAAGAAGATTATTCATGACCTCACAGAGTTGCGGGCGAGCAACCCGGCTGTGCCTATGGCCTCGACCCTGGATCTGGAGGATGCCCCACCCCCTCCAGTGGAGGGGACCTGTGACAAACCCTGCTGTCAGCAGGCTTGCAAACAGCTCCAGGATCAGGTGGCGGAACTCAACAGGCAGGTGGACACACTGAGCAGCGCCCTCAGAGATGTGACCCGCCGCTACCGCATATTGAGGAAGAGATCACAGTCCACCCCCTCCACCCAGGTTGCCCAGGTCACGAGAAAACTTCTAACGTCTCTTCGCTCCCCCGAGAAGGAAGTGGAGGCCACAACGATGGAAAAATCTCCGCTTCGGGGGAAGGTAGTGGTGCATGAACTGGCCTTAATTCAGGCCAAGGAAGGCTGCCTCATTCCAAAGGCCGTGTTAAAAGAGTGCCGCTCCTCCGCCAAGCAGAAGATTCCAGAGATTCTGGGTAAGTTTTTGCTTCACCTCACCTCTCAAACTGTGGCATCCCAAAGAGCCCCTTAATACTTCTCCCTTTCTTTGTGCAGCTTGCCTCAGGAAGTCGGGGGACAAGAAGGACCAGTGGTCATTTTACGGACACCTCACCGCATACCTGGCCTGTATCTATGGCCATCGCGGTGGGGTGTTCCAGAACATGACCATAAAGGAGGTGGAGGAAGGCCAGCAGACCGCCAGAGAGGGCATCTATGTTATCAACGTGAGTGGTTTTATTTCTATCTCTCTCTGCACAGTTCTCTCGTAAAACTCTCCCCAAATGCTTACACTGCTAGTCACTGTTTCCACAGATATCAACTCATAAGACCAACCAGGCCTTCTGGGCAGCCCAGCTGGCCTTGGATGCTGAGGAGTATGGGTGGCTACAGGAATTTTTATCCATAAGGTCCACCTTGGTGGGTGGGAAGGATGCCCACTACTTATTTTTTACATCCAAGCCCAGCTCCTGTAAAAATTTGAACCAGTATTTCCAGGAGGCATGGGCTGGCATGGGCTTGCCTGGGACGCCCACGTTCACCGATGTCAGGACCTCCATTGCCACCCATGTAAGTATTTCTGTGCCTGTTTCTGCTGTGTGAGTTTCTGATGTGTTTGTTTCTAACTCATCACCTATGCTTTCCTCTCTCCGTACAGGCAAAAAACACCCACAGCCTCGGAGACTGGTATAAAGTGGCACAATTCATGTGCTACAATACCTCCACAGTTGATGGATTTTATGTGCTGAACTTAAATGCAAAGCAGGTGGCAGAACACCGCCACCTGTTTGAGTCAGCTGTGGAAGGTGAGGAAACCATGCCAGTAAAAAAAGTGGACACCCGGAAGCGCCCCGCTACCTCCAGGCCGAAGAGGGGCAAAAGGCCCTGCAAGCGGGCAGTCAGCCCATCAACCTCAGTCAGCCCATCACCCTCCGCCACCCTTCCACGGACGAAAGAAGGTTCAGAGTTGAGGAAGTCTGCTTCGGTAAGTCCATCTTCTCATGGGTTGGTTTTATCATTTGTGACGAGTAGGCGTGTTCGCTGAGTCTCTGCCTTCCTCATTCTTTTCAGGAGGGACAAAGCCCAGCGAAGCAGCAGATCCTCAGGCCGAAAAAGAAGATAAACCTCATGCCGATAAAAAGTAAAATAAAAAGAAGAAGAAAAATATAATGTTTCAACAAGCTTGCCCCCCCCTCCTAAATTTGGAAGTGTATCACACTTGACCACTTGACTACTGACATGACATATTTCAGGAGTTTGGCCAAAATGTTTAATTGGGTGTGAAGACCTGCATGATTGTGGTTAACTGACAGTGCAAAGTTCTTCTAGACATTACGCGAAATTAGGGCCCGCAAGTTCCTGAACGTGATGAATGATGGGATATGCTTTAGCCTCAAAGGCTGCCCCGAAGCTGTATTAGAAATAGTGTGTATGTAGTGTGCATTAAGTGTACCGCGCTTTGCAATTTTTCAGACCTGGGAGAGTTTTTTTGCACACTTCCTGTCGCATACACATGCTCACAAGTGGCCAAGACCCCAAGTGTGGGTATTTGGACAGGCCCCACATTTGACCCTCCAGTGCGGGAATGTTGGCGTTAGCTAGCTAGCCAGCTGTATTAATAGCTAGTTAAATTTGGTGGAAGATAACAGTAACTGTTAGTAAAAATAGGTGGCACATCATAAACATGTTGTCACACTTCAGTATTAATGTGATTCCATAGAAAAGCAACTCTTCAGTGGACCGAATCACAAGGTGCTCTTGTGAACGCGCCACTCCGCTGATGTACGTTTTGGGGTGAGAAGACGAACAAGAAGCTGAGCATGTGAAGCACTGTCAAAAGCTGTTATATATTGGCTCATTTATATATTGTTCATCAAAAGCATCACTGAAATATTTAAATGTTTTTGTTTATTTAAATTGAAAAAGTTCTGAGAATCTGTTATTTGATTCAATGACATTACAAAGTGAAACTATTGCAGGTGTTTTTCATTGCAAGTTTTTCAATTAAAAAAATCATTACCTTTTTTTAAGTTTTTGTGAAATTATTTGGTAGTCAGAGGAGTGTGTGTGTGGTTGGGGTGCCTATCGCCCATTATAGATCAACTACATATCATTATAATGGTGTTTAAAAGACAAAATACATTTACTTGGACATATTTGAGAATATCAGACATTTCATGATATATTTAACTAACTGCATTCACACCGCCGCCGGCGAGAGCGGCAAAATTCACTGTCGCCACCCTGCCAAAGACGACGTAGAAAGATTCGTGGACGGACGCTCTGATGCTCTGACGTAGGTTGAATGCTTGGTCTTTTTTTGACCAGAATGTTACACTGCAGCTGAGACATGTAGCTGTCGTCCTTGACAACCTTTTATGTTTGGACATGGTATAATGTTTGGATTTCTTATTGTAGACTCTCTTTTGTCTGCAAGTCAAGTAGTTTTAAATGTGTTAACAATTGCAATGGTTGTACATGTGGTTTTCCTTTCATGTAGTGACCAATTCCATCAAATTACCCCTACCTCAGCTGTTGCATAATTCAGCATTGCACTGGATATATTTTATTTGGCCGGGTATTGTGTGTGTGTGTGTGTGTGTATACATATGATGCACCTCATGATGGAAATTACGTAAACATTTATTTTCGTCAAGAGGTGCATACATTTTTGGTCAAGATCTTGTATTGACAATATTGTATAAACTCCAGCACATCCTAAAGACTTAAGGTCTGGACTCAGAAGTGCCAATTTAAGTGTGAAAATGATTTTTCTTGCTCCCCTGGGCCCACAGGAGGATCTGGTGTGCCAGTTTGTAAAGTTGGCACGAGCACAGACCCCTCTAATGATTTAAGTAAGTGACTGCCGATGTATTGTCTGACTGGACAAGAACATGATGACACCTTAGAAAAACAGCTATCATCTCTAGGCAATTTATATGCCACAATTCACAAGTTTACACCTACAAATAATCAGATAGAGTAAAGTAGTATGCTTATTTGGCGTGCTTTCTGAGGAGAGAGCTCTGTATTTTGGCCCCAACCCAGAGTACTCCCCGTATCTCTGGTTAGGATAGTAACCAGGCGAGTGTTAGGAAACGGGGTGGTGGAGGGATGCTGAAAACTGTCGAGGATTTGTGAGTGGGCTATGTATAAATATAGGGCTCATCTCTTGCTGATTGGATAGATCGGTAACACTTTACAATATGGGTGTACTAATATGCATTAATTCATGCTTAACTAATGCACAGATAATCATGTGCTAATGTATGACTCAAGAAGAACTAAACCATTAATTAATGATTACTGCATCAGCAACTAATAAAGATTATATATGGTTAATAGATTAAGTAATATATGAATTGTTATTAATTAAATGTGTCATAATGTATTAATTCCTTAACATTTTATTAACTAATAGTGTAAATAAATGCGTTAATTACCACAATGGGTTGAAGCCATGTACTTCAACTTTGAATTGTCTGCTTTAATTAATCATTAGCTAATGATTTACAAATGTATCATGATGTTATGACATTACTTGAAGAGTTCAGATGCAAAAGCCTCTAAGTGCCATCTGAAATTTTCTTCTAGAATTATAATTTTTATCAAGCTTGTATATAAGTTCAGTAATTTCACTTAAATGACAATTCATAGGTAATTTTCATTGCCATTTAAGTGAAATTACTGAACTTAAATATATGAGCTTCATAAAAATGATCATTCTAGAAGAAAATTTCAGATGGCACTTAGAGGCTTTTGCATCTGAACTCTTCACTTGTTGAGGCACATAACTATGAACTAACTGTTAAGTAATATGTATATTTTGGTTTTGACATCCACACTAAGCCATGGATTTCAATTTCCAACCATCTACAAACAAGATTTCACTGAGTCCGATGAACTGCCACATCCAGTACCTTGTTGTTCATGCACAGGAATATGTCAGGTTAAGCTTGAGGTCGTGGAACACTGAAAACATGCGGTCGAGCTCTGCTGTTTCATAACACTGTGTCTAGACTGGACAAAGACAATAGAACCCATTATAATCAGTGATACTACACTGGATGCGGCACGACACTACACGACAAAACCCTGACAGTAAACTGATGCCACATTCTATTTCTGACGTACTCCGAGCTCTTGTGCTACTTCTGTAACGAAGGACAAATTGACTTCCAATGGTCTGTCATGTCCATTGTAGACAACTGGTCTCGTCCAGTGTAAACACAGTGTAACAGCGGTGAGGAGTTCAGATTCTGGTGTACTGATATTTGTGTGCAGCCCAACTCACCCATCCTTCAAACACATTCTTTGACATTACATTCACTGCATGTGCAACTGTCAAAGCCCATAAATGGCATATTACTTAACCATTAGTTAATAGTCATGTGCCTCAACAAGTAAAGTCATAACATAATGATACATTGGCTAATCATTAGTTAATGATTAATTAAAGCAGACAAGTGGAAGTTAAAGTACATATCTTTGACAAATTAATTTATTAATTTAATTTATGCATTAATTTACACTATTAGTTAATACAATATGTTATTAAGAAATTAATACATTGACACATTTAATTAATAACAATTCATATATTACTTAATCTATTAATCATATAGAATCTTTATTTGTTGCTGATGCAGTAATCATTAATTAATGGTTTAGTTCTTCATGAGTCATACATTAGCACATGATTATCTGTGCATTAGTTAAGCATGAATTAATGCATATTAGTACACCCGTATTGTAAAGTGTTACCGATAGATCATTTGAATGTGTTCCTCCCGAACTTTGTTAATAAAACATTATGTCATGAGTTCACACTTACAAATAATCAGATACATTAAAGGGATGATTCAGAGTAAAATCAACCTAGGGTCCTTTGCACCATGACCTCGAGCCAAACACCCCCCAGAAGCCTTTTTTCCCTTGGTTGAACATTATTAAAGTTAGAGCTTATGTAGAGATATCAGCCGGATGGCTTAGTGCAGGTGCTAATGGATCCTATGATGTATCTCGTAAATTACCCCACTAATAATGCCCAGAATGGTACCAAACTTCTACAGTAGTACAAATAGGTTCTGTACTCATAAACCGAGGCATTGGAAAGTTTGTAAGTACATCAGGAGTTTATTTAAATAACACTTGCCTGACAGCTCATGCTACTGCTAACCCGGACGTCGACGTCACTTCAGTGGTTTGGGAAAAAAATTCAAAAAGTGAAAACATTAAAAATAGCTGAAAACTGTAGACGGTTGGGACTAGGGCTGGGCGATATATCGCATGAGATTGTTATGCGCATCTCGTCAGTAAAGCCGGTTCCTTGATTAGTAGTAAATCGCCATCACCTGCTTTCAGATGGAGCGGCATTTACAACACAGTGCCGTAGTTAACTGACAAGCTTGCCTGCGATATCGCCTGCGATAATTAATGCGATATGGCTCAGCTTGTCAGTTAACTACGGCACTGTGTTGTAAATGCCGCTCCATCTGAAAGCAGGTGATGGCGATTTACTACTAATCAAGGAACCGGCTTTACTGACGAGATGCGCATAACAATCTCATGCGATATATCGCCCAGCCCTACTTCAGTGGTTTGGGAAAAGCACGTAAAAGTCCTGGCAGAAAGCAATGCATTAGGATGTAGTGTAACGACGCCCAGTTCCAGGAATGCACTAATATTTTGTTGGTAGTACCAGTTTGCAACAATTATTAGTTAAAACTAAGTTGTTAGAACTTCGGAAAAAATAATAATTCGTCGTTACACTACATCCTTATGCATCGCTTTCTGCCAGGACTTTTATGTGCTTTTCCCAAACACCCCATTGCTCAAGAGAACCTATGCATCAGTAGCGTAAGCGACGTGATTGTTAATGAGTGACGCGATTGCTAATGAGTGTCACCTGCGCACCGCACTGTAGAGGTCTCGGGTCCTAAAATTTGTACCCAACCCGAATCACTTCTTACCCGAACCCGACGTGCATACATTTTTCAAAAAAAAAAAACCGACCCGAGACAGACCTGATAAAATTAGGCCACGCATTTCTCAAAATGCACTTTTAATGCAGGGATAGTTCACCCCAAAATTCTGTCATCATTTACTCTACCTCAAGTTGTTCCAAACCTGTAGGCTATGAATTTGAAAAGACACTCATACAGGTTTAGAACAACTTGAGGCTGAGTAAATGATGACAGAATTTTTGGGTGAACTATCCCTTTAACACGGAGTATGCGCTGAAGTGCTTAAATGTCAATCACTCATCACTGTGACCTCATTACGTCCTATTACATTTGGCATAATGTTATTTACCTGACCATAAGATGATAAAGTTTATTTTTCAAAATATTCCAGTTAACTATTTAAATAATTAAATATTATGTAATTATATTTAGCTTTACTTCAGGGATATTCACCAATCAAGCGGTGTTTTTTTTTTTTTTTTTTGCCGTGTTCATGTGGACAGGTCCTGAGACTAATTTATATAATAACATTAGTGATGTTATCATTTGCTGCAGCTCTGTAATTATTCATCAGAGGTCACAGAAAGTGAAAATGCATCATTGGTTTATTATTTCATCTTAGAATGAACAGGGATAAATAATATTATTTGAAGTATTTGATTACAAAATATTCTGAAGCCAAATTTCCGTCTACACAAAACCTCTGTGATCATATAACGCAAATAAATAGCCTATACCCACATGCATGCAAAACAGGCATGCATCTTACAAAAGTCGTTTTTTTAAACATCACAGACCTATATGGTCGTACTATATACATATTTGATCGCAGAGAAGTAAGTTGGCCAAAACATAAGAAAATAACAATGTAGTCATCAGAAGCCTAACTAGTAGGCTAACTGTTATGTTTAAAACTTAAACTTTTAAGTATCAAAGCATCAAAAATAAAATAGTTGCCTCGATTTACAGGCAGATTACAGCAGAACAGAACAGAGATCACCCTATTTAACATGGTGGTTTATGCTATAGGCAATTTTATAGGCAAAGTTTTTAAATAAAGTCAGATGTCCAGTCAGTTAAATGTTACAGGGTACAGTTCTCATCTGAGCCTACTTGTCGTTGCTGTTCAGGAAAAGCAAAGCATTGAGACTTGCTGTACCAAGAGAGGTACATCAGTTTTCCAGAGCGCGCCTAGACACACTGAAAACACACTCGCAACTAATGCTGGAGGCTGGAACGCATAGAATCTTCCGCGCAAAAGTTGGCATCTTTGGGATGAGGTGTTCAGTGTGGCACATTCTGTGGCTGTAATGGTAATATCTGGAACTGGAGGGTCCATGTCTGTTGGAAGGCTGTCCAACTCGCTCCGGGCACTTTGGTATATTTCGTCTCTCTCCTCGCTTGTGAACATGCATTGCTACTTAAACTTAGGCCACAAAAGCACTGCAAGCTTTGCATGGTGGTCGAGTACAATTCGTTCACTCAGAAGACCTTTGGCTCTGCATTTCAGAATCTCCAGTGTTTTAGGGTCGGCCAGTGTAATCTCACAGTGCTTAAACAGTGTAGATTTCCATAAAGCCAGCAGAATGGATTGTAGGATAGTTTGACGCGCTCAGTTCATCACTTGCTATTTTGAAAGGGGTCAAAAATTGAACTAGCATTTGAAGAACATCTTTTGAGATGTGACTAATTTTTTGTATTTCTCCTCTTGTCATAAGAAATCTTTGCACATCACTGAAAGCACCCAGTACTGATTCCACCATTGCAAGCTTAGTGTTCCAGCGAGTCTCACATTCCTGTTTGAGGGTGCGTGTCAGTTGTAGCTGTAAACCAGAATGCTTAAAATATGTTGTCAGTGACTTACACTGATTAATATATGCTTTCACAGGCTGTAATGAATCTTCCTTTTCCTTATCTATTCCTTTCTTGAAAGTCTGTTTCAGCAGAGTTGAGAATGTGCGCATTACAACTTTTGTCTTTCCTGTAATAACAAAAAAAAAAAGCCTGTAATATTAGTGCCTTGATCGCTAACAAACAGAAGTTTGTCCATTTCAGCCTGTGACAGTCCGAAGTCATGCAACTGTTTCAATAGTTCAGTTTTTATGTTTGCGGCCCTCTAAAACAGCAGCTGCCGATGGCAGCGCAGCGCAACTGTTTTAAGAGCGGCGAAGAAGAACTGTGTCAGAGCTAACCAGTAAATAGATTCCTATTTCTAATAAATTACGTGGTATCGGATCGGTGCCTGAACTCCAGTACTTGCCGATACCAGTGCCAGCATTTTCGGCAGTATCGGAGGCATTTTCAATACTGGTATCGGAATCGGAACAACTCTACTCCTAAGACTCCTTTTTTGGATCGCAGCTTGTGATCAATTCATTATAAGTATGTTCCTGGGTCCAAAAATCAAATAACTGACTCTCTCTCACGCTTTGCCTTTCAGAAATTCAGACAGCTGGCTCCAGAAGCAGACTTAAACCTGACACTAGTGCCTCACGATTCAGAATTAATCTTCCCATAAATCACCCTTTAAGATCACTGCTCGACACTTCTCTTAACTCAATATTTCAAGCCTTTTCCTCTAGAACCCTCCAATCTTACCTAACGGCATGCAGATGTTTTAAATGTTTCATCTCACTTTTAACCTGCCTTTCCCAGACTTTTCTCTTCTCACTATTACATCATTTATCTCCAATCTCAACACAGTCAAGAGCCTCCAAATTGGTTCCATCGAAGGCTATTTAAGTGGAATAACTCATTTTCGGCTCCCAGACCTCCATGCTTATTAAACGTATCCAAAAAAAACATCCTATCCACCCAGACGCTAGACAAACTTTAACATTAGACATACTCACCAAATGCGTCTCCACCCTCAGCCTAGGCTACAGATGATTCAAATCACCCCGTAACACGTTTCTGTTTCCAAAAGCACCTCAAATTCTTGATCCAGTCTGTCATCTTTTCACATAGGTGCCACAACCACAGCCGCTCAAAAAGGCCATCCCCATTTAAATGGCAGCAGGGCTAATTCAGTTCCATGCCGTTGAGTATTGAACTCCTGTCGGATGCCGTTGAGAGCCCTGCCAGTCGAAATTGCCTAAACTCTATTCTCTCTCTTTGGCTGAAACTTACCCATCTGATCGCTGTGAGTATTTAGCTCCCGTTGGATGCTGTGAGAACCTTTTTGGTCAAAACGGTTCAACTCCATCATCGTTCGTTGGCCGGCGGGGCTTACCCGTCCAATGCCATGAGTATTGCGCTCCCTTCGGACACTGTAAGAGCCCTCCCCAATTGAAATCCATTTCCACCCGTCTTCCGGCTGATGCTTACCCATCCGATCACCATGAGTATTGAACTCCTGTTGGATGCTGCAAGAGCCTCCAGGTCAAGCCGTTAAGCTCCATCTCCGTTTGGCCTCCAGCAGGGCTAACTTGTCCGATGCTGCGAATATTGAACTCCCATCTGAAGCTGCGAGAGCTCTCCCTGTTCAGCGACTAACCCTCGTACTTAGCAAATTTTGGGGGGAATCAGTACCGTTTCCCGGCTGCTGTCCTTTGTTCATTTTGCATCTTTTTGGGGGAGTACTCTGTAAGTGTGAACTCGTGAAATGATGTTATATTAACAAAGTTTGGGAGGACCACGTTCAGATTGCTTAACCAATCAGCAAGAGATGAGGCCTGTATATGTATAGGCAGTACACATGAAATTGACGTATCCTCCTCCGTGTTCAAGAGCCGGCACCCACCCATTGGAACTGATAGATCTGCAGTGTGACTCTGTCTTAAAGGAGAGGTTTGATTCCTTGAAAGTGGATACGTTTTATGCTTCACTCAAGGAAACCAAGTTTCAAAACATCCGACAGTTGGCACAGAAGATGCTGTTGTTGTTTGGCTCTACTTACATGTGTGAGCAGACGTTCAGCATGATGAACATCAAAAAAGCACGCCACAGATTCCAGTTAACTGATGATCACCTGAGATCGGTCCTGAGAATTGCCACAACTAAACTGTCACCAAACGTCAATGTGCTGGCAGAAAAGGGTGATCAACAACACTGTTCTCACTGAAAGTGAATAAATTAGGTAGGTAGGTAATCTTACATTTTTAGGTATTGAGTTTCATATGTTAATATAACTTAACTAATATAATCTGCTACTGGGCCGGCCCTCTGTCAAATTTTAAAACCCAGTGTGGCTCTTGAGCCAAAAAGTTTGCCCACCCCTGATCTAAAAGTTTCTACTGGTTTCAACTCATCAACCTCAGAGTACATTTTGTTTTTCAAGTGTTAGAATGTTAGGCCTGTAGGAAAAGTAAGGTTAGATGTTAGAATTATGATTAGTTTGAAAAACAGTTCCATCAGTTCCAAAAAAATCCATCACAGTATTTTTAGTGAAAAGAAAACATCAAAAATTGTTTGCAATTATCTATGTAACCAATCAACTGGGGAAGTATTGTGATATCTAGTAGTTTTTTTTTTTTTACCCTATTCACCTGGGCTGTCTTGCCTTAAATGTTGCCATAGCCATTTAAGGTTAGTGTTATACGTGAAGGGGGAGAAGGTAGAGTTGCAGGGGTGAGAAATAAAACAACACATTCTGTTGGTAACCCTATTCTGCCTTGTATCAGTTCTTGAGACAATCTACATGGCCAAACTGTCATGAGAGTAGACAAGTGGTCGAGTGCAAAAACCACAAGTGTGGTTATTTGGACAGGGTCATGGTCTCAAATATAGTTTATAGTCAAACTATCATAACAGTGTAATTTTAATTAAAACAATAATCTGTCAACATGATGTTGATGAATTACGTCCATCCACTGGCCAAGGCTCGCTCGTTCTATGCTATCACAGCATTACTTTTCAATTTTAGACGATCCCATTGTAGCTGCACAGATCTCTGACTGCTTAGCAGACATGAAATACCTTCAACTACTAAATCTAGTGAAACAGAGCTTCTCGTCCTTCCAGCCACCCCAACTCTATATCACTTTTTCTACATCATCAACTCTAGAACCAGCTAGGATCATCAACAACAATCCCATTGAGATTAGCTAGAGATTTTGGGGCAATCTTTGATGACCAGTTGTAATTACAAGTAATATTGTATTGTGATAATGAGCAGTGATAACATGACACTCTTAAAATATCTCAGGTGGCTTTTCTGCATCTGTAAATTTGACACATACTATATAACACAAAAAAAAAATGATAAAAAAGCTGCATAATCTTACAGATGGGCCTAACACAAATCAACTTTATTTATCAATTCATTATTATAAATTTTAAATAAAATGCTGCTCTATTTTTCTTTCTTTCTTTTTCTACTTTTTATCAGCCAATGATAATTCTGATAGAAAAAGTGACAGGACCACTCTTGCTATAGAAAGGAACACAAATCACACGTGTGTCAGATTGACAGATAAACAGCGAAAGAGTTTACTTCATACATTCAGTTTAACAGTAAATTTAAATTACATTAAGTGCAAACTTTATCAATTCAACTGAACTGTGCATCTGCATTTCTAAACATTATCCATCCATGCAATAAATGTATGTCCTTGGATGAGCCTTGTTTACATAATTCAGCTGCTCAGGTAAATTTAATGGTATGATCCATTTCAGAGGCTGCAAAAATTACAATTTAAAATCAGTCAGAGCTATAGAAATGTGTCTTCATATTTACAAGTAAAGCTTCACATTACAAGTAGGCTACTTTCTACAAACCCCCTAGGATCACACCTTCTTTAGGGGGGTTAGAACCCTCCAAGCCCATAATTCACACCCTGGTCTGCACAACTCATTCAGGCCCTTGTCATTTCTAGACTGGACTATTGAAATGCTCTTCCAACATGTGCAATGAAACCTCTACAAATGATTCAAAACACAGCAGCACAACTGGTCTTTAACAAGCCCAAGAAAGGCCTCTGCCAGTCTATAGATGGTTCTCAATTCCAGTCCAGGCGTCCCACTGCAATGCACATTTTCATGTTGTTTCTCTTATCTGACACCATTTAGTCAGTTCAAGAACTTCTTTCCTACCGAGCTGATTATCTAAATCAGATGTGTAAGAGACTGCAAAATGAGCAGAACAGTGGGTTTTATAGGAAGTTGCAAGGTTTAGATACTGTGAAATAGGGGGGAAAAGAGCTCTACTTTTTTTTTTTTAAGGTCACACACATCAACGTGGTTGAAGATGCATGGTTATTTTCACAACACTTTACTACACACCAGCTCTTACATCAGTGCATCTGTCATTTATATTTGTGGACTACTGTTGAAAGAAAATTTGAACATGATTTGGTTCTGTTTGTGTCTGTGGTGTCTGGTTGGTGAGTTTTAAATATTTTTTATGACTTTAGTCCTTTGTGCAACAGATTCAGTGTTTGGTTTTCCTCAGTGTCCTTTATATACAGTGGGGAGAACATTTGATACACTGCTGATTTTGCAGGTTTTCCCACTTACAAAGCATGTAGAAGTCTGTAATTTTTATCATAGGTACACTTCAACTGTGAGTGACGGAATCTAAAACAAAAATCCAGAAAATCACATTGCATGATTTTTAAGTATTTAATTTGCATTACTTATGTCATGCAATAAGATGCAAATTCATTATTTAAAAATCATACAATGTGATTTTCTGGATTTTTGTTTTAGATTCTGTCTCTCACAGTTGAAGTGTACCTATGATAAAAATTACAGACTTCTACATGCTTTGTAAGTGGGAAAACCTGCAAAATCGGCAGTGTATCAAATACTTGTTCTCCCCACTGTACCAGCAGCATTAGTTATCGTTGGAGATGTTATTCTCATCTGTATAACTGATTTTCTTGTGTATGATGTTTGGAGTTCAAATGAACTTCAGTTCAGTGAATGAGTGTTTTATTCAAAATCACCACAAAGATACAATTATTAATCCACACTATTTTCCTTCTTATGTAGCCATTCTGTTGTTTTATTATACCGTATTATTTATTTCAAATGTAGACTTCAAATTATTTACTTTAGTAAAAGTCTCACTCTGTTTTTCTGTTTGTTTTTAGGTGTTGAGATGAAGCCAGTGTCAGTGATGGAGGGAGACTCTGTCACTTTACACACTGATAGAGAAATGAGGAATAATGATCTTATTGTGTGGAGGTTTGGACCTGAAAACACTTTAATAGCTGAAATCAGTGTAGTGGACAGCAGTGTGACTGTAAATGATCATTATGATGAGAGATTCAGCGGCAGAATGAATGTGGATCATCAAACTGGATGTCTGACCATCACAAACACCAAAATTGAGCATGCTGGACGTTATGAACTACAGATCAACCGTATGAAAAAGTTTTTCATCGTCACTTTAAATGGTAAGTTAAATATCAGTTTCATATTTTATTCTATACATTTTTTTTGTATGTAATTTCAAATGATTTACTTTAGTGAATGTTATATTTGTTTACCATCATAAAAGCATTTGAAAGTCTTGATCTGTGACAAGCCCTGTTTCTGTTTGTTCTTTAGGTGTAATTGATGAAAAAGATGAGATGACGTTATTGTCAGTGATGGAGGGAGACTCTGTCAATTTACACAGTGATAGTGAAATGGAGGATTATGATGATCTGATTCAGTGGCATTTTGGAAACTATTTAATAGTACAAATCAATGAAACGGCTGACATCATTACTGTATATGATGATGTTCTTGAAGGGAGATTCAGAGACAGACTGCAGGTGGATCCTCAAACTGGTTCTCTGAACATCACAAACACTAGAAGTGAACACACTGGATTTTATCAACTGAAGACCAACCTTGTGAAGAAGGTTTTCATTCTCAGTGTCTATTGTGAGTTTAATAATAAGTTGATTTTTACCTCTTATTTATTACAGTTTTAAAGTGGATCTAAATATGTATCTTATAATTCAGATGTTATATAAAATAACATATACAAGACAACATACTTCTTTAGATCCTTAACATTAAATTGCCTAATTGATTTCCAGGTTTATATTTAACCTCTATATCATCTAACTTCTATTATATTTCTCTTCTATGTTTTATAGAAGCTCTGCTTTTGATCAGTGTTGGTTTCTCTGAATGTTTCTTTCTCATCTAATATGATATCTCCATTCATCCACATTTATCTTTATTCTCTTGTTTTTTCCAGCACCTCTGCCTGTTCCTGTCATCTTCTGTTACTGTCCTTCAACTCCATCATCATCATCAGTGTCCAGACATGTGCTGCTGTGTTCAGTTTTGAATGTGAGTCAAGCGACTCTCTCCTGGTACAAAGGAAACAGTTTATTCTCCAGCACCAGTGTGTCTGATTTCAGCATCAGTCTCTCTCTGCCTCTGGAGGTGGATTATCAGGATAAAAACACCTACAGCTGTGTCCTGAACAATTCATTCACTGCCAAGACTCAACATCTCGACATCAGTCAACTCTGTCACACATGTTCAGGTACGGCAGCGCTGATATTAGTTGATGTCGGCAGTGATATTAGCATTTATTCACTGAGCTGATCTCAGTTTCATGCTTTTACTCCCCAGACTCTGATGCTGTTGAAGCTGTGATCCGATTGGTTGTTACTGCTCTGGTGGGCGTGGCTGCTTTAGCTGCTATTGTTGTGCTGGTTTATGACATCAGATCCAGAAGAGCTGAACAGGATCGAAAAATCCCACATCAGGAACCTAAATCATAATGCAATTTATGGATCTTAATTTTTTTGGCTTTATATGGCTTCATACAGATGGTTCTCAACCAGCGGTGCGTTTCCTGTACAATGACGTAACTCGTTGTTTAACTACCATAATACGATGCATCATTGAAGAAATCAAATAGCTAGTCTCGACTGTTTCCCGAAACCGTATTGTCACAAATTGGTCGTATAACCACGTTGGTTAATGATGTCACGCAGGTGGTGGAGTAATAACTACTTTTAATGAATCTTTTTGAGATTGAATTAATGCTAGATGTTTTGCTATAAATTACGGACATGGAATCAGAAGTTTATTTCTTCTTCTTCTTATTATTATTGTTATTTTGCTTTATTTCCAGATACAATCTAGGCTCATTCTTACGTACTAGGGCAGGGGTGGGCAAACTTTTTGGCTCAAGGGCCACACTGGGTTTTAAAAATTTGACAGAGGGCCGGCCCAGTAGCAGATTATGAAGCACGATCTCATGAAAGTGCGTATCTATACCACAAATTTTATTTCTCGTGCCATTTATATGTCAAAAATGTTTTTGTTTTTTTTGCGTGCATGCTACACACTGTAAACCCCTTGGTTAGGATTAGGGGTGTGGAGTGCGTGCCTATTACACGCCATAAAGTGCGTATCATATGCACGCGAAAACATATTATGCACTACAAATACAGTTCGTGGTATTCGCACTTTCATAAGATCGGGCTAAGCAAACAGACAACGTTGTGGCAATGTCTGTGCGAAATTCAACAACTGAGAGACGACATTCTGACAATACATTTTTTTATGCTAGATATCCCCCATTTAGCATGTTATGTTTTGATGTTAATTTTTAAAGATGTTAGATAATTATAGTCTATACATTTTAAATATTGTTTATCCTTATTATTATTTAATGGCCTAACAGTAAATTAGAAACAAAACATCTGCAAGTGTACACTTAGAAGAGTAAAAATGACAGAAGGTTACGTTAATTCAACTTTATTAAAACTGAATGGCAATTTGCACTTCCAAAAGTCATACATTTGTGGAAATAAACGAATATACAAATTTATTTTAAGAATAATAAAATAAAATATAAAAGGCAAAGGCAGATCAGAACATTTAATGAAAAAAACCGGGTTCTGTACATGGCAGACAGGGGAGCGTAGTCGAAAGCCGGGCGATAAAGGTCGGAAAACGGAATCAGTCAGGATAAATCCACAAATCCAGAGGAGCAAAGAAACTAAATAGCAGACAAATCAAAGGAAAAACTAAACAGGTGTGCCAAACATTTTTTTCTCTGTGAGTTTCCAAAAAAGGAAAAAACATTAACGTGCAACAAGTCTATGCGCTTAAGTCGCTGTCTGTTTGGTTTCCATGGTGACGCGTCATTGCTTGTTACGTGACACACCGCAGCCACAACAGCGCTGAATGAATGATGATCTGCTTTTATGTCATTTTTCCTTTTTTACATTTGTTAGCTATGGCATGCAATATCTGATATTCCGATTGTCAAATATATGCAACGCAATATATATATATATATATATATATATATATATATATATATATAACGCAAAGTATTGCAAGAAAAAAGGCAAAATTAATGCGATCTTAAGACAATTTTTTTAAATACTCGGCGGGCCGGATTAAACAGCCTAACGGGCCGCATGTGGCCTGCGGGCCGTAGTTTACCCACCCCTGTACTAGGGTATGTATGCACATGAGCACTCTTCAAAAACGACGCTTTAAATCTCTTGACTAACTAAAAGACGTAAATGACATTGGTATGTATTCTAAAAAAGAAAGATATAGATTGTACTGAATGTCAGCTTGCTTATTTTGCTCAAGATAAGGATTTATTGAGTCCACATGTCATGCAAACAAACTATGCTTCTAACCACAGGTCGAAAGCTCACAGAACCTCACAACTTTGCGATGCTGTTTTCGAATGTTCGTTAGAACTAGTTTCGGGAAACACCGACTATGCCAACACAAATTTAAAATTTGCTTGTATTTTAACTTTTATGTGTCACCGTGTTGTGTACTGGTATGTTCCTTTCATGAAGTCAGTTTTTGTGTGTACTTAATTGATTTGTTAAGAAGTGGAAATGATGACATCTGCTGTCTCTTGTGTGTACTAACAATTGTAACCTGAGCACCTCAGTTGACAGACTTCAATCAGACTTCTGATTGGTGGACTGTTAGTTCATAAGAAACTTTGTTTGTTTGAGATCTGTTTAACTCCCAGAAGAAGGCATGTAGCCGAAACGCGTTGGAGTTTTTTAGAAGGTTAATTTGACCAAGCCATAATAATAAAGGCTTTTTAACTTTTTCAACTGAGAATGCCTTGGAGTTCTTTTTTGATTTTTGGCATTTAGTTTCCCATCCAAAGAGCAAAGATGTAAGTGTGAATTTGTGAAGTGGTGCAATAACCATAGACTAAAAGTTAGAAAGTGAACGTGTCAGAGCTCACTCTCTCAAATATTAGTCTGTTGCACTCAGCCGTTGGGCTCGTTGGGGGCTGTGGTGGATAAATTCAAGTGAAACATTGTAGTTAAATGAATTAATAATCACAGAATTTAGTACTGAAAATGAATTTAGGCCTTTATTATTTAGACCAAATTCAAGCTTAGTAAATGTTAAGACTGTGAGCCCGTGCTCAGTTTTTAATATAGCCTACATTTAGAAAGGCTATGCATGTCAGTAGGTTATGTGTCTTTTTTTTATGTGTCTTTTTTTAGTAATGTATCATTTGAAACAAAACATTGAAATAAATTAAACTTAAATAGAAACATTGTCAATACTAATCGACGTTTGTCAGCAGTGTTTGTGTTTTTGCATTCTTTATGATATAGGGATGAAATAAAGTAAGCAATTATGATCTTCTATGATTTTCTTTAATAAATAATGAAAATATTACAATAAATACACATTTATTATACAGATTTTACAATCGGAATTTGAATTACTCAAGATCCCAGACTTGAGTAGTTTACCCTGTAGGGACAGAAAACAGGTATTTGAGCTTTGGTTAGGGGTGGTTGAAATGCAGCTTTATGCACAACTGCTAGCCTGCATGGAGAGGTTCTTGGTACTCCAGAGACACCAATGGCTTGTTTGCTACTCAACAGTGGATTTTTTTTTTTAGCTGCCCTTATAATAATTTATTTGTCTAACAGAAACTTTCCTTAATAAGCCTTTATCTGACTGGGGTTTTCTGTGCTCTAAATTACTCTTTTGATAATTTAATAATCTCTAGTTAGTTTTCAGAACATTGTTGTTTTCATGCCTTTTGCAATACACTGCACCATTTCATGCTTTTCATCTCCCCGTATTGCATGAGAACTGTGAACATAACGAAGTGTTGCCCTGTTATCATGCGTGGAGCAGCAGCTCTTAACAAACACCATCTCTGCATATGCTGTGAGTTTGGTTTGTTTAGTATAGCGTTCATCTGGGAACCCAACTTGTGCCATTTTCACCAGATTTGAAATGTAAATCATTTATGTGAATACATCAATATGTTTCTAAATGTGCAAATTGCTGTTCATCACGATTTCAAATTTGCATATTGCATATTTGCATTCGAGTTTGCATATTTTGATGTCCACATGTTCTTGTTCAAGAAATTACAGTGACTGTAGCATTTCTGTCGTAAAGAAGTGGACAAATATTAAAGATTAAAGGTACAATATGCAATAATTTTTGCCGCTAGAGGGCGCTACATTCCAAACAACAACAACGGCGTAGCTTGATGACGATGTGAATGAGCGTGGAATGATGGGAACTGTCGTTTTAAACTCCACCGTGGATGTAAATCAGTCAGACGGGAATCGAAAAATCATGTTCATGGGTGAGGCTAAGTTCTATTTTTATAATGACATGCTTTTTGTGGCGAGGGGGGCGTGTTATGACATTCTATATAGATCAGTGGCTTCAGCGTGGTCTGTAATGGGAGAGAGAAGAGAAGAGACGAGCGGGACGCAAGTAGGTCAAGTGCAAATGACGAACACCTGTGTCTTATTGCTGTGATCCGCGTGGAGAGATCGCTTATAAGCCGCGCTGGAACGAGAGAGAGAGACTGAAGAGAAAATTGGACGCAGAAAAAGAAAACCGGTGGATCCGAGCTCTCATTTTTTAACTGTTTTGTGCCGTCGCGGTTGCCACGGTGAATGCGCGTTGTGCGCAACTTTTGTTTGTTTTGCTTTATTTGAATAAAGTACGAGTCCCAGTCACGCCACGAAAATTAATTAACCGCAAGAAAAGTAAGGTTTAATACTAAATTGGTTATCATAGATGTTACTGTATGTCGAATTCATTGTTGTGATAACGCTGCACAGTTTTATGTGTTCTAAACAATTGTTGTAAAAGTACATTCGAACATACCCACATCATTTGCCCAAAATACTGATTAATCTTTGTGTATAACACATGCTATATTTATTTACATGGCCATAAACACCAGACGTGATAAACAATGTCAATAAACTAAACACAAATCTAAAGCAATAATACTTCCCTTACATAAACATAACTATTACCGAATGCTACATTTGGAAAATATAAAATTAAGCATGCTTTGTCGACAGATCCAGCTGCAATCGGTAAAGAATAATTGTGTTCCATAACGACTGCAAGAAACAAGCTAACGTTTGTTGCTTGATAGACGCTACAACTACAACTTCCGCCTTTGTCCAGGACTCCACGCAGTACGAGCGGAAACCGAGGGTAACGCGGATATGACGCAATTGACTGGCGACTCCCAGCTCCCCCCTGCTCTAACGCCCCGTTTCCTTGGTTAAAATCGCAATTTTCTCACGATTTAAAAATAGTTGGAAACATTTGGGATATTGTAAGTAGTCAACTTAACAAAATATATAACACTGGCCTTGAGATTATGGGATATTTTAATGCAAAATTCTTACATATTGTACCTTTAAGTGGACAATACTTTGGAATACTTTGAAATACTTAAGGTTTGTAACATTAAAGGGGTCATATAATGCCATTTTTGTACAAGCTAATATGATTCTTTAGGGTCTAAATTAAAAGTTTGTAATATACTTTAATTAAAAATTCTCATTAGTATTGTAAGAAAACACTCATTTTACCTGGTCAAAAACAGCACTGTTTTCTGCACGCCGTTTAAGTGCATGTGTCTTTAAATGATAATGAGCTTTGCTCACCCCGCCCCTCTGTTCTGTGCGTACAACATTTGTAACACAATAACCATAATGCATTGTTCATTATAAACGTGGGATTATGAATTATATTGAGAACGTCGTACATAGAAAACATGCCGTAATGTACCCTGAGTGTAAACCGTAATGTACCCTGAGTGTAAACCTATTCATCGTGAAGCGTGCAGCAAGCAATTTGCAAAGATTAATATAAATATTCATATAAAGATTAATAAAACGTTACACTCACTTCTTCTTCAGGAGATGCAGCAGGAACACGAATAGTTGGTACCGATCCTTTTTTCAGGAGCAGCTTCTTAGCAAAACCAGCTTTATACTGACCCTCGTTTGTAAAGCAGTCTGGTGAGAAATGTGTGAAATGATTCGCACAAACGTGAAAGCATTGACGTTGATCGTGGGGAATATTCCCCTCGAAAACAAAACTCAGCCAATGCGTCTTCAGCGGTTCGGATTTAGGAACATCAAAATGACTGCTGTGTTCCTTATTGCACCCAAGAACAGAACACCACAATCGCTTAGACGCCATTCTGCTCATAGACAGTGCTCCAGCGTATCAACAACGACCTCGCGGACTATGATGACAGACAGCTCGCTCACGAGCAAGGGCGGGTCTGTGTTGAAACACTGCTGTCAATCAACAATCGTGGGAGGGGTGTCGATTTTGTGACGTCACACGGTCGAACGGCTTGATTTGAGACAGGGGAAAACATACAAGAAGATTAAAAAAAAAACACTGAATGGATTTTTATCATTTTTTGATGGTTGTGTACAGGCACTGCCAACACACATTTCAGTACAATCAACTTGTAAAATTGCATGTACCATTATATGACCCCTTTAAGAAATTGGGTGTCGATTTGTAGACGCCCCAGATAAAGGTATAGGGTGTCGATTTGGGGATGCCCCCAGTTAATAAGATCAACTGGTTCCCTTTCGAAACGTTTACTCGTATTGTCGCTAGACGCTATGGGGAAACTCCTTTTCTCAGAATTTTGAAGCCTTTAATTCAAAAGCCCGCTGCAGCTGATTTCACTGTCTCCTCTGTGGCTATCCAGCGACTGATTTGGAGATTTTCTGTGCTCTCCGCTGACTCTGCGGCTGAGAATGATGCTCCTCTCCTGCTACACTGCAAAAATTAACTGTCTAAATATAAGAAATAAATGCATGATTTAAGAAGATACAGACTAAAAACAAGACAAATTATCTGCCAGTGCAGTAAGATAATTACACTTGGTAAGATTTCTTGAAATAAGAAAGAATATCTAGGCTTCAGAAAAGTGTAAAATCTCTTGAAAGAAGTAGTAAAATACTTATTCCAAGCAGTGCATTTAGTCAAAAATAACTTAAAACTAGCTTGCAAATTGTTTTTTAAGCGTTTTCGCTTAATTTGTAATTTGTCAGCGCTTAATTTGTGAGAAAAGAAATCTAGTTTGTGAGAAATCTTAAAACCAGAACCACTAAACAAGAAAATTCTTCTTAAAGGGATAGTTCAGGATTTTAGACATGAATCTCTATAGCTTCCCCATAAGCAGTGTGGTGCATTGACCATGACTTACCCCCGACAGCGTCCTGTGAGCCGAGCTCCGGTCCAGTTTTGGTCAAGATGAAATTAGTCCGGCAAGTTTGCTGGGGTCACGGCAATAAAGCTTTTTTCTTCTCAAATCAATATGTGTTCAAAAGAGTGATATATTTGCAGCACAAAACCGCTGTCTATGGAGAGGTCAGACCTCGTAATGGCTTGGCACTATTTTCTTCCCCGTCATATCACTGCGCGCTGCCGCTACCTACAGCCAGCTGCGAGCCGCGCACGTGTCACTTTGTTTACAGCTCGTAAAGAGAACGATAACATGTCTGACTACAGCAGCGACGATGACAACATTGACTTCGACACACAGCCAAAAGGATATCTTTACGAAGCTTCTTTATCTTCGCCAGTTTGGTGTTCACATTGAAGCCCAGAGCAATGAGCCAAAGTCGCCTCAGAGCAACATCTGCCACAGGAAATCTTTGAAATGTGTGAGGAGAAAGCGCCACATCTTTGTTTGTACAGTCCGGATAGTCACAAGTCCGCACCATTTTCTACAAAGCTTGTACAAACTGATCGCTCTTGGTGAGTAGCTATGTTAGCTCGTTCGTGTAGCTGTTCTGAGCACGTAAACACTGCTGTAAACACTGCCGAACAACTGAAAAAGTGGTGTGCGCCTGCGCAGCTCCCAGCTGGCTGTAGGTAGCGGCAGCGCGCAGTGATATGACGGGGGAGAAAATAGTGCCAAGCCATTACGAGGTCTGACCTCTCCATAGACAACGTTTTAGTGACGCAAATATATCACTCTTTTGAACACATATTGATTTGAGAAGAAAAAAGCTTTATTGCCGTGACCCCAGCAAACTTGCCGGACTAATTTCATCTTGACCAAAACTGGACCGGAGCTCGGCTCACAGGACGCTGTCGGGGGTAAGTCATGGTCAATGCACCACACTGCTTATGAGGAAGCTATAGAGATTCATGTCTAAAATCCTGAACTATCCCTTTAATTTAAGAATGGTCACAATTAGCTTTTCAGTCTTAAAATGAGACAAAGCATTTAAACTTAAAACAAGATTACTTAAGAAAACAAAAACTGAAATCAAGACCATGCAGAATTAGTACAGCCAACAATTATTTATTCAATATTTCAAGTTTGTCTTTTAAAACCATAGATATCACAGGAAAAACATTACTTGCTCCTTCTCAAAACAGTGATTGCTTAAACTTCACTTAAGTATTGCAACAAAAAAACAACAACAACAAAAATAATGTTTTGTTACAATATTTACCGTGTGTTCATTAAACACTGTGGGATAATTACCCCAAAAATGTAAATGTCGGCATCATTTACTCACCCTCAAGTTGTTCCAAACCTGTGTGAGTTTCATTCTTCCGTTAAACACAAAAGATGATGAATGAAGAATGTTGGCAATCAGAGTTGATGGCACCCATTGACTTCCATTGTATTTACTATGGAAGTTAATGGGTGCCATCAAGTCTCTGATCCAGGTTTGGAACAACTTGAAGGTGAGTAAATGATGCCAACATTTTCATTTTTGGGGGAACTGTCAATTGAAAGAGATTACCTGACACTCAGGAAAAAAGATGATGGTACAGTAGTGCATTACATTCATGTTTAAGCATAAGGAAATGTCACTGGAACTGAAATAGAACTCCAGAACAATTTGTTGCAAAGATGGTTGAGGAAAAAAACTTCCTTTGCAAATGTAGTGATGGGAGTGGTTCCAATAGCGAGAAGACCGTTGGAACCATCAAAGATTAAAACAGGGCTGGAGAGTGATCTCTTCTGAAGGTAGATGGTGGGGTCTTCTGTTGGCTGAGGAAAAAAAGAGAAATAAAAAAACTGACAAATTTCTTTAGGGAAAAAAAAAAAAAGTGTTGGATGTGACAAAATGTGAACAAACTCTCACCTGAAGGACATGAAGCAATGCCTCACTGGCATGTCCCATCTTCTTAGGTGGTGCAGTTGGAGAAGGAAAGAGTGTGGGGAGTGCCCTGAATAGCACTATGGCATATTCCACTACAACAGAACAAATAAACTTTTACTTAACAATTATCTTTCCTAAACATTTTCCAATTTACATTTTTTGTCAAATTTTGATTCTCAAAATTTCTTTGATTGTAAAAATTTGATTTTGATTCATGATTCTCCCCCAATTCTGAATAGACAACTAAAGAAAATAAATAACAAATTTACTAGAGGTTCTGACAAAATTATAATTGCTGCAGTCAAATTTTTAAATATTCAATTCATTTTAATTATAAAAATAAATATAAAATCTGTTTGAATGAATGATTCAATGATTCACTTATAAAGACTTTACTAATTTCATTACCGGATGAATCAGCGTTGTTTGAATCTCTTGAATGAATGATTCAATGACAAATACATTTTTAAACAGTCAGTATTTGTCGCCACCTACTGGCGCAACAATGTGTTGGCGATGCAATCTTAATGTGAAGCGTAAAAGTTACTTTCATTGGTTTGATCACTGCTGTAGACATCAGTGTTTATATCCAAAATATAAACTTTTAACTTCATACTTTTAATTATTTTAACACAGAAATAATGATACTTTGTGGTTGAAAAGAATGTACGTGAAGCCGTTTCATACGTTGTCATGTATAGGTATGAAATGTTCACTTTGATTGTACTTGTCAAAGGTTTAATAAACAGTGAACCACTGTCATTTAGGAATAAGATCACGTGGGTGTTTTAATCGAGAACACATTCTTTTAACAATTAATCATGAAGCTCTATTGGAAATTATAATTCTAGGTTTATTCAAAGGGGTCATGAACTGGCTTTTTAATATTTTTTTATATTGTTTGAGGTCAACTTATGATGTTCGCTTGGTTTTTACATTCAAAAACATCAAAATGAATAAGTAATAGGCTATGTTCTATGTTATGGGCGTGCCGCATTGAAGACTTGGAAGTAAACGCCCACTACTATGATTGGATAACAGTTTTGAATATTATAATGAGTTTCATGTAATGCGTGAATCGGACAGTCAGTGTTGAAGTAGGCGTTAATCTTCTTGTGCGGAGGCGGGGTTTGATACCCTTTGACCTCATAGATCCCCACTTTTAAAAACCTGTCGTTCGCTGTGCCTGGTGTCAATAAAAGCTTTTATTGGACTAACAAGGAAGTTTTCAGTTCTGAAATTGACAGGATATTCTTATAATATGATGACCTCTTATATGTCAAAAACTCAAGGAAAATTTGATTTCTCTGTTCATCACCCCTTTAATCAGGGTTACATTGGCAATATACACAATCATATTTACACCCATGTCTGAGCAAGAACACAGCAATACAGTGTACTAGAGATAGTAAAATGACTTGCCTCCATCCAGGGTCATGGGTGGCTTCATTCGGGTGGTGTTCATACACCTCTTTCAGGGCCTGTTTTATATACACCCTAACCCTGTTTTATAAATGAGGCCCCTGGTCCTCTCTCCTCTTTTTATCAGTCCGGAGCTCCTCCATGAGACACTCAAGATTGCATCGTTCTCACGGCTGTCGGCATCGTCCTGCTTGCCATTATCACGTTTTGCTTGTTTTACACTGCATTCACCACCACCATTGTTATCTGATGCTGACATCCTTTTTCTTGATGCACTCTGCATGCCACTTGAGTGCACTCTCTGAAGGAATATATATATATAGAAGAGTTCAGATGCAAAGCCTCTAAGTGCCATCTGAAATTTTCTTCTAGAATGATCATTTTTATAAAGCTTGTATATTTAAGTAATTTCACTTAAATGGCAATGCAAATTACCTATTAATTGTCATTTAAGTGAAATTATTGAACTTAAATATACGAGCTTGATAAAAATGATCATTCTCGAAGAAAATTTCAGATGGCACTTAGAGGCTTTTGCATCTGAACTCTTCATATATATACTGTACATCAGCAGTTTATTAGACATAACCTATGTGTTGATATCTTGCTGCACAAATTATGAAAATATTTGTTTCTTTTAACATCACATCAATGTATAATGAATCCTATTATTGATATATCATTCCTGAATAATATTTATTGAGATGTGCATCAGAGGGATAACAAAATATTAAATAACATAACAACTAAATATTGTTAGTAATATAGGTTGTTAAGTGTCAAAAGTAATCAACACAGTGGTTTAACTGTAAAGGGATCTAAATGGTAGACTGGTATAATATGAACCACACTGCACTATGGAGGACCAAACTTGCAGAAATGAAAAATGAATAAATAAATAGATAAATGAATTAATATTGATATTTAAAATGATATTTATAATGATATTTTCACATTTAATTATTTATACATTTATTGCTCTGTAAAAATAAATAAATACATAAATATGCGAAGAAATGTAAAAGAACAAACAAAAATAAATTACTATTTATACTTTTATTTCTTTGATTATGTATAATTATATTTTCTTCCACATTTATTTATTTGTTCATTTATTTATTTATGCATGTATTTATTTCCACTTTTATTTATTTTCACATTTATTTATTTATACATTTATACATTTATTGCTCTGTATGCTAATGAGGGGAGCGTGTTTTACCTCAGACATAGCAATCCAGCTCAGAGTGGCAGTGCTGAAGCTTTGAGGCCACAGTGACACCTTGTGGTGTGACAAAACAATACGCAAGAGGTTTGTGGAATAAATGACTTAGAGATGGGCAATATGGACAAAATCTTATATCACCCTAACGGTATGTTTATAGGTTTACCATACATAGGCCTACTCTTTATCCCGGACATGGCTGTAAAACATCAGCTGGTCTGATTTCTAAAAGGTCTGGGCACACATGAAGAGAATCCGCTGATAACAGACACTTTGACACGGAAGCGCGTCAAATTATCCCCTATTAACCACATTTTATGCCATGCATTGTAGATTCGTACACAGAAGCTAACTGCATTTTTAATGTATCTTCCAAAAACAATGTTGACAGCAACAGAAAAAAACTTTTCCATAAAGAGGTGATATTTCCACTATAAATTGATTTCCTGGGGTATTTTTTAAAACCTTATTAAAAAGTAGGCTATATGCATCATCATGTAGCCTATAAGTTATTAATTTTAACTGATCAATTCAGTTAATAAGGCACTACTATAGGGCTGTTACCAGTACAATAAAATCAGTTTTATAAATCAATAGTAACTAGATAAATACCTCAAAAGTACAATAAACAAATAAACAATTAAAATCGTGTTTTTTTTTTTCCTATATATTTTATTAAATACAGAAATATCACAAATGTCAACCTCAAACTTGTCAATGTAAAAAACTTGCATAAAACACTTTAAAACTACACACAATTGATTTGAACTGTTTACATAAATTAGGTTGTAAGATACACTCATTTTTATAAACAGTGCATTGTGGAGTCAAACAAAAAAAGGGGTAAAGAAAATACCATGTAAAATATTAAATTACACTACTCTATTATACACTACAATTAAGTTGTAAAAACAAGAACTGTACATTATCAGAACTTAACATGCAGAAAGGCTGTGATTGCACTTCCTGTCCATAATAATGCAGATGGGCACTTGGCATGCCTCACATATGAATGGAGTGCGTTTGTATTTGTGGGGTCAAACAGATAACATTTTGCTTTTGAATATTAATTGAACATTTAATTGGTAAAAATATAAAATATAAAATAAATAGACCCTGTCAGAACAGTTCTTGTGTAAAAAATAATAATAAACTGTACAATAAACTACATTATCAGACCTTAACATACAGATAGGCACCCCTACATATACACAGGCAACCCTAGCTGTGATAAGACTTGACAGTTCCTGTCCAGAATAACACAGAGGGGTACTTGGCATGCCTAACACATGAACGGAGTGCATTTCCCACACAGCCTGCATTTCCTGCGCGGCTTTTTTTTTTTAGCCAACTGTACCAGAAATGGCAACAGGTAATTGCTGGTAGCTGTCCTGTGCTGGTCTGATCCACCTTATTGATCACCATGGAGATTTCTTTGTCAGCGCATTCACTTTGGTGTTTGGGACACCAATTCGTGTGTCCCTGATGCACAGGCTCCAAACCCCAGGTCATAAAGGTGCTGAAAGAGTACTGGGCTGGTATAAAAATTATCACAGTAAATGTGATATCCAGATCCTAAGAACTACTTTCTGACCAGCGACATCACAGCATCAAATGAAAGTCCCTTCCCACTTACAACTTTGGACTTCCCTGTGTAAATGTTGAAATCCACTGTGTAGCCACTACAATCACACAGGCTGATCCTGGCTTTGGTGGCTACCATACGCTCATCCACAGAAAGGTTTCTGTCAGGGTGGTAGACAGCTTTGCAGGCCACATGTAAACTGTCATATAGAGGCCACAGACAGTCATACTCATCTGTGCCTTTTTTCTGTCATTGGCAGCATCTTCTGCAGTTAGATGTTTTTCAATAGAAATGTAATATAGAATATAGCAATATAGAACTGACTAAATGTGTAAATAAGTAAATGGCACGTCATGCGCTCAGGTTCATTCTATGTTTGTTTCGTTTATTCTTTAAGCCAGGGGTCTCCAACCTTTTTTCATTTGAGAGCTACTTTTTAAAAACGAAAGTGGACGAGAGCTACTCATGTAATACAATACTTAAATCTCTTAAATAATGTTTCATAACTCTCATATTAACAACTACCCAAACTGTTTTAGACCTAAAAAAGTTTTTGTAGGCCTATATATGTCACCCTTAAATGTCAGAGAAAAGAACAGAATCAGAGATAAAAAAAAATATTATAGAAAATTGTACTTTGCATATTATACTATAAAAAAACATACTTATATTTGATTTTATAGTGCATGATAACAAGAGATGAAATGGCATGAAAATTTCATTTCATGATTATAGTGACCAAAATGATCACGGTTATCACAGAATCCTGTTCAAAAAGTACTAATACCACACAATAAAATCAATTCACCAAATTTTATGTCTAAAACCAGCAAATAACAAATAAACTTAGCATCAATATTCACTTTTTGTCACGACGCGCACACGAAAGGGTGAATTCGTAGTCATATCCACAAACAGGTAAAAGGTCATAATCCATGTAAATCAGTCCAAAACAATAAACAAACCAAGACAGACTCTGATATGCAGGTGACACAATACATGGACTCCACACCAGTGATTAAAACAGACAGGGTATAAATAGACAGACACTTAACAAGGTGAGTGCGAACAGCTGAGTGCAATAATCAAAGATGAGTCCGACAAGGGTGATGGGGATTGTAGTTCATGAGTGAATGACACCGTGGGGGAAGAGGACCTCTAGTGGCTGCCCAGGGAACATCACCCAGACACTGTGACACTTTTTGTTTACATAAACATTAAAATAATAACATAAAAAAATGATGGCTAGATTTTAAAGGAGTGTCTTGCAACATCTACTAACATGTACAAGTTCAAATAAAGTTTTTATAAAAAGATAAACCTCACATATTTCAGCCTTTAAATCATTTTTATAAAAAGAATGAGTCAAAAAAGATAAATTACTGACATTTACAATGCACATTAGCTAATCTTTTATTATTAATAGTAAAATTCGGTCCGATTTTCCCATGGCGTCTGTCGTTGCTATGCAACCATGCACTGCGCTCTCCACAAAGACAAAGAAGTTTTAAAGGGGAAATGAAGCAGTCAATCAAGTTTACATGATTTACAAGATGGATTTCCACTATAATCAACAATTATATAAGAAACATGACAAATGTAAACATATAAAAGAAAAAAGAAAAACCGTTATATCTTTCGCGGCCAGGGCGCCACCATTGTGCAGTATTCTAACATGTGACGTCACAGGGTTGGTTGGCTTTAAAGGCTCTGGGCAGTGAAAGACAGAGATAGAGAAAGATAGAGATAGTGAACGACAGAGATAGTGAAAGAGACAATGAAAGATAGAGATAGTGAAAGACAAAGATAGCGAAAGACAGAGGTAACGTTAAGTTAGTGGAAGAGACAGTGAAAGACAGGTAACTTAGCTTAGTGGAAGATGGAGACTGAGGAGCCACAGGACAGAAGACGACAAAAGGGAGGCCACTATTGTATTGCTCCTGGATGTAAAAACGAATTTTACAGGGTCAAAGCCGAGGACAAAACAATCCATTTTCATAAACTGCCGCTGAAACGGAAAACTGTACTTCTGCGCTGGCTAACGGCTCTGAAGAGAGAGAGCCTTCCGATGGGCGCTGACTCCAGGGTTTGCAGTGAACATTTTCTGGAGGAGGATTACATTGAGGAGAAGACCTTTGAGTTTGGTAAACTAGTTGTTCGCCGGACCAACAGACTAAAGCCTGAAGTTGCTCCGTCTGTCTTCAATTTCACTGCCTATAATGTGTGCTCTACTGACCTCCCAACATACTCTGACAACAGCGGGACAGAGGCATCAGTCTGCCGTAGGGAAAGGGCGCTAAAACGCGCCAGCCAGGCAGGGAAGAGACAGGTCAGCGACCCACAGAAGTCAGCATCAAAGATGCCCACACCAAAATCAAATAAACAATATTCACCAACATCTATTAAACGTAGATGATCATCATGAACAGCAGCCCCTCCCAACCCAAAACACGTCCCCTAGCCTAAATATTTCCATAGCATCATATGATTTATCTGATGTATCAATATAACAGCCAAAATGACTCCGAAATTCAAAATAAACAACCATTAAAAACACCTGGGCCTGAAAGCATTCACCTAAAACTCGCGTCCTGATTTGATTCACTAGCCAGAGAAGGTCAACACAGTTGATGGAAACCTCGAAGAAATATTTCTTACCGTGACTCCAACTTTCCATAGCAGTCAGGCTTACACTTCACTCCAGACTCCAAACGTTTTACCACCCCTGAATTGGCTCGCAACAAAATAAGCCTTTTTGATTGGCTGATGTCCGCTGTTCCAGCTCATTACCATATATATATATATATATATATATGTGTGTGTGTATATATATATATATATATATATATATGTATGTATATGTGTGTATATATATATATATATATATATATATATGCATAAACATATATATATAAATACACACACACTGACGATATAAACATAACTATAATATACTCTTTGACAGTATAATTTTAAATGTTAATATGCTATAACATTAGTTAAAGTCAGATGGATATTACTCATGTAGCAAGTTGCATGATTGTCCATAGATGTTACAATTAACGTTACTGTAATGATTCCTGTCTTGTGTTTCCCTCGTCTTGTGTGGACTTTAGTTATTTCCTGTTCTGTGTCATGTTTTGTAGTCCTTTGTATATTTTCTTGCTTATTAGTTCTCCCAGGTGTTTCTAATTAGCCACACCCCCTTGTTATCTTGTTTAGCTTGTTTGCCTGTGTATTTAAACCTCTGTGCTTCAGTTGTTGGTGGTCGGTCGTTGTTTTATGTAGCTGTTACCTGTTCTTGTCCTGAGTTCTGTGTTCCGCCTGGATTACCTGTTTGTTTTATTAAATGTATGCTTGCATATGGATTCTCTCTCTGCTTCATCCTTGCCTCAGCGTGACAGAACGACCGACCAAACGATGAATCCAGCAGCAAAGTCTGAGTCTCTTCGCGTCATGCCTGCAAAGTCTGAGTCTCTTCGCGTCATGCCTGCAAAGCCTGAGTCTCTTCACGTCATGCCTGCAAAGCCTGAGTCTCTTCGCGTCATGCCTGCAAAGCCTGAGTCTCTTCGCGTCATGCCTGCAAAGCCTGAGTCTCTTCGCGTCATGCCTGATTTTCACAGCCTGACCCGGGAGTTTGCTGGACAGATCGCGGCCTTGGCCCTGGATAGCCTCGATCTGTTCCAGTACACCTGGGGATTTGTTCCTCTCGCTGCCTCTTGCTCTCTGGGTGACGAGGCAATTAAGGTGTGTTACCGGCGGGGGGCTAGGGAGGTTGACCCGAGGGAGCTCCCCGATCTCTCCGGTCTGGATTGGAGAGAGGCACTCTCCAGATGTCTAGAGAGCTTCCTCCCGTGGCACGCAAGGTCAACACCTGATCTTCACGTCCCGTCCAGTTCTGCCGAACCTTCACCGCTGGTTCCGCCCAGCTCAAAGCCCTCTTCATCGCTGGTCCTGTCCAGTTCAGAACCCTCTTCACCGCTGGTTCCATCCAGTTCAGAGCCTGTTCCGGAGGCCCCGAAACGGAGGAGGAGAAGGAAGACTTCCTCCATGACAGTTCCGGTGGTCCCAGTTCCGGTGGTCCCAGTTCCGGTGGACCCAGTTCCGGTGGTCCCGAGTCCGGTGATCCCGAGTCCGGTGGCTCCTAACACGGAGACCATCCCGGAGGTGACTGCCGTCCCTGACGTGCCGCCCAGGCGTCTTGCTCTGCCCGCGCCGCCCAGGCGTCTTGCTCTGCCCGCGCCGCCAAGGCGTCCTGCTCTGCCGGCCCCGCCCGAGCTGCTCGCACTGCCTGAGTCACCCCAGCGATCCATCACGTCTGCTGGGCCTGTGTCTTCAGACAAGAAGGCCGCCACAGAGACTGTTCACGTCGCTTCTGCCGATCCAGAGACTGTTCACGTCGCTTCTGCTGATCCAGAGACTGTTCACGTCGCTTCTGCTGATCCAGAGACTGTTCACGTCACTTCTGCTGATCCAGAGACTGTTCACGTCACTTCTAGTGATCCAGAGACTGTTCACGTCACTTCTGCCGATCCAGAGCTTCAAGCCAGTCCAGCCGAGCCTGCAATTCACGCCAGCTCAGAGTCTCCTTCACCGCTGGTCCCGCCCAGCTCAGAGTCTCCTTCGCCGCTGGTCCCATCCAGCTCAGAGTCCTCTTCACCGCTGGTCCCGCCCAGCTCAGAGTCTCCTTCACCGCTGGTCCCGCCCAGCTCAGAGTCTCCTTCGCCGCTGGTCCCATCAAGCTCAGAGCCTTCATCGCTGCCCAGCACAGAGCTCTCATCGCTGCCCAGCTCAAAGCCTTCTTTACCGCTGGTTCTGCCCAGCTCAAAGCCATCTTTGCTTCTGGTCCTGCCCAGCTCAAAGCCCTCTTCGCCGCTGGTCCTGCCCAGCTCAAGACCCTCTTCATCGCTGGTCCAGGACTCTTTAGCGGGGAGCCTCCCCAAGAAAATTTTTGGGGGGGGGCAATACACCTCCGGACCAGCACGACCCGCCAGGACCGCCAGAGGAGTGGTCTCCGGTTCCGCCCTGGATGTCCGAGGGTCCATCATCTCCGCCTTGGACGCCCGAGGGTTCTTCAGCTCCGCCATGGCCGCCCGAGGGGTCGTCTCCGCCCTGGCCGCCCGAGGGGTCGTCTCCGCCCTGGCCGCCCGAGGGGTCGTCTCCCCCCTGGCCGCCCGAAGGGTCGTCTCCGCCCTGGCCGCCCGAAGGGTCGTCTCCGCCGTGGCCGCCTGAAGGTTCATCTCCGCCCTGGCCGCCCGAAGGTTCGTCTCCGCCCTGGCCGCCTGAAGGTTCGTCTCCGCCCTGGCCGCCTGAAGGGTCGTCTCCACCCTGGCCTCTCGTCCTGTCACAGTCTCCAGGCCCTCTGCCGTTCCATGGGCCTGGCCCTCCATCCCGCCCCCGGATCCGCCTCCGACCCACCACCCTCCTGGACTTTTGTTTTCTGAGGAGTGTCTGGAATCCACTCCTTAAGTGGGGGGCTATGTAATGATTCCTGTCTTGTGTTTCCCTCGTCTTGTGTGGACTTTAGTTATTTCCTGTTCTGTGTCATGTTTTGTAGTCCTTTGTATATTTTCTTGCTTATTAGTTCTCCCAGGTGTTTCTAATTAGCCACACCCCCTTGTTATCTTGTTTAGCTTGTTTGCCTGTGTATTTAAACCTCTGTGCTTCAGTTGTTGGTGGTCGGTCGTTGTTTTATGTAGCTGTTACCTGTTCTTGTCCTGAGTTCTGTGTTCCGCCTGGATTACCTGTTTGTTTTATTAAATGTATGCTTGCATATGGATTCTCTCTCTGCTTCATCCTTGCCTCAGCGTGACAGAACGACCGACCAAACGATGAATCCAGCAGCAAAGTCTGAGTCTCTTCGCGTCATGCCTGCAAAGTCTGAGTCTCTTCGCGTCATGCCTGCAAAGCCTGAGTCTCTTCACGTCATGCCTGCAAAGCCTGAGTCTCTTCGCGTCATGCCTGCAAAGCCTGAGTCTCTTCGCGTCATGCCTGCAAAGCCTGAGTCTCTTCGCGTCATGCCTGATTTTCACAGCCTGACCCGGGAGTTTGCTGGACAGATCGCGGCCTTGGCCCTGGATAGCCTCGATCTGTTCCAGTACACCTGGGGATTTGTTCCTCTCGCTGCCTCTTGCTCTCTGGGTGACGAGGCAATTAAGGTGTGTTACCGGCGGGGGGCTAGGGAGGTTGACCCGAGGGAGCTCCCCGATCTCTCCGGTCTGGATTGGAGAGAGGCACTCTCCAGATGTCTAGAGAGCTTCCTCCCGTGGCACGCAAGGTCAACACCTGATCTTCACGTCCCGTCCAGTTCTGCCGAACCTTCACCGCTGGTTCCGCCCAGCTCAAAGCCCTCTTCATCGCTGGTCCTGTCCAGTTCAGAACCCTCTTCACCGCTGGTTCCATCCAGTTCAGAGCCTGTTCCGGAGGCCCCGAAACGGAGGAGGAGAAGGAAGACTTCCTCCATGACAGTTCCGGTGGTCCCAGTTCCGGTGGTCCCAGTTCCGGTGGACCCAGTTCCGGTGGTCCCGAGTCCGGTGATCCCGAGTCCGGTGGCTCCTAACACGGAGACCATCCCGGAGGTGACTGCCGTCCCTGACGTGCCGCCCAGGCGTCTTGCTCTGCCCGCGCCGCCCAGGCGTCTTGCTCTGCCCGCGCCGCCAAGGCGTCCTGCTCTGCCGGCCCCGCCCGAGCTGCTCGCACTGCCTGAGTCACCCCAGCGATCCATCACGTCTGCTGGGCCTGTGTCTTCAGACAAGAAGGCCGCCACAGAGACTGTTCACGTCGCTTCTGCCGATCCAGAGACTGTTCACGTCGCTTCTGCTGATCCAGAGACTGTTCACGTCGCTTCTGCTGATCCAGAGACTGTTCACGTCACTTCTGCTGATCCAGAGACTGTTCACGTCACTTCTAGTGATCCAGAGACTGTTCACGTCACTTCTGCCGATCCAGAGCTTCAAGCCAGTCCAGCCGAGCCTGCAATTCACGCCAGCTCAGAGTCTCCTTCACCGCTGGTCCCGCCCAGCTCAGAGTCTCCTTCGCCGCTGGTCCCATCCAGCTCAGAGTCCTCTTCACCGCTGGTCCCGCCCAGCTCAGAGTCTCCTTCACCGCTGGTCCCGCCCAGCTCAGAGTCTCCTTCGCCGCTGGTCCCATCAAGCTCAGAGCCTTCATCGCTGCCCAGCACAGAGCTCTCATCGCTGCCCAGCTCAAAGCCTTCTTTACCGCTGGTTCTGCCCAGCTCAAAGCCATCTTTGCTTCTGGTCCTGCCCAGCTCAAAGCCCTCTTCGCCGCTGGTCCTGCCCAGCTCAAGACCCTCTTCATCGCTGGTCCAGGACTCTTTAGCGGGGAGCCTCCCCAAGAAAATTTTTGGGGGGGGGCAATACACCTCCGGACCAGCACGACCCGCCAGGACCGCCAGAGGAGTGGTCTCCGGTTCCGCCCTGGATGTCCGAGGGTCCATCATCTCCGCCTTGGACGCCCGAGGGTTCTTCAGCTCCGCCATGGCCGCCCGAGGGGTCGTCTCCGCCCTGGCCGCCCGAGGGGTCGTCTCCGCCCTGGCCGCCCGAGGGGTCGTCTCCCCCCTGGCCGCCCGAAGGGTCGTCTCCGCCCTGGCCGCCCGAAGGGTCGTCTCCGCCGTGGCCGCCTGAAGGTTCATCTCCGCCCTGGCCGCCCGAAGGTTCGTCTCCGCCCTGGCCGCCTGAAGGTTCGTCTCCGCCCTGGCCGCCTGAAGGGTCGTCTCCACCCTGGCCTCTCGTCCTGTCACAGTCTCCAGGCCCTCTGCCGTTCCATGGGCCTGGCCCTCCATCCCGCCCCCGGATCCGCCTCCGACCCACCACCCTCCTGGACTTTTGTTTTCTGAGGAGTGTCTGGAATCCACTCCTTAAGTGGGGGGCTATGTAATGATTCCTGTCTTGTGTTTCCCTCGTCTTGTGTGGACTTTAGTTATTTCCTGTTCTGTGTCATGTTTTGTAGTCCTTTGTATATTTTCTTGCTTATTAGTTCTCCCAGGTGTTTCTAATTAGCCACACCCCCTTGTTATCTTGTTTAGCTTGTTTGCCTGTGTATTTAAACCTCTGTGCTTCAGTTGTTGGTGGTCGGTCGTTGTTTTATGTAGCTGTTACCTGTTCTTGTCCTGAGTTCTGTGTTCTGCCTGGATTACCTGTTTGTTTTATTAAATGTATGCTTTCATATGGATTCTCTCTCTGCTTCATCCTTGCCTCAGCGTGACAGTTACACTTTTGTACATTTGATTATCACAAGTAACTATCTCTCACCAGGGGAGAAATAATGGGCACTAGTGAGAAAATAATATATATATATATATTTTTAACATCCCTCAGAAGCATAACAAACATCCCTACTGTTACACATATTACTCTTATGTTAATAAATCACCAAATAAAAGTAATTTTACTGATTTAACCAACACTACAGCACATAACTGGTATAGACATTGAACCTAAAATTATTATTATTACATGGTTATTGTAAGAATAACACAACAAGAAACAGTGTTTCAGTATAAGATTCTTTTATATGCTTTAAACCAATAGTCAGGATGTAAGTACAAAGTATTCCATGATAAGGCTGTCAATATCAGTTGGGTACCTAAAAACAGTAAATGTGTTTACAGGTTAGGCAGACATGCATGCGTCTGGTGGGCAGTAGCAATTTCCCAGAAGCTGACATCTGTAAGGAGATAGAGCAGGAGATAGGCAGTGTCCACACCCTCTCGACAGTCAGTGTCAGCACCCAGACTGATCCACTTGAACAGGATACAGAAGAGGGAGGCAATAAGCAGTACATTTGCACAGGCACTTTGACAGATGACATACTTAACAACCACATAGTAAAAAATGACCATTCATATTTTACTTCTGTGGAAGGCCTCTCGCCAGCTACGGCACTGTCATCTCAGCAAGATCTGGACCTTAGCAGTGAGGGCTGTGAAGAGTCTGAGGTAGAAAGTTAAATGGAAGAGAGTCAAGATAATCCCAATGATGATGAGTTTGAGTTGGGTAGTGAGGAAAGCATCAGTGATGAGGATCAGAGTTTCAATGATGTTGAGGATGAGGAAACAAATGTCTCACAAGAGCGAAAAAGTATTGTGTCGACAGGAAAATTGTTGAAGCTCTTTCATGTGTGTCATTGGGAAGGCTGTGGCAAATGTTTGGTGAGGCCACCCGCAGTCTCCAAAAGTGGATTTGGGCTTAGGATCAACACAGAATGCATTAATGGCCATGATTTTATGTGGCATTCTCAGCCTTTAGTTAGAGGAATTATGGAATGCAATGTTTCTGTACCTGCTGCTATATTTGTCACTGGAAATGAGTGCAGTCCATTCATGGAGGTGTGCGACACCATTGGTCTGGAAACCATCTCAAAAAGACAGTGGTTCAACATACAGAAAGCCTATGTCATCCCAGAGGTCAACAATACCTGGACAGTACACAATGAGGCTATACTGAGTGCCTTAGGTGATGAGCGGCTCATCGTGTCAGGAGACTGCAGATATGACAGTCCAGGTCACAGCGCCTCATATGGAACCTACTCACTCCTGGACATCAAGTCGAAGTTGGTGGTGGCACAGAAAACTGTTCAAGTCACAGAGGTGAAGAACAGTTACTGGCTTGAGGTGGATGGTATGGAGAGGTGCCTTTCCAAGTTGGGAGAATATGATGTGACCATACTGTATCTGTTTTGGCAACCGACTGCCATCCATCAGTGCAGAAAGTCATGAGTCAGGAATATATATCCATAAAGCATGAATATGACCTCTGGCACATTGTTAAGTCTGTCAAAAAACGACTGCTGCAGTGCCACAACGAAGAGTTGTTTGAGTGGATCAGAATGATCACAAACCACCTCTGGTTTTGTGTCACAACATGTGAGGGAAGTGTGACAAAGTTGAAAGAGAAGTGGATCTCAATCCTGCATCACATTACCAATGTGCACCACTGGGTATCTGGTGAGACAATGACCAGGTGTGAGCACCCTACCTACACCCCTGAGGAAGAGAGTCAGCGTCCATGGCTCCTCCCTAGCTCTGCTGCCTTTCAGCACCTGCAGAAGATAGTGCTTGACAAGCAGCTCCTGAAGAAATTGGAGAAAACCACACTGGGCATTCACACAGGACAGCTAGAGAGTCTTCACTCCCTGTACACGAAGTACGCCACAAAGAGGAAGAAATTTCTGAGGGAGAGTTTGGAGGCACGTCTGCGGGTTGCTGCACTGGATCACAACAGTAATGTGGACCGGAAGACAGCTAAAATGAAGGAAGGTGAGGAGCAACATAAACACCAGTACTCCAAGTCTGCTCAACAGTATGTGGTGACCCCACTGAAGGTGGACAAGGATTATACCTTCAGGAAGAACATAGTGGCAAGAGTGATCAATAGGTGCAAGTCGACATCCATCCGGGCAACATTGCAGGAGCTGAAAACGGAGACTGTTATCACGCTGGTCCAGCACAAAGGTGTGGAAAAACCAGAGAAAGCGGTGTCTGTTGCCAAGCATCTAAGCAGATTCGCATCCTCACAGCCCCGTAACAGAGTAACAAACCCTGACTGAGGAAGAGCAGAAAGAACAACACAAAGTTGCTTAACATGTTAAAGTGACTAACGCTATCCTGTACATTGTCAAAAATTAATTTCCTTGATTGTTTCATGATTACACTGTATATTAGAATTAATTTAGAGAAAAACATTTTTTTTTCTAAATGAGTTATATGGATTTACATTGTAAATTTCCCATCATTTAAAAAGTACATTATTAGTGCAAGTCTGAGCTCAGTTCAGTGTCAGACAAGCTCTTGTCATTTAATCACTATGCCTATAAAATAATTATTTGATGTTAAACTTTCAAATGTGTATTAGAGTCTTTACTCTATTAGAGTGATTGTTTTAACATACATGGCTTTACGCTGCGCGTCGGACGGTTCACGCCTCACCGTCGTCCATTAATACCTGACAATGGACACCTCGAAGGGCGTTAACCCGCTTATACCATGGTCACTTGCCAAATAACAAATTTTTAAAACATTAGTTTATATTTTAATTAATTTTACAATCGAAATCTAAAGTTTTTACAAACTTTTTACTAACTTGGTTTCCCTGGTTACACCTGATGGTTTATTTACTAGGTGTCCTCTATCACTTTTTAATGGACACCCTGCAGCCAATCAGAATCGAGTATTCACCCAGACCATGGTATAATGTTTTTTAGTTCATGTTTGCTTGTTAATTTGACCCAGTTTTCCTAGTGTCTCTTTAGCCCTATTCGGACGGGACTAGTTTCACAGGGGGACGTTAGAGAAATTTCTCTTTTTCTCACACGACCTCTGTAAAAATTCCAGAGCAAATTACTTACTGTTTTTCGTCAAACTCGGCGGTCCTCAGATAAATCTAATCCCGTCCGAATGCGAATGTCTGTGATTGCCGAAAATATTTTTTTCCAAAACGCTTTTTCTTGTGTGTTTTGGTCAACGTGAACTACCGTACAATCTCTCGCTATCGCGCCGGTATTCAAGTTTCTGCTTTTTGCGCACCAATAATGGATGTAGATGTGTTCGGTACACTGCGAAGAAATAAAAAAATGAAATCAACAAGAAGAGCCAAATCATGTAAACTGTTAAGACTGGCTACTGTAATATCAGTTTCAGGTAAGATTACTTTCATTTCTGCACTTAATTACATAACGTGTAAATTATAAGTTAAAACTTTTTATTCCAGTGGGTTTATTATAAGAACCCAGTTCTATAAAATCGTGATGATAAATGTATGTTTAGTTTTTTTATACTACAATTTTTATAAAATGTTTACAAAACACTAAATACGTTAGGACGTTTTACTTTATATTTCATATGCAATCCACGCATTCTGAACACATCTTCTGCAATGCCCACATGTAAAACACAGACACTCCTACCTCGGTAATAAACACGGAGATGTTAGTCCCGTCCGAATCCGTACATGAAATCACAGACGTAGGTTGATAAGAATTGTAACTCAAACATCTTTGGAAAACTAGTCCCGTCCGAATAGGGCTTTTGATTCAGTATCCTGTTCACCTCCTTACCAGTATCCTGTGCCTCATTAGTCATGTCAGCTGTCTTGTTTCCTTGATTTAGTCCCTGTGTATTTAAGCCCTTTGTTCTGTGCCTGATCTGTTTCTGTCTGGGAGAATCCTGAGTGTTTTGTTTCATTTTGAGTTTGTTCAATAAAAGCCTGCTGCATTCAGATCCTGCATCCTCTCTGCTTCAACCTGCATGTGACATATGAACTGAGCAGCAAAGGAGCCACTGATTACCTTGACTCAATGGACACTGTGAACAACTTTGCACTGCATTTTAAAGGTAATATTGGTTTTATGAAAATCCACAGAAATGGACTCAGGCCTGTAATAGTGCAAATATACATAATACAGTTTTATGATATTAATTGTTGACTGTTGTTACATCTGTAGCCAGCTCCTCAGCTGCAACACCCAGTGCCAAAGATCAAGTCAATGTGCTGTACTGCCATGCAAAGGCAAAAGACCGTAACTTCGTTTTTGGTCGAAAATGAGTTATTTATATTTTTGGCACATTCAAGACCTCCTTTATCATGTGGATAAGTATCTTGAATCAATTCCGTTGTTTTTTCGAGAAAATAATGATTTGTCTTAACAGTAACTTCCAAAAGCCCATGAGAAACCAAGGCAGAACACCGCTCTTTGGCTTTGTTTTGGAACGCTCAAATTATGAGTTACGGTGCTCTGCCTTTGTTCAGCTGCGCGTCAATATGAAGTTACTGTGCCGGTGTTCAATCAAATAATGCTACCTACCAGATTGTACGGTTATCTGCCCTTGTTTTAATGTCCATTAAAATTTAAATTACGGTGTAGCCTGTGTACTTTGTACAGCTGCCATCAGTCGCTCTAACTTCTGTCCTTAGAGCGGTCAGAACATTTAGTATGGTCTGCTCCATCGACAAACGTGCGATATCGATCGCGAAGGATTATGCAGAGTTGACAGAAAAACGTTACACATTGCTGTATCAGATGAATACAACCAAGAATTAAAGCTTGGCAAACTAGCTGGCAGAGTGCCAAAACTTCGCCTTCAGCCCCGCCCTAAACGCGGTTGAGTCAACGCTGGACTAATATGTCTATGGAGGTATTTTGTCATGTCAAATGTATTAATAATGCCATCAGAATGCAACCAAAGCACAGGATAGCAATAAGTAGATGGCTATAAATAATTGTAAATCATACAAAAAAAATGCCATGATCACTAGATTTTATACAGGTGTGTACTATAATGATTTTGTTAATGGTGATCAGCAAATAAATATTGATAATGTGGAAGTTACTGCCTTTTGCCTTGGCATGACTTCTCACTTTTTGCTGACAATACAAAGGCAGAGTACAGTAACTTTAAAATAGTGGTCAAAAGTCAAGTTTGTGCTCAAGATTTTTTTATGTATATCATTTCCATTACTAAAACATCTATTTGCCAGATTTCCAGTGTCCTACCTATAATTAATTTGGCGGGACAACTAAAAATCTTTAAAGTCATTTTTCTCAGTTCCACACTCTAGCGACTTATGGTCTTTTGCCTTTGTAGGGCAGTGTAGCATCTGGACCAATCAGACACACACAAATTATTCATTTATTTAATGAATAATCCAGCAAACTCACTCTCCCAAATAAGGCCTGTGAAACGTTCATCAAATGAAGCTAACACACTGGCAGGACGCAGTGTCTTGTTACAGGACACACACTGTGTCACGGTAGACGTATTCTCTGTTCCTTTTAGTCTTGTGTTTATGTTGTTGTGTGAGCGCGTGTGTGGTGGGCGTGAGTGTATGACATCACTTGATCCGCTCCAGCTGATCATCATTACTTCACCAGCTGCAGACAATATCACATCTCTATAAAGACTTACCGTTGTTGTATCATCCTTGTCAGATCGTTGTTGATGTCTTCCGTGTTGGTGTCCCGGTGTCCTGTTCCTGCCTCGTGTTCCTGTTCCAAGTTTTCTCCGTGGGTTCGTCTGTCGTCTCACCATCACCTTCACTGCACTTCATCACGGATTCTGGCCATCGAAGTCCCTGCGTCACCCATCACCATCTGCTTGTACTGTTGTCATTTAATTAATAAACGTCTTGCACTTGCTTCCTGTCTCATCTAGTCATTATGACACACTGAGACTGAGTTTTACGATCGAAAAGAATGTCCTGAGAGCTGTGACTCTCACTTAAATTCTTGCAGAGGAAGAGAAATAAAAATCCTATATATATTCTATATATAACCACTTGATAAATGTGTAAACATGTATCTAATTTTCCCATCTCATGATTTTCCCTTTTATGTGGCGTTTGTATTCTTGTAAACTCAATTGGGTTAATGTTTCAGACTTTGCATATTATGGTTAACCAACATTATATGTGCGGCATGTTTGGTCTCTAAAAAATCCAGTCTTCGTCTCCGATTTGTTCATTTACATTACATGTTGCTAACTTTGTGATGCATTAGTATTATAAGAATCTTAAAGATTCTTTTCTTAAACACCCAATGAAAGTACATATTCAAATGCCCTGCTAGAACACAAAGGGTCGTAAAATTTCCCTCCAAAGGGAAATCTTCTCATTGGCTCTTGCACCTCCAGAGGTTGTGCCATCTTCACGCTTTAAAGTCACTGATCAGCTCTTAGCTCTCCCTTAGTCCCTTTCTGAAATGCTGACGTGAAGATGATGCTGAACTAGAAGCCTCTAAGGACCCACCAAGCTTGTGCCAGGCTGCGGCCTTGTCTTTCCATTCACCAAAGATACTCTGAAAACCACTGGTTCTCTCTCATCAAGACCACATCAGCAAAGATTGTTTTTTTTATTGTTTTATTAGGATCCCCATTAGCGGCCCATTTAATGGCAGCTAATCTTCCTGGGGTCCTCTTTAAAATATTCACAACATAAAATTACACAAAGCAATAACAACACAAATTACAATCAAGAGAATTCAAACATTGCAATTACATTCAAAATATTACGAAATGAAAGAACATGACAATTTCCAGCTTTCACAAGATCATTTGCAGCAGTTCCTGGGTTACTGTCCTCTTAAATTTGTATTTGTTCTGAATTCTGCGTGATGAGACAGAGAGTCGATTCCAAATAGATATTGCTCTGTAAAGTGATGTGCGTTTCAGAAAATTTGTCCTGGGAAGCGGAAGTTTTATGTCACCACCTAGTGCCTGCCTGGTGGCATATAGGTGTCCACTTCCTACAAAAACAAGCTGCTCAGAGAGAAACTGTGGATGTTTCATAAATACTGCATTCCACAATATTAAAGTTAATCGTAGTTTGATTTTGTCGTCAACTGTAAGCCAAGAAAGGCGTGTATGCATCAGGGCCACGTTAGTCTTAAGAGAGCACTGGAGGACAGTCCTCGCTGCCCTATTTTGTGCCACTTGAAGCTTACGAAGGTCTTTTTGTGATGCAGACGACCATATAATTGGACAGTTTTCTAAATGGCACAGAACAAGAGACTGGACAACCTGTTTAGCAATGGACATAGGAATATATGACATACATTTTCTGGACATTGCAATACCATTCCCCATTTTAGCTATCATTCCATCAATATGAGCTGACCAAGACAAGTAAGAATCCAAGGTGACGCCCAGTAACCTGGCTTGCATCACTTGCCTTAGCTGCAGCCCATTGACTGACAAGTTCAGAGAGGGCTGGGTAGTTAGTTTTGATCTTTTTCAGAATATCATAGATGTTGATTTGTCTACATTTAAAACTAATTTGTTATCTTTTACCCACTTGCTTATATTCTGCAAGTCATGATTTAATAGATTTGAGACATCATGAGGAGTTTTTGCAGAACAGTACAGTGTGGAATCATCTGCATACATGACAACAGTTGAATGTTTCACAATAAAAGGTAAATCATTTGTAAAGATCGAGTATAGCAAAGGCCCAAGGCAGCTACCCTGGGGCACACCACAATGTATTGTCTTAATAGATGAATATTGACCATTAAAGAACACCCGCTGCTTCCTATTAGATAGGTAACTCCCCACCCATGACAGAGACGAAGGTGTAAAACCATAGCATTCTAATTTTTGAAGCAGTATTTTGTGATCTATCAGGTCAAACGCTGCACTAAAGTCCAACATCACTGCTCCTACTAATCTGTTTGCATCGATTTCTTCTAACCAGTTGTCGGTCATATGAGTTAAAGCAGTACATGTGGAGTGACCCTCTCGATATGCATGCTGGTACTTGGTGATCAGACTATTAGAAAAAAAATATTTCTAAACTTGTTCAAAAGCAATCTTTTCCATGACTTTGCTGAGTAAAGGTAATAGACTGATAGGTCGGCTATTCTGTCCTGTAAATGTGGCTCTTTTATTTTTAGGCAATGGTATGATTTTAGCCTCCTTCCATTTCTCTGGAAATATGCCCTGCAACAAACTTAAATTGACCAAATGAGCAATGGGAAAGGACAGAGCTTCAGCTGCCACCCTGATAAGCCTGAAGTCCAAGTGGTCCATGCCTGATGCCTTTCCATCAGGAAGAGCTGCAAGAATTTTTCCAACAGAACCTCTGTCAACTTGACTAAATGAGAAAGTGACAGAATGGTTCTTCTCACTCATTATCTTACTTAATATTGCATCATAAGATGCTGAGATATTTGGACACATACCAGATCGAAATTTCTCTACCTTACTAATAAAATAATTGTTGAAATAATTAGCAATTCCCTCTGGATCTGTAATGAACACTCCATCATTTTCATCATATGAAGCAGCTGAGTGCTTACTCCTGCCCATTATTTGATTTAAAGTGTTCCATAGTTTTTTACCATCATTTTTTGCTTCATTAATCTTTCCCTGGAAGTACTCTTTTTTCTTCTTTCTATTCATTTTGACTACTTTATTTCTAAGAGTTCGGTATTGTTTTTGATCAGCTAGTTCGCAAGAAATATTAGCTTTTGTTTTAGCGTTATCTCTAGACAGCATTAAATTTTTAAGATTTTTGTCCAACCAAGGGGCACTTTTATTTCTCACAGCTCTTTTTCTGAAAGGAGCATGCTTGTCAACTATTTTCATTAGTATGTCCATAAACCCATTAAGGGCTGAGTCAGGGTCACGATCTTCACACACTTCTGACCAGTCCACACCTTGAATTTCACCCACATACTGCTCTTGGTTGAAATATCTATAAGTTCTTTTATGAATTATTTTACAGCCACCTTTAGGCAATTTAGTTTTCCTTGTGACTCCTATGATATTATGGTCACTACAACCAGTGGGCACAGAGACTGCTTTGGAGCATTGTTCAAAAGCGTTTGTAAATATATGATCTATACATGTTGCAGATAACACCAGTGTACTGGTAGCAACCCTAGTGGGTTGAGTTATGATTTGTTTTAGGCCACATATTGTAGCTGTAGATTTAAGCTTCTTATACATTGGACAGTTTGGTGACAGCCAGTCAATGTTAAGATCACCTAAAATAAATATCTCTCTGTTTTGACCACAAACAGCATCAAACATTTCACATATGTTATCCAAATATTGAGTATTGGCACTGGGAGGTCTATATACACACCCAACTAAGACAGGCTTTATGTGTGGTATATGAACTTGTACCCATAATGCTTCAATATTCTGCCATATGAAGTCATTTCGAACATTAACTGGGATGCTATCCTTAACATAGAATGCAACACCACCACCATGTCTATTTCTGTCCCTCCTAAATAATCTATAGCCGTCTATCTTCACATCAGCATCCGTGAAGCTAGAATCTAAGTGTGTTTCAGACAAAGCTAGGATTTCAATACTATTGGACTGCAAAATCTGATATATGTCATTAGTTTTGTATCTCAAACTGCAGATATTCAAGTGCGCTATTGTAATACCCTTAATTGGAAAAGGAAAAACTGAATGAGACAAGTCAATAGCCATGATCTAAATTACAAGTAAAAACACACAAAAATACAAATAAACAAAACAAAATGAATGTTTACATACTTCTAACTAGGCTCCTCCACTCTTGGATTTTATGACCAGTTTATCATATTTCAGAGTGGCTATTTCTCCTCTTTCCCGGGCAGCTCGCAGCTTGGGTAGCAGTTCTTTTCTTTTCTTCATTACAGCCTCAGAGAAGTCCTCATTTATGTAGATGCGTGTGCCTTTTAATTTCTTTGCAGAGAATAAAATGGTCTGCTTGTCCTTGAATCGCAGGAGTTTGACGATTATCTGTCTGGGTCTTCCACCCTCCTGATGCTGGCCAATCCTGTGGGCCCGTTCAATTTCAATATTGTTGTCATTTAGACCCATTTTGCTGACCAACATGTCCTTGATTTTCTTCTCGGATACATCCCAGCTCTCTCCTCTTTCCTCAGGAATGCCATCCACTATAAGGTTGTTTCTTCGTGACTGGTTCTCAATAAAATCCAGCTTTGTAGCCATCTTGTCCAACTCCTCCTTTGATTTAAGTATTTCCGTTTCAAGCTTCTTCAACTTATTCATTTCCTCTTGTGCTTTAGCCATTTTGTCAACTTTATCTTGAGTAAATTCCAAGCTGATTTTGATTCCTTGAACATCCTTAAATACATCATCTAAGCGTTTGTTGGTGCCATCAATTATGAGCTGCACAAAAGATTTGAAGTTGTCCTGTTGTTGTTGTAACATGTCTTTGTAAAAATCTTTTTGCTGCTCTAGCGTCTGAGTGAAGAGGCTCATAGTCACCAGTGACTCATCCTCTGGTGGTATAGCTTTTGGTTGTCTGGGAGGCATGTTGTTTCTTACCCTGTGCGTCCACCTGGGCCCTGGGTGTAAAACCAAGAAAGTCCTGGGTAGCTCAAGGGCTTCGATCAACAAAGATCAACAAAGCAAAGATCAACTTTAGCCTCAACAAATTGCATCAGGACATTTTAAGTCAAACGGGTAGACATGCAAGTATCAAACTTAGTCTCATTATTTGATACATTAAGTATCCTTACCCCTTTAAAGAAGGGCGTTTTAGAACTAAACTGATGGTTTGCTCAAGGCTGTTGATCTGCTGACAAACAATGATTTCAAACAATGCTATAATTTCTTGCTTTCCTGTATTCTGCTTCAGCTCTCTTTCCCTTGGTAAACTGTATGCATGTATGTGTGTGTATGTTAGAGTAGTTTAAGTGTTTAGACTAGTTAATAAAATCTTGTTCATGTCACACGTAAAGTTGTCCTTGTCTCAAGCTCATAACTGGAGTCACTAATCATTTAGATTTTTGCTACTGCTCTTAGTAGGACTGTAAATTAAGAAAGACATTTCCCATGCCCCGGAAATGTACATTTCTTAGAGTTAATAAACAATTAATCCTGAGTGTTCACGGGATAAACAGGCTAATTGATTGTAATATTAATTTACGACAGTAAGTCAATTATATTAACTGATCCAAATATTCATAATCAATTATAACCAGTTATTCTTGATTATTAATATTTCATATAGGGCTAATTTGCTACAGTGCTGTTGGGAAAAGTGCAAGATCTGTTCAACCAAAAATGTAGTAAGCTGCTAATCTTGATAACATAGTATACCTTTGTGAATCCATGGCATTATTATCAAATGAAAAAGTTATTTATCTAATGTGCCCATCAACCATAAGATTATGACACCTTACCAAAATGACTGTTTGCAGCCTGTACACTGGCTATCAAGAGGAGGGAAATGTCACAATTGTCCTACTGTGTAACATTGTGTAACGTGTGCATGCATGTGTGCCCGTGTCTTTCAGAGGAGGCCGGATTTACTGGAAGGCTCCCCTACCAGTCCCTGGTGAATCAGGGCATGACCATAAAAGTTGCTGGACTGCCCAAAAGCCTTACCCTCAAGAAGCCATCCTTTTATGGAAGGAACCAATTGGAAGCCATTTTAAAAGCTGCTGAGGAGATTTCATTTGAAATAAGTGACATTAATAGTGGTTATCTCTCCACTTGTGTTTCGGCAGACCATCTCACTCTATGCAAAGTGGGGAAAATAAGTTAACTAAAGAATAATACTGGTCTGTGAACACTACCTAATATACATGAATATTAATTGATGTTTGTACATTTTTAGGAAATGGTCCCCCCCTTCCATGGATTGTGACAGTATCAATGAAATGGACATGCAGGCTTTGCTCAAATAGTTCATCGATAACAAGGCATTATACACTAAAACATGGACATTACAGCAGGTTTTGTCCCTTACCATGTTTGTATAATGATTGTGTTTGTACGTTCAAAAGGCAAATTGACCTGAAAAGGCATTTGAGGCAGCATGGGCCATCACAAAATTCATCAAAACCCCTAACTGTTCAGATACTCTGTGACTTATGTGTTTTTTCCGAACCCTGCCACCTTCGCCAATATTTGGCACAATTACGCTGTCATCTAAAAAATAAGGAAACTGTGAAATGCCCTTATCGGCAGTGTTCATTCCGTTCTAACGTGTACTCCACATTTACAGCACATCATAGTGGTTTTCACAGTTCAGGTAGCATAAAGGACTTTCGACCAGAATTGTTTTGTGAGAATTATTCTAATTTGGATGAAGACAATCAAGGTAGTGCATCTGTGGTTGAATTGGATGAGTCCATTTCTGATGTTGAAGAACATGATGATGCCAATGATGAGGTGTACCTGCAGCGAAAACTGGCATCCCTTTTTTTGCGAATGCAAACACTATTGCACGTTTCAAAGTCAGCCACTCAAGAAATAATAGATGGGTTTTATGAGGTTTGTAACCCTTTAGGCACTTCAAAGAAAAAGCACAAGATTTGTGCCGTCTATTGGGTTCTGGCTAATCTACCACTTCAGTATAGATCATCTTTATCATCTATTAATCTTGCACTGTTATGTTACAGCAATGACTTGAAAACCTATTGATATGCTGCTGTTCTAGAACCACTACTTAGAGACCTTGAACATCTTGAAAATCAAGGTTTGTACATCAAAAGACTAGGGGCACATGTTCAGGGAACAGTTGCTTTTGTATCTGCAGATAATCTAGCAGCCCATTCACTAGCAGGTTTCCAAGAATCCTTCTCTGTTGACAAATGTTGTAGGTTTTGTCTTGCGAGTCGAAAGGACTTTCAAACTGTACCAGTTAGGAGTGGATCATTTGCACTCAGAACTAAACTTTCCCCTGATGGCCATGTTTTGTGTCTCAGTAGAGATGAAACACTAAAAAGTGTTGAGGGTGTAAAGGCCAGCTGTGTTTTGAATAGACTAGAACATTTTCATTCATCAACAGGTTTTCCACCTGATGTTCTACATGATCTTTTTGAAGGAATTGTTCCAGCAGAGCTCTGTTTGTGTCTGTCAGATTTGACTGAAAGAGGCTTTTTCACACTTAATGATTTGAATAGTGTCATCCAAAACTTTCCTTATAAGTTTTCTGATAATAATCGACCTCAGAAAATACCAATAACGTTCAAAGCTAAACGGACAATTGGAGGAAATGGACATGAAAATTGGACACTATTGAGACTACTTCCTTTCATGATTGGTCATTTGGTTCCTGAACATGACAAAACCTGGGGTATCATTTTGGAGTTAAAAGTGACTGTTGAACTTCTGGCTTCACCTACGTTTACTGAAGAATCTGTGTGCTTTTTGGAGTCAAAAATTTCTGACCACAGGCTGTTGTTGCTGGAGGTTTTTCCTAACTTCAAGTTGAAACCTAAACACCATTTTGTGGAACATTATCCTAAACTTATCCATTGTTTCTGACCTTTACTGAACTTCTGGACAATCTGCTTTGAGGGAAAACATAGCTTTTTTTAAAAAGTTGTCCGCGATGTCAACAATTTTAAAAAGATTTTACTCACTTTAGCCACAAAGCACCAACTTATGTTTGGCTATTATCTTGATATGTCCAGCCTTTTCAAGCCAGAACTTGAAGTACAGAGTGTTTCTGTTGTTTCTCCTGATATATTGGACCATGGCCTAAAGCAGGCAATTAACAGGAAATATGAAGATGCATCTGTTTCCCTGGCAACAACACTTTCTCTGCATGGAACAACATATTGTTCGTCTCCGTTGGCAGCACAAGTGGGCTTCCTGATTTTGGGAAAATTGTCAAACTGCTCATAGTGGCTAACAAGGCATTGTTCGTTGTTGAACCTTTTTCAGCTGTGTACTTGGAACATCTTGGATCTTTTGAACTGTTTAGTCTGCTGATCTCCTTCTACTACAACCTGAGGAACTAAACCACTATTACCCACTGTATTCCTACACCATCCAAAGACGGCTTCTTCTTACACCAAAAATATTTTTACTTCATTAAAGGTACACTCAGTAATTTTAATTTTTATAAACTTTTGGAATAGTATAATGTTGCTTTTTTAATATGCTAGTAAGGTATTGTTCATTGAACATTTTCAGCTGTGCACTTGGAGCATCTTTTGTCTTTTGAACTGCCCAGCCAACTCTCCGCTGAACGACTTCTGCTCACTCCAAAAGACTTTTTACTTCATTAAAGGTACACTCAGTAATTTTGTGATATATCAGCTCACAGCAGGCACATACTGTGTAGTAATTAGTGAACGAGAAATGTAAACGGGTCACAGCTCAAAAATTATTTGCACTCCTCCAAATATATTTTAAGGGTTGCACAGATTAGATTTCTGGAGCATATACAGCCAAAATGGTTGCAATTTCGAGCCTTGTATGACCAGCTGCGTATTGTTACTTGTATTTTGATAATCCCTTCTAATGGAATATTCGGTTCTTTCCCTTCTGTGTTTTATACATTTAGGATGTTGCTCAGGGTTGTGTTGTCACCAGATGACATCAGGATGGTGGTGATTGATGAGCTGCCAGAAAGCGTTGAAGATCTGAAGTTGATTTTGAGGTCTAAACTTAATCTGGATGGGGAGTTTGTGTTACAATATGAAGATCCAGATTTCCAGAATGATTTAGTCAATCTGACAAGACTAACAGATTTACCTAAGGAGAGAGAGACACTGAAGATCATCCAGAAGACACCACCAAATTAACACCGCCAACACATCTGCATCATCATTGGTGTCGGGTACACCCAGTCAATCAAAGGGCTGGCCTGAGCCCTTCATCATTCCAAGTTTTTCATATGATGCGGAACTGAAGCTCCGGCAATCAAATCATGCACACACAAAAGATGGTTCCCTTTTGGGTACTCTTCAGAGTCTCCACAGATGGCACAGGAAAAAGACACCTTAACCCCCATGGGTCGACAATCACGCCGGCGTGATTTGCTCGCTTTTTTTCTTATCAGTTCAAACGAGACTCCAAATACTCTGTTGACTTTGATCTTACAAACCAGTTTCATACATCAATCGATCCTGTTAAGTGTGTATTATTTTTGTGTATACTCACAATAAAAACAAAGTGTTGTGCTTTTTGCCAAATAAAGAAAAATAAACATGATGCGAGTTCTGCTTTCTCTCTTGTGGCAGGATTTGTGAATTTTAATAGGTATTTTGGACCCACAAACACACTTCCAGATACATATTCACGCACACACATACATAGAAGCTCGAAGCGCAGAGGACGGAAGGGACGCAAGAATGCCCATATATGGGAAACAGCAGTGTCACCAAAAACCCCCTCAGAGACTATAGATGGTTAATGTCGCAAGACCCTGTCATGAGACTTAGTTCCTCTGGAAAAAACCCAAGCTACTGCATTGGAACAATGTAACCCAGTTCCGTATAAATATAACTGCTTTCTGACTGCTGATGGCTGAAGTTGATATTTACTCCTAACTGCTTGAACTGCTTACAAGGTAATTAGTCTTTGTAATATTCACTCATACAGGACTGCCCTGTTGAGATTGAATAAGCTGAAGTTTTATATTCTGTAACATTTTCTTTTGATTTGCTACGAGTATTAATTTTTGTATAATCAGTGTTTAATCTTTTGTATAAATTTTTTTTTATTTCTAAAGACAATCACTGTTAAGTCTTACTTCAGCTGCTAAAACAGTTCTAATAGCAAAGGACAGAGCAATTATATTAATCCTTCTTATAACTGAAGATAACAAGGGTACCAAGAGCGATTCTGCTGGAAGGTAAGCATGAATTTTAATTCATATGTCTAGTTAAAAATGATTGTTATTGTTTCCTGGGAGAGTAGGGACTACACCTAGATTTACTGGTATAAATTAGACAAGCAAGTGAGGGAATAATACTTATTCTGACCTGACAGCAAAAGACCACCTTGACACATTGATACTAGGGGTTATTCAGGAATGTGAGTGTAATACCAGAACTCACCACACTCTGTAAGTGAAGTCAATTCTGAAACGCGCTTGAAAATGAACAATAACTCAGTGAATACTCAGTCAAACAGGCATACAGACACACAGGCATGAAGCTTGAATTCTCTTCTTTTAAATGAAGTATTTTTTGTAAAAAAACAAATATTCTCAGTTTATGTAATCTGTATGAAAAGAGAGAGATGTCAGTCGTTCTCATCTCAGCTCATTAAGTTTTAATGTGACCCCGCCCACGGAGAGCACGCGCTATTCAAACGCAAATGACTGAGGCAATCCATGCAAACCGTGAACGCCCCCATATCAGCTCGAGAAAACACATCAAGTTTAATCAGATCATTGTACTTGTTTACACCGTCTCGCGGTGCTGTGAGGAATAATACTATCGTAATAATAATAATGGAAAATGTATCTCAGAAGTGCGGGTATTTCGAGGAGCAACGGATGCAGCTGAGCTGAGGAATACTGTAGTAAGTTTTTTCATTCTCAAGTGAATCGCGTTTCTGTGTGTGAATGAATGAACGACAGAGATGTGCGCTGTTTACCACAACTCGCAAAAACACGATTTAAATTGTAACCTTTTTAATAAAAAAATATATTTACAAGGTAGATGTAAACAAACTATTAAAAGGTAAATATAAGCCTTTTCTTTAAATAATTTTTATTGTGTTTTATTAGTGACAAATTTGGGGAGAGGATACATATTCCAAAACTGAAAATACAGTATGAGAATTAACTGCACAATTACTAGACATGTTTTCCTTGGATATTATACAATTTGCAAGCACAATTTGTGGAAAAATAAAAAAAAATTAGATGCTTCCAACTGTGAACCAATTTGGTAGAATACACACACACACATACATATTGCTCTTGCATTCTTTCTTGTGGCTCAGTGACACACCTGAATGAATGGCTCATTAAGTATGCGGGCCCCATTGTCTCCTCAGGTGCTAACCACTAAATATGCATGATGGTGTTGGATCGTTGACGCCCACTCGCATATTGCCTTTCCAAACAGAAAGTGTCTTGCAAAATTTAAATCAATGTATTGTTTTATGTGAATGATTAGGCAGGATGATTTTCAGATCATTTTGAAGAAAAAACTCTAGACGACAACATCCATTAGTCAAAAGTCTTATTGACACATATTTAGTATGTGTTTTGTGGCCTTATTTCAAAAACTTTAGTTTTTAGTTTTTTCACTAACCATGCATAAACATTATTCTCTCAAAAATACAAACATGTACATACATGTTGCTCACATATTATGGTAGCCCTGTTTGTGCTAAATAGAGTGTAATTACACCTTTGCCATTAATATGTTTATAAGCAACTGAAAAAAGCATAAATGTCAGGGCATGTCAGAACATCTCAAGGACCCCCAAAACACCTTAGACCCCAGAGGGTTAAGAAGCCGAGGCGGTCTAAAACCAATTTTTTGCCTGATATGCCAGAAGGCGAAACCACCAGCTCCCTCGAAGAAGAAAGGAGAGCTCTGCTGATAGAAGTTAAAAAGAAGAACCCTAATAATAAATTCATTGATGCTGCCATGGCAAGCACATGTGCTCTAAGGAGAAAAGAGATCATTGATAAAGAGCCACTAGTGGGTGATGTTCAATCCAGATGGCCAGCGTTATTCACGGAAAGACAGGTATTTTTTGGCATTTTCAAACACTAAACGCTTCCGATATTAAGAATGCAATTGTTCATGCTGCATTAATTACATTTCATATTTTTAATGTGTTAAACTGAAAGAAATTGGATGCATGCGTTCATCTTAACAGCACTTATATTTATATCTATCATTAATCACTGGACGTGATATGGTTGGTTTTGAATGAGAAACGGAGTATGTAACTCCTTTTGCATCATCTTTTTGGTCTGTCTCACCCAAATCCTGTTATATTGCTTAAGACAGTTAATTAAACTACTATAATAGAATATTCATTTGAGTCACATGGTCTTTTTTATGTTATGCTTTTAGATTGTTGTTGAATTTAGCCGTCTCTTGTCTGCTGACCTTATGAGTTCATTCTATGGGGGCTTAGATTAACTTCTCCCCAGGTTTTTGGAGCTTTACAAAAACATGGACCATGACAGTGTACAGCTTCATAAAATCCTCCAATGGCTTGATGCTGATGTAAGTATTTCTTGTAAACCAATAAGGGTTTTGTGAAATGTTTTGTTAGAACCCACATAATACAACATATGAATATATTTCTTTTGTGTAAGTACTTGTGTGTTGTGTGCATACTGACATTTCAGGACTCGAACCAGAACAAGCGAACTGCTGTCCTGCTTGGCTTGCCCCACTTCCTTCGTGAGAACTCCTCCAGTTTTTTGAAGTCTTGTGAGGTGTTCTTAAAGGGATACTTCACCTCTGGAAAGATGAATGTGTATTTAAAATAGGTCATTTATATAGAAGAAATGTGAAATTATTTTTGAATTTGGAGCTTTCTAGACTGAGAAAAGCCAGAAAATGTATTTTTGGCTTATGTGGATGAAAGACAACAACACCCAGAATGCACTTGCTTCGCTGCCCTAGGAGGCCACTCCCAAGCCGCGCCTACCGGTAAGAAAGCGCAGTTAAACAACAAGGCTAGGCTACTAGTGAGTCTCCGTGACGATTTTGAGATCGCCCAAAATGTCCGGGATTCGGCTTTTACGTTCTACAGTCGCCATTCATTATGTTTACTGTGGCGAGCAGGACGAGGCTGAGGGGCCTCAGCCCCTCAGTGTGAAATTGTGAAACGGCGCGAGGCCGGTGGCGTGATTACTGAGACGCACCGGCCTCGTATCTCTCACGGAGGAGCGGGAATTTTCTTAGCAATGTTAAAACACACATCAACCGATCACTTGTTTAGCGTTCATGTAAACACTACATTCAGATTCACCAATCGGAATGAATTCAGTTAGATTGAAACAAAAGGTGTGCATGTAAACAATGAATGGCGACTGCAGAAAGCAAAAGCCGAATCCTGGACATTTTGGACGATCTCGACGGCCGGGAAAAAGAGGATGGTAACCCCTACTACTCAGCTTTCTCCACAGAAAGACAGCCAATACTTGCATATGAGGTTAATTGTGCTCTTTGAAAATTGTCTCTAATACAGAAATGTATTTTAATACTACTGTTAGGGATGTCACGATTCATTCGCAACTGGTTGAAAATCAATTAAAAAATGTGATGATTCAAGTCGGTTGATGTTCAACGTATCGCCATTCACGTTTTAAACAGCAGGGATAATCAACTGAACCGATTCAAATCAAGTTCAAAGAAACATGCTTGTTTGTATACTCGTCATCACGTTGGAAAGGTTGTGTAAGTACCGCCCCATTGTTTACTAGCGTGGTGAAGGAGGATTGCTCAAATTTTATTGTATGTTGAATGACATATTTATGTCTTTGTCTTTGTGTCAGTTTATTGTTTAAAATGGTCCTTTCGTGTGCATATCCTGGATGTTTAATGAATGTTTAATGATGTCACCTGTGACCTTTCCAATGTGATGACGTCATGCCCGGTGCGTTGCAGACCAGCAATTGTGGAAAAAGATGAACAATTGTGGTTAAAGTATATACATTTTTATTTTTTGGGTGAACTAATCCTTTAAGTCAGAGCAGAAGGTCTTAAATTCATAGTCATGGAATTAAATTTTGCATACATTGCAAAACATGAATATCTTCCTCAGTATTTTCTTCCGGTTTTCCAAAAAATGTTCATGTTTGGTTACAAACATTCTTCAAAATATCTTCCTTTTGTGTTCAGCTTTTTAAATGTATTTATACAGAACAACTTGAGGGTGAAAGAATGACCGAATTTTCATTTTTGGGTAATGGTTCCTTTAACAACACATAATATAGTGTGTGTGTTCAATTGTTATAAAGTTGATACAATATATTGTGTTGTCATGTGGAATGGGTTCAATTCTTTTTTTTTTTTTTCAGCCATCCATTGAAATTGAGGACGTTGTGAAAGGAACTGACGCGTGCATTCTAATTGTAACTGAGGAGCAGCAATGTGATGTGCTTCCCAATGACACAATTGATGTCGCTCTCATTTTGGAGGAACATCTTGTTGTCACTGACATCTCCGATGTCCCCAAGGCATTTGGACTCCTGATGGGTCTTCTTTATGTTGTCAATATCGACTACCCCAAGACGATGAAATACACCTTTGAAGCTCTGCAAAAACTTATGAACATTGGTGGGAGTAGCTGTTCATCGTATGTTCATGGGCTTCGCAACAAGCTCTTGCGCAAAAAGTAGATTTTTTTTATTTTTTATTTTTTTAAGGAGCTTTAGGCTTTTTTGTGCCTTTTGCTACTTTTTAGAGTGCACATTTAAAGTTAGTCATGTTCTGACTTTGACTATGCATGTTTACACATCTCATGAAAACAAATGTTAATGTTTCCCATCTCAATTTTCTATACAGTAATGTGCAATTTCCTCTTCTATCCCTTCTATCTTTGTTTCTCGTTTTATTACCAATAAATTGCATTATGGTAGGAGTGTTTGGAAATTTGCAAGGTTAATATTCAATGTTTAAACTTCTGTCTTATTTGAGCTATGCTATGTAGAATCAGACCTTTATGCTTTTATCACATCTGTTTTAATGAATTGAAATTTAGTATTAAACATTTGTCATATGATGTTTCTTTAAAAGGCGTGGTCTTTTTATGCACTTTTTGCAGAAAGTTGATTTAGGAACTTTCTCATGATTTGTGCTATGCATATCCTACCATTTTTATTTCTCTTATAGTACAGTACACTCATTTTCCTTTAAATAGATGAGTGCCTTTGTCTTGCATACAAATCGATACAAAAAAAGTGATTTCAGTTGATCTGTTGACAGGAAATTGCTTGTTCAACTTAAATGTGAATGAAAGAGTTGTCTATCATTAAATAAATGAATGCAAGGCAAAATGTGTTGTCATCTTTATTTTAAATTCAAGTTAAAATATTTTTCCAGTTGACATAACTTGACTTATGTTGACTGGACTAGGAAATGATGGTTAATTCCACTCTAATGGGAAGTTACTTCAACAAAAGATATATTGTCAAGTTGACAAAAAAATGTAAGGCAGCGGGGTAACAAAGTTTTTTAAGTTGACTCAACAAATAGTTTTTTACAGTGTGTGGCCATCGTGATGACTGCAGATGAAGGTATCTTTCTAAATTGTGGTTATTTTTATTTAACCATGAAGTCCCATTGAGACTAAGGCCCCGTCCACACTACTGCGTTTTCGTTTAAAAACGGAAACCTTTTGCTACGCTTGCACCTCCCGTCCACACTAAAACGGCAAAAACAGAGACCCAAAACGGAGAAGTTTAGAAACGCTGCCGACCCGTTTTTCGTTTTGAATCTCCGGAGGGCATTTTAGTGTGGACGGGTCAAAACGGAGGACTTTAGAAATGATGACGCAGAGGCTCACACTCGGCTCTATGATTGGGTGTCATCAGTCATGGAGTTTACACAGGTAATATTCAGTACCAGTAAACTTCACCCGCTGGAACAGTTTCTTACAGTAAGAAACTGCCGCATCTCAGGCGCGGCTCGCGCGGTAAACGCATGCATGCTAGAAATAGAACCAACGCCTATTTTTCATGCGACACGTAAGTGTGTTGGAAGCGTTTCCAGGCAAAATAGAATAGGAAAAGATGTTTATATGTCATTTTGACACAAATACATATTAATAAATGACATTTTGATGTTTGAAAGCATTTTTTTACAGTCTATGTTTGAAAGTCTCTAGGTTTACACCGGCACGCGCATGCCCAGTGTTGGTGAATGGTCACGTGATCCGTGTTTTCAGTCGTTTTAATGTGGACAGAGATCAATTCTAATACGCAGCTAAAACGCTGGTGTGGACGGAGATTGTATTCGTTTTAATTCTCCGTTTCTAAACTAAAACGCAGTAGTGTGGATGGGGCCTAATGAGCTCTTCCTCATAGTAGACCTGGCCAAGACTGGCAGCAGCATAGATAAAACAGATAGTTTCAGCACATTACAATACTACAATAACAACAGATATGGGAACAGAAGCATAGACAAAACATTTTATAAGGGGAAAAAAATCCCATAGACAGAGACAAATCAGCCTCCAATTCTTTCATTTTGGATATAACAGCATTTCACTAGATTAAGTCTTTCAAGGGGCAGATTCCAGGCAGAATGTGCTGAATACATAAACACCCTTTATCCAAGCTCTGTACACACATTTGGGACCTAAAGTATAAAAACATCTTGAGAGTGCAAAGGGTGTTTTCCAGTACATTTCTTTAAAATAAAAACACAGTGATAGGAGGTAAGCAAACCAACAATTGCTTTTTAAATGATTTAACCGTGTACAAGCCTACGGGTGGCTAGAGCAGCAACTGTATGAGTTATGGACTTTCAATTAGTAATAAATCATAAACCTGCATCAATGTGTTACTTCCGGCGTGCCGCTATGATGGGGTCGCTGACGAGCGCTCTGTGTAAACTTTGTTGTTTTTCGTGTTATTTTGTGTTATTTGTGTTACTTCTTATACATACTTTCGCTCAGACAGTACAGACTCTCATCCAGTATGATCGACAAACACTACTGGACATCCGATCTAATTTAAACTTCGGTTCGGAAATAACGCTGCCTCAGTACTCCAGCTTCAGCGTCTACGCGCTCCCACTGTTGCCGGCCTGCATCCTAAGACACCGTCAGAAAAGGAGGAAAGGCAAGCGTGCTGGAATTCTATGCAGATCGCGGAAAAGAAGTTTTAATCCTCCTCTCCCTACCATCTTGTTAGCCAACATACAGTCTCTGGATAACAAACTTGACGAACTTAATGCGAGAATCACACACCAGCGGGACATTCGTAACTGCTGCGTTCTGGCTTTCTGTGAGACGTGGTTACACTCAGAAGTACCCGATACGGCCATTACACCGCCTGGATTCTCCATTTTTCATCATGACAGATCGCTAAACTCCGGTAAGAGCAGAGGTGGAGGTGTGTGCTTTATGATTAACACTCGCTGGGTCACTGATGTTACAGTTTTCTCTACACACTGCTCCCCTGAGAGCGAACTACTCTCCATTAAAGTGCGCCCTTTCTACCTCCCGCGGGAGTTTAATTCAATCATTCTTACAGTTGTTTATATCCCGCCTCACGTGGACAAAACTAAAGCATTGGACGAACTGTACAGCACCATAAATGGATTAGAAATTGCTCATCCTGACTCTGCTTTCATCGTTGTTGGGGATTTTAACAGGGTGAATATGAGGAAAGTTCTTCCCAAATTCTACCAGCACATAAATTTCCCCACACGAGGTGATCAGACATTAGATCACTGCTATTCAACACTAAAGGACATTTATAAACCTCTCCCCCGTCCAGCATTCGGCAAAGGTGACCACATTAGCATACTGCTGCTACCAGCATACAGACAATGCCTCAAACAGGAAAAAACAGTTTTTAAAACAGTTCACAAATGGAGTGAGGATGCCATCTCCACACTGCAGGACTGTTTTGAATCCACAGACTGGCAGATGTTTCATGATGCAGCAGGAGACAACACACAGGAATACACAGATTCTGTGGTATGCTACATTAACAAATGCACAGAGGATGTTGTCCCATCCATTAATGTTAAATCATTTCCAAACCAGAAACCATGGGTCAACGGTGAGGTGCGTGCCAAATTAAGAGCACAAACTGCTGCCTTCAACTCTGGGGATCTAACTGCTTACAAGAAGTCCAGGTATGACCTTCAGAGAACCATCAAATCAGCCAAAAGAGACTTTAGGGACAGGGTGGAGTCAGACTATCATGGCTCTGACCCCCAACGCATGTGGAGCAGTTTGCGCTATATCACGGACTACAAAGGAAGGAAAAGCAGTGGTGTGTCTTTGTCTGCCTCCTTACCGGATGAGCTTAATACATTCTATGCTCGCTTTGAGACAGGCAGCACATTCCCTGCTGTGAAAATACTTGCTGACCTTGACACCTGCCCTTTGGTTCTAACCACACTCGAACTGAGTAAGGCCTTCAAGAGAGTCAACGGCCGGAAAGCTCCAGATGGCATACGCGGACGTGTCCTGAGGGCTTGTGCTGTCCAGTTAGCAGATGTCTTCACCAACATCTTCAACCTCTCCTTGAGACTAACAGTGATCCCCACATGCTTCAAGCAAACCACCATCATCCCTGTTCCCAAAAAAACAACTGTCTCCTGCCTGAATGACTACCGCCCTGTAGCACTGACATCAGTGATCATGAGGTGCTTCGAACGGTTAGTCAAATCCCACATTTGCTCCTCTCTGCCTGATACTCTGGACCCATTCCAATTTGCTTACTGGTCTAACAGATCCACTGATGACGCCATTGCAATGGCCATACACTCTGCCCTGGAACACTTGGAAGGAAGAGACACCTATGTGCGGATGCTGTTTGTCGATTACAGCTCTGCATTTAACACCACCATTCCTACCAAACTTATAGCCAAACTGAAAGATCTGGGTCTTACCAGTCACTTATGTAACTGGGTCCTGGATTTCCTGACCGGCAGACCCCAAGTGGTTAGAATTGGCAATCACACATCCTCCTCACTCACACTCAACACTGGTGCCCCACAGGGATGTGTACTCAGTCCTCTCTTGTACTCCCCGTTCACTTATGACTGCTCTGCTAAGCATAGTTCCAACATCATCCTCAAATTTGCTGACGATACTACTATCCTAGGACTCATCACTAATGGCGATGAGACATCCTACAGAGATGAGGTTAATGCACTCACAGCATGGTGTGCTGATAACAATCTCTCTCTAAATGTCAGAAAGACCAAGGAGATGATCGTGGACTACAGGAAGTCACAGAGAGAGAGTCACGCTCTTATTCACATCAATGGAGAGATAGTAGAGACAGTTAAGAGCTACAAGTTCCTTGGCATTCATATATCTTCAGCGAGTGGTGAGAACAGCAGAGCTCATCATTGGACATAAACTCTCATCCTTACAGGACATCTATCAAACTCGCTGCTTGAGAAAGGCTCGCAGCATCATCAAGGACTGCACTCACCCTGCTCAGCACCTGTTTGCCATACTGCCATCTGGCAGACGCTTACGATCCATCCGATCACGGACAACTAGATTGAAGAACAGCTTCTATCTTCAAGCCATCAGCCTGCTAAATAACCAACCATCCTTCATCTAAAACTGGAATACATGATGCTCTTATTTTTACTTTATTGTACTTGCACTTTTATTGTACTTGCACTTCCACTCAAAAAATCTCTGTGCTATCCACGTAAGTCTATGTCTTATATTGTCACTATATGTATGAGCCTCGTCACAAGCATTTCAATGCACAGTTCTTCCCTATTGTTAACTATGCAAATGACAAATAAATGCCTCTTGACTCTTGATGTGAAGTTGAGCTCTGGAAGCAGCTAAAGAACAGAGCGGTGATGAGATTTATGAAATTAAAATTGAGTTACCGCTCTGTCTCAGGTTTGATTTACATCTATTTCTGGAAACCCAGAGTTTTCCTTATTTCAAGGTCACACTAAAGCTGCTTTTTGAAATGGGCCCCAGGAACTCTTCTTTGTTGACCTGGTTGTATCTTATGATTGAGCGTCATCAAGATCTGAGATGGTGGGTGTCAGGTCTGGTGAATTGATGTGCAATACCAACATTTTCATCGGTTGCAAATGAATAAGCTGCCTTTGAGATAGTGCTTTGAATGTGATGATGAGTATGATTTCAACTAACTGGCTTGACTTCCAAAATATTGCCAGTCAATAAATTGCAGTATAAGTCACTTCCGTGTTGGATTCAAGAGAGAGACCAGAATGTTGCCGCTTGGTCGTGACTAGCGTGCACCAGTTGCTAATTGAACTGGCTGTTTATTTTATTTTTTTAAACAGTCTGAGAATTAACAATTGACTCATTGGTTACAAATTCCCAAACAGTTTACATTACTATTAAATGTAATAAATTACTTCAATCACTTTAATAATTTAAAATACTTTTAGATTATCAACACTTGATCCACTAATACTAACACTTTATTTTCTCTTCTCTTGTCAAGTCAAGTCATCTTCATTTATATAGCGCTTTTAACAATGTAGATTGTTTCAAAGCAGCTTTACAGAGATAAACGTATAATTTATGGTAACAGAAATTGTTTTGGCTTTATAGCGGTTCTTTAGTAAAGTTATTTTCCAGCTAAGGTTAGTTATGATTGATTAGCTTCCGTCGCAACAATCATTTGTTATTATATTAGGGGCCGCTAAGACGACACAATTCTCTCTACATAGACTTTAAACGCGAACCTGTGAGAAACGCTGATGGCGTTCACATGCGCATTAAGAATTGGTTCTATAGTTATGTGCTTTTGAATATATATACGCAGGTTTGTAATTCCCTACAAACCAAGCCTAAACAAAGTACTGGTGTTTCCTTATAATTTTGATACAGAATTTTATTTTATTTGATCAATTCGGGGTAGATACGCAAATTGAGTTTCCCGACAACGCTTTATCTGTAGAGTGGTAAAGGGATTCTCCATAGGGAGAGACTAGTTGGCACTTCAGCACAGCGTTGTCATCGGGTCCAGGCGAAGGTCCTTCATCAGATCTGGATACGGCCTGGATCCGGCAGGCTGCGGGAAAACCTCGGGATAAACAAAGACACTAAAATTAGCGTAGATGCCATTCTTCTTATGATGTAACGAGTACATCAGGATTTATGGGAAGTGTTCCCGGTTCCAGCTGACCTAATCTATGCAGCCTAACATTGAATTATAGAAGTCTATAATGTATTATGTGAACGCTAGGTCAAAGAGATGTGTTTTTAGTCTAGCTTTGAACTGACAGAGTGTGTCTGCTTCCCGGACAATGGTAGGAAGGCTGTTCCAAAGTTTTGGTGCTAAATAGGAGAAGGATCTACCGCCAGGAGTCGATTTTGATATTCTAGGTATTATCAACTGGCCGGAATTTTGAGATCGCAATAGACGTGAAGGACTATAATGCGTTAAGAGCTCGCTCAAGTACTGCGGAGCTAAACCATTTAGTGCTTTGTACGTGATCAGCAATATTTTAAAATTGATGCGATGTTTAATAGGGAGCCAGTGCAGTTTTGACAGAACCGGGCTAATATGGTCATACTTCCTGGTTCTGGTAAGAACTCGAGCTGCTGCGTTTTGGACCAGCTGTAGTTTGTTTATTAAGCGTGCAGGGCAACCACCCAGTAGAGCATTACAATAATCTAGCCTTGAGGTCATGAACGCATGAACTAATTGTTCCGCATTTGTCAATGAGAGCATATGACGTAATTTAGATATATTTTTAAGATGGAAAAATGCAGTTTTACAGATACTGGACACGTGACTTTCAAATGAAAGATTGGTATCAAAGAGCACACCCAGGTTCCTAACCGACGACGAAGACTTAACAGAGCAGCCATCAAGTGTTAGACAGTTTACTCTTCTATATCTATTATTAATTTTTTTTTAAAAAAACTGTGTTAGACTAAACTGTGGAGGGTTATTGCACTTGCATATTGTTGTCTTATTATAAGTCAATTGCTTCTTTTGCTTTCCTCATTTGTAAGTCGCTTTGGATAAAAGTGTCTGCTAAATGATTAAATTTAAATGTACTTTTCGGATGTAACTGTAATTTGATTACCATCTATTTAAAATGTAACTATAACAAAATGCAGTTACACATATTTTGTATTTTAAATGCAATGTCATTACATGTATTCTGTTACTCCCCAACCCTGACTATACATAAGTTCATATTGTTTATATTCTGTATATTACATTTTGGATGTTAACAGTGTTGTTTAATAAAACCATATGATTACTTGCTTTTGATACTTTATTTATTTGAACTAATTATTGTTGCCTCGGTGTGTATTTTGAATCATTTTCAAGGCTATGTTGAATTTTTATTACCAGAACAAAAAATCTGGTTACTTGATTACAAAGATAATCGTTAGTGACAGCCCTAGATTAGTGAAAACATTTCAAAATGCTCTTGCGTTGTTTTGAATTTTGTGACTTTCAGTCGAATAAAGGGCTATTTTTCCAGTAATAGATTTAGTTATTGAAGATTTCTGATAATGGTGTGTTACGGCTCAGTTTTGTTTTTTGTTTTTTTCCTGTTGTCTTCTCTTTCTTTCTATAGGTTGCCAGATAAGGATCCACACCTGTCTTGAATTTGGGAATGTATTTAAGATACCTCTCGTCTTGTGAACTCAATATTGTGCACCATCTAATGATGGTGAGATTATGATTTCATTCACACTCCTAGAGATTGTGGCTAAGTTGTAAAGCTTTTGATTATCAACACGATGAAACACGGTAGCAATCAAATTAATTTATTAAGTGAAAAGAGTAAATATCACACATACTAAATGCTACTAGGAGGAAGACTAAACCACTAAGAGATCAAATAATCAATAATCAAGACAGAAACTACCAACTAATACAAACTTAAAATGTAATGGCAAGCAGATGAATAACAGTTATATTTGGGAAAGTCATGTGTGGTCTCTCAAGATGATACGAGTATTCATAACATAACACAAATATGCATTTATTATGAACTCAGATAGCAAGCATAACGTTTATATCCGTCATAAGCTGACCCTAGATGAACAGCCTCTGCACATATGGCAATCTCATACAGGATCTCACAAAAGTGATTAAACCCCTCACATTTTAGTCACATCTTCTCAAGGGACAATACTATGGAAATTAAACTCGGATATATTTTAGAGTAGTCAATGTGCTGCTTGTATAGCAGTATATATTTACTGTCCTCTGAAAATAACTCAACATACAGCCATTATTGTCGAAAAAGCTGGCAACAAAAGTGAGTACACCCTGTGAATATGTCAAAACTGTGTCCAAAGTGTCAATATTTTGTGTGAGCACCATTGTTATCTAGCACTGCCTTAATCCTCCTGGGCATGGAGTTCACCAGAGCTGCACAGGTTGTTGCTGGGATCCTCTTCCACTCCTCCATAATGACATCACAGAGCTGCTGGCTGTTAGACACATGGTGCTTCTCCACCTTCCACTTGAGGACGCCCCACAGGTGCTCAATAGGGTTCAGGTCTGGAGACATACTTGGCCACTCAATCACCTTCCTCAGGAAGGCAGTTGTCATCTTGGTGGTGTGTTTGGGGTCATTATCATGCCGTTTGGCCCATTTTCTGAAGGTAGGGGATCATGTTCTGCTTCAGAATGTCACAGTACATGTTGGAATCCATGTTTCCCTCAATGAAGCACAGCTCCCTGACAAGCGCAGCACTGACAAGCTGACCTTCCGCTTCTGCAACCTCTAAAGCAATGCTGGCAGGACTCATGCGTCTGTTTTTTGAAGCCAGCTTCTGCACCTGACGCACAGCATGAGAACTCAACTTCTTTGATTGACCCTTGCGAGGCCTGTTCTGCGTGGAACCCGTCTTGGAAAACCTCTGTATGACCCTGGCCCTGTACTGTAACTCAGTTTCAAGGTGTTACCATCTTCTTATAGCCTAGGTCAGGGGTGCCCAATCCTACTCCTGCCGATCGACTGTCCCGCACAGTTCATCTCCACCCCTAATCAAACACACCTGCCTTTAATTTTCAAGTGATCCTGAAGACCTTAATTGGTTGCTTCAGGTGTGTTTGATTAGGGTTGGAGATGAACTGTGCATGACAGTCGATCGGCAGGAGCAGGATTGGGTACCCCTGGCCTAGGTCATCATTGTGGAGAGCAACAATTCTAATTCTCAAATCCTTAGAGAGTTCTTTGTCATGAGGTGCCATGTTGAACATCCAGTGGTCAGTTTGAGAGAATTGTACTCCTAGCACAAATTTTAACTGCTCTAATACAAGATACAACAATTTGTATGGTCCTGTCAAGCAGACAAAAACATGAACATGATGAATAGGACATGTGGCTTTGCATGGTTAAACGATGTACAGCTATTATTACTTAAAGTGTACTCATTTTTGTTGCCAGCTATTTTGATGGCTGTATGTTGAGTTATTTTCAGAGGACAGAAAATATATACTGCTATACAAGCAGCACATTGACTACTCTCAAATATATCCAAGTTTAATTTCTATAGTATTGTCCCTTGAGAAGATAATATAATAAAATGTTTGCTGAAATGTGAGGGGTTTACTCACTTTCATGAAATACTGTATATAGGTTGTGGAGCTGCGAAGGTTTAAAAGTATAACCTTGGTTGTGCCGTTGTCCCTTCAGATCAGAAACTCAGAACAACAGTAGCCGCTTTCTGACTGGAGGAACCTTTTCACAGTTCCTAGAACTATTGGCTAAAGTACCCGGATGTCGGTGTGTTCGCACCGCAGGAACTAGGAACAATTTTAGTTCTAGGAACTCCATTTGGAGGAACTAATTTAGGTCCTACTTCAGAGTAGGGTCTAAACCAACACTATAGGAACTACCCGTGACATTAGTGTACGCTGATGACCGAACGCGCGCGGAACACCAGCACCCGCCATTTTTAAAACAGCTATAATGTAAACACACAGATTATAGCCTATATATTTACTCCAGAAACTAACTATACAAACATGGAAAACAGTGATAGATGGGTCTCTAAACCTTTATGTTGAAGAGAAAATCCAACGCAACTTTGAGGGGACCAAGCCAAACATGATTATGTTTATCTGCCCAGCTAGCAACACTGGACATCAACCACACGGCATAGGCAAATAACCTTTTTTTCATACTGTCTACTTTCTATAACAGTTCTATCTAATAACATATTAAACAGTACTGTTAGACAGATCGCTAACTAATAAACATTTTGCTCTGGCGTTCTCAGCGCCGCCAAAATAAAGGTCCGCCGCGCCGTCAAAATAAAAGTCGCCGTGCTTGCGTCACTCCCTTACCCCTCCTACCAGTTCCTATGGCCACTTGGCCAGTGCGAACGCAAACAGCAAAACCGAGTTTGGGGGAGAGTAGTTCATAGAACTTTTTAATAGTGGACAGTTCCTATAACTAAGTTCCTGTAACTACTTGGTACTTTAAAACGGCTAGTGTGTCCACCTGGGGATACTCTTATCCCTCTTAACACATTTGCATTGTCCCAATGACACAGTTAAAACAAACTGTATTTTTAGGACTTTTGATATGCATTAATTTATTTCCAGATATCTTTAAAAATCCTTAGGGCAATGTCCTGAACCTGTACAGTCCAACAGTCCAAACCTTTTTAACCTCTTGTCACACTCAGAACTCTACAATGTCTATCATGAATGGGTTTGCAAATGACTTTTCAGGTCTCTTCGGTATGTAAAACGCACGTCACACTGAAGACACGCAAAAGGCTTTTCTCCAGTGTGAAGTCTCATGTGAGCTTTAAGATTTCCTTTTTGTGAGAAGCTCTTCCCACAGACTTTGCAGGTGTAAGGCGTCCCATCAATGTGACTTTTTGTGTGAAGGCGGAGGCTGCTTTTATGATTGAAACCCTTTCCACATTGATGACATTTAAAAGAGTTCTCTCCTGAGTGAGTCATCATGTGGAATGTAAGGCTTACCTTGCGTGTGAAACTCTTTCCACACTGAGCACATATGAACGGCTTCTCTCCAGTGTGACTGTTCATGTGATACCTAAGGTTTAGCACTGTTGTGAAGCTCTTTTCACACTTATCACATTTGAATGGCTTTTCTCCAGTGTGAGTTCTCATGTGGGATTTAAGGGTGTTTTTATGTGTAAAACTCTGTCCACAATGAGTGCATGTGTAAGGTTTTTCTCCAGTGTGAATTCTCATGTGGACTTTAAGGTTTCCTTTTTGATTGAAACTGCTTCCACACTGTTGGCAGGTGAAAGGGTTCTCTACTTTGTGAATATTCATGTGGACTACAAGGTTTTGTTTTTTAGTGAAACCTTTTCCACACTGTTTACAGGTGTAAGGGATCTCTCCAGTGTGAAGCCTTATGTGGGTATTAAGGTTTGATTTTTGGCTGAAATTTTTTCCACACTGTTGGCAGGTGAAAGGCTTTTCTCCAGTGTGAATCCTCATGTGGACTTCAAGGTTTTGTTTTATACTGAAACTCTTTCCACACTGTTCACAGCTGAAATGGCTGTTAGATGTGGTCTTCTGGGCTCTTTTTTTGTGTGAAGAAGTCTTTTTATTCTTTGTGGATTTTTTTCCAGTTCTGCGATCATGATGTTTCTCATGCTGATTTTTCTTGTTCCAACTTTTGTCTTCCATTTCATTCAGTTCTTGACTCTCCTCTTTCACTGGCATTAGGTCTAAGGTAACAAAAAAACAAGTTTACACCAGTTTAGTTACACAAAGCAGCAGACATCAAAACCAACATAAGACACGAAAACGTACAGAAAAAGGCAACTGAAAGAGGTGATTCCTGTCTCAATATTGTCAACTCTTCGTACTTAACTTTCACACTTTCAAGTTGTCTGTTATCAAACCCTTTATCAAACATTGCTTGACCATGGGAGAACTGGTTTGTTTTCAGGTTCAAAGGCACCACTTCATAAAAATCCCAGACCATCTTTCCTGCACCGAATTACTTTTATTTAAGGATTTTAATACAATAAAAGTTTTTCTTAATTTACTAAAAAAAAAATCTTAATTTGCAAAAATTAAACACTTTAACTTGTTCAAACCTTGAATTATAAAGCGCAAACACAAACTTACCATTAATGTACAAAATTTTTAGAAATGGTGTACCTTAGTCAGGATTTAAGCCCCATCACAGCAAAGAAACTATGCTAATTAAGATTACATCTTCTAATGCTATTAGATATTTCGGCAACATAAACCACAACATTCTCTTGAATTGTTTTTAGAATGGTATTGGCATTATGGAGCAAGAGCTAGCATGGTTTGTCCTGTCTATCTGATTGCTACAACTTTGCTTATGAAGAGAAGGGGTGGGGGTGATAGATGTTACTATGCAACCTTATCGCAGTATTACTGGTATAAGGTATGTACATTGAATAAAGAGCTACTGAACCTTTTTTTTGTCTTTCTCTGGCACATGGTTTCTTGACTGGCAAATAAAACCTGTATTTAATTTTTACTGAATTTATAAACGCATCTCTACATGATGTGAGGGTCTTTATCTCATGAAGCCACATCATAATTGTGTAACGCCCCATTGCTTTCAGCTAATAAAACCAGAAAAATTCAGCAATTTTCTGGTGTTATTTTATGATTGGTTGGAGCAGTCTTTAGCACTTCTGAACATACAGCCTGTGCACAACTCTCCAAGTTAGTGCTGTGTGTGACTGTTTAAATGATGTCAAAGATGGGGTGGCTAGTAATTATTCACACCTGTCTTGTTTGGTTCAATTGAATCTAACTCAGGTTTGTTTCCCGACTTTGTGCAGATCTTTTGGGCAGGTGTGAATACAGCAATCGCACTCGGGTGCGGACCAAACAACTGTACCGAGACCCAGCTGAAGAGGTGCTCTCGGTCTGGTTTCAAACAAACTCTGGTATTGTTCATTTAAGGTGTGAACATGACCCGACCCAATTGCAGAAAGCACTGCGCCTTTTTTTTGTAATTCGGGGTGATGAAATGCCTATACATTAGATTAGGGGTGCAACAGATCGCAGTTGATCCGTGATCCGTACAGACCAGCTGCCCCATGGTTCGGCACGCATGTGATTCACTGATTAACTGATAAATTTAACCATCATAGAGTGCAAGTTTATAATTTGGATGTGTTTTGTCTTGCCAATTTACACATTCAAACTATCTTAAACGCAGAAGAAGAGGCAAAAATCGGGACTCGTGCGTTATCTGTGACCACAGCCCATTAGATGGTGCCTATATATTTCAGATATAGCGCTCCAACACTGAATTGATTCCTCTTTCGCGTTTCCTTGCCCTTGAACGGACACATGCACACAAAATGATGTAAAAAAACTCATCTAAATACCCGTCTCGGCAAGTATTCTCTCAGTCATGTCATAAGTGAACAGTTGAGAAAGAAACCGGATGTTTGTCAGTTTTTTCGGTCCGTGTATTAGGTCTTAAAGTGACAGCAGAGACCTAATATTCCTACTGTTGTCTGTGTCATTAATGTTAAAAAAAACAACAACAAAATACAGTGTTCACAAAGATGAAACTATATTTAATTTCCACAGTAAATAAATAGTGTTATTTTACATTTAGGCTTAATTATTAATTTCTGTACCTGAATAGGCCTACTACTGTTAGACTTTGTAACTTTATTTAGTATTCATCCCTGCTTGTAATTTGTGTATTTTTTCTTATTTTATTACTGACTGTTCACTTGTTTTTAATAATGTTTAAACTTTATCAGTTAAGAGCATTCTCTCTCCGCCGCAACCATCTTGCAGCACATCTTCATCTTCAAAAAAAATCCTAATTACAACATTGAATAGATGACACTATCAAAGGATGCTCATAAGTTTCTTGATACTCCCTGCTTTTCCCTGCTTGGGAATTTCTGTCCAATGAATGGATGACCATAGCACACGTGTGGTTTTGTTTACAAATTTTGGTTCACTTGCAAAAAAGGCAGTGTGAAAGCGAACCACACCAAACAAAAAACTCAACATTGTTTTTGGTCTGAACCAAAGCAAGTGAACTAGCGGACTTCCCTGCACTCTAAGCCCGAACAGTACTACTAGCTTATAAAGACTGAGGTCACTACAGTTAAAATTTCTTGCTGAGTTAATCCACCTTCAATCTATTAATGTCTATGAACAAATATGTATTTTTATTTTTGTGTGCCTCAGCACACCGCTGGTTCACTCACTATTTTTAAGTGTACTGTCGATCACGTGATATGACGTCATGACGTGCGGCCCTAACTGACGTTACCTGAAAAATCTATCCAAGATGACTACCCTCTCGAGCGACATGGTATCAAGCATGAAACAACTTGTAAGTAAACCAAAACACTTCAAAACTACTTTGCTTGTTGTAATATTGTAAGAATATCATATTACACGTGATATTTGACTGTTAGATGAGGCTATTTTTAATATATAAGTTGCGTGCAGCTTCACGGTGCTGCGGGCGCGATTACCGTCAGTCCGCCTGCTAGTGACAGATAATATCCTGTGTACTGTTAATGTCATGGCAGGGCAATAATGTTAACGTTAGTCAATAACTCTTTTCAGCAAGCGATAGTCCTTCTGTTTTTGAGTGTGTTGCTGCTGTTTGTGTTAAGCATCCTGTGATATTTGACTGTTAGACGAGGCTATTTTTAATATATAAGTTGCAAGCATGCAGCTTCACGGTGCCGCGCGCATTTTTTATGCGCCGAAAGCGCGATTACCGTCAGTCCGCCTGCTAGTGACAGATAATATCCTGTGTACTGTTAATGTCGTGGCAAGGCAATAATGTTAACGTTAGTCAATAACTCTTTTCAGCAAGCGATAGTTCTTCTGTTTTTGAGTGTGTTGCTGCTGTTTGTGTTAAGCACCCTGCTCTGGTAAGTTCAAAGTGATGTTATTCCTACATGCACCCAAATGAGCTAGTGGCTAACGTTAGCTGTAACTTTTACTCAACCAAAGTTAAGGTTATGGACATAATAGTTACCGAATGAACTCTACAAGTTTTTATTAAACCTTTACAAACGTCTTTTCATTATAGGTTGAAGTGGAAGAAGTGCAGTGAGCATCCCCCGAAATCAAGGTGACTCAAATGTTCATTTAGGCTGTAACCTATTTTTCACCATTTCTTTTATTTGGAGCCTAATTCATTAGCAAATAAAGCTAGCCTTACACTATCTCTTGAGCTAATATTTGTGAATAACAAGTTAGCCACCCTCTGAAGTGGAACAACATGGTTTCTGTGTTGTCAGACAATTCATTTAACCCTCTGATGGTCCTCGGTCATTTCTGACCGAATAATTTTCTGTTTTGAAATTTAAAAAAATCACAGCTTCATCGGAAGGTTATGAAACTTGGTGACTTTTCTGGCATTAGGTATGTGAATACAAAAAAAAATTGAGGTCATGATCCGAGCATGCTAAGTGGTCGTAAAAAAAATAGTCACACTCGTGGTCTTCGGTCAAAAATGACCGACCCATAGGAAATGAATGGGAAATTTACAAAAACACAAAAATTCTCTGAATTTTTGTCTGTACAATCTACAAATCGGACACGATTCTAAAAAAAAGTACACCGCAGTAAAGGGGTGACACTCTACAACATCAAGAGTGCAAAAAATTCACACCCACCCACACACACACACATACAAACACACGTTTATACACATACACACCAATAAATTCAGATTACAAAAATCTGTTTTGAATTTTTAAAAATCACAGCTTCATCAGAATGTTACGAAACTTGGTGACTTTTCTGGCATTAGGTATGTGAACACACAAAAAAAATTGAGTTCATGATCCGAGCATGCTAAGTGGTCGTAAAAAAATTAGTTATGATTTTGGTCTTCGGCCAAAATTACCCCCATAGGAAATGAATGGGAAATTGACAAAAACACAAATTCTCTACAAATCAGCCACGATGCAGAAAAAAAATGCTCAGCAATGAAGGGGTGAAGCTCTAAAACATCAAGAGTGAAAAACATAACATAACTAATAATTATAATTAATATATGTATATATAATTAATATAATAATTATTAAAATTATTAAAATAATAATTAATAAAATGTTATAAACCTTGGCAAAAAGTATTATTTGAGAATTTCTAAAAAAATACATTCAATCCACATCTTAAAAGTAAGTAATTTGGTCCAAAAACAACTAGAATTCACAAACATCTCCATTTAGAGCTATACAGGCATCTAGTGGTAAACCCATGCAATATCATGTTTTATTTAATTTTATGATTAATAAATTGATGAATTTTTTTTTATTTTATTTTATTTCTGAAAGCCTAGTCTCTATTTTACCCGAAAATACTGCATAGAATTTTTTTTTTTTGTCAAAAAAAAAAAAAAAAATCATTATTTTCAATGTCAAAAAATGTACTATAAATATTGCATAAATATTAATAAGTTCAATCAAATTGTCTCAAAATTCTAAATTAAAAAGAATAAATATTATAGAACAAAAATAAATTGCATTGGTTTTTACTGGGATGGAGGAAGTTTCATTTTTAGGTGTCCGGTCATTTATGACCGGGAAGGCCCCTAGTGTGACTGCTAAACGAAGACCATCAGAGGGTTAAAAGTGTAGGAAGAGCGGAAGCAGACACACTCTGAGTGATTTCATAATATCAAAGCATAAAGCAGATAAGACCCCACCTGTATTTTGAAATCTGATAACATTGTTATTTGTACTCTTGGTCATGAAGTGCTTCACTGGTTGGGGGGGGTCAGCCCTGGTCTAGATCAGTTATTTTAGGCAGTCAGCAGTGAATGCATGGACACTGAAGACTTTGACCTCTGAGCTAGAACAGAGTTTTAAAAAATGAATGCTGTTGATGTTCTGACATGTTTGTATAAAACAATTTTAAGACTGAATAAAAGAAAAAAGAAAATGTACAGCTTAAGTAATTTTTTTTGTAGTAGTTTTAACTTGTAAATTTCATTAGCTTGTGGGTTATACACAAGTATTTTTTAGAGTTATTAGATTTCTATTTAATTAAGTACCATTAGATCAAAATAATTAAGTATGGAGAAACTAAAAATGTGCGAGTGTTAAACAATATTTTTAAGCACGGTGCACTTAAAAAAAATCTTAAACAAAATTTAAATATTTAAGTTTGATTAGATTGTAACTTTTTAAAAAATCTAACTTAACCCTCTGGGGTCTGGGGTGTTTTTGGGGTCCTTGAGATGTTCTGACATGCCCTGACATTTGTGCTTTTTTCAGTTGCTTATAAACATATCAATGGCAAAATAAAATTACACTCTATTTAGCACAAACAGGACTACCATAATATTTGAGCCACATGTATGTACATGTTTTCATTTTTGAGAGAATAATGTTTATGCATGGTTATTGAAAAAACTAAAAATGAAAGTTTCTGAAATAAGGCCACAAAACACATACTAAATATGTCAATAAGACTTTTGACTAATGGATGTCGTCGCCTAGAGTTCTTTCTTCAAAATGATGTGAAAATCATCCTGCCTAATCATTCACATAAAACGATACATTGATTTAAGTTTTGCGAAACACTTTTAGTTTGGAAAGCCAATATGCGGATGGGGCGTAAACGATCATGCATATTTAGTAGTTCACACCTGATGAGACAATGCCCCTGCATACTTAATGAGCCATTCATTCAGGTGTGTCACCTATAGCTAACTTAAATATACAAGCTTCATAAAAATGATCATTCTAGAAGAAAATTTCAGATGGCATTTAGAGGCTTTTGCATCTGAACTCTTCATATATATACACACACATATATATATATATACACTACTAAATTGGTTCACAGTTGGAGGCATCGCAATTTTTTTTTTTTTTTTACAAATTGTGCTTGCAAATTGTATAATATCCAAGGTAAACATGTCTAGTAATTGTGCAGTTAATTCTCATACTGTATTTTCAGTTTTGGAATATTTATCCTCTCCCCAAATTTGTTACTAATAAAACACAATACAAATTATTTAAAGAAAAAAATTATATTTACTTGTTTACATCTACCTTATAAATATATATATTTTATTAAAAAGGTTACAATTACAACAACAATTCAAGTGTAATCTTTCTTTTTAAAAACTAAAGTATACAAAACGTATTATTTGATGACTTTATTTTTGATAATTTTTGATATTTTTCCTCATCTCAGTATAGCAATAGAGTTTGCTAAAAGCTGTTCATTCAATACAGCAGTATTTGAAAAAAGATAATATTTTGTAAAATTACATTTATATTTGCATTTGTCAAAACCTAGACACTTTATTTCAACATATTTTAGTCGATTTTTACTCATCTCAGTATAGCAATACAGTTTGCTAAAACATCATCATTCATTCACACACGCGATTTAAATTTAAACTGTCTTTTTGCAAGCTGTGGTAAACAGCGCGCATCTCTGCCGTTCATTCATTCATAAACAGAAATCCGATTCACGTGAGAAGGAAAAAAACTTACTACAGCATTCCTCAGCTCGCTCCTCGATGTACCCGCACTTCTGAGGTACATTTTCCATTATTATTATTCCTCACAGCGCTGCGAGACGGTGTAAACAAGTAGGCTACAATGATCTGATTCAACTTGTTTTCTCGAGCTGATATGGGGGCGTTCACAGTTTGCACGGATTGCCTCAGTCATTTGCGTTTGAATAGCGCGCGCTCTCCGAGGGCGGAGTCACATTACAAGTAATTAGATGAGATGAGAACGACTGACATCTCGCTCTTTTCTTACAGATTACATGAACTGAGAATATTTGTTTTTTATATAAATTACTTCATTTAAAAGAAGAGAATTCAAGCTTCATGCCTGTGTGTCTGTATGTCTGTTTGACTGAGTATTCGCTGAGTTACAGTTCATTTTCGGACACGTTTCAGAATGGATTACACTGACAGAGAGAAGGCAGAACTCGCTTCGTGTTTATTTTTCTTTATTTGGCAAAAAGCAGAATCGATTGATGTATGAAACTCCTATGGAAAATCAAAGTCAACAGAGTATTTATGAGTTTCTTTTACACTGATAAAAAAAAAAGCGACCTGGTATCGCCGGCGATACCGCCGACCTCAGGGGGTTAAAAAAATTAAGTTAGTTACCTCAAAGGTTATTACAGTACTATGAGTTCATTGAGTACTATGAACTTATTGGGGTTTACAGTGTGGTGTGAATATACCCTTATATTAAATTCTGTCAAGACAGAGGTATTAATTATTGGATTAGAAAAACCCACACAAGATCTCACTGTATGTGTGGTTTTCAACAGGTAAAAACATGGGTGTTGCGTTGACAGCAAACTTTCCTTTTATATTACATTTCTAGAACAGTTTTCTTTCACCTTAGAAATGTTGCATTGGTCAATAAATAAGCTCTAGTTGGTTCAAAATGCAGTGGCTAGACTTTATTAGATGCAATAATTTAAGTTGTGTGTGGGCATACCCCTCTTATGTTATTGGTAGACTGCTTGTCTGGACACATGTTTAGAAAATGAAATCACAAAATGAAATTATAAATTACAAATTTAAGGGTATGTTCTACACAACAACGTATTCAACTGAAAATGGAAAACTTTCTATGCATTTTGGCTGTTCATTTACACAACAACGGCGTTCGGGGGCCATGAAAACACAAGCTTTTGAAAACAATGCCTTTACCGTCTCTGTGTAAACAACAAAAATGTGAATTTGTGAAAACAGTGGCGTTATGCGCATTAAAGGAGAACTGCGGTCAATTTTAACATTGAGCTAATTTTTTTGTAAATTTGGAGTGCTGTCAGTACAGAGAACAACGACAAAAATCGGTGTTGCCTACACCGTGTTATTCTCTTTTAAAAATTTGCACCCTGTTGACTTCAATGGGGCAAGTTTTAAACCTGCTTTTAGCCTCTTAACATTCTTGATGTGTCATTACAAGTGCCCAGCCATGTGAGTGATTCCTTCAGAGTGAACACGGTGAATCTGAATCTGTGAAAGATATTAATAAAAGTGATGTTAATTCAGCCAGCGCACATACCTGTATTTACATCCTGTTTTCGGTCGAAGTCCAAAGTAGTCGATTGTCGAGTTCACCCGCGTGATAATAGGTAACTAAACCTATGCGCGTGAACTCGACAATCCCCCCCGCTATCAAGCCTTCCATCGCCAGGCACCTTAACCCTGCTCAGGGCGGGCTGCTCGCTCCCCCTAAGCCGGTCTTGCCCAACAAGATGGACCGTTTTTCTGCCTCAGTTCACCAGGCCGCATACAAGTCCTTGGCCTTGGCTGTCAGGGCCCTAAACGTTTCTTCTCTCCTCTCCGCTTACCAGGCGGAGATTTTGGACGAATTAGGGCAACAGCTGGAAAAGGGAACTCCTTCTCTACCCTCTAACCTCGTCCTCCGTAACGCTCGGCAGGCCGTCCAAGCCTGCGGGCGCTCTATGGTGCTTTCTGTGGTGGGAGAGCGCGCGCTCTGGCTTAACCTGTCGGGCCTTCCTGACAGTGAGAAGCGGTGCATCGCGGGCGCGTCAGTGGAGCCCGGCCGGGCTCTCTTCGGCCCCGCCGTCGCATTGATGCAACAACGGTGTGACGACAAAAAGAAGGAGGATGAGGCCTTCAAGTTATGCCTTCCTAGGAAGGCGGCCCCACGCCAGGCACCCCCTGCGTGTTTGCCTAACCCACCTGCCATGGGACGACATTTCTACCAGGGCAAGGAAAGGCCCCGCAACACCCACCCCCCCCCCACCCACCCACCCCACCCCACCCCACGGCAGAATAACCCACCGCCTGCTAAGCCCTGGGGAAAGTCGACTCCCACCGCGGCCACGGCTGGAAGACCATCTAACCCTACCCCCACCGACTCGAAACGCAAGCGGCCTGCCTGATGTTCGGCCGATGGGGGCATCGAGTCCGCGTTCACAGGCCACGAGCCCTTCGGACTCTCTTCCTGTCCCAGAACCCGTCCAAAAGACGCAGGGTCTCCCGCGGATGGGTCGGTTCCCCTCCTCTCGAGGCTGCCCAGCCCATGTGTTTAATGAACGTTGTGTGTTCCCCCCCCACGTTCAGGGGTCTGTTGTGAGAGAAAGTACAAAAGCAGTGTCACCACACCGCACATACTCTGTTCCCCTCACCCAATTAATAAAGGCTTTGGCCCCAGTGTTTCCCCAACACAAAACACACAAAAAACACATTAAAACAAACGAATCAAATGAATTCGTTAAGGAGAGAGGATCTCTCTCCGCAGAGAGTTCATCTCCCTGCAGAGAGAGAAAATCTTTCTGAACCCCTGCATGTCGCCCCTAGTTCGTCCACTAGATGGCACCATTGCATCACAAATAAATCAGCTGGGCTTACACAGCTCCGCTGCGGCTCGGGTGGGAACACTCGCAGGTCACGAATGGGCTTGGCAAACTGTTTTGGCTCCCGAGTGGGTAATGCGTACTATAATGCAGGGATACAGACTGCAGTTTGCAATGAAACCCCCGCATTTCAACGGCGTTCTCTCTTCACACACGGAAGAGAACGCTTCACACATTCTGAAAGAGGAAATATCCTCCCTCCTAAACAAGGGAGCGATTCAGGTGGTGCCCCCCAGTCTGATGAATCAGGGATTTTATTCTCGTTATTTCCTGGTCCCAAATAAACTCAGTCTCCATGCGAGCGCGTCTCTCTCAAGAGCGTGTTCTCTCTCTAATGAACTGTCTGTCGCAGTTCAGAGAGGGGACGAAAGTACAATATCGCACATGCCTCAGGCTGCAGGGTCTTATGGCTTCATCCATCCAGGTTGTGCCGCTGGGACTCCTGAGGATGAGAGCGTTCATGAAATGGGTTTTGTCACTACATTTCAGCCCAACGCGCAATCTTTGACACTCTGTAATAGTATAAATAAATATACATATATAAATATAAAAATAGTATAAAAAAAAAACACAAATTATTTAGAGCTTATGACCGTATGGAAAGCTCTGAATAATTTTCTGCCTCGCCTGCAGGGACATCATGTGCTCATACGCTGCGACAATACCACGGCAGTGGCTTATATCAACCGTCAGGGCGGCGTGCGCTCGTCGAAACTTCACGTTCTAGCTTACAAGCTTTTGGTGTGGAGCAGACAGGTTTTCCTGTCGTTACGCGCGACTCATGCTCCGGGCATTCTAAACAGAGGCGCGGATCTTCTATCGAGGGGAAACCCAGTCTACGGAGATTGGTGCCTTCACCTGCAGATAGTGGATATGTTATGGATGAGATTCAGACAGGCAACCGTAGATCTATTCGCCTCACGCGAAAACTACCATTGTCCTATGTTCTTCTCGCTAAAGGACGTGGACGCGCCCCTCGGGGTAGATGCACTGGCCCACCCGTGGCCCAGAGTGCTGCTGTATGCTTTTCCTCCCCTGTGCCTGATAATTCCCACACTGGCCAGGGTGAGAGAGCAGGGCCTGTGTCTCATTCTGATAGCACCCAGGTGGCCCAAAGCACCATGGCTGGCGGAGATAATCCTTCTGTTATATGCCGAGCCGTGGCGCCTCCTCCCCCCACACGGACCTATTGTCCCAAGCGAACAGGGAGATTTATCACCCGCACCCGGCTGCGATTTCGGCCTGTCATGTGGGTTTTGAGGGCTCAACAGTCGGGCAGCATCCTCTAATCCGCAGATTTATGAAGGGTGCCCGTCGCTCCTTGCCAGTCGTCAGGAGAACTGTTCCTGAGTGGGACCTCTCCATGGTGCTGGAGGCTCTGTCTCAATATCCTTTTGAGCCTCTAGGAAGTATTTCCCCTAAAGCTACTGTCTTTCAAGACAGCTTTGCTCTTGGCCTTGGCATCTGCTAAACGTGTCAGTGAGCTACATGCACTCTCGGTTCATCCCTCGTGCACTAAATTCTCTCTTAGTGGAGATAAGGTTTCCCTTAAGCCTAATCCGGCCTTCATGCCGAAGTGCTTCCCTGCGTTCACTTCGGAGGTGTTGGCGCTGTCCGCTTTTCACCCTCCACCTTTTTCCTCCCTGGAGGATGAGAGGCTAAATGCTCTGTGTCCCGTCTGTGCTTTACAAACATATATGACCATGACCAGTGCTTTCCGGAAGAGCGACCAGCTCTTTATTTCATGGGCGCCCCCTCAAAGAGGGAATCCCATATCTAAGCAATGCCTCTCACATTGGCTTGTGAATGCTATAGCTTTGGCATATGAATCAAAGGGAGTGCAGCCCCCAGGGGACATCAGAGCTCATTCCACGAGAGGCATAGCCGCCTCTTGGGCTTTGTTTAGGGGAGTGTCACTGCAGGACATCTTCTCTGCTGCCAGTTGGGCTTCTCCTCATACCTTTGTGCGTTATTACCGGCTGGATGTCACCAGTATCTCTGTAGCACATTTGGTTTTAGGGGTGGGGTCTTCTTAGCCCTTCCCTGCAACCCCGTTGGAAGTAATGAATAAGGAGTGAATGGATTGCAGGTTCATGATTATGGGACGTGTCAGGCACCGCCTCCCTGGGGGCGACCGTCCTTCTCTGGCTTTCAGAACCTCACTGTGAGTGTATTGGGCCATCGGGGAGCTGTCCATGTCTCTCCCATAGGTGGATCTCGAAAACGAGATGATGAAAGAGAACAATAGGTTACTGTCGTAACCCCGGTTCTCTGAAACATCGAGTGGCGAGATCCACCAGCTTTGCCCCGCTTGCCGCACGAGAAGCGAATATACTTACTGGAGAATAGCAGCGCTGCAGCCGTTATATGCCCCTAGGTAAGGGGGCGGGGCCTTACCTGGCATTGGCTGCACGCTTCTGTCTTTCTAGCCAGACTTGGTGCAATTGGATGCTTCTGCAGAGGTCAGGTACGGATGCCCTTCCCATAGGTGGATCTCTCCACTCGATGTTTCAGAGAGCCGGGGTTACGACAGTAACCTATTGTTTTTAATTAACATTTGTAAACTTTTAGGCATAGTTATTATAGTTATATTATTAAAATTAACATTATTACATAATTGTATGTTTTTTGCTATATTTTTGCTGTCATTCATCTTGATTTCATATGATTCAATGAGTCACATGGGTCATTATCATTCAATTTAATTTTGTAATGTTAATGGTCAAATAATGAATAATGTAATCATATTGATTAATATATCAACATTTTATTAAAGCTTTAGTATAGCTTCTGGTGTTTTAAGGTCAATTCTGTCCTTCCTGTCTAATAAAGAGAGGCAGAGACAGTTCAGAGCCAGGATAAACACAGATGCAGAAGCTGGGGCTGAGTATCTTGGACAAAAGAGAGCAAGGTATTATAGTGATGACTCGGTGGAGTGATAATGTATCAGTAACAAGCAAATTTGAAATATTAATCAAAATAGGTTCACACTCCTGTAAACATTCCTATAATCTAAACGCGTAATATGCATGTGCATGCCATCAGCGTTATAAGTAGAACTTAAGTAGAACTTAAAGGGGGGGTGAAATGCTATTTCATGCATACTGAGTTTTTTACACTGGTAAAGAGTTGGATTCCCATGCTAAACATGGACAAAGTTTCAAAAACTAAGTTGTACGTTTGAAGGAGTATTTTTGTTCCAAAAATACTCCTTCCGGTTTGTCACAAGTTTCGGAAAGTTTTTTTCGAGTATGGCTCTGTCTTACGTAAGATAGGGCGGAATTTCCTTATATGGGTCCTAAGGGCACTTCTCCGGTAAGATCGCGGCCACGCGCGCACTCGTAGACCAGAGCAAGAGAGTGAAAGCAGTTCGCCATCAAAGCGCCCTGCCCGGCTTTTGGGAAGTCAATGTCACCAAAGAAGTGTGTTTTTGGTTGCCAGGGCAAGACAACCCTGCACAGATTCCCAAAGAACCCAGCGTTAAGGAACCCGTGGATGGAGTTTGTTTTCCTGAGCATAAACGGAGTTGTGTAAAGACTGTTGTTCCCTGCATTTCGACGATGATTGTTTTATAAACAAAGCCCAGATCTACGGATTTGCAGATCGTCTAATGCTTAAGGATCGAGCAGTCACAATGATAAAAATTTGCGGTCGTGCGTTGGAACCGGACGGTGAGTAAAACTGTTTGTTGAACAAATGTCTCTGTGTGTTGTCACTAGCTTGGCGCGTTAGCACAGCTAAGCTTCGCCCACACGGCCCGCCCCCAGCCGCTCGGTTTTTTCCGGAAAGACTCGGTACAGCCTATCTTTATGTTAAAAATTTAATAAAACAAAATACTTTTTGGAGATATGAAGGATGCAATATTACTCTATAGGTACTCAAGATTAACAGGAGATTGAGTGAAAATGAGCATTTCACCCCCCCTTTAAGGGTTTTCTGTTAGAACGGTGTTGTGTTAGCGGCCCCTAATTTAATAACTAATGATCTTTGCGACGGAAATGAATCAATCAAAACTAACTTTAGCTGGACAATAACTTTACTCTAGAGCTGATGTAAAGCCAAAACAATCTCTGTTACTTTAATTTCCTATCATCACTGTAAAGCTGCTTTGGAACAATCTATATTGTTAAAAGCGCTATATAAATGAAGGTGACTTGACTTGACTCATTTGCAATAAGCCTAAGGGCCCTATCTTGCACCCAGCACAATTGACTTTGTACACCAACGCATGTATCATTCCTATTTTGCACCCGACGCACAGCGGACTTTTCCCTCCACAGACGCACGTCGGTAAATTAGGGAATGAACTTGCGCTCCGGGGGTGGTTCAGCGAAAAGAGGAGGCGTGTTCCAGCACAAACGTTCCCTGGTGCTATTTTGCAGTTTCAGAAAACAATTCCGCCACTGACCAGGAAAAACCTAGTCTAAAGTCAGTGGCGCGTTCAGATGCTATTTTAAGGGTGCATGCTTGGCCATAATGTAGTGTGTGCACAACGTGCATACACTTTGCTTCTCTACTCTACACAGGCGCAGCAGTTGCCATTTTTGCAAACCATACATAATTACAAGGAAAATATTACAACACGAGCGAAATCATTGTTGTGTCCATGAAGATGTGAAAAAATAAGCATAAATCTAGCTTACACATTTAGTAAAATTATTATACGCCTGTTTAACCGAAGCTAATTTGGGTGGTTTTCTCCCATCCCCAATGTCACTCCTCTGTCTTTTACGGCCCTGACAAGAACGTGAACCGCTCCTGGCGTGCACCTGGCAAATCCGCCATTATAATAGCAATCCACCATGGAACAAGCGCGCCTGCATTTAAAGGGAATGTGAGATGTCGCTCTGATTGGTTTATTTCACGTTACGCCCAAACCACACCTATGAATAATGTAGCTACTGCAGACCAACTCATTTTAGATTTGCATTGGACGCAAGAGTAATTTATCCCGCCGGTATAATAACTTGTGTTTCGCTTTTGATACTTGCGTTTCAGATCGTTAAAATAGGGTCCTAAATGTTTTAGCTGTATTGTTTATTAAGCATTATAAAAACGGTTAGTTCCAATCCTTGATTCTGATTGGTCAATAGATGTGCTTTGTTCACGATAAAACACGGCTATGACCGCTTCACCCAACGGTTCTATTTATCACTGCGCCCTTAATAAAAAGAATGAGAAAGTTTGAGAACGGTTTGTTGTAAACCGACGCGAAGCTGAGTGCCTGCAACCCCTTCAGCCGTTACTTATTCACGATACAGCACAGCTTCTCGTATCTTATTGCTTACTTATAATTTTACAGATTTACTGTAAATTTTACAGATTTTTAAATCATTAAAAACTTGTCAGTGTCTCTTACTTTGTTTCAAGTTTGAGTGTTGGAAAGAAAAATTATACTGAGGATGGTTTTTATGGTAATCCTGAAAAATATTGCAGAATGTCCTTCCGTCTAACAATGACACAGGCAATTAATTTAACCCATATTTGTGTGTTAGATTACACAATTCAGTTTTTTGTTGAGTTAATGATAAACAAGTCTTATTTACTTTATTGGAAAACATTTTTTAAAAAATTCCAGCTTTTTTTATATTTGGTTCTGAATTTTGAGTTATCAGCAGCCAAAAATGAGCCCACGTCTATATGAAATCCTAAATTGATTATATTAATTGTGATTAAAATGTAGTTTTCCGAGCACTAATTGTTTGTTGAGCTCCAATTATGGAGATCAGTACATTTGTATATGCCAACAATGGTAGAAATGTAATTAATTTAAAAATTCATCACGTTACCCAGGAATGACATTTTCATGGGGAAAAAGATCTGATTCACCAAAAAAATGGTTAATTACATTCTTGAAATGTGTACATATCATTGCATTACATACACAACACTCCAAGGCTCTCAAGTGTCACGCATTGAGCGTGACAGTCACTCATTTCGGTCTTTTGTCAAGCACTCCCGCCACACATTGTATTTCTCACGCAGAAAAACTATTTATTATATATTTAATATGCCGCAGTGCCCAAAATTTCTCTGCCCGCGGAATCAAGCGCGTCTCACTCGGAATTTTTAGTCAAGCCTGCCACTTATATCAGCCAATCAAAAAAAGAAAGGGGCTGCAAAATAGCCAATCAGAAAATAGCACTATTGTATCTGGGTAGGATTTAACGCAACAACCAATGAAAAAAAGCATATCCTGGAATCGTTCTAGTGATTCTGCCACAACGTCTCCATCACTTTGAGCACAGAGTAAGTCATAATATCCTGTTTTAACATTACAACAAATTCACAACTTGTTTGACACAAACAGTGTCAACTTGACTGCTGTTAGAGAATGTTTTCCAGATAATTAGCATCAGTTTTTCATGAGTGTCTGTAACTTAGCCAACAGTTTTACAGCCTGTTAAAGGAGAACTCGGCAACTCTAGCGAACTCTAGACTGCGACCATTTTTTGAGAATGTGCGAGTTAAAATTTTATGTGGTCGCATTTGTGCGAGTGCATGGCATGGTCAGCCTACTAAGTTAAAATCACGCATGAATTCTCCTGCATTGAGATTGTTTTAGCCATGGTTTTAGCACCCGCCAAAGTGAATTTTTGTCCCGCCAAAGTCTTATTTGATCGGTGAGTAATGTAGATGAACTGCTGTTCTGTAACTGAAAGACCGAGCAGAGAGAGAGAGAGACCCGGTCGCGCGCGCTCTCTCTCTCTCTCTCTTCGGAGCAGGCGAAAGTGTAAACAAGACTTCACCGTCTCCAATCTAAGCGCTGTCTTGCTCTCTCTCCCTCGCACATATTAATCAAAATAAATCGACTCGATGGTAAAAGGTCGGAAGACCAAAGTTTCATGTGGAGCATTCGAAGATTTTTTTTTTCCTGAATTACCGCTGGGTGTGAATTGTGCTAAATAAGTTGCCTTATCTTCTCTGAAAAGCGTTAATTAAACGAAAAAAACTATCCAGTGATGAAATGTTTTCTGTGTTGACAGAAATCTTGGATGTCCATGTCCTAACTGCTGGGATAATCACACAACGCGCATGACACGTCCAATTCGCGAACTAATGACTCCTTTGAACCGATTCATTTTAATGAATGGTTAAAACTGATCTTTCCAACAGTGAACTCAGGAGACGTCTGAATCGGTGTATAACTAATCAGTAACACTTTACAATAAGGTTCTATTTTATTACATAAATTACATAAAAAGTACAGTTTGCTTACTCAGGCTTTAGCTTTAAAATAAATAAAACCACTTGTTTTTTTTGAAAAGCATATGACTACATTTTTCCACACAGTGAAGAATCCATAAGAGAATCGTTAAAGAATCGGATCGATAAGCAGAATCGTCAGTGGCATTGATATAGAAAAAATCGTATAAATTCCCATCCCTTTGTGAAGACAGTAAAATTATAATCAAACATTAAAGAACATACATGTTTTTTTAATAATTTTTTTGAGAGTTAAAAGATTAAAACATTTTGCTAACATGAGGTCTTGTGCCACTGTCAGTCTTTTTACAACAGTGCAAAACTAGGGTAGGCTATGCAGATTAAGACCACTATTCATGAGCATGCATTGATTAATCCCATGGCATGTAGTAAAAAAAAAAAAAAAAAGGTGCGACCAAATCATATGCTGGTGCGACCAACTGAGAAAGTTGGTAGCACCAGTGCAACCAGTGGAAAAGTTAGTCTGGAGCCCTGTTGGGGGATGTCACTCTTGCCTGTCTTCAAAACTTGAGAGCCCTGACACTCTAATAAGTATAGAAAGTCTAAAAGACCAACCTGTTTGTTCCTCAGTATCTTCTTGTTTCACTCTGAATATTTCTTCAATCTTCATTTCTTCACTCTCCTCTTTAATAAACACCATCTTTACAATAGTGTGTCACGTGGATCTCAGTCGCTTCACCAGGAGTTTTTCTGTGTGTTTCGACAAATTGTCATTATTAAGATGAGAATAATTAACAGAAAGATAAATAAATCCACACTAAATCTCTGTGTGTGTGTCTCAATCAGCTCTAGTTCAACAGTTCAGTGCACTGGTAAGAGTCAGTCAGAGTGAGCAAAAAAAAAAAAAAACTAGCACTAGTACCAATAATAATATTTTTAAAAAAATATATACAGACACTTCATATTTACTTACGCTTTATATTTGCTACTTAATGGCTTTTATATTATATTTAATAGATGACACTTTTATCAAAACATTTGCTATTGGTTAGTAAAAGTTGTCATTACAAATGTTTAGTGTTCTGGTTGCATTTACACAGTTTTAACCAGCAAGTGTAAATATAGTCATAGCAAACATTCACTGAATCTTGATTAGGAGTTTCAAAAAGTTACGTTTTTCTCATCACTACTTGCCAGTGACTGAATTCGTGTTTTACAATAAACTGATAGGGAGAGAAATGAGACGCACCTTTTCTGATACCCATGTGTGGATGAGTTTTACACATAAAAATAATTTTAATTAACGCTAGATAAAGCAATTAATGTTGTGTTCAATAAGAAGTAATGTATCGATTTAAACGGCTTAAACGCTTATAAACACAAACCCGTGTTCAGATGAATCTCAACAAACGCAGGGATACGGCGCAGCTTTATGACGTCATACCGCCAGACCAAAATAAAAGTCCTATTCACACACTGTCGTTTAAAATCATAATACGTACACACAAACACACACTACCGTTCAAAAGTTTGGGGTCAGTAAGATTTTTTAATGTTTTTAAAAGAAGTATCTTCTGCTCACCAAGGCTGCATTTATTTGATAAATAACAATAAAAAAACACCGTAATATTGTGAAATATTATGACAATTTAAAATGACTTTTCTATTTTAATATATTTTAAACTGTAATTTATTCCTGTGATCAAAGCTGAATTTTCAGCATCATTACTCCAGTCTTCAGTGTGACATGATCCTTCAGAAATCTTTCTAATATGATGATTTGATGCTCAAGAAACATTCATTATTATTATCAGTGTTGAAAACAGTTGTGTACAATTTGATGAATATAAAGTTCAAAAGAACCGCATTTATTTAAAATACAACATTTTCTAACATTCTAAATGTTTTTACTGTAACTTTTGATCAGTTTATCTCATCCTTGATGAATAAAAGTATTGATTTATTTTATTTCTTTCCCCCAAAAATAAAATTAAAATTCTTACTGACCCCAAACTTTTGAACGGTAGTGTTTAATGTTACAAAAGCTTTAGATTTCAGATAAATGCTGTTCTTTTGAACTTTCTATTCATCATAGCATCATGAAATAAAAAATGTAAATAACTGTTTTCAACATTGATAATAATCATAAATGTTTCTTGAGCATCAAATCCTCATATTAGAATGATTTCTGAAGGATCATGTGACACTGAAGACTGGAGTAATGATGCTGAAAATTCAGCTTTGATCACAGGAATAAATTACACTTTACTGTATATTCACAAAACAGCTGTTTTAAATTGTAATAATATTTTTTTGTTTGTATTTTTAATCAAATAAATGCAGCCTTGGTGAGCAGAAGATACTTCTTTTAAAAACATTAAAAATCTTACTGACCCCAAACTTTTGAACGGTAGTGTGTGTATATATATACAGTACTGTGCATTGTCTTAGGCATGTTAATATCCCCCACCCCCCGTCCCCCAAAAAACTGGTTTTAAGTCAGTTATTTATATCTTTTGCTGTAGTGTGTCAGTAGGAAATATCAGTTTACATTTCCAAACATGATCTGATCTCACCATCATCGAGTCCGTCTGTGATTACATGAAGAAACAGAAAAAACGGAGACAAACTAAATCCAGAAGAACTGCGGGAACATCTCCGAGACGCTTGAAGAAACCTTCCTGCAAAGCTACCTGAAAAACTATGCGCAAGTGTACCTGGACAAAAGCCCTTTTAAACGCAAAGGTTCGTTACACCATATATTGATTTGAATTAGTTAATAGAAGTTAAATCATAAATAAATTCAATCTGTGATTTTATTTTTGAAAGCATTCTCACTTTACAGCATTTTAACACAAGTGCCAGTACTTTTCACAGTACTGTAGCTTTGCAGGAAGGTTTCTTCAAGCATCTTGGAGACGTTCCCGCAGTTCTTCTGGATTTAGTTTGTCTCAGTTTTTTGTTTCTTCATGTAATCACAGACGGACTCGATGATGGTGAGATCAGATCATCCTGGCTGTTGTCAGACTCCTTGTGCATACAGAAATCTCACTGGATTATTACAATTAATGGCAAAAATAATGTTTGGAAATGTAAACTGATATTTCCTACTGACACACTACAGCAAAAGATATAAATAACTGACTTAAAACCATTTTTGGGGGGGGGACGGGGGTGGGGGATATTAAAGGTGCCCTAGAATGGATTGTTTTATTATTTTATAATGTTTCCTGGGGTGCCCTTATAATGTTAGTATGTTTTTTAGATCTAAAGTTGTTATAATTTAGAAATAAAAGGCATATTTCCTAGCCTGATTTCATTCCCTGGATTGAACACTCTGTTTGAAGGGGCGTGTCTGCTGTGAGACTTCAGTGTAAACGCCCTCTGCTGTGATTGGCTGACATGCTTGCATATGAAATATCTGGTATTACATGTAGAGCTATCTGGAAAACTATTACTATTACAGCTTTTATACGTTTTTACTATTACAGCTATCTGGATTAACGAATCGTGAGAAGTTTTTTAAGTATTTAGATCTATTCCCATCACATAAAAGGTTGCAGTGATGAGCATTGAGCAGATGACAGCCTGTTGATCGCTTGAATGAAGATCTTATCACTGCAACGCAGTTTCTGCGAGAAACGACATGAAGTTGAGTGTTTAGTCACTGGCTTGATTTACTGATGCATAAACAGTATTGAACGACTTAGAGCAAAAGATTATCTGTCTGAACTTGAACAATTACGCATCAGAAATTCACATAACCCACTGGTTCTCCAGAGGCTCGGATGAAGGAGCTAAAAAAATACTTTTGTGTTCATTTGTACATCCAAACACTGAGCAACTGCCATGCTTCGTTCACTCGTTTGCAAGCCATGATGTCTCTCGAGGAAAAAACAATATCGCGCTGGAGCTAGATAACACAGTGTAAATTATCGTAAATAAAATCACAACTTACCGCTTGCGGGAATATAACGTTAGTTGAAATTGCCCCCTTCGTCAGTATGAGACGCTGAGAGAAGCCTGGCTGCTTGATATTGTTCCAGGTTAGAAAAACAGTCCGTGGTGAAATGGGCAGAGCAACTAACAACTTCAAATTAAACTGTAGCGGTATCCGATTATAGATAGATAGATAGATAGATAGATAGATTATAGACAGATCTGCCATTTTCCCTATGATCCTCGCTTGTTTCTTCACCTGCAGAACTTCCGATGATTCGGCTGCGCAGTTCCGCCTGGCCTTGAACATGGGCTGGCATATGCAAATTTTTGGAGGCATACATATTAATGATCCCGACTGTTGCGTCACAGTCGGTGTTATGTGGAGATTCGCCTGTTTTTCAGGGGTGTTTTTTAAAAACGAGATTTAAATAAGAAGGAGAAAACAATGGTGTTTGAGACTCACTGTATGTCATGTCCATTTACTGAACTCTTGTTATTTAACTATGATAAATTCAACTTCACATTCTAGGGCACCTTTAAAGGAGAACTCCGGTCAATTTTAACATTGAGCTTTTTTGTAAATTTGGAGTGCTGTCAATACAGAGAACAATGACAAAAATCGGTGTTGCCTACACCGTGTTATCCTCTTTTTAAAATTTGCACCCTGTTGACTTCAATGGGGCAAGTTTTAAACCTGCTTTTAGCCTCTTAACATCCTTGATGTGTCATTACAAGTGCCCAGCCATGTGAGTGATTCCTTCAGAGTGAACACGGTGAATCTGACTGCAGTAGATGTGAAAGATATGAATAAAAATAATAATAATTCAGCCAGCGCACATTTATTTCCTGTTTTCGGTCGAAGTCCACAGTAGTCGATTGTCGAGTTTGCGCAGTTAGTTAGTTACCTATGATCACGAGTGTGAACTCGACAATCGACTACTGTGGACTTCAACCGAAAACAGGAAGTATATACAGGTATGAGCCCTGGCTGAATTAAAGCAGGGCTCAGTAGTTTCGGGATTTCTTCGCTGTATTCTAGCATTTTGCTCGCAGGTTTCTCTCTAGAGCTCCCCCCACAGCTTCGGAATAGATATTTGACAACACTGTTGTAAAAACTCGTTGGCAATTCTCAGACACCAGAGGCTATAGATCAACGACATCAAAGCAGATGGGACATTCTTTAAAACGTCTTCTTCATTCGGGTTCGAACAGCGTGAGGGAGCGCAATAATGACAGCATTTTAGCAGATTTCTTTTGGCCGTAAAGCAATTGTTTACATCGCAAGACCTGATATCACGCGGCCCGCCGGCTCAAAGTTGCAAGTGCGTTTGCGAAACGACCACCATTCAACCCGAAATAAGTAATATAACCATTCCAATGACTCCGAAGCTGTTCAGTTAAGGTAAAAAAGTTACTTAGTTCACCTTTAACTTCATTTTTATTCATATCTTTCACATCTACTGCAGTCAGATTCACCATGTTCACTCTGAAGGAATCACTCACATTGGCTGTGCACTTGTAATGACACATATCCCCCACCCCTCGTACCCCCCAAAAATGGTTTTAAGTCAGTTATATCAGCATGAAAAAGTATCAAATTAACAGTTCAATCTAAGCACTTTTTTTTTTTTTTTTTTTTTTTTTTTTACAGCTTTTTAATGAAAGATAGTAAGTCAAGTCTCAGGTGTCAAGGGTCATTTGTGTGAGTTGCTGCCTACTGTAGCAGGAATAGTTATAGCCATGCCCTGCATGATTTAAGGAACCAATCGGGGCTGACCACAAGGGCTTCAGGTGATTCCCGAGAGTGCATTCATTTGAATGTTTGATGGCTTGTGGGAACTTTCGGAGTGCAAATTTGCCTTCACTGCCTGGAGCATATACTGGGCTTTTTCTGCGTCATCTCTGCTGCGGGAAGAACAAGTGTGCACATTTTTACGGGGTTGAGTGGCATGGCGTGTATGCTGGCCATATGCAACTGCCAATAGGCGAGCAGGCACCTTAGTCCGGGCTTCTCCTTCCCCTCTTGTCTTTCATAGTTTTAGTCTAATTTTAGTCGACGGAAAGTCATAGCATTTTTTGTCAACTTTTAGTCATTACTTTTAGTCAAACTGCAGTTACCGACTTTAATTTAAAGGGGGGGTGAAATGCTCATTTTCACTCAATCTCCTGTTAATCTTGAGTACCTATAGAGTAGTATTGCATCCTTCATATCTCCAAAACGTCTTTAGTTTTATTATATTTATAAGTTAAAGATTGGCTGTACCGAGTCTTTCCGGAAAAAACCGAGCGGCTGGGGGCGGGCCGTGTGGGCGGTGTGCTATAGCTGTGCTAACTGATCTAACAACAACACAGAGAGACATTTGAAGTAGTTTACTCACCGTGACTGCTCGATCCTTAAGCATTAGACGATCTGCAAATAAGTCGATCTGGGCTTTGTTTATAAAACAATCATCGTCAAAATGCAGGGAACAAAGAGTCGTGCACAACCTCCGTTGATGCTTCGAAAAAACAAACTCCATCCACTATTCCCTTAACGCTGGGTTCTTTGGGAATCTGTGCAGGGTTGTCTTGCCCTGCCAACCAAAAACCCACTTCTTTGGTGACATTGACTTCCCTAAAAGCCGAGCATAGCGCTTTGAGGTAACGTACTGCTTTCGCTCTCTTCTCTCTCTGGTCTGCGAGTGCGCGCGCGGCCGCGGAGAAGTGCCCTTAGGACCCATATAAGGAAATTCCGCTCTATCTTACGTAAGACAGAGCCATACTCGAAAAAAACTTTCCGAAACTTGTGACAAACCGGAAGGAGTATTTTTGGAACAAAAATACTCCTTCAAACGTACAACTTAACTTTTGAAACTTTGTCCATGTTTAGCATGGGAATCCAACTCTTTAACAGTGTAAAAAACTCAGTATGCATGAAACAGCAATTCACCCCCCCTTTAACTTTAATTTAATCTATTTTAAATGTAGTCTTTGGACAAATTTCATTATAATGTTTCTCTCTAGGCCAATTCAATTAAGCTTATGAGAAATTTGAATCAAGACAACAGGCTGTATTGACACTGCACTCTTTAGCAGTGGCACTTGTGCAATTCTACATATCCCTTTACCTTAATTCAGTGGTTCTCCCATTTTTTAGAGTGCCGTACCCCCTGAGGCATTTAACGTCCTTCTGTGTACCACCTCTCTTCAACTTAAGACTCAGTCACACCTTTTCCATTAAGGGACTATATTTGCCCCTTTTAATCGATTTTTCCAGTTCATGTTTTACCTTTATAAAATAAATAATGCTTTAAATAAAACTGTTCAATAAATATGCAATGATGGCAAAAACAAAGTGATACTCTTAAATATTAAATTAAAATCGCCAGTAGGTGGAAGTAAGTCACTGTCTTTATGAGTGCGCCATCGAGTCCTTCATTCATTCAGTAACGAAGCAAGTGGCTGTATTTATGACCAGGTCATTGAATATCACGATTCATTCAAAGCCACAGACTTGTTCACAAATCACCGCTGTGTGTTGCAGTTCTGCTGTGGCTTTCGTTGCAAAATAGAGCAATAATAGCCTACTGACAATACTGTTCTAAATGTAGTACGTCACTTAATGTTACCATTTTGTTTGTTGAACTGTTGTATAAAATCAAATGTCATATTTGAAATGGTGTTGATATTTGGGAAACATTGCATTCTTGCTCGTATAATATGATCAACATTAAAAACAATAACTCACACAGGTTATGTTTTAGTATCGAAGAGAGTTTTAATCTTAAATATCAATGCAAAGTCTGTGTCTATAGAGTTAAATCCCAACTTTTACAAAGTAGCTGGGAAGGAATACATGAAAAATCATGAAGATTGGGCACTTCTGGAAAAGTTTTTGATTTTTGGCAGGGTGTTAGGTATGTGCCTAAGGTTTTTGGAAATCCATGGATACAAGTTGGGGTGGCCCCCCTAGTGGCAGTTATCCATAAAATCCAAATTGGCCCCCGCCGAAAAGAGAAAAGGTTATATTTCAGCTTCCTTTAGTCTTAAATTGTTGTATAATGTAATTTTTTCTGCTTTGTTTGATACAAGGAATCCAATTCTGATATATTCTTCTTATTTTAAGTCCATTTCCATGTTAAATCTATTATCATAGTCATATTTAGCTCAAATAAACTGTCAATATCTCTGAAAAAGTCACATTGAAATCTCCGGGCCCTAGACCCATATTTTTACCTCCAAGGTATGCTTTTCTTTGATGATTGGACAGGTCACTATCACTATAGTGTCAAAAATCACATGTTGTGACCAAAAGGATCATTGTTGAGGCTTTAAATTAACACAACTTCAGAACTATGCCACAGTAAAAAGTTATATTAGGCTTTTCACCATGTTAAGGATCAATATTACATTTTAGTCAAATAACACAAAAAAAACAATACATACTTAAACATCATGTATTTATTAAAAAAAAATGTTTCACTCTTCATCATTATTAGTACAGCCTCCCTCACACTTGCACAATGTGGTACAGCGAAGTCCAGCTCGTTGGCACTTACAGTTGCCCTTACAGGTAACCACACAGCCACTGTTGAGGAGGAGTGAGCATCCCTTGCTGACATCTTCCAGAACTGTCCAATATGGCACCCAGACTTTGGTTCTGTCATTCCATTCCCAACCCCACTCACTGGGGTCTGGAATCTCTGGAGTTTTGGAGAGGGACTGCTTCCAGACAAAAGCTGCAGTGTGCAGGGCACGCTTCCCATGCTAGAATAAGGCATGCTGGGTCGGGGGGATTGAATCCAGGGACTTGAGGCCATGAGTGAAAAGAATCTTCCGGGCTTCATTGACTGACTTGACACCGTAGTTCTTACTATACATGTGTACAGTCCAGCGTTCGAGAATTCGCATGTGCACTGATTCCAGTGTGAGGGTGATTGGGTCTTGGGTGATCACAATGAGGGTGTCTGTGACTTCTGGGTAAGCTGCCTAAGCATTCCATGCAGTTTTTTTTGCCAATTCCATACATTGCTGATACAATGCACATCCTGTAAACACGTGGAAGAGGGGCAGTGCTTGGCATTTTTGAGATCCCAACATTTCTGAGATGTGGTGGATTGGAATATCTTTATATGCCTTCCCTGATCCAAATCCAATCTACAGCTCTGAGAGGCCTAACTCCTGGAACAGATTGATGGCCAGCACAACCATATCACTATCTACTGTCCATAGGTAAGCCTTGGTGTGACCCTGTTCGGCAGCATGACGTAAATGTAGCATCATTTGTGTGTCTGCTTCCTCTTGCTGACATGGTGACAATGATTCTAGGTCAGTAGGTTTGTTGCTCAGGACCAAGTTAGCCTTTGTTGTGAGAAGGAGGTACTTTGAGCCAGCTGTGGTCTGGTGCACAGGTGGCAACCTATCACGGTACCACGCTCGAATTCACTGAGCTCCTGAGAGCAACCCATTCTTTCACAAATGTTTGTAGAAGCAGTCTGCATGCCTAAGTGCTTGATTTTATACAGCTGTGGCCATGGAAATGATTGAAACACCTGAATTCAATTATTTGGAGGGGTGTCCCAATGCTTTTAGCAATCTAGTGTATGTATGAATGTATATTAACTTCAATGGATTAGAATTAATTATAAACATCTATAGGCTAGATCAACTTTCAGAATGAATTATAACAATTCATTTTAAATCGACTGCTCTGTTTGTCCACCAATCCGACAGTATAATCTTCTATCAACTCTTAAGGAAGATTATTCTTCTGGCCAAGAAGAATAACCTTTCCTGTTCTATATAGTACTAACAGTACGAAAGTATGTAGCAAGATCAAACGTTAAAAGTGATTTTGATGTGTGAGCTGCAAACACAGACAGTCGAGCGTGGATATAATGTTTTTAATAAATGAAACTACGGATACATATAACTAAACTTGAGCACAGAATATGTATATACATATTAAAGAAAAGTAAAGAAAGAAAGAGAGAGGAGCAAAGAATGGCAAGAATAACAAACAGTTAACCTTTGAGAACCATCAGAGAATCAAATTGCCAAAGCTTAAAAAGCATCTAAAGATTGATAAGAACAGTTACTTGCATTGGTTTGGTGCTGAACAAGAGTCCTTGATGCATGTAGAATACGGAGATTCTTGGTGAGTTCGTGAGCTGAAGTGATTCTTCCGGAAATCGGTTGTCCACAGGAAGTTTGAACGAAGTTAATTTGAAGGTAAGTTTGCCGGACATTTTCTTTGTCTCCCTTCGCAGCATATTTGCATGTTTAATGGTGGTCTAGGAATTCGTACAGTTTTACACCATAGTAAAAAAAAAAAAAAAAAATAGTATGATGCATTTTACAGTAATGTACTCTACCCCATTAATTAGGCTAAGGCATAAAGAGAGGATCATTTCAATACCAAACAGAGGGGCCTGCCAAATTGGTTCGGAATCATCAGTTTTGGTCCAATGGCCAATCAGAGGTAGGAACTTTTGAATGGGAGACATTTTCTTTGTCTCCCTTTGCAGCATATTTGCATGTTTAATGGTGGTCTAGGAATTTGTACAGTTTTACAACAAAGTATAGTAAAAAAACAAACAAAAAAATAGTATAATGCATTTTACAGTAATGTACTCTGCCCCATTAATTAAGGTATAAAGAGAGGATCATTTCAATACAAAACAGGGGGTATGCAATCATTTAAAACAGTCATACATAAACCTGGATATCAGCATTTTAAGTTACCCTAACATAACTAAAGAATCATAACTAGGTTAGTATAATATAGGGACAAACATACAACACAGGAATACATATACATTTTGGGATAGTTTGATTATGAGTTAAATGCAGGGACATGTCTGTGCCTATTCGTGCCTGGTGAAGTCTTTGAAGTCACAGGAAAGACTTAGAGATGGGTTGTTTAGCATCTGCAAAGGCAACTAATGTGACAACAGGTCTTTCAGGGACCATTATCTAGTAGAATGTTGGAGCTGGACTGCTGATTTAATGTGAAAAGAGGAGCTTTTATGACCCGATACGCAGATTGAACATCCTGATTGCCTCCAAACATTACATTACATATTAATCTAAACTCTGCTCACAGCAGCGTGGATGGCGTTGGAATGTTTCTTAACAGTATACCGTTGGTCACATATTTCGACTGCTTTTACCCCAAAGAAAAGAATGGAAAAAAACTTTGCAGTAAGTATGTTAGGGCCTTTAGGGATGACTTTGTGAATGTCCTTGGATGACCCGGCCAAATACCAGACTTGAACCCAATTGAACATCTGTGGATAAACCTGAAAATGGCTGTTCACTTAAAGTCCACATCCAAACTGACAGATCTCGATAGGATCTAAAGATGGCAGATAATCCAGCTGTTTAAAGCTTTATAAATCATACACAAAAAAAGACTTGAGGCTGTAATGGCTGCAGAAAGGTGCTTCAACAAAGTTAAGGGTCTGAATACTTGTCAATGGGTTTTGAATGGTAATGGTTAAAAATGAGAGAGAACTTTTTTTAATGCATTTTAGCATAAGGAAAAGGGTCTGAATACTATCAGAAAGCCATGCAGATGTATATCAATACACTGATATCAAAGTATTATACTGAATCAAATATATGAGTGACAACTTCTATACAATGGAAATTATAGGACGCGAACGTAGCTTCGATTTCACACAGATACATATTTTCTGGTGCCATTTTAAATTGCTGAGCCATTTAAAACGCTTTCCACAATAAAAACAAGAATAGGGTCTCACATCTGCATGACTTTTCATATGTATCTTTAAGTGTGATAGCAAAAGAAATGTTTTTTTACATTGATCACAATTAAATCGCCTTCCTCCAGAGTGAATGAGCTGGTGATTTCTTAAATTGCTCCTTTTTGTTAACCTCTTGTCATACTCAGAACATTGTAACTTCTTTCCAAAATGAGTTTGTAAATGACATTTCAAGTCTCTTTGATATGTGAAACTCTTTGCACACCGCTGACACTTGTAAGGCTTCTCTCCAGTGTGAATTCTCATGTGAACCTCAAGGTTTCCTTTAATCGTAAAACTCTTTCCACACTGAGGGCAGGTGTAAGGCTTCTCTCCAGTGTGAACTCTCATGTGAATCTTAAGGTTTCCTTTAAGTGTGAAACTCCTTCCACAGTGATCGCACATGAAAGGCTTCTCGCCGATGTGAATTTTTACATGATTCGTAAGATGTTTCCTGTCTGTGAAACTACTTCCACACCGATGACATTTAAAACAGTGCTCTCTTGAGTGAATCCTCATGTGCTCATTCAGAATTACTGTAAATCTGAAACTTTTTCCACACTGACTGCATACAAACGGCTTTTCTCCAGTGTGAATTCTCATGTGGGCACTAAGGGTTGGTTTATGTGTAAAACTCTTACCACACTGAGTGCAGGTAAAAGGCTTTTCTCCAGTGTGAATTCTCATGTGAGCAGTAAGGGTTGGTTTATGTTTAAAACCCTTTCCACATTGAGGGCATGTGAAAGGCCTCTCTCCAGTGTGACTTCTCATGTGGCTTTTAAGGCTTCCTTTTTGAGTGAAACTTTTCCCACACTGTTGGCAGGTGAAAGGGTACTCTCCAGTGTGAATTCTCATGTGTACTTTAAGGCTTCCTTTTTGAGTGTAACTTTTTCCACAGTGTTGGCAGGTGAATTGACTCTCTCTAGAGTGAATTTTCATATGGAATTTCAGGTTTCCTTTTTGAGTGAAACTTTTTCCACACTGTTGGCAGGAGAAAGGCTTCTCTCCAGTGTGAACTCTTATGTGGCTTTTAAGGCTTTCGTTTTGAGTGAAACTCTTTCCACATTGTTTGCAGGTGAAATTACTTCTAGCTCCTGTCTTTTGAGGTCCTTTTTGTGACAAAGTCTTTTTAGTTTGTGAGCAGCTAAAAGATTTTTCTCCAGTTATGAAATCATGATGTTTCTTATTCTGATTTTTCTCTTCCGTTTCAGTCAGTTCTTGACTCTCTTCTTCCAATGCCATCAGGTCTAAGGTAAAAAAAAAGAACAAAAAAGGAGACAAATAACCCCAGTTTAATGGCAAAAAGCAACAACCATCTCAACATGTAGACATGTAAAGTATCAAACCCAACAACAAATTATAATTATATATAAAAAAAAATTATATATATATATAGGCTGGCAGATATCAAACCCCTTATCTATATATTGGGGGACTGACCTAGAATAACTTGTTAGTAGATTGATTTCAAATCTACCATTTATGTTTAAAAACATTAGAAAAATAGTGTTTGGTTTTGGAGAGAAACCATAAGGAGAATTGTCCAGAATTTCAGTCAAGATTTAAGCACCATATAAAAGTTAAGATTTACTGGCTTTTCTAGTGTTTCTTTTGACAAAAGACCACAACATTTGCTTTGATGTATGAGATGTATGATGACTTTAGAATTATATTGCCATTTGTGGACAAGCATTAGCATGGATCAGGTCCGTGTAACGTTTTGCAGGGTTGAAATGATTATCTATGTGCAGCCATCTCTATTTTAACCAAAAACAAAAAGAGGATTCAAGGAGAAACACAAATGTGACAGCTTTGTAGAACCAAACAAAGACAACAACTGACAGAGAACTGAGGAAAATAAGGACCAAGGTTATGTCAGTGGAGCTGGAAGGATGACAGATCGAAGGATGAGGAGGAGCCAGGGAACTGGATGGAACCAGTGGAGACAAGGAACCAACAGAGGAGGCGAAGCCAAAAGACTGGACGGAACCAGCGGGATGGACATGGCGGCAGGTTCTAACCCTGGGGCATTGGCACTGTCTCTGGGTCCATGGAAGGTAGAGGTATTGGCTCTGGGTCTAGATACTCCTCACCCACGGTCCAAGGAGAGCCAACTGCTTTCTGGGCCAGTTCTAAAAATTTGGCCAGCATCCCTCAAAGGTTTTTAATAAAACAGATTTCAGCGGTTCCTTCAGTCCAAAATTAAAAAGGCAATCAGGAAATTATCTGGGAAAAGCACCTGGTTGGCTACACTCGCTGATGTGATCCTTGAGGGAGATGGACTGCTGCTGGTAAATAAATGTTTAATTGTTCTTGGCCGGTTGTTCAGTAACATCTTGCAGACAAGAATCTATGTGCAGCAGTCTCCAAAAAAACAAGATGATGATCCAAGGAGAAACAAACGTGACAGCTTTGTATAACCAGATAAAGACAACAACTGGCAGATAACTGAGAAAACAAAGTATATAAAAACAAAATAAACTATAATAATTATAGTTATTACAATAATTATCTAAACTAGACACAGGTGAGTAACATATTCAGTGAGCAAAAAAAATAAAATAAAAAAACCTTCATACTTAGACACCAATGAAACAGGAAAATAAACTAGATAAAACCAGAACAAAAAAAATGTTCACGTGTTTTGAAGGAGGCGTGGCTTTAGAGACGCTCTGAAGGGAGGGATCTTACGCTTTCAAAGCTAGCTTGCTATTGCTAGCCTCTCCGAAAATTGCCTACTTTATCTTTTAAGTTAATCAACAGTTTTAATACAAAAACGGATGGATGTACCCCTGTTTTATATACCTCTCTAATTACATACTATCTTGTTTTGTGCAGATCACAGGAAGAGATTCTTTGGCAGTTTAAGTATTGCCCTAATAACTGTGAAAAGAGAGTAATAAGCACAGCTATTAAAACATTATAGTCTCAAACATGGAAGTTATACAAGAACAGAACCATTTCCTTGTTTACATCAGGAATGTTTGTACATCACTGCATGCGATTCCTGAGGCCTGTTGCATGAAGCTAGTTGAACAAACTCTGAGTTACAGAGAAGGTTTGCAGTTGACAAATCCAACCTGGTTTTGATCAGACTCAACAGGCTCACAATGCTTGTTCTCTGTCAACTCAGGTTTAATCCAGGGTTTTAGATTAACTCTAAAGGGCGTGCATCTGAAAGTGTCTCACATGCAGCAAAACAGCCAAATAAACGGAACATGGAGAGCGTATTGTTTGATTCACTGAAACTACTTTAATTTGGAGTAAGAAATACAGAGGGAGAGGCTTAATTGCATCTTTACTCACAGCTGACCGCAGGAGTTTTGGTCTGCGATGTCTAACACAGAATAGAACCTGCTCTGGAGCAGGTTAGCTGTATAACGCATAGCAATGAAACCATGCAATGAAAACTAATCCACCTTCTTGAGCCCAAAAAAACACAGAGTTTGTTCAAGCTCATCTTGAACTTACCTTGGTAGAAACTGAAACCGGCTTTGTGCAACAGGCCACTGATGTTAAAAGGGCTGGAATTTTTAAGTTTAATTCACTCAAGTAATCAATTCATTCACTCAAGTTATCTACCTCTATTTTTTTAGTAAATTCAACTTATCCAGGTTTAGTGTGTGGCAATGCTTTTTGCAGTAGCGTGGTCATATCTGGCTACAGAGAGCTTGTATAACACAGTTTTGTGTTTATTTTATTACCATTTTGGGAGGAGTAAAATTTACATAGGTTGCTTCAAAAACCAGATGCATTTACAATGCGTCTCAAACCACCTCCTGTAGTGGTTTAAGTGATCGGATTTAAATCCATCTCATATGCATTTCAGGGCATTTACACCTGGTCTTTTCATGATTGGATAGCAATGTTTTTCAATCTTATTTCCTTTAAATGTTGGTACTTCCTGATACAGCAAACACTTGAGGATTAGAAGAAAAGTTACTTATAGACAACAAATGTAAAAGTTGATCACTCACATTTTATGGTTCGCTTTATGCAAAATAAATGTTTTTGTTAGATATGGTTGCATTATTAAGTGATAGAAATTAATGGTTTTCATTGTATTCAATTCAGAGATGGATACTGGGTTTAATGTTACACAAAATAATTGTTTTATTTAGGCTACTTCGGTATTATTTTTCCTAATTTGATGAGTGAGATGTAATAACGAATGCCCAACTTGGAAGTAAGATCTTCTCAGGTGCCACTGAAGGCAGCATTAGTATTTGTCTGGTCATGTGATCTCAACATGTGGAGACCTGCTCATTGTTAGGGGTGGGAATTGGCAAAAATGTGACGATTCGATAGTATTGCGATATTTGGGCTACGATTCAATATTTCGATTCTTAACATATTGCGATAGAGCAAGTATTGCGATTCGATTCTGCGATGTATTGCTATTCATGTCCCCCATATTATTCAAAGGCATTACAAAAAATTAGGAAAATAAGACTGCTCAACTCACTTCAGATGTCACATTTAATTCTAGATAATGTTCACATCTTCTACACATTAACTGAAGTGCAAAAACTTAGAAGGGTAGTGCAAAAACTTTGTCCTTGAACATTCAGGACAGACCTTATTACAGGCCAGGATGTAATTATCTCTATCTCTAAATATAAATACATTGTTAAATATTGTTAAATACAACAGACATAATAAATAAAGCAGTAATAGTAATAGAGTAATAGGGCTGCGCCGGTAAACTTGACAACCGCACCACCATGGCTGAGTCGCACCGGCGGTGGTCCTCCAAAACACATTTTTTTTGTATGTGAATGCTGTTTTACGTGAATATTATGACACGAGTGAAACACAAAGCTTTGTTTACAAAAGAAAAAATAGGTTAGCAATTAAATGTTACATCGCAACCATGGAAACCTTTGGATTCATGACGAATGAGAGAGTTGTGCATGAGCCCATAAATTTAAGCTTTGTCGGCTTTGAATTCTGTTTTGCGATCTGGTCACCCGATTATCAGCGAATTTAACAATATTCCATTAGTTATTCCATATAGAAAGCTTGAATTGTCTACTTTTAAACTAAACAATTCAAAACGAAAATAAACCGACTAGCATATGCTTATGTAATCCGTATGAAGTGTGCATTTCTCTATGTAGGCGCGTTCACGGCGAAGATGACGAGTCAGCATCGTCAACTTCATCTTTGCAGCCCGACACTGACACAGAAAACACTAGTTTGTCTCGATTGTCGAGTTCACGCGCATAGGTTTAGTTACCTATGATCACGCGCGTGAACTCGGCAATCGACTACTTTGGACTTCAACCGAAAACAGGATTTAAATACAGGTATTTGCGCTGGCTTAAATAACATCATTTTTATCCATTTCTTGCACATCTACTGCAGTCAGATTCACTCGTGTTCACTCTGAAGGAATCACTCACATGACCTGTGCACTTGTAATGACACATCAAGGATGTTAAGAGGCTAAAAGCAGGTTTAAATATTGCCCCATTGAAGTCAACAGGGTGCAAATTTTAAAAAGAGGATAACACGGTGTAGGCAACACCGATTTTTGTCGTTGTTCTCTGTATTTGACAGCACTCCAAATTGACAGAAAAATGAGCTCAATGTTAAAATTGACCGGAGTTCTCCTTTAATAAACAATTAAAATGTCTCCTTGCTATATTTGACACATTCATAATCATTACTTTGCCGGGTTTTTGTGACAGCTGTTATGTATGTTATTGGCCGAGTCACCACTGCATCAGCGCCGAAAACATGGAGTTTTTATTTTAGAGAATAATCCCACAACCGATATTCTATAATTAAATAAACTAATCAAATATTAAAAAATCGTGACTCATCCCTGCATGGAATCTCGTTTCTTTTCCCAAATCTTCACTCACGTCTCACTCACGGATTATAAATGTTTCTTCCTTGGTTCGCTTTTAATTAGGCCTATTATATTCGTATTCTTTACTGTGGTGAAGTATAACGCTATAGGACAGACAGCCTACATTTTTCCTTGTACGTCAAATTCTTTTTAACACAGTTTGTGCTTGTCATTAGACATGCGGCGTGTCAAGTTTTTTTGTAAAGCGCGTTTCACACGCGCGGGTGATTTTAGTTTCACTTTCTCTGGCAGCGCAATATCAAACATAGCCTAAATGTCTTGCCCTTATGGAGGATAAAATTCACTCTTCAGACCATTTACATCAATTAGAAAACATGATGATATCAGAAAAGAGATCAATGGTCTCTCCTGCTCGTGTCCCACATCCCTCTCAAAGCGCAGAGCAGTAGGCTGTATCACGCGTCTTTTTTTTTTATATACTTTATTTCATTTGCCAATATTTACTGATATTTATTTCAATGCTTTACAGGCTTTAGTGTGTTGTTTATTTGATGGAATTGCTCAAATAAACAAATTTTTTTTATTTCAAAACCACCCCCAACCACTGCCGGTAGTTGGTCCATTACCACCGCGGTGGTAAAAACTGCCACTGTCACAGCCCTATAACCCGAAAGTAAAATGGATAATTTTATAATTAAATATAGCAATACTTTGCGCTACTGTATCGATATAATTGCGTGCTCAAAATATCGCGATACTGAACAGAATCGATTTTTTACCCCACCACTAGAAAATTCTCTGGTTTCTCTTGTAACCTCATTTCCCTGAGAGGAGGGTACAGGACATTGTGTGCTAACACTATGGGGTATCCCCTCCTTCCTCAAATACTGAAGCCTGATTGCATCGCGCCAGTAAAAATTAGGCAGGAAATGGCTCAGAGCCATAGACTGCTTCTGTGCCTTAAGTAACTTATCTGAGAAGGAACACACAACGTCACAAAAGAGGCCATGGGGGGCTTATGGGCTCGTTCAGGAAATGCACCTTCTCCGAGTCCCTCATCTCCGTCAGTGTCAGCCTTAAGTGATGCTGAAGGACCACCAGACTGCCCATAGAGTGACCAATACGTGCCAGGTCTGTGGTCTATTTTCTGAAAGTCTCAGGACCTCTCATCCCAGGCCTGGCACATCTTGGCCTGAAACACCTCCATAGTATGAATGGCAGATGCTGCCTGACCAGCTGCCATGTACGCTTCTCAATAATGTGGGCAATAGCACAGCATGGCTTAGAGGGAAGCGATAGCGATGACTTCCACCCACAAGCAGTCAGGCACAGGTGGGTTTGGTGTAACCCAAGCGGTGGGCTCCGTCGACAGAAGAGAGGGGATGTGATCCCGCAGCATGGGATTGGGCCAAGCATGGGGAGAGCCAGGACTGCCAGATCTTGTCATGGAATAATGGGAAAAAAGTACTATACATCCTGTTCCTCACTGGCTGTTCCGGAGGTGAAAAGGTGTCCCAATCACCCGAGTCAGAGGCCGCAGTTAACATGACGTCCTCATTGGTGATGTTGTCCTCACCAGTGGTGTCAAAAGAGACCATGTCACAGGAGGGACGAAAACACAGAGGGGCGAAAACCAGGAGATACCAGAGACTCTGAACGATGAGAATGCTGGAGCAGTGTAGGTGTGCAGTAGCGATGCGCGGATCGCGGTTATATCCGCGGGGGGGCGCTGCAGATAATCCGCGGATTGGCCGGGTCAAGTAATAAAAATAACATTGATTAATCGCGGGTGGTTTTCGGGTGGATATAAATCATTAATAATGTAAATATTAACAACATTCTCTAAAATTATGAGCATGTTTAAAATATACTTTTTCCACCAAGCAGACAGGCACTAATTTGCGCTACGAGACCTGCGCAGGTCCGCTTTTTTAAGCAGAAATTGAGGCAAAACAGGTCAGAGAGATAATAAAAAATAAGAATTAAAAACAAAATAAAAAGGAAGAAAAGAAAGAAAAGTACCGCGTGGGAGCGATTTCGCAAAGTGATTAACGAGGATGAATCAAGTGCTGGGTATGTAATATGCCACGGCTGTGAAGTGTGTGTGTGTGTGTGTGTGTGTGTGTTTGAGAAGTCGCAGTGACAGAAACAGTGACATTCCAGTTTACGTTTCAATGGAGTACAGCCTGTGTTTATGCCATTAAGAAAATTAAATTGTCAAATAAATTGTTTTAAATAAATGTTCATTTAAAAGCAGCATTCCTTATTGTATTATGTTACCATTAGAGATGTGCGCATCAGCTCTAGCGTCGCCGAGTCTGCTTTTGAAGGTGATCATCAATTTATCACCCACTTAACACATACGAATAATTGTAATTTGACCATCGGGTGTGGATATCTAAATCAGAGAAAATTATTGTGGCGGATGGATGATATGTTTTTGTCTGCGGATTCGGGTGACATTGGAGCTCTAGTGTGCAGACATCTGAGTGGCCTAACCACACACTGCTGCCTCTGCCTTTCCCTCTGTTGCCTGCGCGCAGTTCAGGTTGGTGGAAATCTTGGCACGGAGGGTCCTGACTGTCATTTCCTCAAAGAAAAAAAATCAGGCCAATCCAATGCATTGTGCGAAGGCGAAAAGTAATCCAAAGCTTGCAGATGGCTCCACTCCTAGCTCACGCACTCAAAAGTTATTGGCCAGTCATTTTTACTGGTGCGAAATGCTTCAGTACTTAAGGAGGGTATACCCCATCACGTTAATACGCAATGCCAAGAGACCGCCCCGAAAAGGAGCTACCTTAATTAGGACATTCAGGACTCACTTTAAAAAATTCATTCATATCTGTTGACATTTTAATAAGGACTGAGTTCAGCTTTGAGAATGAAACCAACCTGTTTGTTCCTCAGTTTCTTCTTGTTTCACACTGAATGTTTCTTCAATCTTTATTTCTTCACTCTCTTCTTTAATAAACGCCATCTTCATAATAGTGTCACGTAGATCTCAGTCGCTTAACCAGGAGTTTTTCTCTGTGTTTGGACACTCTGTCATGATTAAGATGAGAATCATTAACAGAAAGAAAGATAAATTCAAACTAAATCTCTGTGTGCCTCTCAATCAGCTCTAGTTCAGTGCACTGGTAAGAGTCAGTCAGAGTGAGAGTTAATGGACTTAAAGTTGACATGAAACGGAAGTTGTTTTTCCTATTGCTATCGAAACTCTTAAAGGGTTAGTTAACCCAAAAATGAAAATTCTGTCATTAATTACTCACCCTCATGTCGTTCCAAACCCGTAAGACCTTCGTTCATCTTCGGAACACATATGGAAGATATTTTAAATGAAATCTGAGAGCTGACAACGTCATTGCAACTTTCAAGGCCCAAACAATATCTTCATATGTGTTCCGAAGATGAACAAAGAGGTCTTACGGGTTTGGAACGACATGAGGGTGAGTAATTAATGACAGAATTTTCATTTTTGGGTGAACTAACCCTTTAAGGGGGAGAAGCGCTTTTGGAGAAAGAGAAAATAAGCACGTAAACATTTGAAACGGGTCAATACTGTGGCAGCAATATTTGCAATACAATTATATTATATATATCAAAAATAAACCAAGCAGGTTTATATAATATATATATATATAGCCTATTTGTTTTTTTAAGCAGCTTTATATTTACCTCATGTAAATAAGAGGCTGTATTAACTTATTTTTGCTAATTTCCACTTTTTAAAAATGCCATCCATCCATCCATTTAAGATAAAATGATTAAGATTTCAACTAGCATGTCATGGGCCAAGTTAAACAAAAAAATATTAAATTGAACTTATTCTGTTATATGTAATTAAATTGTATATTATGTTAGCCTAGGCTACATGTTATAATAAATGTATAACTTAAATACGAACTTATTCTTATTTCAAGCATATGTCATTTTATTTACAGCAGACAATCGTGTGACAATTTTTTTAGTGACCACGTGAGAAAAAATGACCGAATAGGGTTTAATATTTCGTGCTGACTTTAAATGCCCTTACCAGCCAAAACAACACAAAATTAAGAATTTAAATTAATAAAAGAACAAGTTATAGAGACACTTCATGATTAGTAATTTATCCTTTACATTTGTAGATTATATTTAATAGTAATATATAAAAGTTGTCATAACACATGTTTGTGATTTCGCATCAAACTTTGATCAAAACTCTCGTCGGCTTGAGGTGATTCGAGCGCTTTGAATCACTGAATCATTTTACGAAGTAATTGATTCAATTCTTGCGGCGTTTCGAAAAGATCAGTCGCTACTTACCCGTAGCCGAATTCATGTTTAAACTGGTCATAGACTGATTCACGATATAGGGAGCGAAATGAGATGCAGCTTTTTTGTAACTTGTTTGGATGTGTTTCACTCACCAAATTAACGTTCATTATTGTTTAATAAAGCCGTTTAATGTTACATTCAATAATATATAATTTACATTACATCGCGTGTGGAAAAAAAATATATAATTGATTAAAGATTGCATTGATTAACACAATAAATGCTTTAAAACACCAACCTTTCTTCAGCCGAATCACAACAGACGCAGCAGAGTGGCGCGTTCCTATGACGTCATATCGCCTAAACAAAATAAAAGTCCTGTTCAAATGCTGCTGTCTAAAATGTAAAATATATACTGTACGTTATTTGCATTCCTATTGTCTGCCCCTCTGTTACATGACAATGATTAACATTTGTCTCCAAATTTATGATTTTAAAACATACAGTACTACAAAGGAAAAAACGTAATAGAAATAATTAACAAAAATAAATAAAATAAATTTGCTGCCACATTCTAAAGCCATGATGTACAGAACATCACACAATATAGAACAAAATGTATAAACATTTTTGAAACAATAAAACTAAGAAATAACAAATAACTGCAAAAAGGCCACACTGCAGACAGCATTTGCATTTCACATGTTGGCAAATTAAATAAAATCGGCTAAATTGCCTGTGCGAGCACGCTCTAAGTACAGTGCAACAGCAATGCTCCGAAAAACAATAAAAAAATTAATTGACAGGATTCAATTAGAACAGAATATATCTTTCTAATAAATAAAAAACGAAATAAGTCAAAATCAATTCACAAGGTGGAGAACAAATGTGTGCATAATGCCTAAAGTGCAGGAAACATATATTTAAAACACAAGTCACAAATAGTTAAATTAGACAACCCTGAGTGATAAATAAATAAAATTTAAATATCAAAATGATTAAAATAACGAAAGTATAGCCAGAATTGGCAACTTTGTCTTTTTAACTGCAGAGACAACAATAAACGCTAGGTGGTCTTTTTAGCTAAACATGTTCACAGCATACAAAAATCAGATTAGAACAGGCTGAAATATTTTAAAATCACTTGTACCCTAACTGATCGGAAACAAATCCAGTCTTTCACTGCCTGTGTTCATTTGAGTCTTTTCAAATTGTGTGTGCGTGAAAAAAGGACATTCTAAAACGCTTAATGTCCTAAGACAGTGGTTCCCAAACCTGTCCTGGAGTACCCCCAACACTGCTCTGCACTCATTAACCCATGTGATAATGAGCTGATGAGTTGAATCAGGTGTGTTTGATTAGGGAGACAAAGAAAATGTGCAGTGTTGGGGGTACTCCAGGACAGGTTTGGGAAGCACTGTCCTAAGACATTCATATTAAAACATCAAATTCTGTACACACCTTATTAATAAAGCATACTATACAGCCTACAGAAAACCAGATGAGCCTTGAATATGAATGCAACACGTTTAATTACACATTAAGCATTTTCCTCCCATAGAAAACCATTATTATAAAGAAAACGCTTAACATGACAATCTGGGGCTCAGGTCAGGAAGCAGACAGACTGGCTAAACCGACCGTCTGCTAGCGGCCTCGCGTCACCAAGGTCAGATAAATCCTATCACATAGAGCCTCTTTCACCTAGCTATCATCATATAGAGACTGTGTCTGTTCCCCGAATTTGGAAATCCAAAACACGTTTAAACCCATCTAAGGTTAAAAATTTAATTGATGTTCAACAAATAAAAAACAGCTATATTACAGATGAGCAAATGCTAAAGCTTGGGTTGCTGAATATTCGATCGCTTACTTCAAAAGCACTCGTTGTTAACGATATGATTTCAGATAATAACCTAGATTTGCTGTGTTTGACAGAAACCTGGCTAAAACCAAACGATTACATTACTGTAAATGAATCAACCCCGCAAGATTACTGTTATAAACATGAGCCTCGTCTGAAACGCAAAGGGGGTGGTGTTGCTGTAATTTATAGTAATAGTTTCAAAACCACTCAGAAATCAAGTTTTAAATATAATTCTTTTGAAGCATTGGTGCTTAATGTAAAAATATATAGTGTAAACGATAAATCACGTTTGAGATTTGTGTTGGCTACTGTATACAGGCCACCAGGGCACCATACTGACTTTATCAAAGAATTTGCGGACTTTCTATCAGAATTAATATTGACTGCAGATAAAGTACTAATTGTTGGTGATTTTAATATACACATCGATAATGAAAAAGATGCATTGGGATTGGCATTTAAAGACATTGTAAATTCAATTGGAGTTAGACAACACGTGTCAGGACCTACTCATCGTCGTAATCATACTCTAGATCTAATATTATCACACGGAATAGATGTTGATGCCGTTGAAATTCTGCAGCAGAGCGATGACATCTCAGATCATTATCTAGTCTCGTGTAAACTTCATTTAGCCAAAGCTGCAAAGCCGACTCCGTGTTACAAATATGTGAGACCTATCACTTCTGCTACTAAAGATTGCTTTATTAATAATCTTCCTAATCAGTTTCATCATCTCAGCATCTCAGATAGCTTAGAAGAACTAGATATTACAACAGAAACGTTTAACTCTCTCTTTTCCAGCACTTTAGACACAGTTGCTCCGTTGCGCTTAAAGAAGATTAAAGAAAATAGTCCAACGCCGTGGTACAACGAGCACATTCAGGCCCTTAAGAGAGCAGCCAGAAAAATGGAGCGCAACTGGAAGAAAACAAAACTAGAGGTATTTCGCATTTCATGGAAGGAGAGCTCTATTGCTTACAGAGAGGCTTTAAAAGCTGCTAGATCTGCTTATTTTTCAACCCTATTAGAAGAAAATAAACATAATCCTAGGTATTTATTTGAAACGGTGGCTAAACTAACGAAAAATAAAGCTTCAAGCCCAGAAGTTTCCAAGCAACACAGCAGTAATGACTTTATGAACTTCTTCAATTATAAGATTGATAATATCAGGGACAAAATTATAACTATGCAACCGTCTACTACAGTATCGCATCAGGCAGTGCATTGTAGTCTCCCTGAGGAAAAATTTGATTCATTCGTTGCTATAGGAGAGGAAGAATTTACTAAACTCATTAAATCATCTAAATCTACAACATGTATGTTAGACCCTATACCAACTATGCTACTGAAAGAAATACTTCCAGAGGTCATAGATCCTCTTCTTAATATCATTAATTCGTCTTTGTCTCTAGGATACGTACCAAAAAACTTTAAGCTGGCTATGATTAAACCGCTTGTTAAAAAAACGCAACTTGATCCTACAGAATTAGTCAATTACAGGCCGATCTCGAATCTACCTTTTCTGTCAAAGATATTAGAAAAGGCAGTATCCTCACAACTGTGTTCCTTTCTTGAAAGAAATGATATCTGCGAGGATTTCCAGTCAGGATTTAGACCGTACCATAGTACCGAGACAGCTCTCGTTAGAGTCACAAATGATTTGCTCTTATCATCCGATCGTGGTTGTATCTCTCTATTAGTGTTACTCGATCTTAGTGCTGCATTTGACACCATTGACCACAACATTCTTTTAAATAGATTAGAACATTATGTTGGCATTAGTGGAATTGCACTAGCATGGTTTAAATCATACTTATCTGACCGTTATCAGTTTGTAGCAGTAAATGATGAGATGTCTCATCGATCACAAGTTCAGTATGGCGTACCACAAGGCTCAGTACTAGGACCGTTGCTGTTCACTCTGTACATGCTACCATTAGGAGATATCATTAGGAAACATGGCATTAGCTTTCACTGTTATGCCGATGATACTCAGCTCTATATTTCTTCAAAACCTAACGAAACTTATCAATTCACAAAATTAACGGAATGCATAGCGGATATAAAAAATTGGATGACTTGTAATTTCCTACTTCTAAATTCTGAAAAAACAGAGTTTCTAATTATTGGACAAAAAACTTCCTCACGTAATAATCTAGAATACTGTCTAACACTCGATGGCTGCTCTGTCAAGTCTTCGTCGTCGGTTAGGAACCTGGCTGTGCTCTTTGATACCAATCTTTCATTTGAAAGTCACGTGTCTAGTATCTGTAAAACTGCATTTTTCCATCTTAAAAATATATCTAAATTACGCCATATGCTCTCATTGACAAATGCGGAACAATTAGTTCATGCGTTCATGACCTCAAGGCTAGATTATTGTAATGATCTACTGGGTGGTTGCCCTGCACGCTTAATAAACAAACTACAGCTGGTTCAAAACGCAGCAGCTCGAGTTCTTACCAGAACCAGGAAGTATGACCATATTAGCCCGGTTCTGTCAAAACTGCATTGGCTCCCTATTAAACATCGCATCAATTTTAAAATATTGCTGATCACTTACAAAGCACTAAATGGTTTAGCTCCGCAGTACTTGAGCGAGCTCTTAACGCATTATAGTCCGTCACGTCTATTGCAATCTCAAAATTCCGGCCAGTTGATAATACCTAGAATATCAAAATTGACTGCTGGCGGTAGATCCTTTTCCTATTTAGCACCAAAACTCTGGAACAGTCTTCCTACCATTGTCCGGGAAGCAGACACACTCTGTCAGTTCAAAGCCAGATTAAAGACACATCTCTTTGACCTAGCTTTCACATAATACATTATAGACTTCTATAATTTAATGTTAGGCTGCATAGATTAGGTCAGCCGGAACCGGGAACACTTCCCAAAAATCCTGATGTACTCGTTACATCATGAGAAGAATGGCATCTACGCTAATTTTAGTGTCTGTGTTTATCCCGAGGTTTTCCTGCAGCCTGCCGGATCCAGGCCGTATCCAGATCTGACGAAGGACCTTCGCCTGGACCGATGACAACGCAGTGCTGAAGTGCCAACTAGTCTCTCCCTATGGAGGATCCCACTACCACTCTACAGATAAGGCGTTGTCGGGAAAATCCGTTTCGCGTTCCTACCCCAAAGCAACAAAATAAAATAAAATTCTTTATCAAAATTTATAGGGAAAGACAAGTACTTTGTTTAGGCTTGGCTTGTAGGGAATTCCAAACCTGCATATATTCAAACGCACATAACTATAGAACCCATTCTAAATGCGCATGTGAACGCCATCAGTGTTTCTCACAGGTTCGCGTTTAAAGTCTGTGTAGAGGGAATGGTGTCGTCTTAGCGGCCCCTAATTTAATAACAAATGATCATTGCGACGGAAGCAAATAAATCAAAACTAACTTTAGATGGAAATAACTTAACTCTGCTGTAAAGCCGAAACAATCTCTGTTACCTTAAATTATACGCTTATCTCTGTAAAGCTGCTTTGAAACAATCTACATTGTTAAAAGCGCTATATAAATGAAGATGACTTGACTTGACTTGACTTGACATCTACGCTTCTTCAAGACGCATCCGGGAACGATGTGGCGTTTGATGTGAATGTGTGAATGGTGCTGTTAGCTCATGAGTTAGGCTTGGGATATGCAGCTCTAAAAAAAATCAGCAAAGTGTTGGGGATTCCTGGCCTTCATGTTAAAACGTATCAGAGACACCAAAAGACAGTAACAGGTATAAAAAAAAACACACACACTCTCTCTCTCTCTCTCTCTCTCTCTCTCTCTCTCTCTCTCTCTCTCTCTCTCAGTGTGTCAAAGCAGTTTACAGAAATTCATAGCTACATGTCATATATTAAATATATAGGTGTCACATATATACTATACACACTATATATACAAAATAATTACATTACACAACACATTTCAGTTTTTGTATAATATAATTACTATCTGTACAAATATGTAATTGTGGAATCCTAAAGTGGTTGTGAGTCCCTTAGGCAGACACATATTTAGCTCTCAGTGGAGCTGCTGTCCCCTCTCCTAGGAGAACTTCGAGTTAACTTTGGGAAGTTTTATTCTTTTGGCTACTTTTCCAAGGTGTAAATCTCTTAGTGAAGATACTTTTTCCTAGAATGGAAAAAACTTATTTTTGCAGTAATGGGAAACGTTCCATCTCTTGTCTTACATATAGCCCTTGTGAGAGAGAGAGAGAGAGAGAGAGAGAGTGAGAGAGGGCACTATTTAGTAGTGCGAGAGAGAGAGTGAGAGAGGGCACTATTTAGTAGTGCCCTCTCTCTCTCTCTGTAACATTTGTGGCATTATAGATTATGGCCTCATCTATTTGTGTTTTATAATATGGATGAACAGTTAGTAATAAGCTATACATTTAATTTCAGTCGCTGAAATTGAGAGAGGCTTGGAGTCACTGCAGAGAACCAGGGATCAGATCAGGCAGGCATATGCAGATATTGACCCTGATGTGGCTGAGATAGTATGTCATAATTCAGAGGCGGAAGCAATATGCAAGTAAACTCTTTATTGTAGGTCAGAAGACACAGAAATAACACACGGGTGGGCTGGTGGCGCAGGGACTTGATGGTCAGCGTGGAGGTGAAGACAGGTGACGGTGAATCCAGTGAAGTGAACATCCAACACGACGAACACCATGAAAACACCGAACAGGACACGAACTGGAACAGGAACTGGAACCGGAAGAGCTGACGACGACAACACACTGAGGACACCAAAACCAACGATCTGACAGGGAAAGGAGAGTGCGATGAGTTTATATAGCAGAGATGATTGGTGGTAGCTGATGAGGGGAATGAGATCAGGTGGAGTGCTGATCAACTGAACGAGCAGCCACGCCCACTCACACACACCCACACACACAAAACAACAAATACACGAGACACGAAGAAACCAGTGAATTCATGAACCGTGACAGTACCCCCTCTCCTAGGAACGCCTCCTGGCGTCCCCAGACTCCCTTACCTGTCGATTGTAATCATCGATAAGAGAGTGATCCAGGATGTCTCTGGCAGGAACCCAACTCCTCTCCTCCGGACCGTAACCCTCCCAGTCCACCAAGTACTGGAATCCGCGTCCCCTCCGCCTTGAGTCCAGAATGCGATTAACCGAATACGTAGGTTCCCCTTCTACGAGACGCGGCGGGGGGGGAACCGGGACGGGCGGATTAAACTGAGAATGAAACACGGGCTTGATTTTGGAAACATGGAAGACGGAATGAATCCTCCTGTACACTGGAGGGAGTTTGAGGCGGACTGCCACCGGGCTAATGATCTTGGTGACAGTGAATGGGCCAATAAATTTGGGAGCTAGCTTATTAGAGACGGAGCGGAGAGGAATGTTCTTAGTAGAAAGCCACACTTTTTGACCAACGACGTATACGGGAGGCTTAGACCGGTGGCGATCGGCTTTAGCCTTGGTGCGCGCTCCCGCTTGGAGTAGAGTCTCGCGGGCTCTAGTCCAAGTGTGGCGACACCTCTGGACAAAGGCGTGAGCGGAGGGGACCGCGACTTCGGATTCCAGACTAGGAAAAATTGGTGGCTGGTAACCTAGACTACACTTAAACGGCGATAGGCCCGTAGATGATACTGGTAACGAATTGTGGGCGTACTCCACCATTGACAGTCGTTGGCTCCATGAGGAAGGATTCTTGGAGACCAAACATCGCAACGTTCTCTCCAAATCCTGGTTGGCTCTCTCAGTTTGGCCATTGCTCTGGGGATGAAACCCTGAGGACAGACTAACAGTCGCACCCAGTAATCTACAAAATTCTTGCCAAAATTTGGACACAAATTGGGGTCCTCTGTCGGAGACCACGTCTGTCGGGAGGCCATGTAGCCGAAAGACGTGGTCAACGACTGTTACCGCTGTCTCCTTGGCTGAGGGTAATTTGGGCAAGGGAATGAAATGGACCGCCTTCGAGAATCGGTCCACCACGGTCAAAACTACCGTGTTACCCTGAGAGGGTGGGAGGGCGGTGATAAAATCTAGAGCGATGTGGGACCAGGGTCTCGAAGGGATCGGCAGCGGTTGAAGGAGCCCATCTGGGGGTCGATTGGAAGTCTTACCAGTGGCACAAACTGAGCAAGCCAAAACAAAACTGTGAACGTCACGAGCCATACGTGGCCACCAAAATCGTTGCTTAACTAAAGACGTGGTACGACTGACTCCTGGATGACAAGCCACATTGGAACAATGACCCCACTGAATGACGTTGGACCGTAATTGCTCTGGCACAAATAACCGGTTCGGTGGACAACCGGGCGGAGGCGTTACCCCTTCTAAGGCCGTTCTGACCTTCGATTCGACCTCCCATGAGAGTGTGGAGACAATTAGGGACTCCGGAAAAATGCACTCGGGAGTAGACGGGCGATCGGAATGGTCAAAAATACGTGACAAAGAATCGGGCTTGATGTTTTTGGAGCCCGGGCGGTACGAGAGAGTAAAGTCAAAACGTCCGAAAAAAAGTGCCCACCGAGCCTGCCTAGAGTTCAATCTTTTAGCGGTTCTAATGTATTCCAGATTCTTATGATCGGTCCATACGATAAAAGGTACCCCCGACCCTTCTAACCAGTGACGCCACTCTTCCAATGCTAACTTGACTGCCAACAACTCTCTGTTACCAATATCATAATTACGTTCGGCAGGGGACAAACGATGAGACAAAAACGCGCACGGATGCATTCTGTCGTCTGTAGGAGAACGTTGGGATAACACTGCACCTACCCCCACCTCTGACGCGTCGACCTCCACCATGAACTGACGTGATGGATCAGGGGTAACTAGGATGGGGGCTGAAACAAAGCGGCCTTTCAGTTTGGCAAACGCAGCCTCGGCTGCGTCTGACCACCTGAACGTAGTTCTGGGGGAGGTCAAGGCGGTCAGAGGTGAGGCTAGTTGGCTGAAATTGCGAATGAACCGCCGGTAAAAATTGGCGAACCCCAGAAACCTCTGTAGGGCCTTACGGGAATCTGGACTTGGCCAATCCACCACAGCCTTAACCTTCTCAGGATCCATGCGCATCCCCTCAGACGACACAATGTACCCTAAGAAAGGAACAGACTGTGCATGAAAAGCGCATTTCTCCGCCTTGACAAAAAGACCATTCTCTAACAACCTCTGAAGCACTCGTCTGACGTGCTGAACATGTTCCTGGAGAGACGAAGAAAAAATCAATATGTCATCCAGGTAGACATAAATGAACTGATCGACCATGTCTCTCAGCACGTCATTGACGAGTGCCTGGAAGACTGCTGGACTATTGGACAGCCCGAAAGGCATAACCAAATATTCAAAGTGCCCCCTGGGGGTGTTAAACGCAGTCTTCCATTCATCCCCCTTCCTGATGCGGACCAAATGATAAGCGTTACGTAAGTCCAGTTTTGTGAAGACCGACGCTCCCTGCAACCTCTCGAAGGCTGAAGACATCAACGGCAAAGGATAAGTATTCTTTACCGTGATGTTATTCAGCCCTCGGTAATCAATGCAAGGTCGCAGAGAACCGTCCTTCTTCCCCACAAAAAAGAACCCCGCCCCCGCAGGAGAAGAGGAAGGTCGGATGAATTTGGATGCCAGAGAATCAGAAATATATTTCTCCATGGCCTCCCTCTCGGGAATAGATAGAGAGTAAAGTTTGCCTTTAGGCGGAGACGTACCTGGCAGTAGATCTATTGCACAGTCATAGGGACGATGCGGAGGGAGAGAAGCAGCCCGAGACTTACTGAACACTTCCTTCAGGTCCAGATACTCCGTGGGCACGTTTGATAAATCCACTGCCTCCTCCTGAAAAGCAGAAACAATAACAGACGGACAGGCAGACGCAAGACAGGACTCATGACAAAAACTGCTCCACTCCAACACTGATCTCTGCTGCCAGTCAATTTTGGGGTTATGCTTGATTAGCCAGGGGTGACCGAGAACAACAGGTGCCAGGGGGGAGTCCAGGATGTAAAATGAGGTAGTCTCTGTGTGATTGCCGGATACAGTGAGTGTAATGGGTCCAGTGGTGAATGCGATGGTGGGAAGGGCTTGACCGTTGAGGGCGTGCACAGCAATGGAATGGGTGAGTGGTAACAGGGGAACGTGAATCTTGTGAGCGAATGTGTAGTCCATGAAGTTACCTTCTGCCCCGGAATCCAAAAGTGCAAGACAGTCGTGAGTGTTGGCTGACCATCTAAGTCTTACCGGAAGGAGAGTTGATGTTGATGAGGTCTTCTCAGCGGAGATCCCACCCGACAGTAGCCTCAGATTTACTGCCGGGCTTGCCCTTTTACCGGGCAGTTGTAAGCGAAGTGACCAGCAGTCCCACAGTACAGGCAAAGGCCCTGGGATCTCCGCCTTTCCTTCTCCTCCCGGGAAAGCCGAGCTCGCCCGACCTGCATGGGCTCGTGATCGTAGACGGGGCTGACCGCGTCCCCGCCGCTGGCTTGCGTGGTCTCCACGGTGGTTGAAGCCCGAACCGGTAACTTCATCCGTTCAACACGAGAGAGACGAGAATCCACGCGAAGCGCCAGGTCGATGAGTCCGTTGAGTGTAGCGGGTAAATCCAACGCGTAGATTTCTCTCAGGACGCGGTCAGCCAGCCCATGCAGGAACATGTCCCACTGCGCTTCCTCGTTCCATTGACACTCAGCCGCCAAGGTCCGGAACTCAATGGCATAATCTGATACGGATCTGCTTCCTTGCTTGAGATCCGCCAGGGTTCGTGCTGCTTCTCTTCCCGCGACCGCGCGGTCAAACACCATCTTCATCTCGGCGGCGAGTGTCTGGAACGAGGCACAACACGGATCTTGATTCTCCCACACCGCCGTCCCCCACAGAGCTGCCCTCCCAGTCAGCAGTGTGAGTACGAATGCCACTTTGCTTTGTTCTGTGGCAAATGTTCTGGGTTGCAGAGAGAAATGCATAGTACAGCGAGTTAGAAAAGCTCTGCAAAAATTCGGCTCACCACTGTAGGGTTCAGGGACCGGTAGACGGGGTTCTGACTGGGAGGCGCCTGATGGTGGAACTGGGGGAGCGGCCGGTGTGGGTGGTGGCGCAGTGGGAGCTCGTAGATGTTGAAGCTGCTGGGTGAGCTCGGACACCTGCGCCACGAGAGCTTGAATGGCCCGACCCGACTCCGTAGATGTCCTCTCTTGAGCCTCTATCCGAGAAATGGTTACTCTGATGAAGTCATCAAGCGTAGAGGATCCACTTGCTGCTCCCATCGTTTGGTCAGATCGTTCTGTCATAATTCAGAGGCGGAAGCAATATGCAAGTAAACTCTTTATTGTAGGTCAGAAGACACAGAAATAACACACGGGTGGGCTGGTGGCGCAGGGACTTGATGGTCAGCGTGGAGGTGAAGACAGGTGACGGTGAATCCAGTGAAGTGAACATCCAACACGACGAACACCATGAAAACACCGAACAGGACACGAACTGGAACAGGAACTGGAACCGGAAGAGCTGACGACGACAACACACTGAGGACACCAAAACCAACGATCTGACAGGGAAAGGAGAGTGCGATGAGTTTATATAGCAGAGATGATTGGTGGTAGCTGATGAGGGGAATGAGATCAGGTGGAGTGCTGATCAACTGAACGAGCAGCCACGCCCACTCACACACACCCACACACACAAAACAACAAATACACGAGACACGAAGAAACCAGTGAATTCATGAACCGTGACATAGTAAGTGAGGATGAGGATGAGGATGAGGATGCCATGATAAATATCAGTGTGTCTTTTGATGGTATTTTATCTGAAGAGAGGCTTCACGTCTCACTATGGCATTGGTGTGTGCATCGACATCCTCACTAGGCTGGTAGTGGACTTTGAGGTGCTATCCTCCTACTGCCATGCTTGTACCCTGAGAGAGTGTGCTAGGCGAGGTGGTAAGATTACGCAGGAGGAATTTGAAAGCTGGAAGGAGAGTCATGTAGACTGTGCAAAAAATTTCTCAGGGTCAAGTAAGGCCATGGAGCAGGAGGCAGCCAAGAGGATGTGGGCCAGGTCTGTGTCTCAGCATCAGCTGCGCTACACAGAGATGATGTCAGATGGGGACAGTGCAGCATTCAAGGAGGTGGTTGTGCTCAACCCATACCCTGGACATGAAATTGTTAAGCTTGAGTGCATAAATCACGCTCACAAGCGCATGGACACAGCGCTTAGGAAACTGAGTGCTGTCCGTAAGTTAGGGGGCAAAGGTCAGGGTAAGCTCACTGCCAAGAAATCTAAAGCCTTGCAGAATTTTTACAGGGGGGCTATTCTAAATAATCAAGGGTCACTGGATCAAAATGAAGGCAGAAATATGGGCAGGTCTCCTCCACTCCATGTCTAGTGATCCTGGTGTTGGTACAGGAGAGCAGAGAAGAATGGAAAAAAGCCAGAGAGCCATTATGGCTATTTCTATATTTAATGAGGGTGCCTCTGCCATGCTGGCTGTGATGGAGAAACTGTGGCTTCAGAGCACAGTCGTAACTGTCGGATGACGGCATGGTTAGGATTTCAAAAGCCAATAGTGTCCATTCCGCTAGTGCAAAACGGAGCCGTAAAAGTGTAAGCACAGCCAAAAAAGTGAAAAGACACCAGCAGGAGATGGAGGAGGGCCCTACATATGGTGCTGGCATGGATATGTAGACTGTAAATTAACTTGGGGGAACTAGGTGTAAAGGTTGTGTTCTGACAGTTTGAAGTTTGTGATGTAATGGTCTTTAGTTGAAGGCCATGTTGATGTGTTAATCCAAACAAGTTCATTTAGCCTACTATTTGTATTTATAAGTGATTCTTTCTTATACGACAGGTTTAAAGTTTGTTGTCATACCTTGACAGTTTCGACTGCTGACTCTGCAGTCATCTTCAGAAGCGTCACGTGATGTTGCAGTGACGTCTACTGTGGGTGTGATATATTTCGTTTTTGTCACACCTGTGTGATGGACTGTTGATGTGTTGTTTTGATGTGTTGTTTTGGATGTTATGATCAGTGATGGATGAAGCAATAATGAGTTTTGGATGTTATACAGTGTGATACTACCCTGGCTAACGTCAGACCTCTTTCTCATTGAGACGTGGTCTGGGAACCACATGTTCATTTTCTCGTATTTGAGGCGTGGTTTACGAATGCCCAGAGCCATTTATTGGGCGCTACAAATGTCTATCAAATGCGCCTGTACGTAGCTCATAGCCAATCGTTTCAATTATACCAGATGACGTATGTAGAGCGACAGAAATTCGACGAAGAAGAAGACGATGGGTCAGAGATTTATGTGTACACCAGAGTCCTGCACGGGTCCGATTTTGTAAATCTGCACCCGACCCGTTTTCCGACAGCAGCACTAATTAAAATCTGCACCCGACCCGCTTAAAATAGAACCGACACCCGACCCACACCCGAAATAAAATCAGTTTAGCCAATCACATTATAGACACACTTACAAAAATGTTTATTGCCAGGTCATACAGAAGTTATTACACGACAATTAAGACAAGGGCAACTTCAGCCGAAGCTGTCAAAAGGCGGGTACATGAAGAACATGGCTAACGTTACCACAAAACTGAGTGCCTTATAACATTTTTACCAATCGAACAGACGCGGCTACAACACTATATCTGCCACGCAATTTAGTCTAGCCTACATCTGACAATTTTGGGTTCAAACACGCCCTGCACACCACACATACTTAACAGTGTTAAATTTGAAAAATACCGTTCGATAAAACTGCTTTGTTACCACAGTTTCTGCGTGCTTCCTCAGGGATGAAGTTCCACATCTGTGGCTAACCAACACGAAAATGTTTGCAGCAAAGCCTTTCACAATATTTTCTTCAGATAACTCCAAATTTCTCCCACACACTGGACTTGATTTTTGATGACGTATTGTCGACAACTTTACAATCTCCACTAGCTATTCTTTTCTTCAACTCCTCAGCATCCATCTCGACAACTGCAAGCAGATCGCGCGCGCGGTTATGACGAATTTTTAAAAGTGAAAGTAGCCTAGGTAACGTTATAGATCCTGGGAGGGCGTGGCGCGTCGGCACAAATAAACTGATGTGGATTTTAAATTATTTTATCAACTTGAAATACAGGCATATTTTTGTAGATGTGTTCCTAAAAATATGCATATATTTTTACGTTTGCATGTGATTGTTTTAAGCCCGTGTTTAGACCCGTGTTTCCCCCGTGTCCGACCCGACCCGCACCCGTATCTGACACAGTTGGATATTTTTCACCTGTTTGAGCAAAATTTGCGGGTCACCCGTCGGGCACCCGAACGCGTGCAGGACTCTACACGATGGCGTTCAGCGACTATTGCCGTTTGTGCTGCATCGAACTTCGCGTCTGCTGTCAGGTTGGATCCATAGATATAAACAAACTGCTTCGGTGTGTCGCATAGACGTCGTCATCGTCTTGCTGCTCCCTCCCCGTTCTGTGATTGGTTCCCTTTTTGAGGGGAAAATCTGGTCCATGGTATCCAGGCTAGTGTGATACATGGATTTTACTTGGACCTAAAGCATATTTTGTCTGTAATTCGTGGCTTTCAATAGAAATTAGTGGAATTTTGCCATAAAAATCTTTTAAAGGCCGTTTTCTCAAAATGAGTTTTTTCTCAAAATGAGTTTTTTCTCACACTTCTAGTGACGATTTTTCACTTCTGTAGCATCTACATACACCAAACTTTACAGTCGTATTCCTAACTATATTGTGAAGGTTTGTCCAGAGGGATTTGTTGATATATCATTCTTGGCCTGATTTAAATGACATTTTAACGCCTAAAAATAGGGCGGAAATGAATTTTTTAAGGCTATTGGCAGTATTTTCTGATTTACAGGATAACAAAAGGAGATATTCATAATCCCTCTGGTAATGTCTTTTCATTGAATATATCAACAAAATGCAAAAATAATTTTGAACCCTGTTTTTTTCAATGGTCAGATTCGGGACGAGCCCGTTCTTAGGCTTTGCTTTTAAAGGGGTCATATAATGTCATTTTTGTACAAGCTAATATGATTCTTTAGGGTCTAAATTAAAAGTTTGTAATATACTTTAATTAAAAATTCTCATTAGTATTGTAAGAAAACACTCATTTTACCTGGTCAAAAACAGCTCTGTTTTCAGCACGCCGTTTCAGTGCATGTGTCTTTAAAGGGGGGGTGAAATGCTATTTCATGCATACTGAGTTTTTTACACTGTTAAAGAGTTGGATTCCCATGCTAAACATGGACAAAGTTTCAAAAATTAAATTGTACGTTTGAAGGAGTATTTCTGTTCCAAAAATGCTGTTTCCGGTTTGTCACAAGTTTCGGAAAGTTTTTTTCGAGTATGGGCATGTGTGACATCAGATGTAGCGGAATTTCCTTATACGGGTCCTAAGGGCACTTCTGCCGGAAAACCACGGGCGCGCGCGCATCCGTAGACCAGAGCGAGAGAGCGAAAGCAGTACGCCATCAAAGCGCTATGCTCGGCTTTAGGGAAGTCAATGTCACCAAAGAAGTGGGCTTTTGGTTGCCAGGGCAAGACAACCCTGCACAGATTCCCAAAGAACCCAGCGTTAAGGGACCCGTGGATGGAGTTTGTTTTTCCAGAGCATCAACGGAGGTTGTGTAGACTGTTTGTTCCCTGCATTTCGACGATGATTGTTTTATAAACAAAGCCCAGATCGACGGATTTGCAGATCGTCTAATGCTTAAGGATCGAGCAGTCACAATGATAAAGGTTCGCGGTCGTGGTTGGAACCGGGCGGTGAGTAAAACTGCTTTAAATGTCTCTGTGTTGTTAGCTCGGCGCGTTAGCACACAGCTTTAGCTCCGCCCACACGGCCCGCCTTCAGCCGCTCGTTTTTTTCCGGAAAGACTCGGTACAGCCTATCTTTCTTTTATAAATATAATAAAACTAAAGACTTTTTGGACATATGAAGGATGCAATACTACTCTATAGGTACTCAAGATTAACAGGAGATTGAGTGAAAATGAGCATTTCACCCCCCATTTAAATGATAATGAGCTTTGCTCACCCCGCTCCTCTGTTCTGTGCGTACACCGTTTGTAACACAATAACCAGAGCCCGTCTACGGACATTCTCTGACAATAACCATAACGCATCGTTCATTATGTGGGATTATGAATTATATTGATAACGTCGTACATAGAAAACATGCCATAATGTACCCTGAGTGTAAAAATAGCCACATTCAACGTGAAGCGTGCAAGCTATTTGCAAAGATTAATATAAAGATTAATATAAAGGTCAATAAAACGTTACACTCACTTGTTCTTCTGGAGGTTCAGCAGGAACACGAATAGTTGGTACTGATCCTTTTTTCAGGAGCAGCTTCTTAGCAAATCCAGCTTTATACTGACCCTCGTTTGTAAAGCAGTCTGGTGAAATGATTCGCGCAAACATGACAGCATTGACGTTGATCGTGGGGAATATTCCCTTTGAAAACAAACTCAGCCACTGCGTCTTCAGCTGTACGGATTTAGAAACATCATCAATATGACTGCTGTGTTCGTTATTACACCCAAGAACAGAACACCACAATCGTTAGACGCCATTCTACTCAGCACTCCAGCTATCAACAATGAACGCGCCGGTCGGCGCGTGCTATGATTGACAGCTCGCTCACGAGGGCGAGAGGGCGGGTCTGTGTTTGAAACGCTGCTGTCAATCAGCCATCGTGGGAGGGGCGTCGATATTGTGACGTCACAATATCGAACAGCTTGATTTGAGACAGGAGGAAACATATAAGAAGATTAAAAAAAAAACACTGGATGGATTTTTATCATTTTATGATGGTTGTGTACAGGCACTGCCAACACACATTTCAGTACAATCAACTTGTAAAAGTGCATGTACCATTATATGACCCCTTTAATATCTTCAGCCTTCAGATTAGGGCAATCAGGATATTTCTGAGAAATTGGAGATAAAAACAGTCAGAGCGAGTCTCAGTTAGTTAGAGTGTGGCGCTAATAACGCCAAGGTCGTGGGTTCGATCCCCGTACGGGCCAGTTTTTCTCTCTGGGACCTTGAGCTCTGCTCGTCTCGAAAGTGACGGATGGTCTCCCAAAAATCTCTGCTGGCTATATAGCTCATTTGGGAGAGCATTAGACTGAAGATCTAAAGGTCCCTGGTTCAATCCCAGGTTTCGGCTGAGGAACCATGTCCGTGTCTTTTGGTCGAGGGGGTCCAGTGACCAAACACCACCTCCTTTCTACCTGATTCCACATAGCCTCATCGCTTTCTGCCTTTCAGACGGCCAGCTCTCAGGGTGTGTTGGTTCCATGGTGTAATGGTTAGCACTCTGGGCTTTGAATCCAGCGATCTGAGTTCAAATCTCGGTGGAACCTTTTATTGCGGAAGGGAGGGAAAAAACAGAGGGGATGCGCAACTGCTGATGTGGCGGTGAAATTGGCACTCTCAAACCGAGTCGGAATCGGGGAAACATGGGCTTAAAAAGCAAAGGCTTCACTTGCTCCTTGCTATCGTGCTTCTAGGCTGAATAAATTAACTCTCTGCTGCTCAGTGGGAAAAGGTGAGCCACGCCAAGGTTCCATAGTGATTTTGTAGTGTATTGTGAAAGCCATCATTATTAATATTAAATAAACTGCAATAGACATGACTCCCTTTTTGTTACATTTATTGAAACTGACTGAACATTATATATCTAACAATTTACATAAAAACATAACACATCACTCAAACCATAAAGGTCCTTTTGATAAAGGTCACATGATGTTTCTACATTTTTCCCCTATAAAGGCTTTTTGATAGAACAAAATAACGATTACATTTTTCCCCTTAAACTTGTTTCTTCTTGAACCAATCAACCATTTTACTTTTGGAATTTTGTTTTTTTATTATTATTTAAATGTCAAGTGAGCTGAATTTAAGGTTTAATCTTAGATTTAAGTAGGATCTTCATTTGTCAATCTTCAAACTATGTGTATTGATAGCCAGCCTGTGTAAACCATTTATATGTTTTTGTGGAGGAATAAAGAGTGTGTTGACATTTTTTCCCTTTAGTCTGTTTCTTCTTTGGCTGAAAAGAAGCCAAATTTTCCAAGAAGGGGATTTTTTCCCTGCTTTGGAAAAAATTCTCTCAGAAGGCACAGATGATGCAGTGATCCCAAGATATTTTTTTGCAAGTTTGCAACAGATGGAAAGGTTTGTCTGTGATTTCTCCACCAAACTAATTGGTCTTCATTTCGGGGAACCACCTTTTCCTCGGCATAAAGGCGCATTTCAATTATAGAACCACAGCTTCCTGATTGTTGTTGTGCTGGCAGAACTTGAAAGTCAAAATCCTCCCATATGGCTCCTTTAGCTGTAGCCGATGCAGTGCATTGGAGGAGTCACTGATAATGAGGCACAACTTGCTGTAGGTTCTGAGACAGACCCTATGACAGATGTTGCGGTAGCTTCTAGTGGTGGTGCAGCAGCTATCTCTGATGTGGCCAAGTGGACATGCTGCATTTCAGACAGGAGTCGCTTTTTCATGACTTCTACATGATCTTTGTCACGAAATGCAAGGTGCTTAAATCTAATGTCAAGGAAGGTGCTGGCAGTAAGACTGTGAATGGTTTCAACTCCACAGAATCTGCGCTGACATTGACAAGCTTCTCTGTGGTTTTTGTGCTGTGGTAGAAAAATGACACGATACTTCTACATTTTTCCACCGAGATCTCGGAAGATGCTTTTATCGCATCTTTTACCACCAAGTTTAGAGTGTGGGCAAAGCATGGGTAATGCTTCCACCCAGGCTTATGCACTGCAGAAACCATATTAACACCATTGTCTCTGACAACTGCTAGCAGCTTTTGAGTTATGCCCCATTCTTCAGATATTCTTTTCAGCTCTGCACTAATATTGTCAGCTGTGTGCTGTGCAGTGAAATGGCAGGTTTCTAACACAAATTCCTGCATTTGCCAGTTGTCAGTGAAATGACAGGGCACAGTTAGATATGCCTCTGTGGACCTTGAGGTCCACACATCTGTTGTGAGAATCACATGGTTAGCTTGTTGTAATGTTGCCATTACGTTAGCTTTACAGTCACCATACATTTTGTTAATTGTACCCTCCATCAACTTTTTCTGGCTAGGGATTTGCTAACGTGGATCAAGAGTCTTGACAACTGCAATAAATCCTCAGTCTTCTACAATTGAGATTGGCTGGAGGTCCCTCACTATCATCTCTCTTATGCTTCTTGTAATTTCTGATGCTCTCTGGGAGATATAATACATAAAGCTGTGTTACAGGCATACAGAATTTATTATGGTATTAAATCTTTTTAAATAAACAAATCTTTAGTTACTTCACACTTAAACTATAATTTATTTAATAAACAATTTTGCAAAAAAATGATATATAGGTCTAAATAAAAAATATATGAATGATTTCATTAAGGATATCCACTATAAGACACAAGATAACAGAAATAGATATAGGCTAATGAAAAATGTATAAATTGTATTCATAAAAATCCTTCTGTTTAAATTAAAAATTAAATTATTAATTAAATTAAAAGTGTAATATTCTGCTCCTCGTGAATAGGCCTATGTGATAACCTAATATTATGAAACAACTTTGTGATATTAATAAAGGTGACCTTGACTTTTTTTATTTAAATAATTCAGTTAATCTAATTATCACTTGGTACCTGGATAATGTCTGCCTTTATGGATGGACTGCTAAAGAACTCTGTCTTAAGCTAGAAAATGGGGGTCGTGGCTGTGTTTCCTCCTCTGCTTGCCTCAGCTGTACTTCGTCGTGCTCCTTAGGGTGTTTTACTTTTAGATGCTTTGTCATGTTTGTGGTATTGCCACAATGGCGTATTGTTTTTTGACAACTGTCATATGAAGCTTCATGGTTGTTAACTGGAGTGAAATAACTCCAGATTATGCTTCTTTTTCCTTCAGCCATGACCGCATCCACGCACTCGAATCTGCACTGAGTGTGCTTTCTTTGACTGACTGTGAGTGCGAGCGAGCGGCTCACTGTCATGAAGTCATAAGCGGCAAGCGCAGACACAGCGGAAGAAGAAATAGCTCCCATTGACGTTCCCATTTATATAAATATTTATATACTATACGGCCTACTACTCGTACACAAATATTCTAAAATATTTTTTTTTTAAGTCCCAGGGTTGATCGATACTTCTATTTGAGAATCGATCCTTTCGATACAATGCCAGTATCAAACATATCGATACTTTAGGATCGATCCGCCCATCCCTACAGACCGATCGGTGGCTGACTTGAAGCAGTGCATGTCGGTTATGCCGTTATGCCATCAAAGTACCGCGAGAGTGATTCAAGAGCAGCCAGAGGACTCAGTCAGCGCAGCTTCTCAAGAGTGGCTGCACAAGCTCTGATGACAACACTGCTGTTCCACGATTGGCCAGATTCACCGCATGACAACGATCACGTGTTTTGTGTTTATTCTCACACCTTCAGTTTCACTAATGCTTACAAATCTGTTTTTTATAACAGTAAAATCTCTTTTCATGTAGTCGCGATGTTATATTGTGTCATGTTTATCAAAATTAAACTGATTAAAACAACGGACCCCACTTCATTGATAGTATAGGCTTATGTTGAACTTCATTATTGTACAAACAGACACTGTATTAAGCAGTACATAAAGTATTGAATGGAAAAAGTCTCTGAAAAGTCTTTGTATTTTATAGTAGTGGGCATTTTCCTGCTTCGTATCTTTGAATCTCGTTCATCAAAATGAACAAACCTTTTTAGCGCAATTTTCCACTGGACAAAATTGCGCTTGTTAACTCATGATTTCTGTTCTGTGCGTCTGTGCGCACCAATCTTGCACTTCTATCTACTCCTCAACCAGACCACCTAGAGACTTCGGGTTTTCGGCATTATGTTAAGAAAGGTCTAATCTCGGGAACGCACAAAAAAAATCCAGGAAAAGATTTACTATCTCTTAGTGTTGTGATCCCATGAGGTGAGAAAATTGCGCTAAAACACTCACCGAGTTTTTATTACTTGTTTCGAGTCATTTCGTTCATTTCAGCAGAATGTATTTAAAATGTTACATGAGTCTATCGACTTCTGGTTCGAGTCGAGACTCGAGAGGTTAACTAATCATCTCTCTTTCCAGTAAAGACAACGTAGCCTCTATGGGACTGACAGGAAGAACGAAAGACTCGGACCCGAACCTGAAGACTCAAGAGATAAACTAATCATATCTCTTTCCGGCACTGACAGCATAGCCTCTATTGGACTGACAGGAAGAACAAAAGACCCAGACCCGGACCCAAAACCGAAGGCTCGAGAAATAAACGAATCATTTCTCTTTCCGGTACAGAACCTATAGGATGTTACGCATGCGCGGTCAACACAAAATAAACGAATCACGCTCTGAGACAACTCGGTAGTCCCGAGTTATATTAAAGATTCATTCAAAATTAACAAATCTTTCATGACCGACCCATCACTAGTATTTGACAAATACTGCATTTATTTAATTTCAGCTGTAGTAAAGTATGCAAACACAGCATGAGCCTCAATACGGGAAGCATAAAGTCTCAGTTTTCAGCTCCTCCCCGCCTGCACATGGCAACTCTCGCCGATCGGTTACATCCAGCCGCAGCTGATGTCCAGCACACCTAATGTGTTTAAAGAAAAAAATTCAAACTCTCTCTCTCTCTCTTTTTTTACCTTAACTAAACAGCTCCGGAGTCATTGGAATGGTTATATGACTGTTTTCGGGTTGAATGGTGGTCTTCTCGCACCCCCCTAGCGCCTTTGAGCAGAAAAACCACCCTTGCAACTTTGGGCCGGCGGGCTGCATGATATCAGGTCTCACGATGTAACGAATTGCTTTACGGTAGTGATGCGCGGGTCGGCTTTTTTTCCAACCCGCGGGTCCCGCTTTTATGAAATTATTTGGCCTGCCCCAGCCCGCCCCGCACCACTGTATCTATTTCTACAACCCGCCCCGCACCCGCGACCATTAAGTAGACATGCATTGTAATGTAAATGAAAACAGCCTTTATTTCAGCCTGAAAGTGCTTGGAAACATCGCCCTGTAAACTGGCAATAACAGACGATTCTGAATATGAACCATAAATCAGGTCATATTAAGATAATGATTTAAACATTTTCAATATTTACAAAGCAGCGTTTGTATTCATCTAATTCATCATTCACCTTTTTTTCTTTTAATTATGTAAAATCCCGACCTCAATTTCTCCCGCACCTCATCTTCCATCTTCACTTTTATTTCTCCGTCTTTGTTGTTGTGGCTGGCGGCGGGAGCTGCTTGGCGCGAGCTGCTTGGCGCGAGCTGCTTGGCGCGAGCTGTGTCACGTGACGCCAAAGGTTTGGGGAAATCACGCAAGTTGCATTGCTATGGCCTTATCAAAGAACCTACTAAAATATGATTAGATTGATATTCCCAAATATTTAATATAGGCTGGATATTGCATGCAACATATGGATTTTTATTTTATTTTGTTTTTAATGACCCGCCCCAACCCGCCCCGCAAATAAAGTGACAATTTCTTTACCCGCCCCAACCCGAACCACGGGCTACCCGCGCATCACTACTTTACGGCACTGCACACATACACTATATAAACATTTATATGCTAGTCTTCTGTGTATCATACATACCTCAGTGGACATGGCTCCGTGCATTTGGCAGCTTCTTTGAAAACAAATGCACATGACAGGAGGGAGAAGATGGGAGGGGGGCGAGTAGCCAACGAGTTTTGACGACAGTGTTGTCAAATATCTATTCCGAAGTTGTAGGGGGAGCTCTATAGAGAAACCCGCAAGCAAAAAGCGAAGAAATTGCCAAAACTGTTTTGCAGGTGCAAAAATTTAATGAAGTAATCAAATGTAAAATAACACTGCAAATAATCTTCACTGTACAAATTAGGTAAAGGTTAATCCTTATTAAAGTTACAAAAACATTATTCAGTGAAGAGCAGGGAGTGGTTCCTTTGTCTTTTGTAGTTCGATTAACATTACCAGACACCACAGCAGCAGGAATATTAGGCTGCTGTCACTTTAAGACTAATGCACGGACCCAATATAATGATACACATGCATTCTTTCTCTACTGTTTACTTGGATACTTGCAAAGGTGGGCATTTTGAGATAAATCTGTGAATTTCTCCATTTAAGAATTCATTTTATTATTTGCACGCTGTCTGAGACACGCAGCTGTGCACTTTGGGCATGTGTTCTGCGCACACACAACTTCTTCATGCTGAAAGGCGAACCTGC